>NC_059338.1:140650183-141297683 GCF_018350155.1 Leopardus geoffroyi | reverse complement strand
GGTAGTATTGACATTTTAACAATATTTTTTCTTCCAATCCATGAGCATGGAATGTTTTTCCATTTCTTTATATCTTCTTCAATTTCCTTCATAAGCTTTCTATAGTTTTCAGCATACAGACTTTTACATCTTTGGTTAGGTTTATTCCTAGGTATTTTATGCTTCTTGGTGCAATTGTGCTTTTTAAAATTCAGGTACTTTCCTCAACATTCTGCAGCTTTCTCCCCTGTTTACTTTCCAGTGTAGCACCTTCTAGCTTTTATTGTTGTTGTTTATTATCTCTCTTTCCCTCCCAGCTGGAAGGGAAGCCCTTCAAAGGCAGGGACCTTCACCCGGCTACATTCAAGGGCCATTTCTCAGCTTTCATATTTTGTCAGCCTCAGAAGAATTTGACCCCTCTGAATGCTCTCTCGATTAGGAAAATACTGAGATAGTCTGAAAATGCTCCTTGGCCTCCAGGACACGGCCCTCTTTCCTGCCTGATGGGCCACCCTTCCGACATCCATCCTAGATTCTTCTCCTGTTTCTGCCTTTCAAACTTAGCGACGCTGAGGACTCAGTCTCTACTCCGGCTTCATTCACTTCCTGGGTCACCGCACAAAACTCACGGTTTGAAGTATCATCTGCAAGATGGTAACCCCCACGTCGTGTACATAGCCCAGATGCCCCCTACCGTTCACTGTTAATGTCTGCGCACATCAGGACAGGATAAGTTATGTTGTGTTTGACTTTTCTCGCTCCCACAGATCCTCTCCTGCTGTTCCTGGTGAGGCAGTTCTATGGTCTCCAACAAGTGGCTCATAGGGGCTCCATAGTGGCTCCATAGTGGCTCCCTGAATTCTGGGCCTCCCCTATCTTCTAAGGCCTCCGAGTTGTTCACTTCCAGCCACATGGAGAAGAAAGAGGGAGCATAGAAGAGTCATATCTACTTGATGTTTGGCTCTGGATGTGGTGATCTTACTTCTAACCACATTTCATTCTCCAGAACATAGTCCCATGTGTCACTTTGTAACGGGGACAGGGAAATGTAGTTTAGCCATGCTCCCAGGAAGACAAGGCCAAGGTTTTAATGAGTTCTACCAACTCCATTACAAGGAGGAAGAAGCAGTACTCCTAATACATTTTGTAAATTGTTAAGCCTGTCCTGACAGAACCCTCCCTACTATTTGTTTGGGGGAGATTTTATTGATAGTTGTTTTTTTTTTAATTTAGTTTCATTTTACTTTTAATTCCAGTACAGTTAACATACAGTGTTATATTAGTTTCAGGTGTACAATATAGTGATTCGACACTTCCAGACGACACCCAGTGCTCATCATGACAAGTGCCCTCCTTAAGCCCCATCACCTATTTCGCCCATCCCCCCACCCACCTCCCCTCTGGTAACTATCAGTTTGTTCTCTATAGTTAGCCATATACTCTCTAGCTCCATCCATATCATTGTAAATGGCAAGATTTCATTCTTTTATATGGCTGAATAATATTCCATTATATTCCATTATATATATATATATTTTTTTTTTTTTTACATCTTTTTTATCCATTCATCTATTGATGGATACTTGGGCTGCTTCCATAATTTGACTATCATAAATAATGCTGCTATAAACATAAGGGTGAATATGAATCCTTTTGAAATAGAGCTTTTGTATTTTTTGGTAAATAGCCAACAGTGTGATTACTGGATCATAGGGTAGTTCTCTTTTTAACTTTTTGAGGAGCCTCCATACTAGTTTCTACAGGTTGTATTCCCACCAGTAGTGCAAGAGGGTTCCTTTTCTCCACATCTTCACCAACACTTGTTGTTTCTTGTGTGGGTTTTTTTTTTTTAATGTTTATTTATTACTTTTAAGAGACAGAAAGAGACAGAGCGAGAGCAGGGGAGGGGCAGAGAGAGAGGGAGACAAAATTGGAAGCAGGTTCCAGGCTCTGAGCTGTCAGCACAGAGCCCAACGTGGGGCTTGAACCCACGAACCATGCGACTATGGCCTGAGCTAAAGTTGGACACTTAACCGACTGAGGCACTCAGGCGCCCCATCTTGTGTTTTCAATTTTCACTATTCTGACAGGTGTTATTGGTAGTTTTTCACATGGAGAAATGATGTGTATTTAGAGATTAGAAAATGAAATGTGCTTCAATACAAGAAAATTTTTGGCTGACTTAGATCTCCTGCAAAATAAGGCCATGTTAAAATAAATACATCTATGCTATAAAAAGTACAATGTTCCCCAATAAGGCACGACCAATATGTGGAGATTCAGGTTCACCTTTAAAACTTCTGTAGTCCGTATTAAGAATAGTTGTCCATTCTATTCTAATAATAACAGAACTAATCTTACTGATCTGATTAATCTTACCTGAATTAGGTTTATGCATCCTTAAAACCCACATGAAGATAGTCAACAGTCAAAATTTTGCTGATGTAAAGAGCTTAAATAAGAGGAATAAAAGCTTCGACTATAAGAACAGACAGATCTGGATTAAAATTCATTCAATGTCTTCTTGATGTGTGAATTTGGACAAGTATTTAACTACCTTAAGTAAGACTATGCTTCCTCACTTGTTAAACTGGTATACTTTAATAGGTAATACACTACATATATAATATCTATGTAATATTGTCATGAGTGTTATATGGATTAACACATATAAAAGCTCCTGCTACATACTAAATGCCCAATTCTTAGCTATTGAGTTACCTTTATTGATTTTAATATTTTTTCTTAAATTGTATTTATTAAGACTTTACCATTTTATTTTTTATTTATTTATTTTTTTTCAACGTTTATTCATTTTTGGGACAGAGAGAGACAGAGCATGAACGGGGGAGGGGCAGAGAGAGAGGGAGACACAGAGTCGGAAACAGGCTCCAGGCTCTGAGCCATCAGCCCAGAGCCCGACGCGGGTCTCGAACTCACGGACCGCGAGATCGTGACCTGGCTGAAGTCGGACGCCTAACCGACTGCGCCACCCAGGCGCCCCAAGACTTTACCATTTTAGTATCCTTGCTTATTACAGCCTTAGTTACAAACCAAAGACATTTGTGTGGTTAAAGGCTTACCATTGGCTGAAAACTTTGCTTTGAGTGATTTCTGTGTCTTTTCCACCATGCTTCTTTCTCTCAGAGACACCATGATTCTGTGAGTTTAAGCACTAACTTGCAGGTTGAATTATATGAATGATACTGTATCTTCTGGCATTGATTTCCTGTGCAAATCAATGATGCAAGCAACCTGGGTTTCTCCATGAATTGGCTTTTAAATAATGAACAACAATCATCTGTTTACTAGTTAGGGTCCCCGAGGGAAACCTGGAAATGAAATATTATGTCCTTACCATAACGTATTTGCTATTTAATAGTCAGATATAAGGTCACCGTGGTTAGAGAAGCTGGAAGTGATTTTTATGGCAAATTAAGTTTCCATTGCTTGAGCTCACCTCTGCAGACTCAGAGTGATCATGCTGGATGGGCTTATATTTTGTTCCTTCTCTCCTGGTAGCAGTCATGGTCACCTTTTTGCTCATCCCACTTGAGCAGCAGTGAGATTGCCAGAGTCAAAGAAGGATGCAATTCTCCTATATGGAGCTCTATTAAGTAGGAAGTTAAAAAGACAATTGGGATTGTCTCGGTTTTCTTGTTACTAAAGCCTTTCCTACCAGACACGAGGTGATACCAGTGTGATCAAGATATTCTTTTTTTTTTTAAAGTTTTATTTATTTATTTTTGAGAGAGAGAGAGAGAGAGAGAACAAGTGGGGGTGGGGCAGAGGATCCCAAGCAGGCTCCAAGGTGTAAGTGCAGAACCCAAGGTGGGGCTCAAATCCAGGAACCATGAAATCATGGCCTGAGCTGAAGTCGGACGTTTAACTGACTGAGCCACCCACGCGCCCCAAGATAGTCTTTAAATTTATAGTCATATTTTCCATTATCTTGGCAAAAATTTGATGTGTATGCACCACAAGATGATTTTTGAGCTATTTCCCTTCCTTCCTTCCTTCCTTCCTTCCTTCCTTCCTTCCTTCCTTCTCTTATGTTTTTATGTTT
Source organism: Leopardus geoffroyi (assembly GCF_018350155.1). Lineage (NCBI taxonomy): Eukaryota > Metazoa > Chordata > Mammalia > Carnivora > Felidae > Leopardus > Leopardus geoffroyi. The sequence continues at coordinate 141,293,638 of NC_059338.1, read as the reverse complement.
TAAAATAGAGATCATTTGAAACTTATTCTTTTAAAATAGTGGTGCTAAGTACTAAACTCTTGAAGCAAAGAGGTGCTAAGCAAATGAACTCTTGAAGACTCTCAAACACAGTCACATACATTTTCTGTTAACTCTTTATATAAGGCATTTTTATTTGGCCCTGCAGGACATCCAACCTTCCCCTGATCTTCACCTCTGGCTATCTGAGCTGTTTATTGGCTCTGCTTTGAGGAACTACCATAAACACAGAACCTAAACTCTGAATTCAGTGTCTTCCCCTCAAAGCATCATCATTTCCCTATCTCTCCCACTGGACAACTGGTTGAAGCCAGAGAGTATGTTTCGTAGGTCCGTGCACCCCTGCATTTTCCTCATAACAGGGGCCTGATACCTGCTTGCTGAATTGGTGAACAGAAATGGACACGAAAGAGATGGTCAAGGAATGTCGTTTAGGAATGTTGAAACCGGGGAGGGTTCTGAACTTAACCTGCTGGTCGGGTCAGTTTGACAGAAGGCGAGCTTTGCTTACTATGGTTAGGAGCACTGCCAATCTGTTCCAGGATCTGCAGATAAAACTTTTACCCCCTAGCCTGTCCTGATCTAAAACCTGCATTAAAAAAAAACCCTTGGGGCGCCTGGGTGGCGCAGTCGGTTAAGCGTCCGACTTCAGCCAGGTCACGATCTCGCGGTCCGTGAGTTCGAGCCCCGCGTCGGGCTCTGGGCTGATGGCTCAGAGCCTGGAGCCTGTTTCCGATTCTGTGTCTCCCTCTCTCTCTGCTCCTCCCCCGTTCATGCTCTGTTTCTCTCTGTCCCAAAAATAAATAAACGTTGAAAAAAAAAACAAAAAACAAAAAAAAAAAACCCTAGCTCTTCCTAACCTCAAGAGAACACCAGGTCAATACAGCTTCTTAGAAGTCAACAATGACTTCTAGGAGCATGTACTGGAAGAAAATCCATAGCCTGTAATCAGTGGAAGCCATTGACCAGCTGCCTTGTTAATCAGCATGTTCTCTCCTCTTTCATGCTTGCTACTGATATATATATATCGCATTTGGTGTGCAACTGCTATGGCATGAGCTCTCCATTTCCTTGCAAATAGGTGGATATGTGACTTTCACGCTAATGACTACCACGTGGTATAATAAAAACCCATCAGCATGAAATATAGCATTTTTAGAAGGCTCTCTTGCATCAGTGAAGCCCATTTATGCTGCCGAAAATGTTTTTATCTGTCCGCTCTGATGTGGGAAATGGGTGTCATTAGTAGGACACGCATAAACTGAATAGATAAAGCTGGACTCCATGCATGTGTCTTTATGCTGCCTGCAGACCTCCATACGTGCTGTTATGTGAATGAATGGATGCCATCTGCCAAGGCCCTGAAGAAAACTCAGAGCTGCTAAAGGGAAGGAGGCAGAAAGTCTGAGAGACAGCTCTTGTGCTCATCCGTTCCTTTTTCTTCTTTGCATTTGGTTTTCGGAGGAATCTTAATAGGTGGGGTGGGGGAGGAATTCATATATTTGGGGATTTGCCTGGTCCTGTTCTACTTTTCAAATAAGGGCAGTGGAAGAGGTGGGAAAGGCTGGGAGTTGGAGAGGGCAGTTGTGAGCAAAGTTCCCCAGGCTTCACAGGGCAATGTGATTTTGAGGTCAGACGTGTTTTGAGCCCCATTGTGAAATATAATTCGCCTGCAGGCATTACAAATCTTAGCAAATGGCGCTAGTAAGTGCTTCGTTAGCCAGCAGGAAACCCAACCAACTTCCACCAGTAACATCTGTATCGGATTGTCAAAGAAAGAGAGAGGAAATAGTTTTGCCTCTGTCACGTTGCTCCTAAGTCCCAATCAAACACAAGAAAAAGCAGCCGAGTGATGCTTGAATAGAGCCAGTGTGAAAATGAAGTGCAGACGAAGTGCCTATTCAAAAATACAGTACATTTCCAATGGACTGCTGGAATCACTGAACACTGGCCAAAACCCCCAAAGAAAATACAGAAGAGCACCTTAGAATGCCCTGCGATGTATCTTGTGCCTTATGATTTACTTTGGCATTTTTTGTCGAACATTCCATGTAAGACAGAAAAGATCATCTGTAGAAATGCTTCCGTTATACTGTAGAGGTGGCTGCTTCCACTTTGGAGACTTTTGGAATATTCACAATAGTCATATTCTTTCATTTTTATTTTGAAATAATGTAGATTCACATGCAGTTGTAAGGGATGATGCAGAGACATCCCGTGTAGCCTTGATTTCGTTTGCCCCACTGGAAACGTCTTGCAAAACTATAAGCAATATCACAACCAGGATACTGACATTGATACAGTCAAGATACAGAACATTTTCATCGCCACAAAGATTTCATCGCCACATTTTCATCCTGTACCCTTTTAAAGCTGACATTGATACTGACATTGATACAGTCAAGATACAGAACATTTTCATCGCCACAAAGATTTCATTGCCACATTTTCATCCTGTACCCTTTTAAAGCCACACCCACTTCCCTCCACCTTCACCCACTCTTTAACCCCTGGAAACCACTAAGCTGTTGTTTCTATAATTTCGTCATTTCAAGAATGTCATATGAATGGAATCATACAGTATGTAACTATTGGGGATGGGGTTTTTTGACTTAACACAATTCTCTCTCCAGAGATTTTTCTGGATTGTTGTGTATATCAGTAATTGTTCCTTTTAATTGTTCCTTTTAGTGTTGCACGGTGTGAATGTACCAATATGCTTAACCATTCACTCACTGAAGGACATCTAGGCTATTTCCAGTTTGGGACTATTACAAATAAATCTGCTATAAACACCCTAGCACCAGATTTTGTGTCGACATAAGTTATTGTTTTTCTGGATGAATGCTCTGGAGTGTAATTCTTAGGTCATATGGTAGTTGGATATTTAGTGTTTCAGAAAACTGCCAAAATGTTTTCCAGAGTGACTGTACTATTTTACGTTCCCACCAGCAATGTAGGAATGATCCAGTTTCTCCATATCTTCACCAGAATTTGGTGTTTTCATTTTTTTAAGACATTCTAATAGGTTTATAGTATAATATCTCATCGAGTTTAATTTGCGTTTCAGTAATGGTTAATGATATGGAACATCTTTTCATGTGCTTATTTGACATCTGTATATTTCCTTGGGTAAAATGTCTCTTCATGTCTCTTGTCCATGTTCTAACTGGACTGCTTGCCTTTTTGCTGTTGAGATTGAAGTGTATTATGTATCCTACATATTACTCCTTTGTGAGATCAGCGGTTTGCAAATATTTTATCCCACTCTGTATCTTCTTAATGTTGCCAATATCCAATTTATTATTCTTTTCGTTTTATGCATCATGCTTTTGGAGTCAAGCTTAAAAACTGTCTACTCCGAGATCCTAGAGATCGTCTCCAACATTTTTTCTAAGTCTGTATAGTTTTACGTTTAAGTCCATGATCCATTTTGAGTCAATTTTTGTATGAGGTGTGTAGTTGAAGACAGGTTTACATTTATTTATGTATATATTTATTTATGCTTATGGAAGTCCAACTGCTCCAGTACTATGTGTTGAAAAGCTTTCTTCCTTCAATGAAATGTTTTTGTACTTTAGTAAAACATCAGTTGAACATATTTGTGTGGATCTATTTCTGAGTTCTCTCTTCTGCTTCATTGACCCATGTATTTCCCCCTCCCCTAATACCACAGAGTCTTGATTATTGCAGCTATAATAAGCTTTGGTTTTGGTAAAATAATTTCTTCCACTTTATTCTTTTCAAAATTGTTTTCACTATTCTAGGGTTTTGGCTTTCCATATAAATTTTAGAATATCCCTATTGATGTCTACAGAAAAAAATCTCACTTGGCTTTTGATAGATACTGCAGGTCTGTCTATCAGTTTGAGAGGAATTGACATATTTAGTATGTTCTCTTTTGATTCACAACATAATATGTCTCTTCATTTATTTAAACCTTCTTTGATTTCTTTCATCAGCATTGTGTAGTTTTCAGCATACAAATGCTGGATATGTTTTGTCATGCATTTTTAAATTTTGATGGCTTTGTGTTGATTCTTTGTCTATTTCCTTTCCATTCTGCAATGTTAATGAACTCAGTTATAGAAAGCTTGTTTTTTTTCTTTTTTGGTGTCTGTTTTTTTTTTTTTTTAATAGATTCCTTGGGATTTTCTATGTAGATAATCATGTTATTCCCAAATAGAGTCCCATTTTTCCAAAAGTTTTTTTTTTTTTTTATCACAAATGGGTGTTGAATTTTGTTAAATTCTTTTTCTACATCACTTGATATGATCGAGTAATTTTTTCCTCTTTGGCCTGTTCAAACAATGGATTACTATTGTAAAGGCGCCTGGGTTTTGTTTTAATCAGGTATGGTGAGACACACAGACATGGAAATGACTGTCATGAAGGAAGCAATTTGTTCTTTTTCCAGATCCCTAGAAACTGGGTGAAGGCACGCCATGATGGGAGGGGCACAAGAGGAAGCCCTGCGGTTTGTCAGGAGGCAGAGAGAGTGAGGAGAAAACTTGGGCAAGAGTCTTCATTGTGATTTAATGGGAAGAAATGAACAAGGCAGGGAAAAGAGGCTAAACAGGATTAGGATTTAGGCTAGTTGGAATAATTTCAGTGGGCTCCTGGGTATAGGAGCTGCCCCTGGTTCCGGGGGTGATTGGGGCAGGAATAGTGGCCCAGAGTGTAACAGTCCAATAAAGGAGGCAGTTGGGGTATGGGTGCTGGATTGGTTAGTCTACATATAAAAGGAGTTCTCTCTTGCTCTCTCTAAGAATCAGCTAAGGGACAGTTCCTTCCTCATCAACAAGTCCTCAGATGGCAAGGCATCAAATATAGAAACTAGAAAATATGGTTAATCATTCAGTTAATTGATTTTTAAATATTGAGCCTGCCCTGCATCCTGGATAAACCCCACTTGAACATAGTGTATCATTCTTTTTGTATATTGCTGAATTCTGCTTGCTAATATTTTAAGGATTTTTACAACCATATTAATGAAGGATATTGATCTGTAATTTTATTTTGTGGTACTGTTTTTGTTTCACTTCGGTATTTGGGAGATACTAGCTTCATAAATGAATCAGAAAGTGTTTCCTTCTCTTCCACTTTCTGGAAGAAATTATGTAGAATAGATGCTAACTCTTTGAAAGTTTAGTAGAATCTTCCAGTGAAACTGAGCCCAGTTTGGTTAACTTTTAAAATTACAAATGTAATAATGTTCTTAATAGTTAAGGGCTATTTTAAGTACCTATTTCATATTGGGTGAGTAGTGGTACCTTCTTTCTGAGGAATTAGTCCATTTCTTCTCAGCTGTCACATATATGTGTGTATAATTGCTTATAGTATTCCTTGATTATCCTTTGGGTGTCTGCAGTGTCTATAGCAATATCTGCACATTCATTCCTGATTTTGGTAATTTGTGACATCTCCCTTTGTTTCTTTGTCAATCTTGCTAAATGTTTGTTTATTTTATTTGTCCTTTTCAAAGAATCAACTAAGAATCAACTCTTAGTTTTATTGAATTTCTTTATTGTTTTTCTATTTTCAATGTCGTTATTTCTGCTCTTTATTATTTTCTCTTTTTTTTAACGTTTATTTATTTTGAGAGAGAGAGCATGCGTACAAGTGGGAGAGGGGCAGAGAGAGATGGAAAGAGAGAGAATTCCAAGCGGGCTCCACACTGTCAGTTGCAGAGCCAGATAGGGGCTCGAACCCACAGACCATGAGATCATGACCTGTGAGGAAGTCGGACACTTAACCAACTGAACCACCCAGGCAACTCTCCCTCTACATTCTTAAAGTGGGGACTTTAATTATTGATTCAAGACCTTTCCTTTTTTTGCATATATGTATTTAGTGCTATAAATTTCCCTGTCAGCGCTGCTTTAGCTATGTTTCACAAACTTTGATACATTGTATTTTCATTTCCCTTCAGTTCTGTGTATTTGTTTTCCTTGAGACTTCTTTGATGCATCCATGAATTATTTAAACATATGTTCTTTAGTTTCAAAGTGCTTGGAAATTTTCCTGTTATCTTTCTGTTAAATTTCCGGTTTGATTCCATCATGGACAGAGAATATACTCTGTATGATTTCACTTCCTTTAAGATTGTTGAGGTTTTTTTATGTCCCAGATATGGTTGGTCTGTCTTGATATATGTTCTATGGGCACTTAATTTTTTTTTAATGTTTATTTATTTTTGAGACAGAGAAAGACACAGCGCTAACAGGGGAGGGAGAGAGAGAGGGAGACACAGAATCTGAAGCAGGCTCCAGGCTCTGAGTTGTCAGCACTGAGCCCAAGGGAAGGCTCAAACCTACGAACCACAAGATCATGACCTGAGCCGATGTCCGACGCTTAACTGACTGAACCGCCCAGGCACCCTGTGGGCACCTAAAAAGAGAATGTATTCTGCTGCTTTGCATGGAATATTTTACACATATCACAAGGATACTTGTTTAAAATATGAAACATGAAATAAGAAAGTGAAATATTGTCTTTTTGGGGGTGTCTAGGTGACTCAGTGTTAATGTCCAACTTCAGTTCAAGTCATGATCTCAAGGTTCATGGGTTCGAGATCTGCGTCGGGCTCTGTGCTGACAGCTCAGAACCTGGAGCCTGTTTCAGATTCTGTGTCTTCCTCTCTGTCTCGCTCTCTACCCCTCTGCTGCTTGTGCTCTCTCTCTCTCTCTCAAACATAAATAAATGAACATTAAAAAAATAAAATAAAAATTATTTTCCCTGTTTGTTCAGACCTATTCCTTACTACCCCATCAGTTTATTGGTCACTGGCTTCTCCTCCATTTATCTTAAGTCAGTGTTATTCTACTTTTCACACTCTGATATCAGATCCTTATCTTAATAACATTGAGATGCTTTAATAGTTATCCCATATGGGAAACCATAGCACATAGATGAGAACAGCCTTACTCTGCATATTCAGAGAGCAAAGGGGGCATCCTGGACATGAGTGATTGGAGCTCAGATCTGTAGGTCAGTTGTTGAGCCAGTATTCCAGGTAGTAGAGATTTAAAGGTAGCACTCTTTGAATGTGGAGTTAGAATGCTTTGAGGACTAGTTTGGAGGATGTGTTTGCCCTCATAAATATGTGCTGAACTGAAGAGGTGCAAGGTATGGACTGATGTTTTAGTGAAGAATTAAAGATGCTAAACAAATCATTACTTGATTGCCATTGTCTGTGTCTCCACTACCCTGTGAATGCTATATTTGTATTATTCAATACTGTATCACCAACATCAAGCAGGCCATCAATGAATAGTTATTAAGTCCAATTTCAAAAACATAATCCCACTAGGAAAGGAGAGAAGGAAGAAAAGAAGGAATTGAAGGGAAGGGAAAGGAAGGGAAGAAGGAAGCAGAGCTTGGGTAACCTGCGTGCTCTCTACCTGCAATTTTAGTCTTTCCCTTCCTAGGCACATGGTTGCATCCCACTTCCTGACCCCTTGGAAGTCAGGCGCGTGTTTGGCTTCTAACGTATGACAGATGAAGCATGTCACTTTCTGGTGGCCAAACCTAAGATCTAAGGTGTGATTCTTTCGGCTCTGGCAAGCAGCACTATTCCAGATGGGGAAGGCAGCATCCGTGGCTGAGAGCAAATCAAGCATGGCTCCTTGCCAGCCCAGCAAGGACATTCTATTCTGCGTGAGCAAAAAATAAATCTTTATAGTTTTAAATGATAAAAAGCAGGGGCTGTGTGTTATTATAATACAACAGACCCTTTCCTAAATGATAGAAAACAGCAAGAGAATGTCTTCAGCAGTGAGAATATACATGAATTTTCTTTTCTTCTTTCTTGTCTTTCTCTGTTTTCTAGTTTTTCAAAAAATTTTTAAATCTATTTTTGACTTTTTTAGAATGGGTATTATTTTTGTCTTAAGGAAATAAATTCATTTAAAATAAACTGAGGGACAAAATTTGTGATTTGTATATGCTTATAATTTGAGATGATGTTATATTTTTGCTGAGAGATGCATGAAATGTAGGGAAATTGACACCATTTTCTTGAACCTAGGGTATGTTTTAGCACATATTCACTCTGACAAAGTGTTACACTGTCATTGAATCCTGGCCTGTCATCTTGAGACAGATCTGTTCCAGACCCTAAGAAATGCAACTCAGTATGGATAGTGGACCACTGAGGTCTTTGGAGACATTTTCCCTTTATCTGTGGTTTGCTTCCCTCTATCTGTGTTTTGCTAATGAGACCAGGAAACACCACCAACAAGATAATCATTGCTTCTAAGAGGGTTGTCTTGGCTAACTTTTCCTTCCCTCATCTTTCCCTGGCACAACACACACACACACACACACACACACACACTCCATTATTAATAACGTGGTCAGGCTCATTTGAGAATACGAGAACATTTGCACATTGTCTTTATTAGGTAAGAGGGAGTTTCATTTGAATCTTTTAGAGAGACCTGAAGTGAAGTGATCCTGTTTCCACTTTGCCCCAAACCTAAGACCTCTGAGGCACAGGATTTTTACGTGCATGTATCTGCACATAGTTGCTGGCTGACCTGGATGAGATCGATAAAATTCCATGCCTTCAAGCTGGCAGACTTGAAGCCAGGGCCAACCTAGAGAGAATTGACTGGGTCTCAGCCCTGTGTTTTTTTTTTTTTTTTTTTTTCAACCTTCTCTGACACAAACCGAAGAGAGTTTTGATGTCTTTGATGATTGAGTTTCCATGGACTAAAACGAAGAGTCTCTAGATATTTTAAAAAGTCTAATGTTTTCTTTAAGATTTTGCCCACTGCCTCTAGAGTATTATTTACAGAGTTTTCTTCCACTTTACTAACGTAAAAATGTGTAACACAATAGATTCTCAATAGAAACAAAAGCCCTGTTGTTGGTCCTCTTAGAAAAAGATGGTAAAGCCCTGGTTTTATAGATAAACCCTTTGTAGTACTCTCCTCATCTTCTATAGTCCTTCAGAACCCATGCTCAGTATGGGATAATGAGTTTTGTTTCTGAATAACAAGTTCAAAAGGACCAAAAAGAGTAAGGTTAGTATTTAGCACTTTTTGTTAAGGGAAAACTCTGGGGAATGATCTTTTTTTAAGGCACCAAAGAACTTTTAGATCCCAAACTACCCTAACAGAGAAAAGACAGCCTTATTAAAATCTTTTACATATCTAAAATTAGATTTGGAATAATGAGAGATTATGACACATGTACAAATTAATAAAAAAAAAAAACAGCCTCGCCACCCTTACTTGGTGGTTTCATTAAGTTTTTAAAAATAAAATAAATTAAAAAATATATACCGTCCCACACAAAGACTTTTAATCAAATTGTCTGGTTTATCTTCAAAATATGCAATTCCTTTGTACTCTGTAAAACATCTAGATAGAGGCAAAAATTATTTTTAAGTTTTTAAAATGTCAACCCTTACGTACAGTTCGTGTACTTACATTGGGAACTAGGTCTCGGTGTGGAAGATTCCCAGGGATCTTGCAGACTCACAGGGCTCTGAAGAAAAGTTAATAACCCTCTTGCCTTGTTACTAAAAAAGACTCAGGCAAGGCATTTCATACACCCTCAGGGATCAGCTTGCTGCCTGAACTGTTAGCTCAGGCGGCCAGGCTCCTTCCGCTTTCCTCTCTTCTTGCTTACATTTTACAAAGATGCTTGTTGCGATGAAATTGATTGGCAGCACACTTGGCAATTCAAATTGCTTCAGGTGTTCCTTCTTTTTTTTTATTCCATTAACCAAGATGAATGCAGTGTAATCTGCGGAAGCTCTGCATCGGTAACTCGGGTCCTGGTGCCGTGGGACTAGCTCAGACTTCATGGTCAAGGCCCCTTATTTTGTGGGTCTAATTAGGATGGAGAATAGCTTCTCAGTTTTTCTAAAAGATGAGGCTGTGCTCTGAGCTGTATTCTAACATTGGAAGCATTTAAAAGATGCTCTCATTTCCTAATGTATACAAAATATATTGATGTGCAGAGGCGGAAGCCCATATTTCCTCGGTTAGGGGAATCAACTAGTCCATCAGTCCACAAGTGTCTTCTCCCTGGGCCCTCCCATGTGGGTCCTGGGACAAAAGAAGGAACTAGCTCTGGAATCTGTGGAATAGTTGCCAGCAAACGCTGTCATACATTGGTGTGACATTTTTGGAGCATTCCAGAAAGCTCCTTCTCTTCAGCTCCTTTGAAATCCTTTTCCAATCCCTTCCTACTCCCAGGGAGTTCACCTGCTGTCATGATAATGCCACTGGAAACGGGGGGGGGGGGGGTTGGGGGCGAGAATGAGGGTAGAGGAGCGAGTATATACTCAGAGCTCGTCTGACATGTGGAAGAATCCCGACTCCCTCACTACCTGGTTCACACACGCTCCTGTGCCACGTCAGAGGTCCTATCACTGCGACTTGGGGAAGACAGGGCTGGCACGGAGGCACAATTTTTAAGTTTTGGAGTCAGAGGGGAGGAAGGAGGCAAGGGGAATAGAGGAGATGTTACCAGCTAGGAAGTGTGTGTGCTTTCTTTCTTTCCTACCACTAGCTGGTGCTTCAGTCAGCGAGAAGTAGGTTGCTCCCGGGGCTGTGGTCCTGTGGGCCCAGTCCAATCTGGAATGTGTGCTAACTGGTGTGCATTTCTCTCTTTCCGCCCCAGGACAGCTTTCCTGCCCGCTTCGGAGGAGTCCATTTCGTCAACCAGCCCTGGTACATTCATGCCCTGTACACGCTCATCAAGCCATTCCTTAAAGACAAGACCAGGAAGCGGGTAATGCAAACAAACACCCAATGGGGGGTGCAGAGGGACAGTGACCGGACCCTCCTTTCAATCTCTCTGCTTCCCTTCTCTCTCTTTCTCTCTCCGTCTCTCCTAAGTTTTCATTGTGGGTCTTCTGCTTTTCTGCACTCCCTGAGCCTTTGAGCCTCAGCTGGAGTTTGCAAATGGCCTGGATTTAATCAATAATTTAGTAGAACTGGGTTATTTTCAGAGTCCCAGCGACCAACCAAAGGAAACTTTGAAGGCATGCAAATACCAGATGCCCATTTTACTGTAAGTGCTCGAGGGAGATACGGGGTCAAGCGGCTTCCCGTTCATGGAATATTTTAATAGCTAGCATTTTGTCCTGCAAATGTATTATCCTGATGAAGAATGTTTACCATTTGTTTTTCTCCCCCATGGCTCTTGGGTCATAGCTGCCGGCTCCATCACCTTTGAGGCTGGGAAAGCATTCTTCACGAGAAATAATAATGCTCTGAGGAGGAAGGCTTTTAAAGTCTTAATTGCATCGGCTGATGACATTTGGGAGGCCAGCACCTTCGATCAGGGCTGGGGCTTTTCATGGCATTCTGATTAGCTGAGAGACTGAACATTGTTTCTGCACTCCCTCGGAATCTCAGTTTCCTCATTTATAAGACAGAGAAACAAACACCCATATCACAGAGCTATTGGGTAATTGGGTAATTTAATGAAGCAGCATATGAGAGCAGGTAGCATAAGGCCACTGATGTGGTAGAGACTCAGCGACTTTCATTCTCTTCATCATTTAGCTCCTGTTCTTTTAAACTTTTTGATTTCAGCTACCTCCTGGGTCAGGTGCCCCACCTCTCAAGGGAATCTGGCCAGGGTCAGTCTTATGGCACCTTACGTATGCCCCTATACCCAGGGGAACCCGTTCTGGGGAAGAGCCTGAGTATTCAGGGGGAATGATCATGTGAGGAACCCCCCTACATACACACCCACAGACACACTCTGTGTTATCCCCAACTCCTAGACCTCAGCTGCTTCCAGATCCTTAGGAAATAGTACAGCAGGGAGGGGTAATTCTCCTGTCCCCAAATAAGCATGGAACTAAGAACTAGAACTCACCAGCCTAAGGAGACAGGGACGTTTGGAAGCTTTTTGCTAACTAGGGCTCAGGGCATAGAAGGGAGTTTCTGGAACTCTGGGCACAGAACAGAATCCGACAGGTGAAGAATCCAGCCTCCTATCTGCTGAGTTCTTCCATCCCATAGCACCGCAGGAGAGATGGCCAGTTTCCACAGCACTCATTTGTCCTTTCAGAACTGGAGGTGTTGGCTATCGGTGGGAAAGCAAACTGGTGTGTCCACTCTGGGAAACAGTATGGAGGTTCCTCAAAAAGTTAAGAAGAGAACTACGATATAGCAATTGCACTGCTAGGTATTTACCCAAAGGATACAAAAATACCGATTCGAAGGGACTCGTGCACCCCAATGTTTATAGCAGCAGTATCAACAATAGCCAAATTATGGGAAGAGCCCAAATGTCCATCGATTAATGAATGGACACAGGAGTTGTGGTATATATATGCAATAGAATATTTCTCAGCCGTAAAAAGAATGGAATCTTGCCATTTGCAATGACGTGAATGGAGCTAGAGTGTATAACGCTACGCTAGATAAGTCAATCAGGAGAAGGACAAATACCATATGATTTCACTTGGATGTGGAATTTAAGAAATAAAACAGATGAGGATGGGGGAAAGGAGTGAGAGGAAAACTATAAAACAGACTCCTTTTTTAAATGTTTATTTATTTATCTTGAGAGATAGAGTGCACGCGTACACAGGGGAGGGGCAGAGACAGAGGGACAGAGGATCCCAGGCAGGCTTTGCTCTGTCAACACAGAGCCCGACTCAGGGCTCCGTCTCATGAACTGTGAGATCATGACCTGAGCCCAAATCAAGAGTCGGACGCTTAACCAACTGAGCCACCCAGGCACCCCAACAGACTTTTAACTATAGAGAACAAACGCTAGGGTTACTGGAGGGGAGGTGGGTGAGGGAGGGGCTAAATGGGTGTGGGTATTAAGGAGGGCACTTGTGATAAGCTCTGAGGGTTGAATGTAAGTGATGAATCGCTAAATTCTACTCCTGAAACTAATATTACACTATATGATAACTAACTGGAATTTAATTTTAAAAACTTGAAACAAACAAATGAATATCACAAATAAAATTGAAAGTATAAAGAATTCAAAAGCAAAAAAAACAAAAGAACTGGAGGTGTTAGGTGGGTGGGTACAAATATTTGCTCTAAAAACCGGAGCTAATATTTAGCTCTGCTTTTCCATGCTTCAGATACTTTAGCTCCTCCTGAAAAGTGTTTTGCAAAAGCCAGAACATGGGAATTTCTTCAAAAACCATCATTCTTATTAAAATTGAAATCCACTGTCCGAAAATGTACATTGTTTTCTGAAGTGCTACCATATTCTTCTGAAGAATCTTAGCACTTAGCTTCTTGTCCCTTTCCTTTCTAAATGATGCCATTATATCATAAATTGAAATCAATGTAACAGAGCAAGGTAGTAAGTATGTGTCCGTTACGTGGTATAGTTTAATATAGTATATGGCATAATTGATAATACTTTTATGGTATATTATGCTATATTTAAATATTTTAAAAGTCACCTTTATATTACAGAAAGGCTAACTGGTATGCATGTGTACACCTATGTGAATATAATCAGTGGTCCTACACTTGCCTAACTCATGCGCATTGAGTTTGCAACACGAAGTGTGGGAACCGAGATCACTCCACAGGTGCGCTTTGAGTAGACTTTCGGGAGTCAATTCCTAAATTGTAGGAAATGGTAATTATCTACTAGTGGCTTATCCACTTTGTGGATTTGTCTGAAAATAATTGTGATCTGGGGATGTTTTCTCCCCTGCTCGGCCAGTTTCCATCACCATCCACTGTATGTTCAGAAGATGCAAATTTATGTGCGTGTCAGCCCTTAATCCACACACGAATGGAGGATGCTGCAAAAATACCCATAAGTTCTCAGGCCACAGTTTTCAGTTCCACTGCCTAAGGATTGATAAGGCTTTTACCTCGTGTCCACATCACCCTGGGAGCTAGGAACATATTAATAGAGTAAGAAAACATCACCCCTTTTCCCGAGGATTCTTCTCTTCCTGTGGGGAAGCAAGACATAAATGAACAGATCAGAGAAAATAGGAGTCAGCAGATACTAGTTAATTGGGGGAATCGAGGAGGAGAACCAGAGTGTGCGGGTGCCTCTGGGACAGAAAGAAGAAGAGGCTGCCACTTGGTGAAGGTTTGGGAAGGATGGTGAGATGGGGGTGGGGTACAGAGGGCAGAAAGCACTGGGGTGGGGAGTGGAAGGAAGAGAACAATGTGGGGATGCATGTGAAGCATGATTGGGGGTTTGCGTGGTCTACATCATAGCCTTTTTATCAGTAGGGATAATTAGATTACTGTATGTGTAAACTTGGGCCATGGCCAAATAAGACCCAATTTGTTCATAAACTTCATTTTTTAAGGACTATTAATTCAGCCCCTTTTCTGAGCAATAAATTAACATTTTACGAAGATTAAGCTGCAGACACAAAATTGGATGCCTCTTTAAACACCATGATCACCAGTAGCGCATCCAATTTGTCATCGCTAAATTGTGTTTTAGGCTAAATAGTGGCTCGTAGGTTTGGGGTTTTTTTTTTGTTGATAGTTGTTTTTTCCTTTGCAGATTTTCCTGCATGGAAATAATCTAAACAGCCTTCACCAGCTAATCCACCCTGAATTTTTGCCCTCTGAATTTGGAGGAACCCTTCCTCCTTATGACATGGGAACGTGGGCCCGGACGTTACTTGGTCCAGACTACAGTGATGAAAATGACTATACTCACACTTCCTACAATGCAATGCATGTGAAACACACATCCTCCAATCTGGAGAGAGAATGTTCGCCCAAGCCGATGAAGAGGTAAGACCTGCATTATCAGAGCCTCCAAGTCAGAGGTCAATAAGCATTTTTGATTTGGGCCTATTGTGGGTTAAGTAATTGCAGACCTTTATGGGCACAGAACTTGAATAAAATAAATTGCAATACATTCTCAGCTGATTTCACTAGAATTGAAAGCAAATGGGGCTTGGCTGGCGCAGAAATCTAGTTATCCCTGTTGTATTAAAGAAACAGTTAAAGGCTGGACCTCGCTCATATCATGTTTGCAGTGTTAGTCTCTAGAGAGTCTGTTAACACACACAGAATGAAATGCTGTGCCTTTGGGATACCCTGGATTGAAAAAACAACCTGCCAGAAAACATTCCTATCATCTGTGAATTTAGAACCATTTATTGAGCATTTGCCTATAAGCACTGATAGGTGCTGCGAACACACGAATAAGAACAGAGAAGTATAGCTCTGGAAAATCTGATGAGTAAGACTTTTGTTGACATATTTATAAAGTGGGTGACATTGGAGCTAGGTTTTGAAGGGTGAAAATAAGCCACCCAGGCTTAAAAAGGTAGAGAAGGCATTCTAGGCAGATGGGATAGAAAGAGGCACAGAGGCTTCAGAGGGATGGGATAGTCTGGTGTGGCAAACAGGTGCGCGAGGGGTGGGGGATGGGAGTGGGCATGGAAGGAAGTTCTAAAGACTGTTGCATCTAGGGCGTGAAATATATTGCATACTGTATTTAATGGAGTGCCGTGAAAGAGGGTTTTTTTTTAAACTGATGTACAAATAATATATGAGTGCTTTCTCATTGTAAAAATTAAAACCTTATTTTTAAGGCTACAATCTTTTTAACCACTACTCCCAATCTCAATCCCAACTTTTCCCAAAGGTAACCATTGCTATCAGAGTAGGGTGGACCCTTTTCCATTCTATTTTCTAGATATTACCCACATCTACCCATACCCATAGAAAATATCTAATATTATATATTAGTTTGCTAATCCAACTCCTGCAACAACAAACCACAAACTGGGTGGCTTAAGCAATAGAAATGTGTTCTCTCACAATTCTGGAAGCTAGAAATCCAAAATCAAGGTATTGGGAGGGTTGGTGTCTTATGAGACCTCTCTCCTTGTCTTGTAGATGCCTGCATTCTCCCTGTTATCTTCACATGGACTTCCCTCTGTGTGTCTGTGTCTTAATCTCTTTTTACAAGGATACCAGTCATATTGGATTAGGACTTACCCTAAAGACCTTGTTTTACCTTAATTACATCTTTTAAAGGCCCCATCTCCAAATACAGTCACAGTCTGAGGTGCTAGCTGTTGGATCTTCAACAGTCCAATTTGGGGGGCAGGGCATGGTTTATCCCATAACATACTGTAACATCTTTCTATACCAGTAAATCTAGAGACATCTCATGTTTTTCATGCTGCATAGTATTCCGGTACATAGTATTCCAGTATTCCAGAATATGTCACAGTTTAGCCATTTCCCTATTGATGAGCATTTAGCTCCTCTGAGTTTTTTCTCTATTCCAAAGGACGAGACTCAATGAAAGTCCTTGATATGCCTCCTTCATTCTCACAGGAAGTCCCTCAGGTAAACTTGGAGCCTTGTAGTTGCTGGGTCAGAGAGTATGTGTATTTTCAATAGCCCACACTGCCCGGTGGCCTTCCTAAATGACGGTACTAATGGATAGTCCCAGCAGCATGTGTGAAAATGTCCTTTCCCCAGACTCTACCTTTCGTACTTGATATTATCAGAATTCAATTCTAATCATTATCCTGATGGCAGGTCAATTCTATGCCATTTTTGTTTTCATCTGTATCTCCTCACTGGACATAGTTGAGCAGAGAAATGACACAATGACAAAGTAAGTCTGAGTTTTATGAGGATCGTGGAATTCGCAGGGAAATATGGACTAAATGCCGTCAGAAGGCTGATGCGGGGACTCAGGTCCAGGGATGAGGGCCATAACTAACACCGAACCAATGAAGACTGGCTGTAGTCTTGAGGTGTTTGGGGACGGAGGGATGTCACTGTGAGAGTCTTCTTTGGATAACTAGGCTTACACTGAGGCAAGAGAGAATATCCAGGAGGAGGATCTCCACATTTTCTGCTCCATTGGGAATATTACATGCAAGTGTCTGGTGAAGCCTTTCTGCTGAGACTGGAGGGATCTGGAAATTCATTTAGTCCCCGGGTTAACAGCTGACATTCTCTGGGAAGTGTTGGTCATGGGAGCTGAGAACCTGGCTTTGTGTCTCCACAGTGAAGAGACTGACCTTACTGGTAGAGGTGAGATTGTCCCGCCCAGATTCTGAGCTGCTCTCAGGCCAGGCTACGGCGCAGTCATCGTAATAATGTAACAACTCACACTATTGACACCATTCTGAACGCTTTACCTGCATTAACTCTCTAAATCCTCACGATAACTGTATGAGAAAGGTATTATCACTATTCCCATTTCACAAGTGAGGAAACAGACACAGAAAGGTTAAGCAACTGTCTAAGGTCATACAGCTAGTAAATGGCCAAGCTGGGATTCCGAGCTGGGCAGCTTGGCTCCACACTCTGTGTTCGTGTCCTCTGTAAGATAAAGCACACTGTCTGCTTTTCCTCATACTTTCTACCCGCACCTCTAGTGCCAGCCTTCTCTCTCCAATCCCTCCATGGGCCGGGACAATGACACTTCCTGTGGTTTGTCCTTACCTTATTTCTATAGACTTAGATAAAGTCAGCATACCCTCAGACTTGTTGGAATGTCCGAAGTCAAGTGGAATAAAATAGCAATTTGCCACTCTTTCTCCAGGTGATCAGTTATAGAGTTACATCTCTTTCGGGTGACCAGCCATGTCCTGATTCCAAGTTCTGCCTCTGAGTTGATGTTGAGGATCAGAGAAGGTGATGGCCTCCGTTATTAGATGGTGGGTTCTAGAGGGTAAAGTCTTTGTATAACATTTGTTCACCTTATGCCCTCCTCAAGAATCCAATTCAATGTCCAACACACAATCGACACACATCAGACACCCTGTACATGCCTGCTGCTTATGAATGAATTAGCGTTGAATGAAAGCTGCTACTTTCAAAACCCATCCTTGGGGCATTGTCCAATTGCTTCAGCCAAACTGTCAGCTCCTAGATGGAGAGAGAGCTAATTTCTTCTGGATTTCGTGGATCCTGGTTATAGGATCTTACGGCCTAGTAGGGGAGATAAGATCTGCCCACAAATAACTATAATATAATGCAGAGTTGAAGAGGTACTAGACAAGAGATGTAAGAACCTGCTGAAATGTTCTTTCAACCAGGAAGACTCTTAGAGAAGTCTTCATGGACAAAGGCATAGCTGACCCAGGTTTTGGAGAAGGGAAGACATCAGAGTGAAGCTCCAAAACTATGCCAGAGGAGCTAGTAATTGTGTACACATCTCATCACCCCACCATGGCCATCAAGGTGTCCTGCCCACTCCTGCTCTCACAAGTGGTGACATCTTTGATCCTTTGCTTGGGGATTTTAGACAGCAGCAGGATGGGCACTGAGGAGACTGGTACCAGCAGTGACACAGCGAGGAGGGACCACCTGTGGAACCGTGCCTGGTGTCAGGTGCTTCACTGATGGAGGTCTGTGCTGAGAAAATTAGAGGGACAGAACAGCCACCATTCATAACCTCTCTGAGTCCTCAGAGCTCAAAAGGCCATGGGAAAATTGAAAACAGAATTGGAGATCTTAAAGGTCCAGCTTCCCCCCTGATATGGTATCTGTTCTCCAGCCCAGGCTGCCAGCCAGCCTCAGTTTGCATTGCCCAGAGATGGGCAGGCAGCTAACGGGGCAGCATACTCCCAGTAGCATGGTTTTAAGAAGTACTTCCTTGGTCTGAGCCAGATAACCTGGGTCTGTTCTGCGGGATAACGTTTCACCTTCTAATGGGTAGATGCTGTGTCCCAATCCCTGCCACCACAGTTCCCATTTGGGGTCAAATGGGCTTCTGTGAACTTTCATTGGAACCTAGTCACTATTTATTATGTGGCCTCTGAGTTCCTAGTGGCTCAGAACAATGCTTTCTGGCATATGTAGGGTAGAATCTAAAATGTGTAAAATTCCCAGTGAATTAGTGGTTGTAACTAGCTCTTTTATTTTTCCAGATAAGTTTGATTCAACCCTTAAGCAGAAAAACTTAAAAAGAATTGTTGGTTTAGATGGAAATTTTTCCAAACAGGGTCTTTCAGTATTGATCTTTTAAGAAAATGATGCTTTTATAGGCTTTTGAGTGTGTGGCATTCTCTGCTCTGACACACTTTTGCATTTTTAACTTCTTGTTTCTGCTCTTCATTTTACAATTTAGTCTATTTCCTTGCTTCCAGGCCATCAGCTGTCACTTTCTGTTTTTGGAACCACGTATGTAAGAAGCACTCTGTTTCCTCCTATCTAATTTACTACTGGAATACGTTTTAGGTTTGGAAAGTAGGGAGCCCAGCTTAATAAAACTGTCCAGCACATGACAGTAAATCGGCGTTGTCATACTTATGATTATTTTGGCAGCAAATGAGATACAACTCTGGTTGGACTGCTTTAAAGGGTATGGAAAATTTATTATTTCATGTAATGAGAAGTTGCAAAGTGAGGTGACCATAGATCTGTGTGTTCCAGAACCTCGGCGGTGGTACCTATGACCCAGGCTCCTGCCCCTGTGTCCCACATGATGAAGACTTCCCGGGCGGGAGTGCTCCCTGACTCATGCAGGAGGATAGGCCCCAGCCAGAGGGGCTTTTTTCCCCTTTAAGAAGGAGGAGGGGATGGCTTGTGGTGGGGACCCGGCAGCCTTGCTTCAGGTTCGGGATTGCAGGCCTGACGTTTCTGCTTCAGGAAGCAAGTGCGTGGTCTTTTCATCAGTGCGTCGATTTTGTGGTATCTCTTTCACTTATTAGGCATTGCTTATTAATTGCTTTCTGGTTGTAGCCTTTATCTCCGATAAAGTAATTAAAATGGTCATAGATATTATTTAAAAGGCACACACACACACACACACACACACACACAGAAATGCACTGTCTTGAGCTTCTGGTGGATGATTAGTCATTTTTGGAGAAGTTATACTTAAAGATATATATATGTATGTTTTATATATGTGTACATATGCTCGGACATACATATACTATATGCTGTGTATGTATGGACATATAAACCTGTATGCACATGTATGTATTGAAATATATACAGGTATGTTTTGTTTTTTAACGATTCCTGGTAATAAACCTTATGTAAAGTTTATCCTGAGACCTGGATTCTGAGTAAGGAACTGGGGCCTTTCCCCGGAGCCAGAGCCTGCAGCTAGGGTGGTTCAGAAGAGGGCTGCTCAGACCCAGCGCTCAGAAGGCCCCTGTAGGACCCGCCTCCTGAGCCCACTAGGTGTCACAAGTGGCCCAGGATGCCTTGCCTCATTCCTCTGCTGGCTGGTCTCTCCTAAGGCCCTGAGAGCCGCTGTGGACAATGGAGCTGTTGATCTCAAGGAAATACAAAGCAGTTTCCTGGCATTTGTGGGCAAAAGTAAAAGCAAGCGCTCTGGAAAGCCAGGTTCTGTGCCTTCTGAAGCCACCACCACGGCCAGCAAAGGGAGCATCTGATTTTCCAGGCTTGGGGTGTGTGCTTTCGCTCTGGTGGAGGGGCCGGGTGCTATTCTGGACCAAACAGGACTGGCACCGAAAGGAGAAGGGAAACGGACCAGATCAGAACTGCTGTGTCCCTGCCAGAGCCGGAAAGCAGGTGGCCTCTTCCGGGGCAGGCAGGGAGAGAAAGCTTATGTCTTACACCATCCTCTCGTTGCTTTTGAGGAGGCTCCTCTGGGCGGCACCAGTGCAGGCAGCTTCTGTCTGCAGGACAAACAGCCTCCACAAAAATTGTATATAAAATATTGCAGTCATATATAAACATACATTCTATTATTCCCCTTATTATCAGGACTTGGGAAATTTTAGAACCAGGGAGATACTTAGAAGTCACCTAGGGGTCAACAGCCTTTCTGCTACCAAGGACCTCTTCTTTTGCCCCCCTGCCCTCCACATGGTATGTATATAGGTTCTTGAGAGAACATCGCATTTATTAGGAAATTACAAGCTCACTTTGCCATAATGTAATTCGTGTTATTTCACAGAATTATCCCAAGATCTTTAATTTTAATAAAAGCAAAGTTACTTATGATTTAATTTAAATTTTAGTCTCATAGACGGTAAGTTCTCTTAAGTTTTGTGGCTTCTAAACAATGATGTAAAAATATCTGCCTATCCCCGTGCCCATTCCTGCTTAGGTGACGTAGCAAGCTTCAATAGAGCTCAAGCCTCCAGACTTAAGGGATTAGTCTGGGGATTTTCTGGACAGCCATGTAGCCAGCTTCTTCCGAAAGCAAGATGTCTTGCACAGGGTAGGTGCTCCATACGTATTTGATATTTTGTCGCTTGAAAAGTAGAAGTAAATGGTATACATATGTATCCTTGTTTTCCATTGGTGCTTGGATTTAAAAAATATTTTCCTTCTTCTAATTATTATAGTCAAGGTCCTGAGAAGTCTCACAGGGTAACAGACTGTGTCACCAAAACTATTTTATCATAGGAATCTTTCTGGTCCCTTGTCTCCTGGAGACTAGGGTAGGTAAACACTGCGCCAGAGTTTGAAATGGAAAATCGGGAAACTGATTTATGTTCATGGAGACCCAACTGGTCTGAACCGTGGCTGACAATTTTCATCCTCATTGTTTTCTGGAGGTCCCCTCACATGTGCTCAGATGTACCAATCTGCATTTCGATCTGGGCTCAATCTGCCATTCAAGGAAAAGGAATATTATCATTTTTAAGGTCTTAAATTGCAGTCTCCTTAAATTTTTTTCAGTTTATTTATTTTGAGAGAGAGAGAGAGCGTGCGCAAGGGAAGGGCAGAGAGAGAGAGGGAGAGAGAGAATCCCAAGCAGGATCCACACTGTCAACCCAGACCCCCATACAAGGCTCGAACTCATGAACTGTGAGATCGTGACCTGAGCCGAAATCAAGAGTCGGACACTTAACCAACTAAGCCACCCAGGTGCCCCTTGTATTGCAGTCTCCTTGGCTCATTAATTTCCCAAAAGATATTCATGTCTCAGGACTGAAAGAGAAACTCCAAGCCCGATGGTAGTGGAACAATGGCTCCTTCTCAGAAGCTCAGAAGCTGCCATAAGCAGAAAAGCACATTGTATTTCCCTTGTGTAGCAGGTGCACTGCATGGAGTTATCTCTACGTTCAGCCACCTGGAGGAACAGAGTCAGTGTGAGGAAAAGCAGAGCCAGAGTGGCCTTGAAGATACACAGGGGTTCTAACCTGCAGAGTCCAGGGCAGGCAGCAATGGCCACGCAGGTACTTACTGAGGTACTTACTGAGTGCCTCCACTGTGCTGACCACAGGCTTTAATGGAATCCAAAGACCAGGGTCAGCATAGCACCCCAGTGCAAAAAGTAGCAACATTGCAGCATTCATGCACATGAGCACAATCATAACATTTTGGTTATTAATTCTGTACCAGCGTGCTAAAGTTGGCCTGACATAGCAAAGATTCAGATGCCTTCACTATGTATTTACATTTAAAGATGTTTGTCTCCAGGTTTTTGTTTCAAATGTTTATTTATTTATTTTGAGGGGGGGTGCAGAAAGAGAGACAGAAAATCCCAATCAGGTTTCACCCTCCCAGGGCAGAGCCTGATGTGGGGCCGATCCCACAACAGTGAGATCCTGACCCCAGCCAAAATCAAGCGTCAGGTGATCAACAGACTAAGCCACCCAGGGCCCCTCCAGGTTTTTGGTTTTTGTTTTTTAGCTATGTGATAACAGCATTCATAGAATCAAAACAGTCAATCTTGAAATTTCCAGGAATGCCTGAGTTCATATTTGGTACAGCCTGATCATAAACAAGGCTTGGCTGAGTATATGCAATAACTCCCACTTTGTTTATTTATTAAAACCTCAGCACTTCTCGGAGATGCAGACAAGTATTTATAGAGGAAGAAATCTAGACAACCCATGCCGCATCTCCACTCAGTGAAGAATGACCCCAACCTTCAGAGAAATGATCCACCCTGGTCTACACTGTATGCTACACAACTGGAGGGGCCGATGCTTTGGGGTCCTGGCCAGCTGTACTGTATGGTAGAATTATTTCTGATCCTTTTGACCAAATGCCTCCATCTTTGTTTCCTAAACACCCTTCCCTCCTAGAGGAAGTGAGGAAGATGTGAGCCACCTGATTTGGGAGAGAGGGAGAAGCTGGGAGAATGCCTGGGTCTAGTTCAGATTTCTGAGCCAGAGGGAAATTTTGTCTTCTGCCTGGGTGGTATAAGTCAGTTGAACTGTTTTCAGCTGTCCGTAGAATTGGCCATGACCTTGGCGATCTTCCAGCATGCGGTCCTCTTTTTATAGGGTGAAGGTATGCATTGGCTGGATAACTACTCACTTCCGGCAGAGTAATACATCATCAAGAAATACAACCCATAGGAAAAGAATGAGGCGTGGCAGTATGGAACAGGAGGACCCTTGTCTTCCAAGCAGTCAGGGCAAAAAGGGTGCATTTTACTGTGTGGCCCGGGAACAGATGTTCCATCTGGATGCCACGTTCAATAAAATCACAGAATGCATCATTTCTTAATGAATGACCCACATTCGCTACTGCCCTCTAAGTTGTCTTGTGACTAGTTTCCAATCCAAAAAAATTGAACGTCTTAGTTTCAGGCTATCACTCACTCCTACTCAGGCAGCTAATGTCTGAGATGTCACCACTTCTAGAAGCAAAGACCTCGCGGGCAAGCCACGAATGCCCAGCATTTTATGTTGGTTATCGGATACTGCTGTGTTTCATGGATACCAACAAGAATTCGTTAACATTTCTTAAGGAACATAGAAAAATGGCTGCAGAGCCTCATCACTATTGTGTGTCTGGCTGAGATGGATTTCCTGCTTTTCTAGGGCTTTCTTTCTGTGGCAGAACTGAAGGGGGGCGTCTCCTTGCCAGCACATCCTATATAGCCATGTAACATCAGAGAGAAAGAAAATCTATGCAATGGATTTGGTCAATAAGACAATGAATGGGGCTGGATAAAATATTGTATGCAGGGGCATGTTTTCTCTTCTTTTTTTAAAGAATGACATGAAAAATTAGGAGATAAAGAGTTCGAAGCTCCTGGCAAAGCAATGAAGCAGGGTTGATGTCGAGAGAAACCAACACATGCGGCTGAACTGGCCGCGTAGTCTCAAATACAAACTGTTTGATTGCTCTCGAAGTGTGTTCTTGAAACGATTCTTATTTACTGAAGCGCCACGGTCAGATGCAACTAGTTGGAAAGGGAGATGTAGTCTGGGCAAGAAAAACAAAGAACACTTTCTTGTGAACATATTGCTATTGGTAAACCAACATTTTGCCTGATTTCATTAAGCCAATGCTGTTTGGGCCCAACAGCTAGCCCACGATTTATCTGGCTTATAAGCTTTAATGATCATATGGATGAAAACAAATATTTGACATAAGACGTCATCAAAATCTCTTTGCAGTGTCGTTCTTAAAAATGATGTGCTGCTTGCATACAGAATTACGGTGCCTGTTTAGGAACCTAAGGGGAACTTTGTTGTACATATCATTTGGGCTTCAGGTGTGCAAACTGTAGCACTGGAGGTTTTATGTTGAGGCCGCAGAAGAGCGTTTTTGAGCTTCCAGTGTCTCGTTGAAGACTCGGTCAAGGCCCCACTTCAGATGTGTTCCTGTTGTTATGGGTGATCAGCCCCAGGGAGCCTGCTTCACGCTTGCTTCACGTTGCTCTGCTACTCTCGAGATGGGCCTCAGGGGGCTATGTACTGCATCCTGAGTGTGGCCTCCTTGCTTCAGCTTTGTAACTTTGTGACTTTTGCGGGTTTGCATTTCTTTGTCTATTTGTCTTTTCTTCTCAATCTTCCCTTATCAGAGTAGACATGGGTTCCGATCACATTCTTCCTCTGATTTTTTTCTGGTTGTATGACCTTGAGTAATTCATTTAACCTCACCCAGTCTTGGCTTCTTCAAGTATAAAGTGGCTGTAACCTCAGGGGATCACTGTCAGGGTCAAAAGGCAGCAGGATGAGAAGTCTGCAGAGCACTAAAGGAAAGCAGCACAGTAAATAGCGCTTTCCTTTCTTCCCCAGCCTGTTCGTAAGGATTTCCAGGGGCACCTGGGTGGCTCAGTCGGTTAAGCGTCTGACTTCGGCTTAGGTCATGATCTCCCGGTCCGTGGGTTTGAGCCCCTCATCGGGCTCTGTGCTGACAGCTCATAGCCTGGAGTCTGCTTTGGATTCTGTGTCTCCTTCTCTCTCTGCCCCTCCTCGGCTTGCTCTCTCTCTCTCTGTCAAAAATAAATAAACATTAAAAAAATAAAAAATAAAAATTCGTAAGGATTTCCATGTTGTTAGAGTTTGGATTTATTTTCCAATGGAAGTTTCTCACTAACAATGAAAATTCCCAACCCCCTAATAGAGAGGCAAGCAGCAGTTAGTTGTATGGGCTAATGGAGGGGGGAGACCTTGATTGAAAGTCGGACTGACATTGGTTGTTTCCTTCTTCTTTGTCTTAACTTATGCATGAGGCCAGTATTGGGCCCTTCTGTACCCTTGGAGCCCTGCACCCAGAAGATGCCCAGGCCCAGTGAGTGCAGGGCACAGAAGGCAAAACCAAGGAGAGGGGGGAATTAGCAATACAGACACCCTGCCTCTTCCTCCCTGTCTGCCAAGAGGACCTCACCTTCGTACAGCCCTGATTTCCCACTCTCCACCCCAGGCAATCTCTCTGCCTGCCCTCTCTGTCTTTGTACACCTTTATTGGTCTTTGCTAACGTTCCCCTCCTCTCCATCCCTCTAATCTTAATTGTTATCCATCCAGTATTGAGTGTAATCTTTAAAAATGGTAATGATGCCACTCTTTTGCCCAAGAGCCTCCCAACACCTCCCCTTGGTCTTCCGCATGTCATACAGGCTGCCCTCGCTTGTCACAGGCCTGGCCGCCCTGACTTCTGTCACCCACTCAGTGTGCCAGGCTGTGTCCTGCTCCTGGGCCTCCCCTGCCCTGGGATACTCTTCCACTCACTTGTGGCTAACTCCTCATTCATCAGGTCTGACTTCTCCAATTACTCCTCTGAAGGGAGTTCTTCACCCTTCCCATCCTGCTATTCTCTATCACCAAACCATTTCCTTCTTAACAGGGATCACAATTCCATAATCACATATTTGTTGGTTTTACTTATGTATGAAATCTCCCTTCTGTACATTGTTTACTCTCTGAGTGCAGGGATGGTGCTGTTCCATTCACAATATGTATCCTGTGTGCCACATATCCCCTAGTATGTAATAGACGCTCAGTGAATATTTTGTGAGGAAGCAAGGAAGGGGAAAGAGGAAGAAAGAAAATCGAAGAAGGGAAATAGGAAAGAAGGAGGGTAAAAAACACAGGAAGGAAGGCAGGGAGGGAGGGAGGAAGGCAACGAGGGAAGGAGGAAGGAAGAAAGGAAGGGATTCCATGACAGTAAGCGCTGTTAAGAATAGGGTACTTTGTAGAGTGGCGAGGAAGTTGTTGCCAACCATCCGGATAGAATAAGACGATGCCATGGTCTTTGCGATCAATGTTTGATTAGAATTTGAAATGGTTTCTGAGTTTATCAATAACTGCCTCCTTAGTCTTATTATTTCTCCTAATTTCTAGATTTCCATTAATAATTAATACTTACAATACTTCTTGTCTTTTTGAAGACTTTTTTATTCATTCAACAAATATTTACCGAGTACCTACTAGGCATCAAGATATAGTATAGGATAAAAGTGGTTAAAAGACCAGAATCTGAAATCAGATTCTAGGAGTTCAAATTAGTAGTCGTGTGGCCCGAGGAGTACCTCTCTATGGCCTTGTTTTCCTGTCTCTAAGAGGGGTAGTAATAGAAGTGTCTTATTATTGTGCTGTGACGATTACATGAAGCAAGGATAAATGTTAGCTGCTGACGATAGCATGGTTATCTCTTGGTCTGAGTCCATAATCCGTAAGGGGGGGACAGACTTTAAACACATTACTATACAAAAGGCTGTTTCATTAACACCATGACAAGTGTGTTTTGAAAAACTAGAGTGTAGCATGAGGGTGCATAACGGGGTCCCAACCTGTGGTGGGACCATAGTGGGGGTCAGAAAGGGCTTCCCTGAGGAGGTAACACATAAGCTGAGAGTTGAAGGATGAGAGAAAGAGTTTCCTGGCAAAAGAAAGAGTGATGTGGTAGCAAAAACCCCTGTTTCGAAGGGGCAGGGCCAGTTGCAGGAACGACTGTTTTTTAACAATTGTAAATAAGATTCTTTTTTTTTAACATTAAAAATTCCCATCGGTACCTGGGTAGCTCAGTTGGTTACGCATCTGACTCTCTATATCGGCTCAGGTCATGATCTCACAGTTGTGAGATTGAGCCCTGCACTGGGCTCTGCGCTGACAGTGTGGAGCCTGCTTGGGATTCTCTCTCCCTCTCTCTCTCTGTCCCTCCCCTCTCTGACTCTCTGTCTCTCTCAAAATAAATAAATAATTTTTTTTTAAATTCTAGAAATCAGGACATGTTCTATAATTAATGACCTCTCAGACTCAATGAAATACAGAATTTAAAAAATAAACCAAAACATCATGGTTGGAGAGCAGAAAGTAAGAAGAAGGATGGCCGGGGACGTGTGCAAGACCTGTGTAGGGCCGCATAGGTCTTAAAGAGGATATTGGACTTATGAGCAGTGGAGAGGTATAGAAAGGTTTTAAGCAGAGAAGAGATATGAATATGTCGAGCTTATTAAAAATCTCACTCTGTTGTGAGAAGATTGAGCTGAAGTGGGAGAAAGTAAGAGTGAGGAGACCATCTGGGGCTCCTGAGACAGCGTAGGTAAGAGATAATGGACACTTGGACTAGAGTGGTGGGACAGGGACAGAGGGAAGAAGACAGACTCAAAAACATTTGGAGGGTAGAATAAGACCTGACAATCAAGTGGTTATGGGAAATAAATAAAAGAGTTTTCAGGAATGACTGGAGGTCCCTGGCACGTGAACCTCGATGGAGAGCAATTCCATCTGCCAAGATGGGCCACTCTGGAGGAGGGGCGGGGAGAGCACCTCCCTTCTCTGAGGGAGAAGGTTATGAGTTCAGGTTTGGGTGTGGTTGGTGTGAAGAGTTATGTGACACCTGGTTGCAGTGGGTCATGTAGGCAGTTGCGCATATGGTTCTAAAGCTCAGAAAAGGATTCTGGAATGAACATAAATTAGGGACTCAAAGGCATAAAGAAAGGAATGCATGCCAGGGGAATGGAGAACTCCAGAGTGAGCATCCAAAGTGGTAGGAGGTAAACCAGATGCATGGTGTCCCTGAAGCCAAGGGGACAGAGTGAAGTCTCAAGGACTGTGGAGGGTCAGCTCAGTTGCTGCCAGTGACCCACCAAGATGAAGACTGAAAGGTGTCTGCTGGGCCTCATGACTTGAAGGCCATCAGTAGCCTTAGCAAGCGTGAAGGTGACATTGCAGCGGGCTCAGATGCAGATGGGAGGTGAGGCTCAGAGACAGAGAATAGAAACAATTATCATGGAGGGTTTGTCTGTGAAGGTGGAGGAGATCTTTGTATCTGGAGACGTATGTGTTTTTACTGTAGGTTTTGTTTTATTTTGCTTTTCTTCATCGTTGTCTTCCTCTGCTCTTTATCCTTTTCTTCATCGTCTTCCTCTTTTATTGGAAAATGAGGAGAGGGGGATCTTTCAAGACTAATAGCACAGATCCAGTAAAGAGGGCGAATTTGAAGACATAGAAATGGGAATAAATAGTAACCTAATTAGTAACCTAACCAAGCAGGTGCGATGGGTTAGGACCCAGCACCGGAGTGGAGGAGGTTTCTGACTTGCTGAGGAAGCTCCCTCAGCAGTAACCAGACAACTGAATGTGGTTGTGGTGGCCTGGAGCTAGGGGGGCTCGGCTCGCATGGCTCTGTTGGCTACCATTTTTCCCCAGGAAGTAGGCAAGTCCTACCAATGAGATCAAAGTGGTGTGCAGGGGGTGGTTTGGATAAGGTGACACGGAGGTGCGTGGATTAAAATTTGTGGAAAGTTGGGGAGGGTTTGAAATTGCTTTGGGGGGAAACATAGTAGGCGTAAGACAGTATTGAGAGGAGAGGTAGGAGAGGTGCTAAGGAGTATACAGTGACCTCCATGCTACCGGGTAGCGTGAGCTGCATTCTCATTAGCTACCAGGCTGACCTGGACGAGCCATATTGTTGGGCCCAACTAAGGCTGGGATTTGTTGGATTTTATTAGGTAGTCCAGGGTATGGCCAAGAGAAAGATTAAGGGCTTAACCATGTAATCTCAGTCTGTAGGGAGGGAAATGGAGCTGAGAGGGGCCTCGTGCACAAGGAGGTATGGGTGTCGGCAGGAGACGGCTGTAAGGAGACAAAGACATCCAGTCACTGACCAAAGTGCTCAGGAGTCCATCGCCCTGAGCCCTTGCCCTGTCATTGGACATAGAAGAAAGAGGATGAATGGTGGCACAATGCCTCGGAGAATGCCAGAAGGAACAGGAACGAGACTGCAGGTGGTGGTTTAGCTTCGCAAAGGGGTACTCAGTGGGGCAGGTAGCATGCTTGCGGTTTCCGTTCTCAGGGCCTCACTCAGAGGCAGGCCAAAGATAAATGTCCAGCGCGTACTCCCTGAATGAAGAACGAATGAAAGAACAGGGCTCAAAATTAATGGAAATATCATCGTAAGAATTCACCTACCTCAGGCGGTCATTCTTCTGGTGAGGCTTTGATGTTTGACTAAACTCATAGTTCTGCCTATTGATGTGGATGTGTTATTGTAAAATCTGACTTTTGTGTTATTTTGAAAGTGTCAGGGGCCTTTCATTTGAACCGAAGTAAAGCAATAATCCAAGTGAAAGCACAGTAACCCTTTCTGTGGCTTGAACTATAGACAGACGTAAAGCATCGTCCAAGTTGAAAGATGAATTGAGGGGCACCCGGGTGGCTCAGTCGGTTAAGCGTCAGACTTCGGCTCAGGTCATGATCGCACACTCTGTGAGTTCGAGCCCCGCATCGGGGTCTGTGCTGACAGCTCAGAGCCTGGAGCCTGCTTCAGATTCCGTGTCTGCCCCTCCCCTGCTCATGCTCTGTCTCAAAAATAAATGAAAACATCAAGACAAAATTAAAAAAAAAAAAAAAAAGAAAAACGAATTGAATGAATTGCAGTGTTGCAAATGGAGGAACGGGGAAGGTGTCTGTGGGTTGGTTCTAGGAAGGGAACACTGCTTTCTTGCAGGTATACTTTAGGATACTCACTGTGTATTCTACCCTCGTGGAGGGTAGAATGAGGCGGGATAGCTGGTTCCCACCACAGATACACAAAGTTGCTGGAGGAGCATTCTTACTAAGCAGCTCGTCTCCTTTCCCCGGGGCTTCTTCATCACCTGCTTCCCAGCACTTCTCAACTTCCAGAGTTTCCCATTTGCTTCTGTTTCATTGTCTGTGTCAGCCCCCACCACCTCTGCAATCAAGGATCCTCTGACTGGGTCAGTCCTGTGACCCAACACCTAGACTGATCCCCAGCTTCGAGAAGGCATAATTCTGACTTGACTACTGAGTCTTGGCATCCCCTCTCCAATGTATGAACAGCTCCAGAGGTGACAGACAGAGGTCGTGATAGTAACTTCCTTCTCTTTCATGTAAGTGCCTTGAAGCCAGAGATTTTTTCTTTCTCAGCATACAGCGCGCGCTCGAACCTTGTGAAAGAACGTATCGTATGACATAGACGCTGAAAAATGTGAAGTGGAAAAGCAGGATGGCCTCAGTTCCCCAACTTGGAATTTCTGAAATGTTTTCCTGTCCCCCCCGCCAAATCATTTTTCAGAGACAAAGACAGATATTCCTAAACTGAAAGCTATTCTCTATTAAGCACTATTATTCTCTCATACGTAAGACACTTCATGAACTCTTTTAAACCTTTAAGATATTGAGTGAACTAGGGAACAGAATCAGGAATGTGGCTGGAAATGAGCCGCACATGACAAATGCTTACAGCTCGTCTTGACGTAGACAGAAGCAGGTTTCTGCAGTGTTGGCTTTGGAGCAATGCTTTCTTTCTTAAAAAATAAAATTAATGTTTATTTATTTTTGAGAGAGAGAGAGAGAGAGAGAGAGACAGAGCTTGAGTGGGGAGGGGCAGAGAGAGAGGGAGACACAGAATCCAAAGCAGGCTCTAGGCTCTGAGCTGTCAGCACAGAGCCCGATGCGGGTCTTGAACCCACGGACCTCGAGATCGTGACCTGAACCTCCAGATGCCCCTGGAGCAATGCTTTCAAATTTTAACTTGGGCACAAAGCAGCAGGATCTTGTTAAAATGCAGCTTCTGATTCCATAGGTCTGGGGTGAGCCTGAGACTCTGCATTTCTAACCAGCTCTCAGGTGGTGTCCATAGGGCTGGTCTGACGACCACTCTTTAAATGGCAAGGCCCTGAACTGTAGGATTTTTCCCACAAGCCAGAGCGGATACGGATGTTTTTGAATTTGTCCCGAGCCTTCTTGAAAAACAAACCTTTCAGGTGTTTGGGATTTAAAAAATATATAGATTTTTAAAAATAGATGCCTTTTAAAAATAGATTTAAAAATAGATCAGAATAGATTATTCTGCCCACGTTATAAATAAAGTGACTCAAGTATGCAGAGATTAAATGACTTAGGCCAGATTACAGAGCTAGTAGGTGGAAAAGTGTTTTAAATCTAGTTCTTTTCTTTCCAAGTTAAATGCTCTGTCTCCTTTATCACGACTGTTCTCATGTTACTTGTGTGTTCATTCCTTCATTCATTCCACAAAGGTTATCAAGCACCTTTTGGGGGGCGGGATTTGCCTTTGCTCGAGCTGCTGCAGCTGTCGTGGATATCTGTCCCCATTTCTGCCAGCCCCGATTTCTACCCTGTCTTTAAGATACAGTGGAAAAGCAACTTACTCCCTCCCGCTTGCCATGCACTGTGCTGTCCCCAAACCCCACTGTGAGTGGGGAAGATACAGACGTTCGGGAATTCAGGCTCATACAGTAATATCAAAGGAGATCCATGAATATACTGTCATTTAGATCCGTGAACATACTGTCATTTGACTCAAAAAATAGGCTTTTATGAAGAGGTAGTTTCTATCGAGAACGCTAGCCATCCTTTTCAAACTCAGAGCGAATGAGTCATCCTCATTGTCTTAGTTCTTGACAGCTTTTGGCATTTCTCTACCTGCTTCAGGACATTATATCCTAGTTCTACCAAAGCAGCTCCTCTGAGGGTGGGCACCACCAATTTCAGAGGGAGGAGAATAATTAGGAACAAGGAGGAATGCTCTGACACTGGCAGCTCTTTGTGCCGGTCTAATTCTAATGAAAGGTGACTCCATCCAAAGCAGGTGATGCACGCACCTGCAGCCATTTGCAGCGATGCGGTTTTAAGTTATGATTGGGAGCAGCAGAAAACCTCTCCAGAAATATCTGCATGTGAAGAACATATCTTTTTAATGCTCCCGTGACCATCTCAGAACCCCTGAATCATGCCATTCCTCAAAATTTGGTAAACCGACACACACAGAATCTGGGACGACTGTAAGAACAGCTGACTGGTTCGGGTATAGATTGGGTCCTAAGACATCTCTAAACCTCACTCTGACGCTTGGGGTTCCTATGCAGGACTTGGGCCCAACAACACTACTTATGACCTTGTAGGTGCCCCAGGGTGGCTCTGCTTATAGGAATTCTTTAGTAAATTGCTCGGTAAAGTTAAAATTCTTTTTTCACGTCGACCGTCTGTTCCATATCTATTTTCTAAATTTGCAGTCTTTGGCTTTCTTCAAAGCCCACTCAGGCTCTCTCTGTCATCAGACAAGTCAGAAGATCATACTCAGGGAAGTGTCAGTGAAAAGATAAACCCTTCCAATTTACATCGTCTCTCCTTGAAAGAGCTCTGAGCACTTTATTATATCTCTTATCTCTCATAGCGCTGTGCAGAAAACGGTAATACGATCTCATTTTACAGCTGAGAAGCTTGGAGTTACTCTAACAGGAACACATAGCTTCCTAAAGAGTGATAAGCCCCTTTGTAAATAAACTAAGCGGATGTCCATTCGCGGCCGCCAGTTTCCAGCGCGGGTTCCTTGGCTCCCTTCTCCTGTCCCTTCCTCCCTACACCCCTTCCTTGGCTCGTCTTTTGGTGGCTGAGCTCTGTTCTCAGTGAAATCTAATCGGCTCCCTTGCTTCACCCTACTGGACTTTCCCTATCGACCAACTGCACATCTGTATAGGCGTTCCCAGCTATTTGCACAAATGCTGTGCATTTAGAAAAATTATGAAGTATGATTAAATACTCCACTGGTCATTATTGATGAAGATATAACCACATAACCTGTAATTCTTAGAACGCTTTCTTTCCTGAATGAAGTTCTATTTTCTTTTCTGATTTCATTCGCTTGCCTAAAAATCACTTTTTTTTTTTTAAATAAATAACAGATGATTGGTGATATTTGGGTTCAGATTCTAGTTGCACAAGGAACTAGGAAAATCTTGAGCAAATTAATCAACTTCTCCGAGGCCCAGTTTCTTGATCTGCAAGATGGGATTCATAATACCCACCTCGGAAGGTTATTGTAAGGATTAAACAGAGATAATGCAGGCTGAATACTACTCAGTGCCAAACCTGGCCTGCACGAAGCATTCGGTCAATGGTTGCGGTGGCGGCCGATGACGGTGACTGTGGTGACAATAATTATAACCAGCTGTGGAGATGGGAGACTCTCCTGTAGGTGATAATTCTAAAAATATCCAAATAAAGCGTGTGTTGAAAACTTCTTCAAAACCTCCTCAGACAGATTTCAGATGTGGCCAACAAGGTTTACTGAACGCCGAGTGGGATTTCTGTGCAAACTCGAACAGCCTTGGTGGCTAGTAGCATCCTCTGCAGCGTGAAACTACTCTCTGAGCACAGATCCTGTGCGGCGATAAGACGTTTTAAATAAACTAAAACACGTCAACAATGACACAGGAAAATAGTTATTATGTAGCACCTGGCAGATCTGAATGCAACATTTAGAAACTTGCAGAAGTACAGGGGCTCCCGAGTGGCTCAGTGGGTTGAGCATCTGACTTCGGCTCAGGTCATGAACTCATGGATCCTGAGTTCGAGTCCCACGTCAGGCTCTGTGCTGACAGGTCAGAGCCTGGAACCTGCTTTGGATCCTGTGTTTCCTTCTCGCTCTGCACCTCCCCCGCTTGCTTGCTTGCTTGCTCTCTCTCTCTCTCTCTCTCTCTCTCTCTCAAAAATAAAGATGAAAAATTTTTTTAAAAGAAGAAACTTACAGAAGTATAAAATATTTTCAAAAGATAACTCTTTTTGACTCTCAAGATCTAAAGGTGTTGGTCACATACTAACTTCAGGAAAGGCATTCCATACCTGGCCAGCTGTTGTCATTTGTAGTATTTTTATGCTTTTCTAGAAGGAGGTAAAAACCAATGATGAGGCAGAGAGGGACTTAGACTATGTGAGTCAATTTAGCTTTACATCTGAATTGGAGAACTGTGAAAAGTGCTTTTCAAGATTTAATGGTTTTTCAGAACAAATGGTGATTGTAACTCAGTCTGGTGGAGTTCATGGAATCTTGGGGCTGAATATGTCACCCCATCCAAAATGATTATTTTACAGGTGAATAATGTGAGTCCAGAGAAGCTGAGTGAGGTACTCCATAGCACCCACCACGAGTCAGTGAGGCAGTGATGAGAAGAAGGACTTAATCCGTAGCCTAACCTTCTTCTTCCAGCTCACTTCTCCCAGGCCCCTTACAAGGAACGGCAAAAACCATCTGTAGTCATAACGTCAGTATTAACCAAGTTAGTAGTAATTTTGCTCTATGTGGAGAAAGAACTTATTTCTTTTTCGTCAGGTAGTTACAATTTCTAAAGTTTTTAAAATATCATTTATTCATTTAGGGACAAAATAAAGGTATATGTTAACCTTCCTCTAAATGATAGCAAATTAATGGAGTCTAAACTAATGAAGTTTCTTTCTAGTTAGGATTCAAGCCACAACAGTGGTATTCAGTAAACAGCTCTCAGGTCACATGGGACCTTGTGTGTGTCAAAGGGAAGATTAAATCAATCAAGGCGTGGAATGAGCTTAGAACAATGAATATTGGCAATAGCAGACAGTAATGTTGCTGAGGTCCTTTGAGATGGCTATAAATTTCTTTTTCTTTCTTCCTTTTTTTTTCTTTTTACGGTTCATTTATTTATTTTGAGAGAGAGAGAACATGAGTCAGGGAGAGGCAGAGAGAGAGAGGGAGAGAGAGGGAGAGAGAGAATCCCAAGCAGGCTCCGTGCTGTCAGCATGGGGCTCAATCCCACGAACCATGAGATCATGACCTGAGCTAAAACCAAGAGTTGGACGCTTAACAATCTGAGCCACCCAGGCACCCCTAAGATGGCTGTGATTTTTCAATGAGGATTAGAGTATTATTCTAGGCTCAGCCATAGGCATGATGGAGTATATGAAGTGCTAGACCAATGTTGCCCAACAGAAATATAATGGGAGCCACATAAGTTAAACTGTTTGAGTTGTCTTGTAGCCACATTCCAAAAGTAAATAAGTGTAATTAATTTTAGTGATGTTTTCATCTAACCCAATATATACAAAAATTATGATTTCAATATGTAATTTTGAAAAGTATTGAGATACTTTACATTCTTTTTCTAATACTGTCTTCAAAATCCAGCCGATCTCAATTCAGACAGGCCCAACCTCAGGTCCTCAAGAGTCACGTGTGGTTAGGGCTCTGTATTGGACAGTGTTGCTCTACTCCTATTTACTTGTGAGCCTAATTTCACAAAAGCAACGGCCTCCAGCCTTTCTGAAGGTGTGTGTAGTTTTTCTTGGCTCTTTCTTCCTTGTTATAAGATCAGTAGTCAGTGCCCAAGCCCATCACAGCAAAATAGAAATACATTATACATTTAAATTGAGTTATAGTACATAAAAGGCAAAAACTAAGCTGAGTGTTTAGCTCACTCTAAAAATAGTTCACTTCAAAAGTAATAGAATATTTTTCTTGGATCAGTTTCTTTCTATTTCCAGTTCAGTAAATTGTGGCAAATTGTATTGCCAGAGTAGAGGCAGGTTTATTTGTTATTTCTTTACTTTGATGGGGAAAAGGTTTGCTGCTTTATGCGAGAAATACTTAGGCTTATCTTTTAAAAAATGATTTATTGATTTATCCTTCATGATTTGTTTGGTTCAATAAACAGTAATTGTTCCCAGTGAAAACAACTATAAATATGTTGGGCTGAAAGCTACATAAATGATTGCTAATCAGATGGAAATTTGTGTTACTTCTAAAAATACAAGGTAAGGCAGTAAGGTTAGCATTCATGAGCAATAATCTATTGTGAATTTTTTAAATGTTAGTCTTTCTCAATTTTGAAATGTTGGTTCTTCACAATGCATGAGTATACACAATTCTCTCTGGTAAACTTTACAATGAAGCAGTTGGAACTTTGAGTTGAATCCATGCTTTGTGGCTACATTTATGAAAGAATTCAGTGTTCCCAGACCTTAATTTTCTTATCTGCAAAAGGGGTAGAATAAGAAGAGCTAAAAATGAATGGGCATGTTTAGCTGAACACGTTATATGTCTCGTGCATCGAATCCTCTTTATTCCCACCTCGCATGAGATCATTTTACATACGAAGAGGTGGAATTTGCCCAAGATCAGAAAGCCAGTGGTGAAGCCATTATTCAAGCCCAGGCTGGAGCTCCCTGGCAAAATGTCCTTGATGCTTGAAACTACAGGGAGAAAAGGAGGCTTCATAAAATCACTTAGAAGAATTCTTTAATGATACATTTAAAAAAAATATTCTTTCTGTTTAGAAGTCCTTACATAGGCTCATTAGAATATGAGGCAGTTCCATGCTATTCCACAAAACCAAGCCCATCCTTGACTTTAAGAAGTAAAACCAGGGTAATGGAATACTTCCTGGTGGAGCGATGAGGTTGGTCCCTGGAAAACAAATGGATAGGACCTGAGTTAAATGAGGGTTTGACTTAATTGCCTCTGAGCCTCCTTCTATCTCTGGCCTCCCGTGATGCCTGGTGAATGCCTACGGTTGAAGGGCAGAGTTCCGGTGTCCTCCTCACTTGGGGTCTGCAGAGTCAAAGCCAGGCAATGGCAGTTCCTTAGTAAGAACGCTACGTAGTGATGGCTTTTGAGATAAAGTAGCTAAACAAAGTTTTGGAAATAAACTTCTGAGAGCAGAAGTCTCAGTCCGATTATTGGTCAATGCAAAATGGACTGGCTCATGGTGAACATTTCCCACCTTTATCTTGTTCTTTCTGGAATTTAATTGCTTTCGTAATCAGTAAAATTCAACCATGGCTAAAGATCTTTGGTGGTATGGAGTGGGGAAAGCTCCAAACGCTAGAAAAGTGAAAGGGAAGGTAGTGGGTAAAAAGAGAGAGGGAAGGGGAGGGAGAGAGGGAGAGAATGAATATAATGGCGGGAAAACAAAATGTTGCTATCAAGGCTGGAATGAAGGCTTTGTTAGGGTAGTTGGCTACACCACTGAGATAACCATGGCGGAAATAGCTCAAATCCCTCCCCTGTCTGCCCTTGGGGTCAAGCTGGCTTCAGTGTCGGAAAGCAGACCCCAGAGAAAAGCCTGAAATGTTTATTTCTGTGAAAGTGTCAAGCTTCTTGTGAGGAGGCAAAGCCACTGAATGGAGAGATTACCACCGAGAGTGATCTGGACAAGGAAGTCGCAAGGCGAGAGGCTCCTTAGCGGTTAATGCGCTAAATACACAATTTCTGAGCACTCTGTTTACCCGTGGTGGAGACACTTTTATCAGTGAGCACTTGATCGGTCTTCTTAGAGAGTACTTTGACTCTGCTGAGTGTCCAGAGGGAAACATTTAAGGGGGGTGTTTCTCTTGGGTTCTTTATTTATACCAGGTTTGTAAAAAAAAAACAACGTTTGCTTTCTGTTTCCCCAGTGAATTTCAACTACTTCACAATGCAGCGTGTTCCTTATATTGCATGTCCACTGTGCGACCAGGCACATGGGATGATGTCATGCTGAGAGTAAAAAGGCTATGGTCATTGTCTCAATCAGGGGAAAGGCAGATAAAAAAGAAAACATTAAGTTCCGTTCCTCATGCTCAGCTCCTCCAAATTGATCAATTTTACCAACACACAGTGTATTGACTGAGGTAAAAAAGCCTGCATTGTGTCCCTGCTGTCAGTACAGGTATTGAAAGAAATCACGCTGATCTAAATTTGACCCCAAGTGGAAGGAGGAAGAGTCACCCGAATGAGCACTGTGAATGATGTCATTGTGTGAACAATAGCCTTTTCCTTCCTTCTTGTCCTTCTAGAGCTAATGCCTCACCTCCTCCGAACACCCTGTCTTCTGGGTGCCTATCACAGTAATCTCATATCTGTGTGTGAGTCTAGCTTGGGGTAACTGAAGCAATATTTCCACAAGAAAACTAAGGTTCCTGAACATTTGCTCAGGAGACATCCTCAAACATTTCTCACTATGAGTGTAAATAAGTGATTTTTGTTTGAAAATTCAATATTTGACATGCTGTGGATCTGTTCTTTTTTTTAAGTTTACTTATTTATTTTGAGAGAGAGAGAGCGCAAGCAAGGGAGGGGCAGAAAGAGGGGTACAGAGGATCCGAAGCAGGCTTCTCCCGGACAGCAGAGAGCCTGATGCAGGACTCGAACCCACGAACGGATAGATCATGACCTGAGCTGAAGTCAGACGCTTAACTGACTGAGCCACCCAGGCGCCCTGAATTTTTTTCCACAGTGGCTCCCAAAATAGGGAGGGGAAGTTTGGAAACCAATCTAATTCTCTTTAAAATCACAGACAATAATTTGCATGGATAACAAATTTCGAGATCCAAAAAGACAGAGATATGAGCCAAATTTCAGAAGAAGAAATTGGATACTGAACCATGCACCTTCAAGATGGAAGAGGAATGGTTTACCAGCAGCCTATGCAAATATAGCTAAATTTTCCCTCAGCTGTGTTGAGTGAGTGCCAGAAAGGCTAATACAATTTTAGGTGCATTGTCTATGCTTCAACAGAAGCATAGAAAAGGGAAAAAAAAAAAAAAAAAACCGAGAAGCAATAATTTCACTCTATTTTGGGGTGACACCCTGTGGGCAACCAGTTGATGAAGAGATTCAGGAGAACGTCCCAGCAGTAATTTTAGAAACCTTGGCACGAGA
The DNA here is from genome assembly GCF_018350155.1 of Leopardus geoffroyi. Taxonomy (NCBI): domain Eukaryota; kingdom Metazoa; phylum Chordata; class Mammalia; order Carnivora; family Felidae; genus Leopardus; species Leopardus geoffroyi. Next base: position 141,254,596 of record NC_059338.1, on the reverse strand, counting down.
GGAATCTGGTTAGCCTTGGTGGTGGCAGGAAGAGAGGGCTGAAGGTGTAACCTGACCAACGGGAGGTGGCTCCTTGGTGAGTCACAGAGAGAAACTACACCAGGTGAACCGTCACACAAAAGAAATTCTATTTGCGGCAAATAAGGAGATCACAGGGAATAACTTCCAAAGCCATGACTTCCCGAGCAAGGGTGGTTAGGTTCCTTTGATTTGGGGTGAGGATAAATATTTAAAAAGAGGCTCCTTGTCACCATATGTGCAGGTGGGCGTAGGGTTGCACACGTGCCTATACATATTTTGTGTGTTATGTAAATGAGGCTTGTGTTCCCCCTGGGGCAGAGATTTTAGTGTTATAATGGGGTGAAGGTAATCGTTGGTAGTTCCAGAGGCCACTCCATGGTCCCGTGTAGGCGCGAGTCAGGGGGTTTATCTCAAGCTGGTCTGGATGGCCTTGTCTGGCACTCGCTATCACCTGAGGGGCGGGGTCGGGTCTCATTTGCCAACCAGGTAAGTTGGAAAGGAGAGCTTAAGGAAAGATGGGGGAAAAGTGAGTGCAAGCAGGTGGGCAGTGATGGTGAGATCTTGGGTTCGGGCTGGCGACAAGGGCACTAGATAAACACTTAGAGGGTGGTCATGTGAGGGCGTCCGGGTGGCTCAGTTGGTTGAGCCTCTGACTCGTGGTGTCAGCTCAGGCCACCATCTCATGGTTTGTGCGTTTGAGCCCTACCTGGAGCTCCGCGCTGGAGGTGCGGAGCCTGCTTGGGATTCTCTCTCTGCCTCTCTGCCCCTCTGCTGCTTGAGCCCATGTGCTCCCTCTCTCGCTCTCTCTCGCTCAAAATAAATAAATGAGCTTAAAAAAGGGGGGTGGTTATGTGGACCAGGCGGATTACATGTACACGGGTGGCTCTAGCAGACAGAACAAGAAACGATATCTAGAAGCTGCAAAGACAGGTTTGAGTTCAATGTAAAGAAGTTTCTGGGAGAGTTGCCCCTCTAGAGCGGCATGGAGGACTGGGGTTCTCAATTTGGATTGATTCAAGAAGAGGCTGCACGGCCCCTGACTGAATACTCCCTGTTGGGTTCATCTCGAGGGGTCACTGCGGTGCCTTGTCACTCTGTGGTTGTGACCTCCCTTGCCACGTTGTAAATGAGAAGCAACCAGCTCGAAAGTAGGGAAGCGCAGTGCAAGGCCCCCGGAGTGGGACGGCCAGCAGGATCTTCTGTGCTCACCAGGGCCTGAGGACAAGGCAGTTAGGCAGCTGCCTGAGGGGCCACACTTCAGGAGGTGGCCTGTGCAGGCACTTGTGTCCCTCTGGTTTTCTTCCTGCTTATGGCAATGCTTCTGGGCTCTCAACTTTGCTATAAACCTATAAATCTATTGCCCCCACCACACACACACACACACACACACACACACACCGGACCCTTCATGAAAGCAGAGGGAAATGCATAGCAAATGTGTCAAATAGCTGAGCCACACTGCAAGCAGGGGCTGCCTCCGTCCTGTCCCGGGACCACATGAAGCCATCTCACTTTCAAAGCTTAGGCTTGGCACCCAAAGTGGGACTGTGCCTGGAGTCACAGTAGAGTTAGAGTAAAAATCTATTGTTTTGAGACAACTGTACTAATTTGCTTCTTGATTTCTTTAAACTTTCTACGGTACGTGCATATCCTGAATGGACATAAGAATCTGGGGCCGGGGGGGGGGGGGAGTTATTTTTACAGTGAGGTAAAACTAAGGAACACTAAATAGTTCAGATAAACAGCTCTGCAGCCCTAGGTATGCCCGGAAGTGGCATGATGGTGACAACCCTGTCCTCTATTTGTGTTGCCTTTCCTATGTTACTTGTCCGCCCCCTCCCCCCAGTTCCGCCCCTCCCCCTCCCCCGTCTATAAAATGGAGATAATAGCATCACTCCTCAGGGGTGTGAAAATGAAGTAAGCTAATACATCTAAAGAACTTACAACAATGCCAGGTGCACACAAAACAAGTGGTTAGTGTAATTCTATATTGTTCTGGGGGTCATTTCGACCACCCCCGGGTTTAATACGTTTCCAGGACGCACGGTCCCAGAAAAGCTGTTATACTCAGTTGTGGTTTGTTACAGCAAAAGAATACAAATTAAAATCAGCAAGGGAGAAAGGTGCATTGGGTGAGGTCAGGTGCACAGGACCGGTCGCTGGCTTCCGGTTGTCCTGCCAGAGTTTCATTCTCCCAGCAACATGTGGCAACATGCACCAAGTGTGACCATTCAGGGAAACTCACCCACACCGTGGTGTCCAGGATTTCTCTTTATTTTTTTAAATTTATTTTGAGAGAGAGAAGGAGAGAATCCCCAGCAGGCTCTGCGCCGTCAGCACGGAGCCCAACGTGGGGCTCAATCCACGAACCTGTGAGATCATGACCCCCGCCGAGACCAAGAGTCGGAGCCTAAGCAACTGAGCCGCCCAGGTGCCCCTGGTGGCCGGGATTTCTACTGGCTGACAGGGGTCAGTCACACAGACCTGCAGGCTTCAATTCCTCCTTCCCTACCTGCCCCCACAAGAGGTCACACTGATACAGGGTGACTCCAAACCCAGACATACAGAAAAGGCATTCACAAGAAGTCACATTTTTTAGCACCAACTATATGGCATGGCGCACAGTCTTAAGCATGCAGAGACATTTTATCAGGCAGGATACCCCAAGGGTTCAGAAGAGCCAGTCCAGGGATAGTCCCGAAGGTTTGGGCAACTCAGGCCTTCTGAGTTCACATTTTATTGCGTGTTGTATGTAAATTTTGCTTGTCTGGACAATCAAGTTCAACCATTTTAATGTTTTAAATATTTTTGTAATGTTTTTCTTTATTTTTGAGAGAGAGAGGGGGAGAGAGAGAGAGAGTGAGGGAATGGCAGAGAGAGAGGGAGACACAGAATCTGAGGTAGGCTCCAGGCTCTGAGCTGTCAGCACACAGCCCGACACGGGGCTCGAACTTGTGAACTGTGAGATCATGACCTGAACCAAAGTCAGACACTTAGCTGACTGAGCCACCAGGCACCCCTTAAATTTTTTCTTTTTTAGCATGTGAACGTTTATTGAACGTATATTGCACACCTATCTCTTATAACCTCTCTATATACTGGAAAATAACTTCAGTTCACATTGCAAACCCAAAATAGAAACTGTTATCATCTGATACGAGAGGGCTTATCAGAAACTACGGATTGCTATTACTGCACTATGGTGACAGAATGCTCTGAAAATTTTGATTGAAATTACACGTCAAATGCTTTAAAAATATGATTAGCTTTAGTCCTTATCAATAGCAGTGGGAAGTAGGTAATAGTTCTATGTTATAGGTGACAGAATAAAGGTCCAGAGAGTTTTAAGAACCCCTCCAAGGCTCCTCAGCCAGTAAAGGGCAGAGTCTACATTTACCAATCCGATTCCAAACCCTTGTGGTCTTAATATCATGCATGATAGTTTCCTATGATCTTGAGAAACATGGGCATTTATTAGTATGACCAGTTGGTGCTCAATGTCAAATAAAAAATATTTTAGTTGACAATGGGCAGAAAAAATATGATTTTGTGTTTTAAGTATTTGGGAGAATTAACTAAAAAATTCAAAGAAAGGAGGTGATTCAACTAGCCGTAATCACCCTCCATGGATGTTATTACTAATCGTAACCATTTATTACGTCTCTTTCTCAATGAATCTAGTGTTGTAATTTTTCTTTTCTACTGGTAGAGGAGAATAAGAGAAGTAATTTTTGTATTCCACCCTTGAACACTAAATACTAAAAAGTATTTGGGAACATGAAAAAAATCCAGTATTCATTTGACTTGATGCATCTCAAGATCCGTAGAATGTTTAGACACTGGGGCAGCCTTGTGGTAGAACACACATGTTGCTTTGACCACCAGAAAAGATCTTGGCAAAGAGGCTTTCAAGATGCCTCTCCCCATAAATATGTGGTGTAGAATGCAAACAAGCCAGCAAGAGAGAGATACAAAAAAAGAGGGGGATTATATTGTTATTCTGAGTGTTTGGATTAATAAGGGGAACTTAAAATCTGAATGCCTTCCAAGGTTCCAAAATTGTTGCCACCGTGAATGGTCTGTAATTGCTTCTTTCTCCTTCCCCTATTATTAGATCTCAGTCTGTGGTAGAAGCTGGGACCCTGAAACATGAAGAGAAGGGAGAGAACGAGAACACTCAGCCACTCCTGGCTCTGGACTGAACCCCGGCTCACCCCACGCTCCCGCAGATCGCCAGCCTTCAGTGGTATCAGCCACCCGGGAAGCACAGGCGCAACTGACCCACACAGACATGTGCGTTCCGCTTGACATGAGGCCCTCCACTCTGCCACCTAGGAATGACTGTCACCAGCCATCGGTCTGAGCAGCCAAAGTGAACAGACTTGAGAGATGGTTTTTTGTTGTTGTTGTTTTTTTTCAGTGAGGGGATTGGAGGTGAAGCAAGGCGGTATTCCCCTTTATTTATGGTATCCCCCTTCCCCTTTAGTTACGGTATTCAATGAATTGAAAAAGGAAAAACTAAATTGATGAACATACTCCGTTAGGACAAGGATTTTTCTGAGGCACCGCAGATACCCTTTCCAGTTTTTGTGATTTAAGATTAAGCGCACTTCCAAGTAGATACACCAGAATTAAGCTGTGCAGACACAACTGTCAAGCTCAATGTAAGTGCAAAGCCCCAAGACAGTAATCTCTCCAGTGATTTCCATTCTTACTGAATTATTTTCTTTGACCTCATCACCAGCATCGAATTGTTCAGCCTAAGGGCATGTTCTTGTAGGTCCGGCTATTTGCAGAGTTTGCTTATTTGGATATCCTGCAAGAATGATTTTGACGTCACATCTTTCTTTCAGGCCACCAGCTGATCACCATGATCTGACTTTAAAGGAAGATGCACACAACTTGAAATATGATTGTTTCATCTTAATAATGTGACTTGTCACAGGCAACATGTATCTGCGGGGGAGGGGGTGGGGTCTCATTGAAAACACATGTCAGTGATGAATGAATCCATTCAAATTGCCTCACTCGGGTCACTACAGCAAAGAAAAGTGCTACTGAAGCATTTAGCGCCCCCCATCCTCCTGCAACCAGTTCAAGGTGTGGAGAAGGGACCTGGCTGTTGCTGAGAGGGTACATATCAATCATGGAGGAAGACCCTTAAAGATGGCTAAATATGCAAATACTGAAAATAAGAGATTAGGATTGCGGGATAAAATGCCAAAGATCATTTTATTTCTTTGTCTATTCTCCTTAGAAATGGAGTCCCCAACTATCCAAAGGAAATGAAATAAAAGTGAATTGGATACGATATCCTTACTTGGGCCATGTTTCCCCAGATGAGTTGTATGTTTTTACATATATTTTATGCTCCCAGCCATCTGCATGACATGGGCATTTATTAGTATGAGTTGGTGCTCAATGTCAAATAAAAAATATTTGAGTTGATAATCGGCAGAAAAAATATGATTTTATGTTTTAAGTGTTTGGGAGCATTAACTAAAAAATTCAAAAACAGGAGGTGATTCACCTGGCCATAATCACCCTCCGTGGATATTACTAATCGTAACCATTTATTACATCTCTTTCTCAATGAATCTAGTATTTTAGGTTTTTTTTCTACTGGTAGAGGGGAATAAGAAGTAATTTTTGTATTCCACCCTTGAAATAAAATTTAAATAGAATTAAAAATATTTCTCAACCAACTGTATCACAGTACAAGTAAAACCAATTCATTTTATGTAGACATTTCAAGTAACAAAATAGTAACACTGAAAATCATTCTACCAATGCAGTGACCAAAATGCTTTCCTTATATTCCATGACAGAGGGAAGAAAGATAAAGAATTAAAGTGAATTAGAAAATCCATTTTATTACTTGTGTTTATAAAACAGTTGAGGGATCCAAGTGTTTAAAACGGTATCAGAGTCGATTATTGCCGACACTTTACAACAGTAAGGATAACTCTGGCTTTTCAATTGGCAACATTTAGAACCTACTGTAGTGACCTGATTTGAAATACCATAATTATTAAGTCAAGAGCTAGTTTTTACTCTAGTCCGTGATTTCATTAAATGAACGTAAGATGATGGTTTAACACTGACAACTCATACTTTAAATTTCTTTATGTGTATGCCGTATACATGTAAGAACCAAATTCAGTAAGTGACATGAATATTCTTACAGGAGCATTGGATTGTGTTGTCCTTTGTCAGTCATTTCTTCCGTTCAATAAATACCGAAGGACACAACACCTTTTTATTTTCGAGAGTTTGCTTTTTCTTCTGGACTTTGGTAATTTTGATACTTTCCTCATGTGCTTCTTCATTTATTTTAGTGGGATTGTTTTGGCAAAACAGACGGGAACAAAATATCTTGCAAACCCTTCTCACTGGAAGCTCACGTCAAGCCAAAAGGGTCCATTTCAACGTTAAAGAACTCTTTTTAAAAGACATAAAGCATCCCTCTTTGTCCTTAAATGGAAAGGAAGCACAAGTTTTTTTCTACCCGTAAATGAGATTTGGTAACTGCTGTGTCATTTCTTCAGCATTTTTGTTCATATTGGCTTAAAACTCAGGTACATGAATATCATTACATTCACATAGCTATCATTTCTAGTTTGGACTGGAAACATGCAATATTTAATGCATTAATACTCTTCTAAGTTTGATCATCTTTGGAATAAGGAGGCAAAACCATTTTTCAACTGTTATTTCTACGCTGTGCGTAACATTAAAGCTAAACTATGGACATCGATTGCTACTTCAAAGCTATATTTAAATGGCAGAAGTTTCTCAAGCCAGGGAAACACAAGAGTCTTCCAAACTCTGTCAAAGAGGAAGGCGATCTGGACATCCTAAATGCAGGACCAAGATCCTGGCATTCTGGAGGTTTTTCACTCTGCCATCCTTCATATTTTTACAAAATTGTGGTGTGGACCCACCTAAGGACCTCCTCACTCACGTGGATCTACAACAGGCAAGGAGACTCTGGGTTCCAGCCCTTTCTCAGATGGCAAAGAGGCCAAGGAGCCCGATGTCCTAGCAGCCACCTTGCTATTTGATCCTGAGAGAACGTTTTTACTCCGAGAAATGTTACTTTTTCAAGTCCTAATTCTTGGCATTAAAAACATTTTCATGTGGCACTTTCACACCTCGATATAAAATAATTCCATGTCGTCTTTCAGTGTAAAAGTTCCTCTCAGAAAGACAGAGTCTCTACCATTTGCATGGTGAGGAGAGAAATTAAGACACCGTCTTTCAATGACAATTTGAAATAGCAAATGGACTCAGTTGGTAGGAAGCAGTACAGTCCGCAGACATCAGCACAATTACATCTTTCTCCTTTGTAGGAGGAAAATAGAATTGCTTCTTTTATGAGTGTCTTTCACTAGAAATAACTAAAAGAGGGAAATATGGGTTCACGGGGAAAGTCACCATTGAACAGCATTTACACAGCTCATTATCAAAACCAACGGAAAAGTAGTGGTACGTGATGACCAAATTGCCTAGCTACCCTAGAAAAATACAATTGCATAGAAAGATTACAAGCTAAAGCGATCCATTCACAGTGTCTACATATCTTCTCATCGTACACCGATTTTGGCCTCTTCTAAGTGGAGAAAGCATCTTTGGCTGACAAGGTAGAAGCTATCCCGTATTCACCTGAAAATGTGGCATCAGATGGGTGCCGTCATGGGGGGAAATACAGCAGAGGACTTTCTACATGAACTGCAGCAAGGCAAATATTCCTTTTAGTGTCTTCTAATCCTAGGAGGAGCCTCAGAATTTTTCGGGCTGCAAGTCAAAGGAATCAAGGGCCTCAGACTTGGAACCTGTGTCCCTACACCCAAGGAGATGGAAGCGGAAAGGCAGCCTCTCTCCAGTGTGTCCCAGGCCTGTACAACACACTAAATCGCAGGAAGGCTCTGTCTCTGCTGGGGGGTCAGCTCTGGGTGCCACACGTCCACGATGAATATCAGCCGGAGAGACGCAGCGTCCTGCCATACCTCGTGCTCAAAAGAGTCATCAAAGATGAGCACCTTGCCTTCTTCCCACGTCCTGGAACAGAAAAACATGGGTTCGGATGTCTGAGAATCAACCCATGGCTATGTGCAGATGGGCACTTTCGTGATAACCTTTGGGAGATGACCAGATAACTGGAACACGAAGCCAGCATTTATTCTCTCCTTGGTGATTAAGAAAGAATTTAAGGATTCTTACCATGAATACAATTTTCGATGCTGAGCCCTGAACGTGAACACAGGGCAGGGGACTGGGGATAAGAGCATACTGACCTCACCACAGGCTTTGCAATTATTCTTGGAACAAGCCTAGGTGTGGCTTGTAGAGTCAGGCAAGCAGGGAAAGGCGTGCCCCGGTGGCTCAAGCCCACATGACTTCCCGGTCAATGACTGCATGCTGTCCTCCCTTGGCCTTTCAGAGACTGGTCTAGACCTATGGGCAGTACCTGGGTATCTTCATGCCCCGTAGGATACCTGGAAGGGTGCCAGTGCATCTCCAAATGATTTTCTCAACGCTTTCCGTTGGTTAAAGCTCCATTTCGTGGAAGAAGTCCCATTTTATGGAAAGGCAGATTGGGAATGGATTTTGTTTATATTTTTAATGTCATTTGCAATGCAAGTGGGCTATCCATGGAATATTTTAAATCAATGCTGTAAAACATTCTTCAGGGCCTCCAACATTACTTCATAAAATATGTGTATAGAAGCTAAGACCTAAACATAGTACTAGTCTAAATAAAGCAATCAAGACAGAAATATGCAGGGGCAATTACACAATGCCTTTCAAATCCAAAGAAAGTTTATTAGTCATGCTAATGTTCTTCTCTTTTTAAAATAGGTATTTACTGCCAATTTATTACATGCTAAGTTACATTGTTAAAATGAAATTTTTACTAGGAAATTTTCTTTAGTATTAAAGTTCCATGCAAGCATTTGATATTCTATATTGTGGATTAGCAAAAATTTTAAATCATAGGATAGAAAATGCTAGCTTGATTTCAAGATTTCAGATAACTTGGGGGCTGTCCTGTGCTCTGCATATGTTTGACAGCCTCTCTGGCCTCTACGCACTAGATGCCAGTAGCACTCTCCCACCAGTCATGAGATCCAAAAGTATCCCCAGTCATTGCCAAATGTCCCTGTGGAGTGGTGGTTGGGGTGGGGGGGGGTGTTGGTGAGAGGCACATTCATCCCAGACACATTGTATTAATCAGACAATAACATTTCTACGTTATTTAAAGTAAATGATAAACAAATGAATATTTGCCAGTTGAAAGTTCCTTGAAGTTGAGGATCGACCCCTACTTTCCCACTCATCCCCACCTTCCTACCCCACGTCACACGCTGTCTCACACACCTAGCCTAATAGCTTGCATTCAATAAACATGGGCTGCTTGACTCTTCACTAGGATTCCTCTTATGGTTCAAAGAGTTCTACTGGAGTTCCACCCAAGTGAAACCAACAACAGAAATATACAGATACCAGAGCACAAGACATAGTATATATTATTAAATATTATTAGACACATATTAAAACCAAATATTTAATATTTAATAATATTAAATATTATTAGACACATATTAAAACCAAATAATATTATTAAATATTATTAGACACATATTAAAACCCAGAGTTAAGAAAAGGACAAGAAAAAGGAAGTGGAATGGCCCATAGCTTATACAGTTTGGTGGTGATGTTCTAGGTCTTAGTGTTACTGGTGGGGCTATGCAATGTGTATGGGGGATCGCTGACAAGCCTAAATATAGGCAGCAGATAAGGGGGGCAGTGCACTGACAGGGGAGCGGCAGCACGCCCGTGTGCACAGCAGCATCGCCCATAGCAGCCAAAAGGCGGAAGCAACACAAGTGTCCGCGGACCATTGAATGGGTACACAAAATGTGGAATATGCGTACAATGGAGTATCATTCAGCCTTCAATGGGAAGGAAATCCGGACCATGCTACAACACGCACATTATGCTCCGTGAAATAAAGCACTCACACAAGAACAAATATGGTGTGAGTCCACTAACAGGCGGTACCTAGAGCAAATTCACAAAGATGGTAAGAATGATGGGGGCGGGGGTTGTTCAGTGTGTTCAGTTTCACAAGATGAGGAGTCCTGCGGATGGACAGATGTTGGCGATGGCAGCACAGTACGAACGTACACAGCGCCACTGAACTGTGTGGATATTTAGAAACGGGATGGTAAATTTTCTGTTATGTGTTTCAGCACTGTTAGAAAAGGAAAAAAAAGGTGGGGGGAAGGGAAAGGGGAGCATGTGGTCGAAGAGAAAGAGGGAGAGAAACGAGGGAGAGAAACGGCACAGCACAATGGGCAGGTTACAGCCCTGAATGGAAGCAGATTTAAATCAACTGGCCCTTTACTACTGTGTGACCTGGGGGGGTCACTCAGCATACAGGAGCCTTTGTGTCTTTATCAGATGACGGGTAGAGAATACAAAAGAGGAGGAAGGAAAATATAGAAAAAAAAAATAGGGAAAAGAAAGATAGAGATGACAACATATGTAAGTGGCATAATGTTACCAAAAATAACCTTGGCTTCACGCCCTATGAATTGGCCTTCATTGAGAAGACAAAAATCTTCCAAGGGGGCGAGATACCAAAAATTTCAGAGACCTGCGAAATACACTTTGTGCTATCATGGCAAGGGGTTCTCAAAGTTTTTTTTGAGTGGCAGAGGATCTGGAATCTACTTAAAATACTGGAAGTAATTCGAAGAATGGAACAGAAAATTCTAGGTTGCACAAGATGATATTTTTCACTCGATTCTGATGGGTGTAAGAAAGTCAAAGACTTAGGGATGCTTTACGGGAGAAAATTATTGAACATCTCATTCATTAACTTACATTCCCCATGAATTGGGGAAAGCTTTTAGTGTTGAAACACACTGGTTTATTCGAGGAACACCAGTGCCTTTGAGGGTGGAATTTGAGTGACCACTGTCTGTGGCTTTTCAGATATCTTAAGTCAAGTATGGACCAGTGTAAACCACTGATGAAACAATTTTTTTTTAACAAAAATCTGGGAGGTATTCTAAAGAGTTGGATTCCTTTAGGGCCCTAAAAGTCACGGGGAAGTGTGTCCCTTTATCTTCTCTTTGCCCTTCCATTTTCTTTCAGACAGTTTTCCAGAAAAACTGCCAAGATACCCAATTATTTAATGTAGATTCCTTGTGAATACTTCAAAACTGGCATCTTTCAATCCCTCATGAGAGCTAAAATGACAAAAAGTGTAGCCCTCATTAACCTGAAAGGGAAGAACAAAAAAATCCCATCCAAGCCACATGCAGGCTGAGGGACTGAGGTTAACTTGAGATAAATGCCTTGCTTGGGAAAGGATGAGGTTTTCCAGAAAAAGCGACAGCTCTACATCGGTCAAAGGTCTTCAGATCTCTTCTGAATAACAAAGACTCTCACTGCAAGGTGAAGAAAACAGTTTTCAGGCCGCTTGCTTTGTGAGCAAAGCTTCACCAAATATGATTAAGTTATACTCCAAGTATGACCTGAAAGGTGCCCTCTGGAGAAAAGATTTCCAGGGTTGCCCTTGAGTTTCCTGAGGGCGCACCCTGCCTTTCTCCCAGGGCTCAGGAGAGCAGGACCAGAGTGGGGGGCTGCACCCTCTCCCCAGATGGCTACCTCATCTGGCTTTGAGAATGCCTTAGCATCGAGAGAAGCACGCCTCTCCCTGGTTTGCAAAAGATACAAGAATACCTGGCCAAAGACAAAGTAATGTCACATAATTCTTCAGTTTCTCAAATTACTGTAATTATAATTAACGATACTGGTATAATGGTGGCAGTATTGTACCCAACAACCACACCGTGTCACAGAATTATCGTCAACGCTAATCATGCTAAACAATGATACTAGGTGCTTATAGAGTCTGCCACCTAAACACTTTATTGATCACATCTCAGTGATCCTTGCTAAAATGTTGAGGTAGGCAAGAGACAGGGTTCTAATTTTCCAGCGGAGGAATCCTATGGAAGCAAGTTCAGATGTCTGCAGTGATACTGCGGGTCTGTGGAAAAAGCGCAAAGTCACCAGCCTTGTTGCTTCATTAGAGCCCAAACCTTCAGCTAGAGATCACGGTACTACTAGGGGACATGCTTAGCGCCTGCGCTGCTGTGGGAGGTGGCCTGGAAGCCATTTAACAGGCTGAGTGGAATACAGAAAAAGGGTCAAAGAGCTCAGCAATAAGGCGACATAACACAGTACTTATTAATCCTGACCTACTGAAGTCCCTCAATCTGACTGCATTAGAAATCCTGGCACATACTAGAATTGTAATGTAAAACTCTTCTCTCTCTCTCTACCTAATACACGAAGACAGAAATACACACGTGCACAAACGCACATTCTTTTTCTATGTATGTATGTATGTATGTATGTATGTATGTAGTATCTATCTATCTATCTATCTATCTATCTATCGGGACAAAGCATTTTCTGGAGGCTAGGACACCTGTGTTCTTGTTCTGACTGCTGCTAACTAGCCATGTGATAAAGCACTTCACCAAGGGGCCTCCATTTCCCCATCGGTACAACGACAGAGATGGAAAGATGGCCTCTAAGGCTCTTTTCCACAGGAAAATTCCCTTAATTCTCTGAGCCGAGTTGCTGGTTAGGACTTCGGTCTTCACACTACATTTCACAGGGCACGCTTGAGCTTCCATCTGAGAAATGGAGAAATAGTATTTGCTGCTTTGTTTCAGGTCAAAATATCAACTCCAATGAACGACGGCTGACTTCACAAAGAAGCTCTCTTCCCGACAGATCGTGTGCATATGCACCCCTAGCACATCTCCCAGCCCCTCACAGAAGAGCCCGGCCCGGCTGCCACAGGGCCGCCCTCCCCTCCACACAGGCCCGGGGACTTCCCCTGTCTCTGTGGAAGCTCTGGACCTCCTCCTCTTGGTCCTGGGTCAACCAGCAGCCGAGAAAGCCAAAAGGGGGCCAAGAAAGAGAAAAGGCAGAGGCAGGCAGACTCATAAGACCCCAGATGGGATGCTGCTGCGCTGTCCCCACAGACCTCCAGTTCCAGGGTGGGGGCTCGGGGAGGAAAAGGGGAAATGTGGGAGCGGGGTGTGGAGCTCTCGGCTGTGCTCCTGCCGGTCCTCCTTTCTCCGGGATCGCTCCTGGCCCCACGCCTATCAGATCACAGTCCCCATCTGTGTCTGTTCCATCCCTCCACACCCTGGCCTCCTATGGTGCTCCCCTTTCCTAACTCCTTAAAGCCCCGCCTCCTCCAGGTCACAAGAACCATCTCCAGTGGTGGAGGGGTGCTTGGTCTCACTCCCTAGAAGGTAAGAGACAAAGGTCCCCATTTCTACAGCGATCCCACAAGAGGACAGTAAAAGATCAAATACACGGAATGCTTTTACCACACAGCACTCTGTAAATACAGTCCGGACTGCATCTAGGTGGACTGCTTTCACACTCAAAACCACAGAAAGATACACTTTTATTCTTCTCCCATCTCACAGGTGAGGAAATCAAGGCTTAGAGAGATTATGCCAGGTGTCTAAAGATGGAGTGAAAAGCCTTGGAGGACTGGCCCAGGAACCTCCACATCATTTAATATTGCCATAGCAAAATGGATCCCAACTTTCCCATTTCTCGACCATCACTTCAACAAACGAAATGTTTGCGCACGCGTCCTACTGCATGTGGGAATCGCCATTCCCCGTGCGGGGACCGCTGCGTATCTGCGCGTACGAATGCTAACCAGAACAGGGGCTAAGAGACTTCACTGGACGTCTTTAATTCACCAAGTTGCCCAAGGAAAGGAAGAAAGGGGACAAAATTTTACTATTTAGTAACAAATACTCAGGGAACACATCCAGGTAAAATGCCATGTTCGACCTGCAATCCCAGGTGCGCAGGCTCGGGTGGTGACTTATGGACGGGTAAGGTCACATTACAGTTGGGCTGGAAGATGGTTACGTTCTGTGAAAGAGAAGAGCTATGATGTCCAAAGGAAAATTCTCAGACTTTAGCTTCCTGGACTCTTTGTGAAAAAAAGAAATGCTGTCTATGAACAATTCATGGTGACTTTAAAAAATTAAGTCTTTCTCTCACTGTTAACACGTTAGCAGGCTTTCCACATAATCTTCCTAATTAAAAACTTGAGAGATTAGGGGCGCCTGGGTGGCTCAGTCGGTTGAGCGTCCGACTTCAGCTCAGGTCACGATCTCACGGTCCGTGAGTTCGAGCCCCGCGTTCGAGCCGCGTTCGAGCCTGCTTCCGATTCTGTGTCTCCCTCTCTCTCTGCCCCTCCCCCGTTCATGCTGTGTCTCTCTCTGTCTCAAAAATAAATAAACGTTAAAAAAACCAAACAAAACTTGAGAGATTAATGGAAAGAGTATGCTACAAAAACGCTTGAGGTATGCTGTGCTAGAGGGCCATTATTTCCACAGCAGCAGAAAGAGGCATCACAGGACTTCTTGCCAACTCATGTCTTCAGCGTGCTGCTGACGTGACACCCAAGCACACTTTCCTGACGATCTGGTGGTCCTGTCCAATACTTTTGGCTGGTAAGTTGCAGGCAACAAGCCTGAGTCTCCAGGAGAGCCACACAATCACTCTTCTCTCCCGCAGCCTGGTTCCAGCACGTCCTGGAGACTCAGTGGAAAGAATTCCCGTGTGGGATCGTCCAGAGCTCAAACAACTTGGCCGCTCCATGAGAGTAACGATGAGTTCTGCTTGCCAGTGGTACATTCATCCGCCGACTCAAGTTCATTCAGCTTTGGGTGGTGATCCGAAACGAGCTCACTTGACAGACCACAAAGCAGGGCTTGTCGGGGATGACACAAATGGCCCGGAAATGGAGATTCTCCAGCTCGCTGCTTGGCCGTGAAGACCAGCCTTCACACTGATTGCCTTTCAAGTCCAAGATGATCTTAATTTTGTAGCCACCACCAACAAAACCCCAAAAGCCCAGAAATGTGTAGTTAGATGCCGTGGGGTTGAGGCTACACAGACTTTCAAACCAGACTGCTTGAGACCAAATCTTTGTTCTGATATTGTAGCGGGTTGAATGGTGGCCTCCCCAAAAAAGTATGTCCACCTGGAACCTGTGAATGTAAGCTTATTTGGAAAAAGAGTCTTTACGGTTGTAATGAAGTGGAAGATCTTGAGATGAGACCCTCCTGGATTAGGCTGGGCCCTAAATCCAATAGTAAGTGTGTTTATAAAGAGAAGGGGAGAAGATATAGGGGGAAGGTGGTGTTGTGTTGGCAGAGGGAGAGATTGGAGCCACGTGTCTACAAGCCGAGAGATACCAAGGAATGCCAGCAGCTACCACAAGCCAGGAGAAAGGCAGGGCACGGACTCTCCCTCAGAGCCTTTAGAAGAAGCCAACCCTCCTGACACCTGACTTTGGACTTCTGGACTCCAGAGCTACGAGACAATGAATTTTCTGTCGTTTAAAGTCATCCGGTTTGTGGTAATTTGTCATGGCAGCCTCAGGAAGCTGACACAAACATCAGCGTTTACTGAGCTGAGTGACCTTGTGGAAGTTACTTGGCATTTTTACACCTCAGTCTCCCCAGTTACAAAAGAGATTTCAATAATCCCTTAGGATTGTTGTGAGGATTAATTAATAATATAGCGCCTGTGGCATGCTAAGAACTACTTCGTACAGCAAGCACGCTCTCGATCATTACTGTGTTCCTCCTCCTCCTCCTCATGGACACACACATGTGGTATGGAGAAGCATCTGGACAGTATCTTGGGGTATCAAGATCAAACATAATACTGACTTTTTTCTATTGTGCTTCTCTGTGTTTTACAAATTACGTACAAGGAATGTGCATCACGTATCAGTTTTACAGTCAGAGGGCACTTATTAATGTTAAGTGATCATTTTTATTTGTAACGATAAAAGGCCACGTAGCTGCGAGCTCATCGTCAGATAAAAAGAGCGTGCCTGTTCGTCTCCAGCGACGGAATATTTAAACAAGACGCGTGCTAGCAGGACTCACACGGCGCTGGAGGAACAGCAGTGTGATTATTCACACCTGAGAACTACGATGCACGAATTGCTACGAGTAACCTCCTCTTTTGGGAGTCGAGAGGCTCCGAAAATTGCGTCCTGTTGCCTAGCGCAAGGGAGCCCGATTTCTTGGTCTATGTGTTTCTCTTTCCACACTAATAGTATTTCTACACTAACAGCATGACACTTCCAGGTTTCATATTTCAGTATTTCTGTCTTCAGAGTCTGGAAACTGCCTGTCTCCCATCCAGATACCCAGCTATTTTCCCTATAGGCATCACACAGTACTTAAATGGAGCCATTTCCTTTATGAAAAACATGAGTTTGGTAACGAAGTACTTGGCCTGACCCAACCGCTCTTGAGTGAAGGCTTACTGAGGATGAGAATGTAACACAACATAAAACTCAAGAAGAGCGCAGACAAGGCTGTTGACCAGCCATCATGAGGAGGTGGAAAGGCATCGATGCTGTGGGCTCTTCAGGGAGGAGAGAACGGGAAGCACTCTTAAATTTTTTTTTTAAGTTTATTTATTATTTTGAGAGAGAGAGAGCGAGAGAGAGAGCGAGATTCCCAAGCAGGTTCCATGCTGACAGCGCAGGTCCCGATGTGCAGCTTGAAGTCACAAACCGTGAGATCATGACCTGAGATGAAATCAAGAGTCGGACGCGAAACTGACTGAACCACCCAGGCGCCCCAAGGAAAGCACTTTTTACTAATCATTGCAAAATACACCATCTGCAAATTACTGTTTTCAACAGGTACTTACAGTCCGTGGAAATTGAGGGGCGGCCAAGTTAACGTTCTTACTCAAGCTTACTGAGGCCGGTGCAGGACAGATGCTACTTCCTGTAGGTGAAGACCGTTAACCTAATCATGCTTTCAGCTTGGGGGGAGGGCCTGGCAGTCCCTTTCTTCGTCAAGCATGGTCACCAGGCGTCTGCTGGGAGCCTGGTGTGGGGAATGCACTGTGGATGTGCCGCTGGGGCGGCTCTCCCAGTGCCGCTCCTGCAGTTTGAGCCCTGCTGGGCTTCTTGTTCAAGCTTCTGGCACTCTCTACCTGCTCCCCTTCCTCACTGCCTCACTCTTTCCAGCTGGGCTTCTTGCTGCCTCAGGCCTTGGATGACAAGGATCAGTTCATACGTGTCTTTCTCCCTACCTGTTTGTAAGTGGACTTTTGTTTAGTGATGTTTTTCCCCAGAGTATCTATAAGCATGACAGACAAGAAAATTTAAAAAATAAACAGATGGCAGGATGGAGGGAGGGAAGCAGATCCAGAGACAGGAATAACAAATGACAAACTTCTAACCACAGGCAGTACTCAGGAAACAGGCCTGGTGCTCTTCCCCGTCTTCACTGCCCATGGTTACTTGGTCTCGTTCCCTGGCATTCTCTCCATTTCCCTGGGTCCCCCATCACGTCCTCACCCTGTTTCCCTTTGGTGGAGAGCTTGTGTACACAGAGTCCCCAAAGGCTTGACAAGGTCCATTTCATCTTGGGAGAAACTTCTTCCTGTCCAGCTGTCTCTGATTCTCGTCCTGGTTCTTCCCACCTCTGCCCTTGGCCGCCCCACCTCCCTGGTGGTTCTCTTTCCTCCTTCGGTCTTCTAAATGTGGATGGGTTCATGGAGTCTCAAGTTTCCTCCAGAACCTGCTAAGTCTGCCTCTCCAACCTTTATGGCCAGACATGGCTTCTCTCCTGAGCTCCAGGCATCTCTATCCAGCTGACTCCTGGATGTTTCCATTACTTTCCATCGCTACTTCCAGTAGCAACTTAAATAAAATATATATAAACACTGAACTCATTACCCATTTCCCTGAACTTGCCTCACACCTCCCAAGTTCTCAGTATTCGCTAAAGCATCAACAGTCTCCTACTGACCCAAATGGACACACGCCGAGGCATCTTGGATTCTCCCTCCCTTACACCACACGCTTGAGTCAAGGTGCATAAGATCTCCTGTACCTGCCCATTACTCTCCCTTTGCTTCCAGCATCCCGAGTCCAGCTCTTCTTGGGTGGGCCACCATGACAGGGTGCTAACTGTTCTTCCTGCCTTCCCGCATCCTCCCCGCCATGGCTTCCAGAGTAACTTCCTGACAAGAGTCTGATCCCACTATCAAATACTGATCAAAGCCTTCTATAATTGGGCTTCTATTCTGCTTTCATTTTCCAACCGTATTCTATATGTGCTGTTAAAATTTTTAGCCAAGAAGGCCGTTAGACGAGGGTGGCTTCCACGCCTTGGCAGCCTACGTAAGCAAACTGAAGTCTAAGCCAGAGTCAATGCACCTGAATCTGAGAAAGTGAAGCAGAAGAGCAACTGATCACAAACAGCCAAATGGGTTTTCCGAAGCAGGGCCAACTGCTTACGCGGTATCTAGTCAACTACTTCCTTTGCTTGGCTTCAGCATCTTCTCTCTGGAAACCCTGCCCTCCAGCTCCTGCCCTGGGGCACTCCTACCCACCTTTGCTTTGACACTATGCAATGTGAATCGATGTATGCCCAAATGAACTCTCGAAAATTTTAATGTGCATCAGTTTACCTATCCTGTTGTATACGCTCGTGGTTGCTGACATCACTCCATATTCTCCCTATGTGCCCTCTCTCATTTTTGGCTTCTGTGCCTTCACAGATCCTATTCTTTCGGCCCGAAATGCCTTCCCCCCCCCGCCCCAGCTTTCAATGTCCAAACCCTTCCTGTCTTTAAGAGTCACCACTGTCAAGATTCTCAAAACCCCAGCAGCAAATGAGCTAGCTGCCCATTGTCCCATCTGTAGCATTTTGATCTGTACTGCTCTTATGACTCCGACATTTGAGCCTGTGGTATGTCCCTGACGAAGCACGTCTGGCAGAGGAAAGCCCTATCTGAACCTCCCACAGCACTCCGTGTCGCTACGCCACGTGCAGGACAGGCAGGTCTCTGCCGACAACCAAACGAACAACTCAAACTACCTCCCGAATAGGAGGTACCTCCCCGCCCCATCGGACCTCTACTGAGGACCCTGAGAAATGACTAAGAAGATAGCAACCTGGTTTCTGCCCTCCAGGATCTTCTAACTCACAGAGATTAGGCAAGCATATGCCAACTGATAAAAAGCAATGGGAGATACAGAACAGGATTACTGAGAATCTATACTATATATGCACTCAGAAGTCAGAAGAGAGGCTCCTTTGTATGAAACGACATTGGATCTTAGCAATAGGCTTATTTTGGATGAGTGTAAAGAAGGGCATTCTCGGTGGCCGGAGCAATAGGATTAGGACAGCAAAAGGCACGGGCAGAAGGGCCTAACATTCACCACATCCCACTCATGTTAGGACGTGGGCTCAGTGCCTTGTATGTGTTATTTCATTTGATCCTACAATAATCCTGCAGAGCAGACAGCATCATTGCCAATTTCGTAAGTGAGGAGGCTGAGGTTCGAAGGGATTAAGGAATGGGCCCAGGTTACGCAGGATTAGGTGGCAGAGCTGGGGTTTGAAAAAGGCAGCCTGGGATTTGAAACACACAGCCTGTTTCTGTTGCCCCATGCTGCCTCCCCTAGAGCAACACACGTAAGTATCACTGGGCATTTTCTTCAGGAAGGGGGACCCTCCGCATCGATGAATAATTCAAGTTGTAGAGCAATAAACACAATGTGTAATCTGTATATTGCTCAGCACAAGATGGTTGGTCCTGAGTGCAAGTCTGTCCATCTAGAAAGAGAAGCGAGAAGGCTCTTCACTGAGATGACAATGGTGTGGGGAGAAATGATTAGGGAGGGCGGCCCTAGACCCGAGGAGTCTCTCCAGACTCACGGAAAGCACAAGGAAGGGACACAGACTAGAGTGTGGATTAGTATCACCCACTCCAGCCTACTTCAGTTACAAAGGAAGAGAAATAACCCAACTGAACACAGACTGGTTGTAAGGAACACCCCTCTTCAGAGGTGATACGAGAGGAAACGATGGCGGGAAACATACTTGCTCTCGTTGGCACATCGGATCTTGCAGCCTTCCTTGGGAATCACCAAGCCCAGGTGCATCCGGAGCCGGCAGTTGGTGGGGCCCGTGTGCGGCCACACGTGGGTTCCCGGGTGCATGACGGAATACTTGATCTGCGCAGAAAAAGTAACACACCGGTCATCCATGCATCGAGGGGTGGAGGAAATGCTACATTAAAGTGACCGCAGAAAATCACTTGGGAAAGTAATTACTTCTTCCAAGAAGGAATTACTTGGGAAGACTGAGAATGTATATTCTCGTCTAGTTTCTTTGTGAAGGAACTGAAGATAAGGACTCTCATTTTCCACGAAGCGATAAACACTGAACATCTTCCACCCTCAGCTCTGCCATCGACCACACGGAATGGCGTTTTGTTAAAGAGAGAAGAAAAAAAGAGGCCTTTGTTTGGCCCAAAGCAATAACTGTCGCTTTATAAACATTAGCATTCCTTTATTCCTAATAACTGTGTTCTTCGGGTCACCAAAGACACGCTAGGTACTACCTGTCCTCTTCGGCATCCTGTTGTCTCGGGGAATTTATCGAGTAGAGAACAGGTTTTAGGAGCTCCTTTACAGGCATTTTCATTTTTTCTTCCTAGAAGAAGAAATGGTACAACCATCGTTAGAAACAAATCACAGTAAAATTTTAGCTCATCCTGTTTTGCCCATGGGCAATCTGTATCGTCACCCTCACTGGGAATGAGGAGGCTGAGCAAACACAAGAAGACAAAGCATAAAGTGTCTTCCACCAGCAGACGAGCAGGGCAATGACCAGAAATCTCCACTCAGCGTTGGACGACTTGACTAAGGATGTCTAATGGACAAGGGGAGTGCCGAATCCTATTTTTCTCCTGGTGACAGGCAGAATAATGCCCCCCTCCCAAGGGTGTCCATGTTGCAAGCAGGAACCTATGAATATGTTATGTTACATGGCAAGGGGAATAAAAGTTGCAGAAGACATTGAGATTTCTAATCAGCCGACCTGAAAATAAAGAGATTGTCCTGGATAAAGTGGATGGGTGTCATGTCATCAAAGAATCCTTCAATGTGGAAGAGGGAGGCAGGATAGTGTCTGAGTGATACAGAAGGAGAAAGACTTGACTGGCCACTGCTGGCTTTGAGGATGGACAGCAACCTCAAGTCAAGGAATGTGGGTAGACTCCAGGAGCTGGAGCCTCCAGAGGGAATATGGCCCTGAGGACACTCTGATTTTAGCCCAGGGAGACCACTGTAGACCTCCAGACCTGTGAAGATAATACATTTGTGTCATTTGAAAGCCACTAAATTTGTGGTAATTTGTTACAGCAGTCACAGGAGACTCCCTCAGGAAAAAACCAGCTTATGTTTCTAACCTAAAAATGCATTCCTAGGACTATAGCAAAGAGTTACCTGAACATTTTTCATGGGAATTCAATGTCATTTTCATTGTACAGATCATTCTTCATACGTTGATAAAGAAGAGGATGTAAATGAAGAGGGGAAGGCGTCTCTGAGAGATGATGTTTTTCTATAAGTGACAGTGTCAGGAGCACAGATTTTGGGACATAGTCTTAAGCATCCTGAACTGTATAAATTTCTTCACCATCGACAAAATAACTGTGTTTTAGAAAAGACGTGCTCAGAAATGTACACGGCATTATTTGCTCTCATGGAGAAAAATGGATTTTTTTTTTTTTTTTTTACAGATAGAAAAACTGTAATTCCCTATTCAAGAGTCCTACAAGGGACTGCTACATCTAAAAGCTGAGTTTAACTTTATTTAATTTTTAGTTGTGTCCCAGGATAATCATATACCAAGAATAAAATGAGTTACAAGGAATGCAACTTAAAGATATTCTCCTTGGGGTGCCTGGGTGGCTCAGTTGGTTAAACATCTGACTCTTGATTTTTGCTCAGGTCATGATCTTACAGTTCTGTGAGTTCGAGCCCCACATTGGGCTCTGTGCTGACAGTGTGGAGCCTGACTGGGATTCTATCTCCCTCTCTCTGCCCCGCCCCTGCTCTCTCTCTCTCTCTCTCAAATAAATAAACTTAAGAAAAAAGTGTTTTCTTCAAATGGACCCCAATGTTCTAGAAAACAATGTCTATATGTACAGTAGCTTTTCCTAAGTAATCTTTTTGCCCCTTGAGTAAAGTATTAGTTGTTATTTTTAGTGATTAATGGAGTTGAATGATAAATGGCAGTTTGACCAAACAGATTCCTGTATCATGTCATCATAAAGCATTTTTAAGCCTAGCTTCCCATGACTTCCCATATGCAGGATCTGGGGCTGGCCTGGTAGAAAGCCCCGATTCTGGGTTCTGTGCTGTGCAGGCAGCAGTTAAGTGAAGTCTGGAGGCTTCAGGAACAGCCAGAAGTGGCTGGACTTTCCATGGGCGCGGTAGTGAGGACTGAGCAGGTGCCCCGTAGAGAACAGGTGTGTTGGACCTTAATGAAGCGTAACCTAATGGATTGGGTTTCACTAGGACTGCCACTTGGTCAGGGCTACATTTGAACATCTTTAGCCTTGGAAGACACATAAATCTTTTCTAGTCTGTAAACACATATTCTCCATGTAGTAGATGCTTGGCATTCGTGGATTTCCATCGGCAGCTTTAAGTATTCGCACGTGATGGTGAGGATTTAGGAATGCAACCACAGTTCCATGGTGCTCACGGTGGGCCAGGAACCACCTGGCATACTTAAAAGGACTCACCTGATGCCTACAACTCCTGGCGAGGGAGGTGCCGTCAGAGCTGTGTTTTAGAGAAGAGGAACTGAGGCACAGAGAGGTGACACAGCAGGAATTCAGCCAAACTGGACCCAGAGTCCTTCTTAACCATGGCCCAAGTAATCATGACCTAAGACCGCCCCTCCCTTACTGTTATTATTATATAACATACGGTTATTAGGTAATAAGAAAGTAGTGCCACTCTCACTTAGTGGATAATTGTGTACCAGATCTTTCGAGAGCACTCACTGATTCTAGTAACAACCCCATACTTGAGGCACGGTTCTCATTGTCCTTTTTCGGATGAGGATCTGAGGCTCAGAGATTCAGGAACATGTTTGCATCACGCAACTAACGAATGGTGCAGCCAGGCCTCCAGTTTGGGGTTGCTGGTCTCCAAAACCTCTGCTTTCGGCATAACTTACAACTCGGTCACATCACGGGTTAGAAAGCAGCTGTGAAAAGCAGCTCCCTCCGCTGAGGAGAAGACTGTCCAGCGGCGGGATTCAGTGTGGCCTTACTGCTGTCTGATTACTTCTCACCGAGTTGAAACTAACTCTGAAGAAGCGATGGACTTGGGAGAAGATGGCCCTAGAAGGAGTTTTATCAATGCAGATTTGGAAGAATCAGCTGGATATTTCATTTACATGTGAAAATACGTTATAAGAAATATTCACGGAGGTGGGATGTTTAAAGGTCTTGGGTTTTGTCTTTCTTAAGTTTCAAGGCTCTGCTGGGATAACAACAGGTTCGTCTTGCACGACGAATCTGACCAACTGTCAGCGGCTCCCTAGAACACCGTGTTGAGAAGGACTCAGAGCTTCAGCTCGAGCTCAACCAGAAAGGCTACTGAGACTGGTTAGCACTGTCTCCTGTGGGCTCGAGAAGAAAAAGTGCACAAATATGGTGTATTTGCCAACTACATATTTTACTGTTCACTGCTGGTGATGATTGATAAGTACGAGCAAAAGAAACATTCCATGACATTCACTTAGCAATCTGAAAACACACTTTTAGGGGAAAAAAACCCCATTATCAGGCCACAAAAAACCTTAACAAAACTTCCTAAAAGAGGAACCACGTGACTTCTATTCTCTTAGGACGCACACACACACAAATACAATTAGAAACTAATTTCTGTGTAATTAACTGCAACTAATTGGAAAACACATACTTATGATATCTACTGCCCCGCCCCCCCCCCCCCCCCCTCCAATACACACACAGGTCAACTATTTTGAGTCAAAATGGAAATCAAGCTAGAAATGCAGTCACTCTCTGGAAATAATACAAGTGAAAAATATCATATATTACAGCTTAAGGAATACATTTTGTCACAATTAAATTTTTTTGAATGCGAAAATTTAAGTCAAAATATTGCCTCCAACCAAATCTTGTCACCATTATTTTTTTCTTGCTTGCCTAAAACGTTTGTTTGTTTGTTTATTTATTTATTTATTTATTTATTTATTTATTTATTTATTATTTTTTAAGTAGGCTCCACACCCAACGTGGGGCTTGAACTCACAATCCTGAGACCAAGAGTTGCATGCTCCAGTGACTGAACGAGCCTGGCACCCCGCTTGATAACTTCAATCTGCCTATAATGCCCTGCCGATTTCAACTTTATCAAAGCACCTGTTTATAGCAGAGACTGTGGTTCTGGAAATTACTGCCAGGAGGCCTGCTGTAGTGAAGCACTGTTCTAGGAGGGCATAAGGACGCTGGTGCAGAAGCATATTAATGCCACCGAGGCATCAGATGAACTGGTGAATGCTTAAGGCCAACGCGATTCACGCATTCTAGTGAGTTGCCAGCAGACAGATTTAGCATGTTGTTCACATAGTGACCCTGTCACTCCCTTAAAAAAAACCTTGTTGGCAAGAAAGCTGACAGTCTCTAACAATCATGTGATCTCTCTTCTGAGAGACTGTCTTTGAAAATGTTACTGAAGTAGCTCTTCTCTTCTGTGCAAACCATTCCGAGAGCACAAGGGAGGAAAATGTGCTTACTCGTCCTCCAGAGTAAGCCCCACCGCCTGTCCTCTCGATTTATTTGGTGCAGCGGACTCTTCACCACGGATCTGTTTCTGGATGGCTGTTAACCCAGGTTGACTTGATTTCTCAAGAAGAGAATTGGAAAGAGCCTTACACATAAAATCCAATGCTCCTCATTTACAGGACAGATTGATATATTCACTCACTGAGCACACACATATTGGAGTCCCGTGCATGTGCCTGAGCCCGGGTTCAGCCCAAGGAATGTTCGGTGGAATGTGAACCACTTCCTATTCTTGAGGAGCACAGACACTAGTCATTATCTCCTGTCACTCTGTCACACCTGTCACTCTGGACTGTTATCATCTCCGACCCATGGTGACTCCATCTTGGCGTGCGACATCATCTCCGTGCTACAGAGCAAATGAGGCTCAGGATAGGTCCTTTCTAAGATAGTAATTAGCACATGGTACACTTTCAATTGAGCCTACACAACAGGGCTAGTCTTTGTAACATATTTTTTAAAAATGTTTATTGATGTTGCAGAGAGAGATAGTGAGCAGCAGAGGAGCAGAGAGAGAAGGTCTGGGACAGGGGATCCGAAGCAGCCTCTGTGCTGACAGCAGAGAGCCTGATGTGGGGGCTCGAACTCATGAACCATGAGATCATGAGCTGAACCGAAGTCAGAGGCTTAACATACGAAACCACCCAGGTGCCCCTGTAACATGTCATTTAATGGGAAAGACCAGATGAATCAAAATACTATTTATATATTTATCCAAATACACATGTGAACACACACACACACACACACACACACACACACACACACACACACACCAGTAAATGTTCACATGTAGTTTAAAGAAACAATGATGGGTTTAGATAACGTATTTTTTCATCTAGAAGTCAGGAGCTCACCTTGCTGCCACAGCGTAAACTGACTCCAGTCGCCTTTCTCCCTCAGGTTTTCATCCTCAGGCAGGAAGAGGCCTTTGGCTTTGTCCATCACTGCAAGGCCTTCATCGCGGATTAACTTCCAGTTTCTTTCTAAGGACTAGAAGGAAGGTTCTGGTGTCACTGGACCGAAAACATCCCTGGGAGTCATTATAATGACTCTCAGCTTTTTGTTTGTTTATCTGATTCACACAGTAACGAAATTTGTGCTCTCAACTACTTGCTTATTTCAATTTCCTCTGGGACTTCCTGTCAAGGGCTTAAAAGAAGCCCTATCATTTTTGAGAACTGAATGCCTTTGCAGCATAAAAATTTCAATAACCCCTCAGACAACAGTCCCCTCCAAAACGTAAGTGTCTTGTTTTGTTTTTTTAAGATCGGAAGCAAACAAGACCATTGCCCTTGCCGATCCTGGCACGTGTGACCCTGCATGTCACACCCCGGCGTCCAAAGTAGGTTGCAAATCACAGAGTTCATCTTCCAACAGAGGTCCTCGGGAAGATGCCATTCAACACGGTGAACGTTAATCACATTTTAAAGACATTGGAAACGTGTCCACTGGGACTTGTGATGAATTACAGAGTGAACAGCAAAACAAAGCAAATAAATGCCCTCGTGTTTACAATTCAGCCAGCAAACCTATTTCTTTGACTTCTTATTTATAAGGGTGGTTAGCCCTGGCCAGAAAGTGGGCTTAGGACCAGCACAGCCTGGAGTGGCCAGGCAGATGCTGGCAGACCGGCGGAAGGAGCATTCTGGAGCTCTCGCCTCCTGGTAATCCTCACTACCATGCTGCGATGTTGACGAGGGCAGGACAGAGGGCAAAGTAGGCCGGAGTGAGCAGGTGGACTGGCAAACGAGAACTACCCTCAGAAGAAAGAACAAAACCTGCTTTCCTACTGTACAATGAGACTAATTGTACAGCTAAACCAGGATTTTGAAATGTTAACAATGCCCAACATTTCTAGGTTAAAAGGGAGGTGGATGGAATAGTTGAATATATGGGTACATGGACAGAGGGGAACACGGTACCTGATTTCAACAAGGATCAGGGCTCAAGAGCATGGAACCGGAACTAGTAAGTTACAAACAAAGAGAAAAATTTTGGCACACAAAAAATGGAAACAACAGTTAGTGCTCCCCGAAAAGGGATTAAGGTACCTTGTAAAACATGGTTCTCTATCTTTTGCATCAATCAAGCCAAACTGGTTGGCCGATTCTTGGACAGAGCAAGGCATGAGATAATGTGTGAAGTGTTTTTACCAACCTGTGCTTTATGAATTCATGATTCAATGTAGGAAGAAAGATAAGGAATCAGGAAGGCTGCATAGGCAGCGGGCCCTGAGAGACGGGTGCCCTCAGAGATTTGTATGAAAACATGGCGTGAACTTCGGCCAAACACTTGTTATATCACATGACATTAAGATATTCTAGGGCAAGACCCAGATTTTTAGATTACTGATTTTCTACTTTTTTTCCCCCTCCATTTCTTTGAGTCCACTGGCTTATTTCTTTTTTAAATGTCAGCTTTGTTGAGGTATGACTGACACATAAAATTGTAGGATACTTAAAAGCGTACATTGTGGTGATCTGATGTAAAAATACATTGTGAAAGGATTTCTTCCACCTGGTTAATCAACACATTCATCACCTCACAAATTTATCTTTTAAATTTTTTTTTTTTTTCAACGTTTATTTATTTTTGGGACAGAGAGAGACAGAGCATGAACGGGGGAGGGGCAGAGAGAGAGGGAGACACAGAATTGGAAACAGGCTCCAGGCTCTGAGCCATCAGCCCAGAGCCTGACGCGGGGCTCGAACTCACGGGCTGCGAGATCGTGACCTGGCTGAAGTCGGACGCTTAACCGACTGCGCCACCCAGGCGCCCCACAAATTTATCTTTTATTTTTTAACTTTTAAATTTTTTGCTGAGAACACTTAAGTTCTACTCTCTTAACACATTTTAATTAGACAATACAGTGTAATCAACTACAGTCACCATGTTAATTAGATCCTCAGACCTTATTCATCTTATGGATGAAAGTTGATACCCTTTACCAATGTCTCCCTATTTCCTTCACGTCCCCCCCACCCCCCGCCCCACGCCACCCTAGCCCCTGGCAACCACTTTTCTACTCTCCTTGTCTAGGAGTTTGACTTTTTCTTTTTTAAAATTTAGGTCCCACATGTAAGTGATACCCTACATTATTTGTCTTTCTCTGTCTGGCTTATCTCACTTAGCATAATGCCCTCAAGGTTCATCCATGTTGTTGCAAATGGCAGGATTTCCTTCCTTCTTACGCTGAATAATATTCCAGTGTGTGTGTGTACATGTGTGTTTATGTGTACATATATCACATCTTCTTTATCCATCCGTTGATGGACACTGTGGTTGTTTCTCTGTTTTGGTTATTGTGGATAATGGTGCAACGAACATGAGAATGCAAAAATCTCTTCAATATCTCACTTTGGATATATACCCAGAAGTAGGATGGCCAGGTCATATGGTGGTTCTATTTTTAATTTTTTGAGGAACCTCCATATTGTTTTCCACGGTGGCTACACCAATTTACCCATTTTATGCTGCTATTTCTGTGAGACCCACCTATTGATTTGTGTCAAAATCCAAAGCTGTAGCTACCATCACACTGATTCACGCTGGTGCTGTTCATCAATAATTCCAATGCTACTTCATTCCAAGTAGGTGATTCATAAATAGCAAGTCAAAGACAGAATTCCAATAAAAAGATACTCAAAAGCCCTCACTTTGGCATGATGGTCGTTTTCAAGAATCCCAAGATTATGGAAAAGAAAAAAAAATGCTCCCCATATATTCACATCTTAAATGGACCAATCGCCAACTCTCCTTGTGGCTATCGGAATTTGTTCAAGTTGATGGATAATTCGGTTAGACTTGTGTTAAACTAGCACGCATATGAGGGGAGAATGACCTTTCTAACACATGAAATTACTTTTCAGATGAGGTTACGGGAGCCTTACGCAGCAGGCTCTTCCCTTTTTCCCTCCTGGTATTTTAGAAGTTTCCTTCATTTCTTCTGAATGCTGATGTTAGGGAAATCTTTGCAAACAGCTTACCTTTAGTTACTAAAACAGGGCCCTGAAGCCCTAAGGAGAATGTTAAAGGGAAAGCATCACTACACACAACTATTTTTTATTTATTTTTTATTTTTGTACTAAATAAAAATGTTAAAATTTTACTTACAATCAGGCTGCCTTTTACCAAGGTAATGAGTGTACTTGTTTTTTTGTTTTTTTCAACTTTGGAAAGATACGGCACGGTCTCTTTTATCGGTGTCAGGGAGAAATTAGGGATGGGACGTGGGAATTTTATTTTTAGGCATAAATCAAGGAACCACATTGTATAAAATTCACATGATTACAGGGAACTAAACACCAAACCTAATTACGCAGTGTGTGTGTGTGTGTGTGTGTGTGTGTGTGTGTGTATGACAAAGAGAGAGAGAGAGAAAGGATATGAAGTTCTCTATAGCAATACCACTCAGATGTCCAACAGGGACTTGAAGGCTCACACAGACCAGGCCATGCCCACCTTTTTAAAGGACTCATCTAAAATATTACTTCTTTGACCCTAAATACACCCATTTCATAAAACCGAGAAAAGACACTGACAGGGTTGATACTTGCGTTGGTTGCCGGGAAGATAACAGCTTGGAATTCACGTTCCTTCTTGTGGCAACAGAGACTAGACAGCACAGAGATCGGATTGTTGTTACAACGCTACATGGCTTCATAAACCCATCATGGGCACGTGACTTTTGCTAAACCTCACTCACATTTGGCAGTCAAGTCATCTCGACGTGGCGTCCCCAGCTTCGAGCCTCATTAATCCCAGGACACGCTTACAGTTCTCCTGTTTCTCCTGAATCCAACCCCCACCCCCAAGCAGTTCAGGGCATGGTCCTCACGTCCCAGATATTCTGCTCATTCACCTGGATGGTATGCTTTTCTCTTCAACATCAAATTAGGTTAGGTCCATTTTTATTTTTATTTATTTTTAAAATTTTATGAAAACATTTTGCTTTAATGTTTATTTATTTTTGAGAGAGAGATAGAGCGTGAGCAGGGGAGAGGCAGGGGGAGGGAGACACAATCTGCAGCAGGCTCCAGGCTCTGAGCTGTCAGCACAGACCGAGAGATCATAACCTGAGCTGAAGTTGGATGCTTAACCGACTGAGCCACCCAGGTGCCTCAGATGAAGTCCATTTTTAAAGTCTTTTCCCAAAACAGATTTCTTGTGCAAAGTCTTTAAAGAAGCAAACTAAAGCCAAACTGATTCTTCTAGTTAAATAATTAAATTTCTCTCCATATTTTTATTCTTAAAAACACACATTTGGGGGGCACCTGGGTGGCTCAGTCAGTTAAATGTCTTGAGTTTGGCTCAGGTCATGATCTCATGGTTCGTGGGTTCGAGTTCCACGTGGGGCTCTTTGTTGTCAGCATAGAGTCTGCTTCAGATCCTCTGTCCCCCCCTCTCTCTCTGCTCTTCCCCTACTTGCACTCTCTGTCTCTTAAAAATAAATAAACATTAAAAAAAATTAAAAGAACAAAATTAAACATTTTTAAAAGTCAAACAGTACTACGGCTCTTACAATAAAAGCAACAGTCTCTCACTCAATTCTTCCCCCATCCTGAGTCCAACCCCAGTTAATTCCTTTGAACGCTTCTATTAGGAAAAGTAACAAGTTAACAATCCGATGTCTTCTTTTCCCTCTTCTCCATCTTGCAATACAGTTAATTTCACGAGTCTTCCGTACATCTGCGTAAATTCACCTTAAGGTTTTATACTGTTATCACAATGAAGGGATCATTCACCCCTGAGTACTACTGTAGTGACTACACTTCATTCCACATTTTTCCCCCTTTCCTTTGGCTTCATTCTGTAATGCACTTAGAGAATTCTATAGCACTAAAAGGGTGATAGAAAATCTCTTGATACCATTCTACCCTTTGCCAAACACATCATATAAGCCACTCCTTTCTTCCTCTCTTTTTCTGAGGATAACGGTGCAGTAGCCATCGGCCTTGCTTTGATCTGGACTGGCTGTTGTCTGGGCCTGCAGGGAACTTCGTCTGGCTCCTGCCAGGTACTGGCCTTCCTAATTATTGCATTCTAGCTGTTCCCAAGAACGCAGGGTACGGCGCAGGTAAAACTAAACTTCTGAAAATATCTGAAGCTATATTTACATCTGATTGAAGGCGGGGCAGTGCCCCGAATTCTAGGCAGTAAATACTTTCTCCTGAGAATTCTGAAAGCAATGCTACATTATATTATAATTTGGTGTTGCCGTTGGGAAATCTGAACTTTTAGGTGCCTTTTTTTTGTTTTGGTCCCTCAGAAAACTTTAAAGGAAGTCAGTACAGAATGGTAGGTATAGAGCTAGACTGCCTGCTTTGGAAATCTGACTCTCCCACTTACCAGCCATGTGATATTGAGCAATTTACTTGTCCACCGTGCCTTGAGAGTGAAATATTCCTACTTCCCTCCAGAGTCTCTAAATTAAATGTGCTGAAAGTATCATTGCCTAAGTACAGCAATGATAATGAGGATCTTAAAATCTTCTCTTTGTTTCCAGCTTCTGGAAATTTCCTGGAACTATGCCTTAGTGTAAGTGCTGGTCACTTACCTGTCCCTTCAATATGGAAACTCACATTTTTCAGTTGTATTTCTTTAATAATTTCTTCTCCATTCCTTCCCTATTCTTCCTGGAACTTCTTTGGTTTGTTAAATTGAGCTTCTAGTTTTCCTAACTTCCCTGTTTTCCTTTTTTTAAAAAAAAAAGTTTTTTTACTGTTTATTTTTGAGACAGAGAGACAGAGCACCAGCCGGGGAGGGGCAGGCAGAGAGGGAGAATCTGAAGCAGGCTCCAGGCTCTGAGCTGTCAGCACAGAGCGCGACGCGGGGCTTGAACTCACACACCGAGAGATCATAACCTGAGCTGAAGTTGGACGCTTACCTGACTGAGCCACGCAGCCGCCCCTAACTTCCCTATTTTCAATTTGTTTTTTGTTTTCCCTGCTGGGAGATTTTCTTGACTTAGCTTCCAGTACTGTTATGAAATTCCTACTTTTGCAAATCATATTCCGTACATTTCTGAGACAGCACTATTTGGGTCTTGTTTCCTTCTCACAGCATCCTACCTATTCTTTTTTTTAGTCCCTCACAGCTCTGAGGGTCTTACAGATATTATTTGTGTTGGCATCTGCTTCCGGCGTTTTCCGTGTCCCCTGAGCTACAGCACTCCTTCTGTTTTGTTCTTTATCTTCTTTCACACTGGGTGTCCTGCAGGAACTGAGACAATGATCGGGAGGTGTGAAAGGGGAGGGTCTAGGGTTGGCAGGCCTCAGGCTGGGTGGGTGGTTGGGGGCATCATCAAGCCAGTTTTTTTCACTGAGCATCTGAAACGAAGGCAGAGAGAGGCCTGTTCTTGGAGGCCATGCAATTGCTGTAGTAGCAGCTATCTTCGATTCCTTCTCTTTGGAAGCCCCTCTGCCATCACTTGGGTTTCACCTTTCTTGGGCTCGCCAAGTCAGATACTTCTCTCTTACATTTTCAGAAGACAAACAAAAAAAACATGCTGACGCTGTTCATCTGTTATTGTCTCTCTCCTGCTTTTTTTTTTAAAGTCATTTTTAAAAAATTATTTTATTATCATTTAAGAGATTTCATGTGGGAAGTATTAAATGTATCGCTCAGTTCTGCGTAATCTTTCTTCACTCATATATTCTACAGACCTCTAAATGTGGATTGTTATTTATTTACCTTCTTTTCTCATAGGCTAGAAGGGACTTGTGATACATAATCTGACCTTCCAGTAAAACTCAGAAACAAAATCTTATTAGCCTGCAAAACCCTTTATTAGTCCCCGAATGCCTCTTCAAAACCTCACCAAACTCAAAGTGATGACGTTTCACAGGACAGAGACAGGCAGTAGAAAGAAGAAAAAAATCTCTCGACATCATATTTCACATTTTAAATCCAACTCTGCTACTCCATATATTGATTGATTGTCACCCTAATTTCTTTTCACCTCTTGGGTGGTGAACGCCCAATTCCACGATGCGGTCAGATGATGACAGAATCGATTATGATGCTTGAAGTCTGACATAAGATCACTTTAATTTCGTCTTAATCAAGCAGCATTCACCTAACTGAGCTTTAAATATTTTTT
The DNA here is from genome assembly GCF_018350155.1 of Leopardus geoffroyi. NCBI lineage: Eukaryota > Metazoa > Chordata > Mammalia > Carnivora > Felidae > Leopardus > Leopardus geoffroyi. The sequence goes on along the minus strand of NC_059338.1, from coordinate 141,221,673 downwards.
TCTATGTAGGAAAATAGAACTGCTCAGAGAAATGTTTTTGCTAAGGCAGTAAGTAAACACTGCAGATTGCTAAGTAAGGAGACTTTCTTCACTAATGGTATTAGCTTGCGTAGGCTGCCATAGCATATAAATACCGCAGACCGGGTGAGTTAAACAATAGAAAGCTATTGTGTCACAGTTCTGGAGGCTGGAAGTCCAGGGTCAAGGTGTCACAGGGTTGGTTTCTTTTGCACTCTCTCTCCCTGGCTTGTAGAAGGCCATCTTCTAGCTGTGTCCTTACCTGGTTTTTCATCTATGTGTGCCCACATCCCTCTACATGTCCAAATTTCCCATTCTTGTAAGGACGCTAGGCATACTGGATTACAGCCCACCCCAATGGCTTCATTTTAACTTAACTACCTCTTTAATGACCCTGTCTCTAAATACAGTCCCATTCTGAGATACTGGGGATCAGGGCTTGAATTTGGGGGAACACCGTCAACACAGAACGTGAATGTACATCCAAGTTAGAACTACTTCCAACTAAGAGAGCAAATAACAGATGGAAGGGGATGAGGAATAAACTCACATCAACATGGAAAACTACATTTATAGGAACGAAATAAAACACAGTCATGAAAAAGGCAGGAAAAGCAACGCTTTCAACGTGTGGACAAAACTTGACACGAGAACTCTTAGAGCTCAGAGTAACATAAAAAAGATTAGGTAGGTAACGGTATGATTAGCTGTTAGGGAAGAGGGAAGTGGCAAAACGCAGAGAGAGGCAACTGAGAAGTCCCAGAGATATGTACGTACCTTGTAAGGTTCTGACTCTAAATTCAGAGATGGCATGTGCCCAATGACTATGCTAGGCAGAGTTTGTACATTGTTAACAACAGGACCTTAGAACAATATGTACCGAATGTTATCTAATTGGCTATGAACATGTTATAGTTAATCATTTGGGGAATTGCATATCTAATTTTTGGGGAGATAAAATTCAGCTTGAGTCCTAGCCCAAACATGTCTATACGTTACACCATGATCATGAAACAACGGGTAGCATATCCTAGATAAGACATGAGTAGTGGACTTTGCCTTAGAGAGAACAGCCCAGGGTGGAGGGCATCTCTCTGAGCACTGAGCTGAAGTTACGCAATCGCAGCAAATGGCACAGTGAGTATAATGTTCTCACAGCAAACTGCCTTTACGAGAATTTTAATAAAATCTCTGGGGAAATTAGTAGCGTTTAAAAAAGCAATCTCTTGCTGGAACGAATGCATTTTAATCAGATTTCCTATTTTTCAAGTTTGAACAGAAAGATAAAAGGAAGTATCTGACATTTCTTATTGTGGCAATAAATGAGGACCAACTGAATGAGAAAAGCAAAGGCTATTTATTCACAGCATGCCATAGCAAGGGAGTCGGCCACCATCACTTGTTGTGGAGGAGAAGCAGGAAAGCTTAAAGGTAAAAAAAAGCGTAGGCTGCTGGAAGGTAACTAGAAGTGGGCATCCGATGTGATTGGTTAGGAGGGCATTTTTGGTTTTCTTGGGTTGGTTCTAAGCTGGAGGCAGGGATAAACATTAAGGCGGCTGTCAGTTATTAATCAAGTCCTGGCCATTTGGGGCCAATTGTTACAGAAGTTATTCTTTAGACTCCTGGATTGTCACTAGAGATTGTTATCTGGCTACTCTGGCTTCCTGCAAGTCTGATTTACAGCAGGCTGGCTTCCTGGGTTATTTATTACAGAAAAGGGAGTGGTTTCCTAGGCAGTTTGCTGCAGGTTGTGGGTCAAGGTTCTAGTTTTACGTATGGTCTGGATGCCGTCTGTACATTCAGTCGCTCATTATCCTTACTGAAGAAAAACGGCAAGATGAGGCACCCATCACGGGGCAAGAGAAAAGTCTTGGAGAATGGGATTTGGCTCTTTCTAGAAAGTGGCTGAGAAAGGGTGTCCACTACTAGGATAAAGGAGAAAAGACAGTCCAGGTTACCAGGGGAAACATTCAGCATGAGGGCTTCAGGGAGCAAATGAGATGCATATTCCTCATATCATAGGCGAGACTGGCAGGCAATGGGCCAACATTTTTAGAGGAAATTAAAAGGGGACACAGGGACCATCTCCCTTTCCTGTTCCGTCTACAGGGAACAGTGCACTGAGCTATGTCCTAGACAAGCAAAACCCCCCAAGTCCCTAATATCAAGAGACTAAGAGTGTGACAGGAAAATATCGAGGGGCTAGGATTCTGATGGGGAGGCTTTCTGTGCATATATACAATAAATCACTTATATAACAGATAAACAGATATCTATAATATGTATGTACATACGTATATGTAAGACATTGACCTGTGCGAATGCGTACTAAGACACAGATCATGACCAACAGGATTCAAAATTTTGGCACAGCAAATAGAGTACCATCCTACAGATACAGTTCACAATTTTTCTGAAATATTAAACACTGCACTGTGAGTTCCCAAAGAGAGTCACAGATAAAGACAATTTTTAGACTTTTTTTTTTTCACTGACAAATAAGGAAAACAACCTTTCGGTTTGAAATAATTGAGAGAATGTAAAATATTTTATTCTTTCGCTGTGTTGCGAAAATCGTCATCATACGCCAGTCTAGAAGCTCAGCAGAGTGCTGACTCTTGTTAAGGGCTCCTGTGCAAACACACACAGGCACACCCAGCATGGAGGGTTTCACTGGATTGTGTTTTGTTTTGTTTCATTTTTTTTTTAACGTTTATTTATTATTGAGAGACAGAGAGAGACAGAACGTGAGCAGGGGAGAGGGAGACACAGAATCCGAAGCAGGCTCCAGGCTCTGAGCTATCAGCACAGGGCCCGAACTCATGGACCACGAGATCATGACCTGAGCCAAAGTTGGACGCTTAACCGACGGAGCCACCCAAGCCCCCATGTTTTCATTTTTGAGCCTCATTAAAACCTTGCAGAAGAGAAACTGATGTAATTATTTTGAATTTAGAGATTAAGAAACTGAGGCTCAGAGAGTGAAATGACCCTCCCGAGGGGTCAGAGCTGAGAAGAAAACTAACGTGTTCAACTGTGGAGCCCCCTTTAGAAGGTTCCCTTTGAGTCATACCCCCTTCTAACTCTCCAAGTTCTCTGGACCCTATTGACATTGGGTTGTCATTTTTGTGTGTGTGTGAAACCATCACTGGAATCCTCAAAGTTTAAAGTTTGATTTAGAAAAATAGGATTAAACTATTATGTTAATCTTAAGGAACTGCTTTGAGCACTTCTTTATAGGACGATACCTACTTTCATATAAAATTGCTTATCTTCTTAATTTACAGCTTAATGCCACTGTAAATCTGACACTCTTTCTTCTTTCTTAATCCATTTCATTTCAAAAGCAGTTCAGTGGAAACATTCAAATATTTAATTGCACAGACAGAAATGTTGAATAGACAGAAATGCTGAACCACTAACATATTACTGTATAAGTCTTATTTTTGTCAGGTTAACGTTATTCTTACACAATGGGTTTCTTAATTAAAAGCCACAGTCTGAAGAAAAACGACACGGAGAGTAGCGTTTTAATCAATCATTCTTATGCACTGTGTCATGCCATCAGAAAAATATTACTGGGCACTCCTCCAACTAATATAACTACAATATGAGGAAGGGGAAACTTGTCTGTGATGCTATTTGCTTCAGAGCAGGTGCTCTGAATAACTCAGAAAAAGGATGCAAAACTTTTCCTTTGGCCCGTGATGAATGCAAAGAGGTATCAGGAAACACAAATACAAAAGGTGTATTTTAAACTATAGTTTTCAGTTGCTGTTCGCTGTTGTTGAGTTTCAATGTTAGGACAGTGATTTCTATATTAGGAATGGAGAAATGTACATCAAAAAGCTAATCTCAAAAGGGAAGAGGAAAACTCTGACGGTATGGTGGCTTTTCTCTGGCCAGAAGAGATATTTTTTCTATTTATAACCTAGCAAAGACTTTAATCCATTTGTTTCAATTGCTATGTGAAATACCCCTAAAGCATTTATAGCTTTGATATTTGCAATTTGAGCAGCAACCTACATGCTTTTAATGAAAATACACCTAAAAGAGAAAACTCCATTGGGATATTTTTTCTCTAATTTTTTTTTCAATCAGTTGCCATAGCCTCTTACCACCCCCAGTGCACCGAGTTGCCAAATTGCAAACGACAGAAGGAGGGGAAACAATGAACATTCAACAAAAGGAAAAAACACAGATAATGCATTGTCCCATGCCTTCAAGAAAACTGTACAGTGAGAATAATTTCAATGGAAATGTGCTATCCATGACAGTTAATTGTCATATAAGGGCCAAAAGGATCCTAAAAAGATTTTGGCCAAAAATGGGGTGTGTGAGTGGCTCAGTCGGTTAATTAAGCCTCTGCCTTCGGCTCAGGTCATGATCTCAGTTTGTGAGTTCGAGCCCCGCGTCGGGCACTGCGCTGACAGCCCAAAGCCTGGAGCCTGCTTCAGATCCTGTCTCCATCTCTCTCTCCCCCTCCCCTGCCCACGCTCTGTCTCTCTCTCTCTCTGAAAAATAAACGTTAAAAAAAATTTTTTTTTTAATGTCAGCTACCTGATCTAGAAAGTTTCCACTTTAAGATGTTAATACCCAATCATGGATTGGGCATCTTTGCCTGTTATGTAATTTGTACGTTATGAAACTAGACATTTTAGATAATGTGACAACTCTAGAAATCCAAAATATATATAACTTGAAAGTGGAAGGAATATTGATGTGCAAGTGTTTGTCAACTAAATGGTCACTCGCCCTGGATTTCCTTACACAGCAGGCTCTCTCTTGTCACGGTCATTATTGGCAGATGGTCACCTTGAAATTACTTTCTTATTTGAAAGTCATAACCAGACACAACATTAACATTTTTACAAGGAAAGACAGTTAGCAAGTAATGCACTGAGTTTCAAACACAAGATGTCACACACTCTAAGAATCTGTGCTGCTGGGGACCCTGCGATCGATGCACAGGTCCTGCTTTTCTTCTTAAATAAAGAAGAACTTAAAGCAGGCAGGGCTGAAATCAAGAAGTCTAGGTAAACTGGATTTTGAAATACAGGATTGACAAAAAGGAGGACTTGAAACTAAGAGCAGACGCCAGTTAACTCTGAGGGCAGAGTGGGCTACAGCGAAGGTATGGACTTTGGGGACAAAGATTTTCCTTCAAATCCCAGCCCTGCCAGCATTAAATATGAAACCATGGACAAACCTCATTTCTCTACTCCCTCCTTTACTCATACATAAGTGGGCACAGACACACCTATCTTGGAGAGTTCTGTAAAGATTAGAAGTACTATATACAAAAGCACTCAGTGCATTGACTGCAAACTCATACACTACAGCTGTTACATTATTATTTTTGATAATACGCAATATTACAAAATTGCCTTTCCAAGTATTTTGGAAACTAAGAAGTATTTTCTATGAAAACAAGGTAACTAATTAAAATCACAAGTAATAACTAATACTTACTGAGCACTTCCTAGTGACTTGTTAAATGTGAACAGTCAGGGAACAAATCCCATTTCCACAGACACTGCGGATAATGAAATCAAAAGACACAGAGTGTTGCTCAATGTTACACAGCTAGTAAGGACTGGACCAAAATACCAGAATGAGGCAATGTGGCCATGGAGTCCTATGCTCTAAACTGCTTCACTCTGTGGTCTCACTGATGATTGTTAAGGTAGGTGTTTTTCATCAACCCCCCAGAAACCTATTTATTTTTATTAAAAAAAAAATTTTTTTTTACTTTTTTTTTTTTTAAAAATTTTTTAACGTTTTATTTATTTTTGAGAGAGGGAGAGACAGAGCATGAACAGGGGAGGGTCAGAGAGAGGGAGACACAGAATCTGAAACAGGCTTCAGGCTCCGAGCTGTCAGCACAGAGCCCGATGCGGGGCTCGAACTCACGGACCGCGAGATCATGACCTGAGCCGAAGTCGGCCGCTTAACCGACTGAGCCACCCAGGCGCCCCTTAAAAAAATTTTTTTAATGTTTATTTATTTTTGACAGAGAGAGAGACAGAGCATGAGTGGGGGAGGGGCAGAGAGAGAGGGAGACACAGAATCCGAAGCAGGCTCTAGGCTCTGAGCTGTCAGCACAGAGCCCGACGCGGGGCGCAAACTCACAAACCGTGAGATCATGACCTGAGCCCAGGTCAGACCCTTAACTGACTGAGCCACCCAGGCGCCCCAGAAACCTATTTATTTTTAACATACTTGAACTACAATATAATATCATGGTTTCCTTTTTTAAAAAACAGGTTTATTGAGCTATAACTCACATACCAAAATTCATTTGACTTTTATAATACGGTGGTTTTTAATATATTCACAGAGTTGTGCAACCATCAACTTTATTTTAGAACCTTTTCATCATGCCAAAAGTAAGTGCTTACCCACTAGCTGTCACTCCCTCATCCCATCTCCTCAGTCCCTAGCAATCACCAATCTACTTTCTGTCTCCACGCATTTGCCTAATCTGGACAGTTCACATAAATAGAATCACGCAAAATAAGTGGTCTTTTGTGACTGTTTTCTTCCGCTCGGCGTAATGTTTTTTAGGGTTCATTCATGTTGTATCACGCATCAATACGTCATTTTTTTTAATTGCCATTGTGTAGTTATACCACATTTTGTTTACTCATTCAATCATCATTTAGATTGCTTCTACTTTTTTTGCTGTTATAAATAATGCTATTGCCAACATTCACGTACAGATTTTTGGACGAACGTACGTTTTTGTTTCTCTTGGGTATATACCTAGGAGTGGAAGTGCTGGGCCATTATTACCCTGTTTAGCTTTTTGAGGAACTGCCGTACTGTTTTCCAAAGTGGCTGCATTACTTGACATTCCCAGCAGCCACGTTTGAGGGCTCCAATTTCTCCTTGTACTTGCTAACACTTGTTAATGCTCATCTTTTTTGTTACAGCCATCCTAGTGGGTGTTAAGAGGTATCCTGTGGTTTTGATTTGCATTTCCCTAATGATGAATAACATTCAGCATCTTTTTTTGTGCTTCTTGGCCATTCATAGATCCTCTTTGAAGAAATGTCTATTCAAATCTTTTCCCATTTTAAAACCGAGTTGTCTCTATATTTTAGAGTTAAAGAGAGTTCTTAATATATTCTAGATACAAGTCCTTTGCCAGATAATGACTTGCAAATATCACCTCTCATTCTGTGGATTTTATTTTCACTTTATTGCTTGTGTTCTTTGAAACACAAAAGTGTAAGTTTTAATGAAATCTGATTTCTCTATTTTGACTTCTGTCATATCTAAAAAAAAAACAACACTGCCTAACTCAATGTTATGAAATTAATTTCTATGTTTTCTTCTGCAAGTTTTATAGTTTTCCTTCTTACATTTAGGTCTATTTCCATTTTTGGTGTAGAGTATGAGGTAGCTTCATTTTTTTGCAGATTGATATTCAGTTGTCCAACCTGTCCTTTTGTGAAAAGACAATTCTTTCCCTGTTGCACTGTCTTGGCACCCTTATCAAAAAAGCAACTGGTCACGAATGTAAGACTCTCAGTTCTATTTTATTGATCTATATATGCACCCTATGGCAGTTTTAAAAATCAGATGTAAGAAGAGTGACAAGGGAAAAAAATGTACTCTTTTATGTTTGCCCATGGGGTTATCTTTTGGAATGCTCTCTTTTCTTCATGTGGATTTAAGTCATCATCTAGTGTTTTCATTTCAACTTGAACATTTGCCTTTTGTTGGGGAGCTGGTCCACCAGCATGAAACTCTCCCAGTTTTTATTTCTCTAGGAATGTCTTCATTTCTCCTTTATGTTTGAGATTATTTTGCTAGCTATGGAATTCTTTTTATTTTTCTTTCTGCATTTCAATGTCACCCCACTGCCTTCTGGACTTCGTGGTATCTAATGACCACTTAGCTAGTAATCATATTGAGGATCCCTTTTCCACAGGAGTTCTCTTTCCCTCTGCACTTTCGAGAGACTCGCTGTGTTTTGGCTTCTGACAGCCTGAGAAGCGTCTAAGCATATTTTTTGAGTTTATCGTACCTGAAGCTCACTGAGCTTCTTGGATGTGTCACGTAAGCTCTTTCATCTAACTTGCTAGGCTTTTGGCCACTATTTCTTCCAATAATCTTTCTACCACCTCTCTTTCTTCTCTCCTTCTGAGGATCCCATTACACATATATCATTACACTCGATGGTGCACAAGAGATTGTGTTCTTCATTCTCTTTTCTTTCTGTTCCTTAGTATGAATAATCTTAATCAACCCAACTTCAAGTTTGATGATTATTTCTCCTATTAGCTCAAATCTGCTGCTACGCCTCTCTGGTCATTTTATACTCAAGGTGTTAGTACTCTAATGCTCCAGATTTCCCATTTGGTTCCTTTCTATATTTCTTTTTAAAAAAAAATTTTTTTTTCAACGTTTATTTATTTTTGGGACAGAGAGAGACAGAGCATGAACGGGGGAGGGGCAGAGAGAGAGGGAGACACAGAATCGGAAACAGGCTCCAGGCTCTGAGCCATCAGCCCAGGGCCTGACGCGGGGCTCGAACTCCCAGACCGCGAGATCGTGACCTGGCTGAAGTCGGACGCTTAACCGACTGCGCCACCCAGGCGCCCCTTCTATATTTCTATGTCTTTATTAATATCCTTTATTAAATGAACTATCACTGTCATAATTTCCTTTAATTCTTTTTTTTTTAATTCTTTTCTTTTCTTTTTTTTTTTTTTTAACGTTTATTTATTTTTGAGACAGAGAGAGACAGAGCATGAACAGGGGAGGGTCAGAGAGAGGGAGACACAGAATCTGAAACAGGCTCCAGGCTCTGAGCGGTCAGCACAGACCCCGACGCGGGGCTCGAACGCACGGACCGCGAGATCATGACCTGAGCTGAAGTCAGCCGCTTAACCGACTGAGCCATCCAGGCGCCCCTCCTTTAATTCTTTAGATATGGTTTCTTTCAGTTATTTGGACACATTTATAACATTGATTTAAAGTCTTTGTCTAGTAAGTTCAGCATCTAGGCCCCTCACGAACAGTTTCTATGGACTGTATTTTCCTGTAACATATATACTCTTCTGTTTCTTTGTGTGTATGTAACTTTTGTTGAAACTAGACATTTTAGATAATGTGGCAACTCTAGAAATCAGATCTGCCCTCCTCCAACATTTGTTGTTGCTGATTTCCGTTGCTGTTGCTACTTGTTTGTTTGGTGACTTTCTCGGATTAATTCTGTTAAGTCTGTCACTCTATTGTCATGCATGACCACTAAAGCCTCTTCTGGGTTAGTTTGATGGTCAGCAAATGCATGGCCAGAAATTTCACTGATTGAATTGAACTAGTAACTCTCCCCTCTTTGTGGTGAGAGGCTCTGTGTGCGTTCTGGAGCATGCCTGCAATACCCAGGCAGTTTACAACTCTGCTTTCTTCTTCACTTCTTGCCTCCGCGGAGCCTCAGTCAGCCAAAGGCAAAGGACTGTGATCCCCTTGATATTTCCCGGGCATGTACCCTAGAGTGTACACGCACTGGAATATACATCCCCGGCAATACGTCAGAGCTTTTCAAAGCCCCTCATGGGCATCTCGTTCATCAGATTTTCTTTGTCAAGCCTTTTTCTTTGCCTCAGTTGGTACAACTGCCTTGGGCAGCTGTGGTATTTAAAAAATGGCCACTGACTGTTTTGACTAACATCCTGGGACAAAGCTGTACTTAAGAGCGAGATCAAATAATAACACTGTCCTGAGCAGCACAAGATACGTCAAATAATGGTAGTGCTCTGGATACGAAGCTTTGCAAAATGCCCCAAACCTAATCTGGTGACAGTAATGCCCACAAGGCTGTGGTCTTCACAGCTAGAGTTGTAAGACTGCCAGTTTTCAAGGCTATCTGGAGGTGGGGAGGAATGGATGAGAATAAGTCAAGTTACTATCCCACAACTCCTTCTGTTCTTACTGAGGTTGAGCAGATTTTCTTGAATAAATGTTCCTCAAATGGCTGCAACTCTTTGGTTAATGTACAGAGCTCTGCAGAAGTTGATTTCGATGTTTTTTCTCAGCGCTTTCATCACAGAGTTACAAAGATATTCCCTCGGTCATTCCAAAATCCTGTCCCATCCCCCAACGGTTTATAAGAGTAATTAAATACCTGAAATTTCAACAGGAACTCTGAACACTCTAAATATCCTTACCTATCATACAGTAAAAAATTCTAGAAAAGAATACCCTTGTCCCTTGTTCCTGAAATAGGGAGAGAAGATCTTTTTCTTCTCCAGGCAGCCCTCTGAGTGCAGTGGCAGTATGAGACAATTTCCCCTACATTCAGGAAAGGCCAAAAAGGATGCTGTGCCAATTGGTCATATGTACGAAATAGAAGTGGTAGGATTTTTATATCCCTGGGACTTCCGACACAACTATGAAACAACTTGAGAAAAGAAATTTTATTATAGAAACGTATACAACAAATCCCATTTGTGAGTACCTACCCTGTATCAGATACTGTGCTAATCACGCATGAATATGACAGACACAGCCCTGCCTTCTTAGGGCATATGATCTCAGGGGGCTACAGGGAATTAAAGAGGCTGTTAGAATACTGTGTAAGTACTTAAAAAGGAGGTATAAGGTGCTTTTGGACACATGCAAGGAAGGACCTCTAACTTATCCTCCTAAAAGAAATGACCACTTCTCTAACATCTGAAGGATAAACAAAAATTGGCTGTAAAGGGGATAGAAAAGAAGGAGAAAATGAAGGGAGACAGGGGCGAGAGACTATCACATGGGATGGTCTGGTGGGAGGAGGAATTTTGGCTGAATTAAAAATAGTAAAGGGCAGTACTAAGAAATATGGACAGAGCAGTAAACCTGGCATTTTGGGAAAAGCTGAATCCCTGACCAAAACCATAGAGTTGGAAAGGAGTATTAACCATGGGATTCCATGGTGAATTAACTTTCACATTGAATGTTAATGTCTCTAGGCAGCTGGAGATAGAACAAAATGAGTGAAAAACTCATTTGGGGAGCACAGCTTTGGTTGTAACAAGAAACTTTCACGGCAGTTGAACCAAAGAGAGGAAGGATTTTTTTTTTTTTAAGAAAATGAATGACAAGAAAGAGGAGAAAGCAGAGAACAGTGTTTGAATCTGAGCGCGTGTCCACAGTCAGCAAGGGCACTGAACACTGGAGGTCACTGTCTAAACATTTGATGTGTCTCCTCCTCCTTCCTGACAGAACCCTGATTTAGTTCAGATGAGGGAAACAAAGGCAGAAGGAAATGGTAGATAAAATTAAGTTTCTTTATAACCTGAAGCCCATTGACAAATATTTGAGGTAAATACAGAGTGAAACATTCCTCTAGGGACTCCCTACTCTCTTAAAGTTAATGCTTTCCTAGAGGGAGAAAGGACTTCATCTCAGCAATAGCAAGGCCCCCAGTATCTTGTGAGTCCGCTTTAGCATATGAAAGTCCTTTTGGAAACCTTCCTTTTTCCTTACCCTCCCCCCCAGCTCCCAGGTATATAATCAGTCACTCCTCACACCCCTGATGCAGCTCTTTCTGCCCACAAGTCCTATCGCCCTGCTTTCATAAAACCACCTTTTTGAGTCAAAGGTGACTCGAATTCATTCTTGGCCATCAGCTCCAGACCCCCACCACTCCAAAATCATTTGGGTGTTGACTTCCTCTCAGATAATCCATTCAAGTTAAGAGAAATCTGACCTCTCCCTGGCTTCAGGAGTTGATCTATTGGTTTAAAGATAATCTCACAGCCCCTTGCCAGTAATTCATCCAGAATGGAAATGTGACTTACCTAGCTCAATCAGACTGAAGGAAAATATTTTTGTTCCCTGGTTGATGGAGAGGTACACTCTTTCTCCAGCTGGAAGCTTGCTGTCCCAGCCTGCTGCCAGCTTCCTGGTCCCTCAGACTCCTTTGTAACTGTGAATGCCCATGGGACATGGTTATGACCACCAGGACAAGGTCTGCTAGGAGGTTTCTAGAATGCCATTTGGGCCTGGCGTGGCGGTTCAACAACGTTATGAAGCTCTCAAACACTTTCTAACCTTTTGTTTCAGGTGCTGCTGGCAGCCATCTTGACATAAGCCAGCACAAGGACAAAGCTAACTGGGGAGGAAGCGAAGACGCAAGAAAACCTTCTGCCTGGGTGCACAACCTCTAAAGTCTGCCCTACTGCTAGGCTTCCTTCACCGGAGTCCATCAAATTCCTTGTTACGTAAGCCAGGTTCCAGCTGCGTTTCTGTTACTTGAATTTGAAAGCATCCACAAAGCTATAGTTGGGAAATAAACTCACAAAGAGACCAGGAGATGAAAGATTAGATGGTAGAAAGAGAATCCGAAGAGCTCAGTGTGATACAACCTGAGAGAGGATGAAATTTTACAATGGAAGGAACCGCTGACGGTGCTAAATGTGATGGATTTATCCAGGAAGATGTTTGTCCTTTTTCCTATTTCTGCTTTGGATATAGAACCTCTTTAAGTCCAACTGTACTCGTCGTCACCATACCACGGTTTTCTGGCTTATTAAATACTTAAAATCTAACTGATGGTGGCCTCTTTACAATTGGATTATGATGATTATAGTGTGCTTTTACAAAGAAATTCAGAATAAATATAGTCGAGTAATGCTTATTTAATGTAAGTAAACTGAAACCACCCTGAGCCTTTTTCTCCCCAAGTAGAAAAAACTCATCAGTGAAGACTTAGAAATCTTGCCTATTTTGTTCAAGATGTTCTTTAACAAACAACAACAACAACAACAGCAAAATGGAAAAATGTAAAACACCTAAAAGTAGGGAGAACGGTATAAACTTCCATATATCTATGACTCAGAGTCCAAAGTGATCAATATTTTGTTACTCTTGCTTTTCCTCTCACCTCTCCCGGGAGTAGCTACACTGGCTGGTGGTCAGAACAGCCCTCTAGTTCTCACCTACTTGCTTTCCCCCATCTGCATGGGAGGGGCAGCTGTCTGTCAGACTAGTATCACTGCCTGCAGTCTAGGCCAGCACAATGGTCCAACCTAATGTGCTTTCCAAAAGTGGACGTATTCTGAGTATAAATGAAGAGAAGGAGGAAAAGTAGCTGGGGGTAAGGGAACAAACACATAGGTTCTGGAATGGAGGGAATGGAGGGAAAGCCAATATTGTATTAACACCTCAAAAGAGGCTCAGGGCAAGAGATGATATTGTCTCTTAGCTCAATTATACCAGATGCCTGAAAAGGTGAAGCCATATATTTCTAGGGCCACTCATACTTTTGGAACCTGATGAGATCTAATGAAGGCCTGCCAACTTGAGCGGCCTTGCCCTGGGAGATATTTTCAAATGATATGATGATGAACTAGACTAATTATTAGTGACTGAATGGAACTCTAGTAATGTGCCAGTATCTATTAACTGTTATGATCCTTTGTTATACAGGATGCATGATAAAAACAAAACAAAACCAAACCAAACCAAACCAAACAAAACAGGGGGTGACCTGTGGATATATAATAGGATATATATTGGATCTTTGTCTCAGATTCCTGGCACTGAGCTCCTTAAAACCCTTAAGATTTCCTGAATTATAGGAGTGTCTTGTCATTTAAAGGAAGCCTTTTTGAGCAAAACTGAGTTTATGTTAATGAGGTGACTTAGAATGGGGCCCCCTGATAACCTCAGGATGGTCACCAAAAAGACCAAATGATTGAAGGGTTAGAACTTGTAGCCTCACCCACCAGCCCCCAGGACAGGGTAACAGGTATTGTCAATTAATCTCTGTAAGAACTTGAACAAGATTTGCTGAGCTTCTGTGTTGATGAAAGTGTCCACACACCAAGAGACAGCAACATCCCAGTTCCATGGGGACACAAGTTCCTGCACTCAGAACCTTCTGGACCTCATCCTAGGTACCTCTTTATCTGGCTGTTCATCTGTATCCTTTATAACATCCCCTTCACAATAAATGGATAAACCCAAGCAACCATTTCTGAGTTCTGTGAGCCACTCTGGCAAAGCAATCCAACCCAAGGAGGGAGTCGTGGGAAACTCCAATTCATGGCCAATCAAAGCACAGGTGGCAGCCTGAACTTGCAACTGGGGGCAGTCTTGTGAGACTGAGCCCTTAACCTGTGGAACTTGATGCTCTCTCCAGGCAGACAGTGTCAGAACTGAGTTACATTTGTAGGACACTCGGTCAGTGTCCCCTGAGAACTGGAGAATTGCTTGGTGGTGTTGGAAAACACGTATCGGAGAAGTAAAATCAGCTGACTGAGCAGCAGAATGTTATGTCTGAACGACATCTATATGGCAGTTAGATTCTCAAGCTGGACGGAAGCCCATCTAACCTATAAGGTAGATGACATCTTCTACATTTTGAGTAGAAAACAACATTATTAAAACTATGAGTTAATTTACCTCCCACTTTATTAATACAGGTAAGAAGAAGAAAGAGCTTACCAAAGCAACAGTAAACTTCTGACCAGCCTCTACCAAAATCACAGACATTCTTACCGTTTGGATTTAATCTACCAAAACAAAAGCTTCCAATTTCTTTCTCTCTCTCTTTCACTCTCTCCCTCTCTCTCTCTTTGGCATTAAATTGTTAGAATCACTTAGTGATTCTCTAGCCTACAAATCTGCCACAACATTTTCTAAAAATATTGCCTTTTTTTTTTTAATAGACTCAGAAGTAGTTCTCCAAATATAGCCCAGGGATACCTAGGGTATTCCTTGCCCTTCAAGGGGGTCTGTAAGATCACAACCATTTCCTTAACTATACAAGAATGTTATTTGCCCTTTTTATACCCAAATCTTTCACGGTGTACAATGGAATTTTCCAGATGCTACCTGACATATGATAATAACACCACTCTAAGTGACGTGTATGTGAAGTAGATGTGAGAATCCTGTTTTGTATTAAGCCAGACATCAGAGATGTATAAAAATATAAAACAATTCCACTCTTCGTACTCCACATTTTTGTTTAGAAGACAAAGTTACTTTTTAAGTTATTTATATTAGCATGTAATGAAATGTTTTATTATCTTTAAAGAATTCATAAATAGTACATTTCTTTTTAGTGTTAATCTTGAATAGTTAGACTGACAGACACAACCCCCCATATACAGGCTCCTTGGGGTGCTCTGTAAGTTTTAAGAGTGTCAAGGGTTCCTAAAGTCAAAATGTTTGAGAACTGTTCTTCAAGAAAAATTCCTTTCTTCCCCGTCTAAACTGACCTTTTTTGGGTAATGGGAGAAAAGATTCTTTTCCAATCTTTTTTTTTTTTCAAGTTTATTTTTATTTATTTCGAGACAGTGAGATAGAGAGCGAGCAGAGGAGGGGCAGAGAGAGAGGGAGACAGAATCCCAAACAGGCTCCATACGGTCAGCATACAGCCTGATGAGGGCCTCGAACCTACAAACTGTGAGATTGTTACCTGAGCCGAGACCACAAGTCGGACGCTTAACCACCTGAGCCACCCAGGCGCCCCTCTTTCACCAGTCTTTTTGCAAATGTCACTGGATATAAAATCAATCTCCTCCCTGACATTCCTCTACATGGTAGGCATTCTCTGATTCTGAGTAGGAAACAGACAACGATTCGTGGGCACTCACGTGAAGCACTCACCTTCACTAATTCTGTGTAGCCCGTTTCTTTTGGGGTCCACCATGGCTGGGCTTTCAGTCCATGCACGTTGTAGAGGGAACGCTGCCACACAGATGCAAAATGTCCCCTCTTGTGCCCAAGCTCGTACCACTTATAGGCCTGAAAGGACAAAGAGACTGAACTACAAATGAAGCATTTTTATTAATTTAAAACTACAGTGTCATTTAAAAAAAAATTTTTTTTTATAGTTTTGTATTTATTTTGAGACAGAGAGAGACAGAGCATGAACAGGGGAGGGTCAGAGAGAGGGAGACACAGAATCTGAAACAGGCTCCGGGCTCTGAGCCATCAGCCTAAAGCCCGACGCGGGGCTCGAACTCACAGACCGCGAGATCGAGACCTGAGCTGAAGTCGGACGCTTAACTGACTGAGCCACCCAGGCGCCCCTGAAGTGTCATTTTTGTAACATGTAAATAAACGGCTGCTAGTCAGGGCCCAATTCTGTTAACACTGGCGAGAATACGATCATTTGAGTGGGTTTCTGCTCATGACCCACGATGACAAATGCATGTATGCATTTTAGTTTCACTCTGAGGCTGTATGCTCTTGCAACACAGGGTTCATGCTGCGATAACTGTGGTCTTCCTTGGAGTGTCCAGCACAGAGTCTAGGACATGTTTGTCAAGCGGATAAATAACATAAGAAACCATAGCGGATTGTATCTTTTGGCTTTCATTTCTCAAGTTCTAAGTTTCCCTTAAAAGGAAAGGGCTAGGGCTAGGATTTTAATAATTTCTTCAAAGACGTTTGCATTTACTGAATCGGATTGCTAAAAAGAAATGTTACGTCTTTGCCCATGCACTTTCTTTCCAAGTCCCCATTTCAGAAGCCGGCCCCGAGGTGGCGGAGCACAATCCTCCATTAAACTAAGCAGACAGAAAGGAAATATCATTCTGAGCTGTCCATAAATACGGCGGTAGCCCGCAGTGGACTTTTTTAAGGGGGAAGTTTTGTTCCTTTTTTGGGTTTTCTGCCGCCATGAGGAATAACATTTGTGGCTTTCATCTAGTTGTGACATGAGGCAACTTGCCTCCAAGAAGACTAGCCTTTTCAGGGACAGCTGGCTGCAAGGTATGCTGCTCCATATGTCTCCTTCGAGTGACACCCTCACCATATGCTCCCCAGGGGCCCTCCCCACGGGACTGCTGCACCGTGCAATCTCCACTGTCTTCGGGGTGGAAGGCCCCCCGAGGGCTGTACTTACTAGTACTGCCTTCATGACTGCAAGTCTGCACTAACGGTTGCTTTGGAAGAGGGCGTTCGAATACAAATTCTGATCACTTAAACAGAGGCATTTAATATCAGGTGGATGAAGAAGCTATGCAAAGAGAATATCTTCATAAAACGCCAGATAGACTTAATTAAAAAATATTTTTAAGCTTTATTGTTTTTAATTCCTTTTGGAGAGCAAGAGAGAGAGAGTGCATGGGAGGGGTAGAGAAAGGGAGAGAGACTCCCAAGCAGGCTCCACGCTGTCAATGTGGAGCCCGACGTGGGGCTTGAACCGAGATCATGACCTAAGACGAGATCAAGAGTCGGACGCTCAACTGACTGAGCCATCCAGGCGCTCCAACTCCAGATATACTTTAATGTAAAGACTAGTACCTTTTAAAGGTCTTAAAATTCTTAGGTCAAAATTTCCTTCACTAGAAAAATCAAGCGTGGTAACAGTACCACGTCATATGTTCAGTAACACTTTTCAGGTTATTGCTCACTTTTACATGTGTAATCGCATCTGATCTCTTTAATAACCTCAAATATCTCCATTTTACAAATGTTGAAGCTAGTATTGAAAAAGGCTAAATATGTTGGGGCACCCGGGTGGCTCAGGTGGTGATCCCAGGGTTGTGGGACTGAGCCCTGTATCGGGCTCTGCACTGAGGGTGGAGCCTGCTTAAGACTCTCTCTCTCTCTCTCTCTCTCTCTGCCCATCCCCCACTTGCACGCATGCTCTCTCTCTCTAAAAGACAAAAAGGAATTAAAAGAAATTTTTAAGAAATCACTAAGTATTTTGAACTATAACCCAAGGCTCTAGCAACTTTATCCATTCTCCTTCTATCTTCCTATCATTAAAAAAGAAAAAAAAAAAAAAAACCTATCAGAAGTGATATTCTTTTTTTTTTTTTTTTTTTTAAAGGATTTTATTTTTTTTTTTTTAATTTTTTTTTTCAACGTTTATTTATTTTTGGGACAGAGAGAGACAGAGCATGAACGGGGGAGGGGCAGAGAGAGAGGGAGACACAGAATCGGAAACAGGCTCCAGGCTCTGAGCCATCAGCCCAGAGCCCGACGCGGGGCTCGAACTAACGGACCGCGAGATCGTGACCTGGCTGAAGTCGGACGCTTAACCGACTGCGCCACCCAGGCGCCCCAGAAGTGATATTCTTATTTATCTTTCTCCTTAATACCTCAAGTTAAGAATATATATACTCTTCATTCTTATATGTCTTCCTTGAAATACATGTTAAGTTGTAGCCATAAAGTAGTTTCTTTAAAAGCCCGAAACTTAAAGTGGCTAGTCATTGCGTGAATTTTGTTTTTGAATTTTGAGTGGAATTTTGAATTTTGCGTTTTACTTCTGAAATCAATTTGACTATTTTAGTTATTTCTGTCCAATTTAAATTTAGGATCTCATTTCCTACACCGTTCACTGTTAGAGTGAACAACAATATGAATTCCCACAGTTGATTTTTTTTTTGAAATGCTTATTTTTGAATCAGGCAGTAATTCATTTTATGGGCCAGGCACAATGTCAGAAGGGAGAAAAAAAAATCTTCTAGAGAAACCAAAACAGCAAAGCTCATAGCTCTAGTTCAGGAGTTAAAAGTCACAACGTAGTCCCAGACCTAACATTCACCCTGCCGGATGCCTGGGCAAGTCGTTTCACCCACAGTGTCAGGTTACCGCTATCGCCAAGGTCTCTTCTCACACTCAAAGCCAGTCCTACTGGACCCTTTTTTTGTACCCCTCTGCTACTTAACTTTTCAAGAAACAAAACTGTGACAGTGATGCATCAGGAATTTTAAAAAATCATCTTCAATGAAGGTAAAATAATCTTCAATTATGTAGAGGACCCAATGAATTCAGTCAGGCTGCTTTCTTACAATACACATTGCTAGAAAATCAATGATCAAGTTAGAATCCTCTGAAAATTCTCTCTTTACTCTTTCCCTTTTATACCTCTAATCAAGGATATGAAAATAAACAGATCACCTGTGGGTACCTTCTTACATGTGTTTTATATTAATGTCTCCTATACTTCAAATTCTTGCCAGGTATGGTTTACACACACACACACACACACACACACACACACACACACACTCCCACAACACAGAAACAGTATATCAAAAGATCCCCACTCTGAAAAGCCCAGGCCCCGTCTGGGGCACAGGCCTGTCAGCTGTGACCCCAGCTGGAGCCTGTGCCCCTGGAGCTCTGTGCACAGCGGGGCACATGAGCCACACTTGTGGTGAGGACGGCTGGCTGCGTCTGGACCGTGAAGGACTACGAATGCCATCACTTGGACATAGGACTTTATTTGTAATTTTGCACCGTACGGTTTTTGAGCACACGATGTCCTGGAAGAAAGTAAGACAAAAGCAATAAACAACAGCCAGGCTTGTCCAGCCCTCTCCGAGGCTGACAACACTGACCGAGCAAGCGGGAAGGTGAGATGGGTGCCAGAGGCTGGGGAAGTGAACTTCCCCAAACGTGGCCCCGACTGCACAGGAGAGAAGTTGGCAGTCTCATCAAATGAGAGATGGAGCCCAGGAAGAAAAACGGTTTAGAAGAAGACGAGTGAGCCGTCTCTGTGACCTTGCATGGTGACACCACACAGGCAGCAGACACAGGAGTCCTGACTTTGAGTAGGAGACCAGCTAAAATGTGGATTTGTGCAGTAATGGAAATACTGAGAACAGCTGCAGGTGAGCTGCTCTAAGACGATCATGGTTTAGGGGCTCCTGGGTGGCTCAGCTGGTTAAGTGTCCGACCCCTGATTTTGGCTCAGGGCATGATCTCATAGTTTGTGAGTTAGAAACAACCCTGTTAGAAAAACCTTCTTCAAAAACGATTTTATTGTCAGCCTCTGCAGCACAGAAGCTGTGAGTTTGCTCCTCTTTTTGTGCCTGAGCAGAGCCCCATGCATCGGAACATGAAGCACGGTTGCTTCCCAATCTGTAAACTCAGGGCATGACAGTCAATTCACAACACCTGATATCGAGAACATACTAACGCGGGTTTCCTATAGGCTTATTTTGGTTCTCCTGTAAGGATGAATCCCAGTGAATTTTTTAAATTCAAGAACTGTGGTGTTCTTTGCATCTTGATGGTAATTAAGCTGATAGAACAGTCCCATAGGTTCAAATCCCAAGCCCTTGACAAATGTTTAGTAGTGAATTCTTTGCCCTTGAAGTAAGGGCTGTTTTCATCTAAGATGAGAGAAAAAAATCACAGACTTCTTTTATCTGTCTTTGCCCTGGACCCTAAGAAGTTCAAAGATAAATTAATTAGTGACAATTACATTTATAGCAATCAGACACGAACATTTATCCAGTGTTAGATATTATAGCAAAATCTTTTTTATCCTTCTCATTCAAAAGAGTACCAGGGATTTATATCTAAAACAAGGAACACAAAAACGAGAACTGATCAGCGAGTTATTTTCCTTTCTTCACGTCTAATGTCTCATTTTATTCCAGTTGACTGACTGGTAGGTTAGAGGAGAAAGGGACAGATGCATAGAAACGTATAAAGCAAACTGACAATCATCCAAATCTCTCTTACCGCAAATCAGTTCATGTCTCTAGCTGGCAATTACCCCATCACAAAACCCCCTGCTCTTATGAACCCTCAAGTGTCAAGATGCTTCCACGTTCTTATTAATTTTAGAAACCTGACGCTCTGTTATCTTTTATTTTTATCCTTTAAGCCGACTGCATTTTACTACGTATAAGGAAAGCACTGGTTACAACGATTCAGTGTCTTGCTTCGCCCTTTTGCCTCTGACTGTAAGGAGAGCCCACTCTAGAGCCTTGTGATGATGTAAGACAGAAAAAAGGTAGGCTTCACTCTCCACCAACAGCCTGTAAATCATGGTGATTGTTGACAATTTGGTAACTTCAGTATATGATGTCATGATTAATAATCTAAAGTTATGTTTAAAGAAGCTGACATGGTACTCAGAAAAAAGCAGTAATCACAAAGAAAACACGTAATTTGGTTTAGCTACTACATTTTGTGTATCAGTACCTGTCATTACTCTAGCTATAGGTATTCATCTCAAACTTGGCATTAAATACCAGAAGGTAATTTACATAATTAACCACTGAGTTCAGTTGCTTAGGGATCAGTTGAATAAAGACTTCATTCTAAAAATAACTACTTTTTAAATACCCCAAATAAAATAAAAACAAATCTAGACATATTGTTAAAAGATATTTAAGCAATTTCAGACATCTCTTCGTTTCATAATTTTAAAAATATTTTTTCAGGACAATGCTTATGCTTTATGCACACAGACACACACATGTGCACACACACACACATACACACACATACACATACTAAATGAGAGGCTGGTCTCATGATTACTCAGCTAGTTTCTTAAAAGAAACTATAAGAGTCAAAAATCCCCAAAATTCTTTCTAGGCTTGCAGGAGTTGTTGGGTTGCTTTTTAAGAAAAGTTTAAATAGCTAAATAGTTTTGGCATGCCTGGGTGGCTCAGTCAGTTAAGCATCCTACTCTTGACTTTGGCTCAGGTCACGATCTTGCAGTTTGTGAGTTCAAGCCCTGAGGCGAGCTCTGCACTGACAGTGTGGAGCCTGCTTCAGGTTCTGTCTCCTCTCTCTCTGCCCCGCCCACACTCATGCTCAGGCTCTCTCTCTCTCTCTCTGTCTCTCTCTCTCAAAGATAAATAAACTTAAAAAAATAGCTAAATTGTTTCAATCACCACCTTCAAAAGTCTACGCTCTAAATATGTTTTCAGTTGTTAATTTCTCCTAGAATTACCCTCCCCGCCCCACCTAGTCTACCCTCTGTTAAGAGAACAAAAACTTCACAAACTCATTACCTCTTTGTCCCCAACCCTCTGCATGGCATCCCCCAGGTGGAAGTAAAACCTGCCATCGTCAGTGCCGGGGTCCCCAGATTCTATTCCTTCCTATAAAAAGGACAGTGTTAGCATTTAATGAAAAAATTAAATACCAGCTTTAGTTCATTGATTTACTTAATCTTTATATACCATATAAAAACCTAAGGAGCAGAAAAATTCATCTCAATATTAAAGTTTGGCAATTAGGTTACTGGTCAACATTTACAGTGCAAACCCAAAAAGAGGTCATAAAGCTTAATTTAACAATACATTTGCCATAAATTAACAATCTCCTAGCCCATAAAATTAATATATATGAATCATCTCTGTGGAAACTATCATATTTCAATATCCCAAAGAATTTCTTGACTGGGTATCTATCCCATTTATTTTGCTCTCCAAATCTGACCATATGCCATCTGGAGGCTTCTTATTCCTGAACCAAAATGTTTAGTTGCTCATAAAATGTTTGAAGTGATAGAGACCTAAATGCAAATAGTGTTTCATTCTACTCAAAACAAATGCGTCCTCACCTTTTAATGAAATCTTTTACAAAACTTACAGTTAGGATTAAAGCCAGCTGGAATCTTCGAAAATGTAGCTGTTATTAAACAAATCCTGCGCTAAAACATTTAGCTGATTTCTGCCCTGTCTCCCGCATAAGGACTGAATTGAGATGTGTATACACAACAATAGCAATAACAAAAAAAAAGAGAGTGAGAGAAAAAACATTAAAATAAGAGAGTAAATTTAGAAAAGCAAAAGAAGGACAGAAGTAAAAAAATATTTAAATATCAAGAAGTTTTTTCTAAAAATCTGCATTTTCAGGTCTCTTCATGAGAAACCCATTATCTTCACTAGGAAGAAATTTTATTTGCATAATGTTGGAAGGTAGCAGCGAGGAACAGAAGAATCACTCAGGAGAGGAGGAGAGCTGTGATCGGGGCTCTTGACTGGCAGGTTAACTAACAGACCCCACGCTCTGTTTCCCCATCTCTGAAGCAAGGAGGGTACTAATAGCCCCTTATTATGTCAAAGGAAACGTAAGGGGAACACTTTCAATCAGAGAAACCCACATGCCCAGAGGGTCCTGGCAGAGAATGTAAAGGTTTGCAGAGGCCTGGTGACGGCCAAGGGAGACTGGGGGGTGGCGGGCCACCTCAAGGGGACAACGTTGCTCTTCTCCAATGCTGGGATGTGGGCCAGATGTGATCTTTCAAGAGAAATCAGAAATGTGCATGGTTATATAAAACGCTCAGATTCTTAACTAAAGCAAGCAATTTAAAATTGTTTTTAATAGAACTGTGCTGGCCAAATAAAATATGTAAGTTATTTGCAATCAGTGGATTGCTATTTGAGAGCTCTGATTTAAGTCATGTGAAAAAGAGAGATCATGGAAGTGTGATATATACTGCTACTTAAAAAAAAAAAAAAGTTCATAGGTATTCCACCAGCTACCTGTCTAATATGGTAGCTGCTAGCTACATGTTACTATTTAAATTAAAATGAAAGTTAAAAATTCAGTTCCTCAGTCACATCAGCCAGATTTCAGTTGCCCAATAGCCACATGCGGCTAATGGCTACCATACTGGAACATACAAACAAAGAACATTCCCACTGTGACAGAAAGTTCTACTGAATAGCCCTTAGCTAGACCAAATGTGATTCTGGTGCATCTGCAAGGATTCAATTAGATATACAAGGAAAAAAAAATGACAGCATATTTTAATCTGAGTATTTGAGCTATCAGGTTTTTTAGGGTTTGACCTATTCAGGTGCCATTTGTTACCATACTTTACGTAGGTTGCCATGAGCCCTTGTTCAACCTAGACTGAATGTATAATTAAATTGGAAAAGGAACATTTAATGCATTGCCCATATTCCAAAGTATTACATTAGTAATTTTGATCTACCTTTCCCATTTAAATAAAAACTAGTAACTACAGTTTTAGGAATTTCTTCATAACGTCTTTTCCAAATAATCTCTGCTCGTATGGTTGGCATTTCTACATCCAACACTCTCAATCACTGCCCATGAATGTCATGGTCAGAGGGTGTACATTCTGAAGATGAATGTACTCCGCAGTGCATGCCAATTAGTCGACAATGCATAATCCAGCGAATCCAAATGACTCAAAGGAATCAGAAGATGAAAAAAAAGAGGAAAGGCAGGGATAGTTACCTTTAAGTAGGGAATGCTCTCAGCAATTTTGTTCTGCGCCTTCAGGATAAAGCCATAATGCACTTTAGCAAAGCCATCATTAGGCGTCACATTCAGAACCTAAACTCAAAGAAAATGAAAAGCTATTGTGACTGATACACATTCTACAAATGACTGTCAAAAGAAACTTTAATTAGCTTTGCTGTGCTTGGGTCCACATTATGATGTTACAGCTTAAAACACTACAGTGTTTTGTCTCATTGCGATATTCGGCTTCAATACCCCCATTTCTTGTCAACTCAAAAAGTTTGCACATCTATCCATCAATTCTTTTTTTTTTTTTTTTAATTTTTTTTTCAATGTTTATTTATTTTTGGGACAGAGAGAGACAGAGCATGAACAGGGGAGGGTCAGAGAGAGAGGGAGACACAGAATCGGAAACAGGCTCCAGGCTCTGAGCCATCAACCCAGAGCCTGACGCGGGGCTCGAACTCACAGACCGCGAGATTGTGACCTGGCTGAAGTCGGACGCTTAACCAACTGCGCCACCCAGGCGCCCCTCTATCCATCAATTCTTAATGAGTGAAGAAATCTGGGCACCTGGGTGGCTCAGTTGATTAAAAGTCCAACTTTGGTTCAGGTCATGATCTCACAGTTCATGGGTTTGAGCCCCGCATCAGGCTCTGTGCTGACAGTTCTGTGTGCTTCAGATTCTGTGTCTCCCTCTCTCTCTCTCTGCCCCTCTCCCTCTCGCACTCTGTCTCTCTCTCAAAAATAAACATTAAAATTTTTTTTTTAATGGAATGAAGAATACAGTGAAAAGGCAATGACCATTAAAGCATCAATTGAACAATGCAAATCAGCAAAGTCTGTGTCAACTGATATGACCTGAATATTTTTTTTAGGGATCAGGGAAAAACTGCTTTCAATTTGCTGTATTTAAAGTCAACTCTGAGTGGTTATTATACCTTTCTTTATGTACGTGCTTTGCACATTGCCTTAAATAAGAGACAATTTAGATTTTTACAATCTAAATTTCACAATCCATTTATTTAACACAAATTTCTTGAATGCCCAGACCGTTTTAAGGACTGAGGACAAAGTGACAAGCAAATCCAACATTCTGTGATAAAACCTAAGTATATTTAATATAAGTCGAATCACTAATATCATATGCATTTATTATGATTAAAGATAAATTATGCAGCATGCCTCCAAGTTAAATATTAGCAGGGAGAAAGCAAAACAACAACATTCCCCTTTGAAGGTGCCCAGACAAACTAATTCATGGAACAGAAGCAGAAGCCAACGGTTTGAGTTGAGTGCGCGTAAGACGAATGTCCTGAATATCCCGTAGCTTCTCTTCATCCTTCAGCCTGAGTGGGGAAAGGGAGTAGCAGCCAGCCTGGGCTCTGTACCCAGGACCAAGTGAGTAAGGGAGACGGGACGCCCTGCCCTTCAAGAGTCCACAGTGCATACTGCTGATACTTCATACCTTTTCGGTTCCTGTCTGGTCCTGCACCTCCTCCACGCACAAATCCAGTCAGCACCACCTTCCCCATATATTCAGAATTATGCCCCTGCCACTTCCTTCACCACTGCCACCCTGCTCTACGCCTTGTCACCTCTCCCCTGTGTTCTCACACAAGACGCCTAACTGCTGACCCTTCTGCACGACCAGCCTGCTCTCCTACAGCCCGTTCTCCACAGGGGCCCTGAAGGAGCTCACTAAATCCTACGTCAGACCTCATTCTTTTTCTGTTCAGAACCCAGATGGGTTCCATGCCACTCAGAGTAAAAGACTAAGTTCTAGGGATGGTCTCCCGGGCCTCCCTTGAGCTGGGCCTCTCTACCTCTCTGGCTTCCTCTCCTAAGCCCCTCCCACCAGCCAACCTAAGGCACCTTGGACTCCTTGCTGCTGCACAGCAAGCCAAAGGCACCCCTGCCTCAGGACCTTTGCATGTGCAGTACTTCTTTGCCTCAAAAAGTCTTCTCCCAAACATGGAAATGGCTCACTCTTCACCTTGATGAAATCTGTGCTCAGAGGTCACCATCTTGGTGAAGCCAACCCCCAACCACCCCATATAAAACAGAACCAACCTCCCATTTACTAGTCACTCTCTTGACTTTTATTACGCTGATTCTTTTCTTTACAGTGCTCGTCACCATTTGACTTATTATTCTTTTATTTTTCCCGCTAAGGCCTCAGCTGTACAGGGATTTTGTCTGCTGCACTCACTGCTGATCCCCGGGGCTTACAACGGTGCCCGGCACATGGCAGGTCATCAAGAAAGCTGTGCTAACTGAATGGATGAGTGAGTGCCAGGCTTTCCTCCTAACCAGATTTCTGAAAGCACAGGCTCTGTTTCTTCTTCACCTTCCAAGCACCTGTTACCGAGCAAGAGCACAATAAACGTTGCTGGAACTGAACTGAGTTGAGGCCACTCATGTTTCTGCCAGCATAAGGGGACTGTTATATGAGGGGACTGTTATAATGACTGCAACCACACAGATGACATTTCTGTCTATTCAGACCCACAGTCATCCTCTCAGGTAATTAACAAATGTATTCATTTACCAGATATTTTAGAATATACAGCGTTCTTCTGGGCTCTGGACACATAAGCATAAATGAGATACACTCTTTTCTCAAGGGAAGTCGCAGTCAAGGGAGGAAGACAGATTCACAAGCAGACAGTGATAATCGACATGGTGATAGACACGAGGCATGCAGGGGGATAAAGAGGAGGAGTACCTTGCTCGCTCTAGGATTGGTGTGGCAAAAGCAAGGTCTGAAAGGTGCTCAGGAGTTCACCAGGCAAAGGGAAGACAGCGGATGGTGGGGGAGGAGGCACTCAAGGCATAGGAGAAAGTGAGTGGAAAAGAATAATGGACCAGGAACGGCAAAAGGGAATGAGACTGGCGAAAAGGGGGGCAGAAGGCAAATCACAAAAGGTCCTGTCCCTATTGTAGTTTACATGTAGATGGAGAATGAATGTGTGGCTTATATTATCTAATGGCAATCAACAAAGCCTCATGATATGACAAGTGGCTTTATAAAGTTTCTGAGAAAATAAAATTGAGATTAATATTAATAATACTATATAGATTCTGTCTCTTTTTCTTTATACACACACACAACAGAGATAGTGACAAAAAACAAATATAGTTGATATTTCTGCTTCCAGTATAAACTCTGCATGGCACAGTGCCAAGAAAAAAAACCCCCAATCCTATAATTACAAATAGTATTGCATATACATATCATTAAAATATCAATTTGTTCTTTAGCACACAATCCAGTGATTTTACTACTGGGTACTACTGGGTATTTAACCCAAAGAAAACAAAAACACTAATTCAAAAAGATATAGGCACTCCTATGTTGATTGCAGCATCATTTACAATAGTCAAACTATGAAAGTAGCTCAGGTATCCATCGATAGAAGAATGGATAAAGAAGATGAGGTATATATACACAATGGAACATTACTCAGCCATAAAAAAGAATGAGAAAGAATGAGATCTTGTCATTTGTGACAACACGGTTGGACCTAGAGGGTACAAGGCTGAGTGAAATTAGTCAGATAAAAGACAAATACCATATGATTTCACTTCTCTGTTGAGTCTGAAAAACAAAACAAACGAACAAAAAAAGCAGAGACGCACCTGGGTGGCTCAGTTGGTTAAGTGACCAACTTCTGCTCAGGTCATGATCTCGCGGTTTGTGAGTTTGAGCCCCGCGTCAGGCTCTGCGCTGATGGTGTGGAGCCTACTTGGGATTCTCTCTCTCTGCCCTCCCCAACTCTCTTTCTCTCTCTCTCTCTCAAAAATAAATAAATAAAATTCAAAAAAAGAAAGCAGAAACCGACCCATAAATACAGACAACAAAGTGGTGGTGGCTAGAGGGGACGGGGCTGTGGGGATGGGCAAAATGGGTGAAGGGGAGCGGGAGGTATGGCTTCTAGTTATAGAATAAATCACGAGGATGAAAGGACAGCACAGGGAATAGAGTCAATGGTACTGTAATAGTGTTGTGTGGTGACAGATGGCAGTTACACTTGTGATGAGCCTAGCATAACGTAGGAAGTTGTTGAATCACTATGTTGTACATCTGAAACTAATGTAACATTGTGTGTCAACTATACTCCAATAAAAAAATACGTAAAGATATATGTACCAATATGTTCACTGCAGCATTGTTTATTACAACAAAATAATTATAAATAATTTATCCAGGTTAAGAAACAATCTGTCAATCAGTTAAGCATCTGACTTCAGCTCAGATCATGATCTCATGATTCGTGGGTTTAAGCCCCGTGTCAGGCTCTATGCTGACAGCTCAGAGCCTGGAGCCTGCTTCAGATTCTTTGTCGCTCTCTCTCTCTCTCTGCCCTTCACCCATTCAGGCTCTGTCTCTGTCTCTCAAAAATGAAAAGATGTTAAAAAAAAATTAGAAATAACCTATCCAGCCAAGGCAGTTTAGTTAATGATGATATATCCCTAAGAGGGAACACTTGGTAGCTACTAAAAATGAGGTTCTAGAAGAATATTTATTTACTTATAAAAATTCCGGTGATAGTACGGTTAATATAAACCAATTTAATTAAAAAAGACAAGTGTATGTTCTGTGTATGGAAAAGAGACTAGAAGGACACATGCCACACGTTTTCATGGTGGTCTGCATGTGACAATGAGGCTGCAAATGATTTCTGCCTTTTGTGCTTATCTGTCTCCCTTGTTGGTTGCATTAGGCTTCTCTTAAATTTTATCATTAGAAAAGAGAATAAAAAAAGTTTAAATAAAATAGAAAATTTTCAGTGACTAGATTTTTTTTTTTGCAATTTAATGAAATTTAAGAGTATTTAGAAGACTTTGTCTCATCTTAAAACTTATTTGGGGGCATGCACATTTCATGATGTACATTACTACCTAACATGTATCTTGTATTATTAAATAAACACCATACATAAATACTTAAGCATACATATCGCACGTTTTTGCTTGAGCCTGTTTCACTGGAAGGCTATGCAACCAGGCATGTGGGAAGACCACTGCTGGGGGCATGCGAACCAATGAGGAGTTGAAGCCAAGGGTGGGATGGTCTGATTTGTGTTTTGTGTTGATGAAGGCTGGAGGACGGCAAGCCTGGACAGGATAAATGTGCCTTAGTTTAGGCAAGAGGGGATGAGCCCTTGGGTTAAAAAGAGAGTGGATTTGAAAGATATTCAGAGGGTAAATTAACGGAAGCTTAGGATTTGACATCAGGTTGAAAGTCCATGAACTCACACCATATGTTTGTTTCCTTAACTACCATTTCCCAAGCTGGCGTGTGTGAGTTTCAATCAACACGTGTGGGCTAAGTGAATGGAGGGAAAAATTGGGAAAATGCTAGACTCTAGAACACGGGTGGCTTGATTAACTGTTAATGCCAAGGGGAACGAGGGTCATCTCTAAACTACAGCTGTCAGCAATCTACATCAAACCATTGTAAAGCAAAGTCTTGTTGAAACTGAAAAGCAGCAAAGGAAAAAAAAAAAAGAAAAGAAAAAGAAAATCCCAGAAAGGGAACCAACAATGACTTGATTTTTATAAATTTACTTAAAGACAAAAATCAACATGAAGAAAAGTAGAAAATTTCTTCTGAAAATGACCTTTGAGACACAGACATATCAGGATCAACTTTGGGTAGGGAAAGAGCATGCCTTAGACCTAGCTTATTAACTTAGAAGTGAGGGGCGGGAAGAAAAGGCAAACCTCACATATATTTTCAGTCTATTAATGCTTCTTTAAGAAGAAACCCACTCAATTGTGTAATATGGCCCTGTTTTAGACTTTCTGCATCTTGTTATGATTACTCAGATGAGATTATGATTTCAAACATATAAATGACAATAGAAAAAACATTGTTTTTCAAGATGAATTAAAATGTTTCACATATCTGGCATCTACTATCAGGTATAAACAATGAATATATTCAAGGAAGGTTCTGAAAAGAAATCCATAGTGAGTGGGAGAATCTAGTATGCTTTCAGATCCTGCCCTAACCTCAAATCTACTTGGTATGCAGTCAATATTTGCTCATGATTTTTGAAAGGAAGGAAGGAAGGAAGGAAGGAAGGAAGGAAGGAAGGAAGGAAGGAAGGAAAGAAGGAAGGAAGGAAGGAAAGGAGGAGAGAAAGAAGGAGATCTACAATTCCATCTCTAAGGCTTCTATAATAGGCAGGATAATGGGTATATCTAGTTATTCTGATATAGGTGGAAAATTCTTATATTCATAAGGTCCTGAACTGTGAAATACATGATATGTCTCTTAAACAAAACTAAGCATTAGGTTTTGGTCATTAGCAACTACAAACCCACATGGACTTCTTGTATGACCTGGACCAGGGATTTTAGTGAATGGCACATATTTTCAATGCTGTAGGATCAATCTACTTTATGCAGATATTACACATATCATAAAATGTGTAATATTATATTACAAATTCAAATATTACATATTATAAATTCAGCAGCCTTCAGAAAATATAAAAATTATGAGAAGGAAGAAGAGAAAATTGTTCTGAAATTCAATGATTTTCAATTAAGCCTCAACACCAATAAAAGGGAGAAAGCATCCCTTTGTGAATAGATCCAGTCCCTAGCCTGAGTACGAAATCACCATATTTTGACAACATTTTTAAAAACAGAAGGAATTGGGGTGCCTGGGTGGCTCAGTTGGTTGAGCACCCAACTCTTGATTTTGGCTCAGGTCGATCTCACAGTTCGTGAGTTCGAGCCCTGAGTCTGTCTCCATGTGGACAGCATGGAGCCTGCTTGGGATTTTCTCCTTCCCTCTCTCTGCTCTCCCCCTCTTGCTCATGCATGTGCTCTCTCTTTTTTGTCTCTCTCTCTCTCTCTCTCTCAAAATAAATAAACTTAAAAAAAAACAACAACCAGGAGGAATCATATTGGATCACTGAGTAGTAGCACTTTGATGTAAAGCACACCAGCTTAAAAACCATGGACCAAAACACCTAAATTAAAGAATAACAGGTAAATGTGTTCCTTTTCTTTTACAGATGCATTAACTTTCTCCAGTGTCAAAGTTCATTGGGTATCCTATTTATACCAAATGAATTCCTTATTGCTTGAAGGAGTCACAGCTTCCTAGATTTATAGTTACTTGTGACTTGGAGGTTATCTATTAAAATAACCACTATAAGGTAAAAATCCCTTCAAAGGCATCCCTGCTGGAGGACCAAAGAGTCACTGCCTTCCAAGAGGTGAGTAATTTACTCCACATGCCTGAAAGGCTCCTGATCTGTAGCCTCTCTGGAGATCGGACTTTTTGTGAAAAAAGGAAAAGGCTATGTATTTTAACGTTCATGGAAAAATGGAGTTTCGCTTCCTCTCACGAAGCACACTGTTAGAAAGGATGTCTGTGGACTGATAAATACAGTTTTAAAACGATCACAATTATAAGTTGAAGGTTTTGATGTACCAAGTATGAATTAAAATTTACATTTTTCTGATTAAGGGAAAAAAGGGATGAAAACAAAGTTTCGAATATGTCAACATAATAATGCTTACATTCCACTTAACCTAATTTAAAACAAAGAAAACAGGAGATTGGGTGCAATAAATGCGATTTACAATAATATTAAAACTTCTTGCTCAAAACAATCTGATGTAGTTAACAGGAGACTGCTGTTTGCTTACCTCTTCATAAACCTTCTTGGCATTGTTATTATCTCCTATCAAGAGGTACCCCACTCCAAGGTCATTCTTTAAAGAAGTATCATCAGGAAATAGTTGAACTAACTTCTGTAGGGTAATCAGGGAACCCCTCATATGACCTGATTTGGTAGGAAGAAACAAACAAACCAACCAACGTCAATAATATATCTTTGTATTGAGAGTGTGAATCACAAGAGACTACTCAATAGAGCCCTTAGACCAGCTTAAATCTGACTATACAGTTTTAATGATGGCCTCTTCAGCTTTCATCATGCAATTGCGATGATTATCAACAACTTCTATAAGTAGATAGTAAATGTAATACTGATTATAAACATTTTAAAGACATTCTCATTTTCTAAATCCATCAACATTTTTCTTACGTCGAATTCCCTCTTTGAAAAGTTTTATCAATTCCTTGTAAAAAAATGTCTCACTGGTGTATCTTTGGTTTATCATGATTAACTTCAAGATTATGAATAGAGAACGAATAAAAAGTCTAACAGATTTCGAGTCTAGCACCTTGTATGGAACTTGAAAAGGCACTGAGGTACATCTCTGTAGCTGTTTCCAAATAAGACTGTCCTCATCTCCAGGTAACAAATAACCTAGTTATGGAGTGAAGGAGACATCATCTGGTATTATGGGACCCTCTGGTGGACGATAGGATACTATGCACAACAGGAATCATGAAAACCCTAGTTCTGGTCGATTTTTAAGGCTATCGGATGGAAATTTAAAATTTCTGGGGCCAACTGTCACTACTCCTCCACACAGAAATAAACTGAATATGGGAAAATGTGCAAAATATGGCTAGTATACATGACAAAATTAATTCCCTAAAGGGCTCAGTTGCCCACAAACGAAGTATCAGCCAAGAGTATGATAGGATATCAGGCTAATGCAGTTGTAT
Source organism: Leopardus geoffroyi (assembly GCF_018350155.1). NCBI lineage: Eukaryota > Metazoa > Chordata > Mammalia > Carnivora > Felidae > Leopardus > Leopardus geoffroyi. The sequence goes on along the minus strand of NC_059338.1, from coordinate 141,189,107 downwards.
GTCCTGCTAACAGTTAACCTGTTTGGCCTAAAACATCACCAGTTTATCCCATGGCCTTCCCCCTCTACTGGCCAATCTTGAATGGATTTGCTGAGCTATTCATTCCCTCACTAACAAATCTGACTCCACTCTTCCCTTCCTCCTTACCTGCCCAATTTAGATTCGTATGTTTCTTCTGTTCCTACAGTTCCCCTGTTAACCACTGCAAAGGCCCAGATGGAAAATCCCTTTGGCTACTATCTCTGTTCCTTCCACGCTGCATCACCCAACTGTGTTCTACTGTGAGTAAACTTCACCACCTTGTCACCTTCAACAACATCTTCTCCCTATATTCCTCTCCTCACAGAGCCTCCTCTCATGAACTTGCCTTATTCTCATTTGGGGAAAAAGACTATATTCAAGTATTGAAGGATGGCTGTAGAAGGGGGTTAGATTTATTTATAGTCAGTCTTTTTCCACTGGGTCCAGGAACAAGGTGAGGCAAGTGAGATACTCAAAGCAAAGTTGAAGAGGCTGCCAAAAATTCAGTAATCAAGATGAGCGATACTTTTATGCATTCTTTCTAAAAAAATCCACAATGAAAGAAATATCAACATTTTAAGGGCAGACTAAGTGAATAGTGCCTAACAGAGCCATATTGGAGACTGAGGCAAGAAAAAACACTCAGTAATACTGATTTTATGCCTAAGGCAAGCGCCTCCAGTGAGTGGCACCCTTGCCTTTTCCATCCTGTGTGGGTGCCATATGCTTTTCTTCTTCTGAATAGAAGTCTAATGGGCCTTCTAGTTTCTAATCATAACTTGGGTTCTGTTCCTATCTGATAACAGGGTCAGCTGGCTTCCAATATTACTTATATGAGCCTCTCCTAGTGACATCAATAATTATTCATGTAACTTACCCAGCCACTAGCACCCTCCTGAGCAGTTACACTTGGCCTAGATTCTTCCATCTGGTTTACTGATGACAAGTTAGGTGGGAGAGAATCACAAGCCTGATAATAATGAAGTTAGGTTAGAGCTAGTCTTATCTGCCTTTGGCTGGGAACCTGGGTCAGAGAGGATGCTTTATGCTGCTCTTTTCAAAGCATTTGTAAATTTACCTAGTGGTTTTAAGAAGTTTTTTTTTTTTTTTCCTATCATTTTCCTTGGGATGGAGTCAAACTTTGCAGGCAAAATTTTTAGTGCCTGGAACTCCTAATATTCCCTCTATAAAAACTGTTGCACTTATAACTTCAACCTCCAGGAATCAATTTGTTATGGTTAAGAGAGAAAAGAGTCTGGCACTGCAGGAAGAGGTTTTGATTCCAGACCTATTAGTTTATTAGCTATGATTCTTGAGGCAAATTATCCAACCTCCGAGCATCCCATCTGCCTAGCTTCAAAATGGGGTGGGGGGGGGGGTGGGGAAAAGGTGGTAAAATACCATCTGCATCTTTCTAAGTATTAAGGTTAGGACTGCCATTTCCAACGTTTATTTATTTTTGGGACAGAGAGAGACAGAGCATGAGCGGGGGGAGGGGCAGAGAGAGAGGGAGACACAGAATCGGAAACAGGCTCCAGGCTCTGAGCCATCAGCCCAGAGCCCGACGCGGGGCTCGAACTCACAGACCGCGAGATCGTGACCTGGCTGAAGTCGGACGCTTAACCGACTGCGCCACCCAGGCGCCCCGAGGACTGCCATTTCCGTCTGGGACACTTTCAGGTAAATTACGCGAAATCAGTTATGAAAGTCAGGTTCCCTTCCAGGTAACTACACTCTTCTAAGAATATACAGCATGGCATTTGCTGTTGAATTAACTCTTACTCCATCTTACCCAGAAATTGCTGTCGGTCTGAGCGCCGCTTCAAGGTCAGCTTCAGCAAGTCTGTGGGGACATCGGGCAGACTGGCCACCTCCTGGTAGGTTTCGATGGCCCCACGAAGCACCTCATTGCTCCTTCTTTTCTCGGCCAGATCGTCTTCACACTAGAGGAAGTCCCCACACTGGATAAATGTCCCATGACAAGATATATTTGTAATTACCCAAAATATGCATGCAAACTTAATTTCTGGACATGCATCAGAAGCAATCTGAGGCACATTAAAATTTTCTCCTTTTCAAGTGATTCAAAAGCAAACCAAGAAAAGCAAGACAACATGCTATCTAAGTAACACGGAGACCAGTTAGCTATCAAGCTGCAGAGGAGGAAAAATGCCATAAAAGCAAGAGGAATTAATCTATGCTGGGCTGATGGAGATCTGTATCATGTTATATGTTAACATTACACAGACAGAGCTCCAGTCCATACTTCGTACTCTCTCAGTAGTTTGTGTGTTCACTCATTCATTCAACAACTATTACCCGAGAGCCACTTGGCAGGCAAAATACACAACACAAAGCCCTTTTCTCATTCTGCTTCATTAGGAAGAAAAAGACAACATACAAATCAAAGTACCATGTGCCTGGCAGCCATAAATGCTGTGGGTCAAAAATGCAGCCGGCTCAGGAGTGCCGGCACCGGTGTGGTTGGGAAAAGTTAGTTTAGGCAGGATGAGCAGGGATGGCCTGACAGAAGTGAGGGAGTGAGGTATGAGGATATCTGGAGGAAGAACATTCCAAGGCAGAGAAAACAGCAAAAGCAAGGCCCCGAGGGAGAAGGGACGGGTGGAGGAAAGGTGGGTGCAGGCGCGGGGCAAGGAGGAGACTAGTGGAAGGGTGATGGTCAGGCAGCGAAGAACCTGGCAAGCAATTGCCAATTCCACTACAGTCCCTCCATGTGAGATGGAAAGGCACCAGGGTTTTTTTTTTTTTTTAATGTTTATTTATTTTAAGAGAGAGAGAGAGCACGCACACATGAACAGGGGGAGAGGCAGAAAGAGAGAGAGAGAGAGAGAGAGAGAGAGAGAATCAATCTCAAGCCAGGCTCCACCCTGTCAGCACAGCCCCATGCAGGACTTGATCTCACGAACTGTGAGATCATGACCTGAGCCGCAATCAAGAGTTGGACGCTGAACCAACTGGGCCACCTAGGCGCCCCCACAACAGGGGTTTTTGACATGATCGAAAGGACCACACTGGCAGTGGTATGGAGAACAGACCGAAAGAGTGGCAGAGAAGCACAGAGGCCAGTGAGGATGCTCCAGTAGGAACCCAGACAAGGAGTGATGATGACGGTTTGGATGAAGGGGGTAGGAGATAGCTGGATTACAGATACATTTTGAAGGTCAGAGCCAAAAGATGTGCAGACGGTCTGAATGTGGCAGAAAGGGAGGGAGAGAAGTCAAGGATGAACTCCAGGGTGTCGGCTGGAGCGATTACCAGACAGAACTGCCGTCCTCTGAAAACGGGAGGAGAGGGCAGGAACAGGTTGGTAGGCATTCGGAATCAGGAGTTCTGTTTTGGACCTATTAAACTCAACCCTGATTAGGCACCCAAGTGGAGATACCGGATAGAAAGGTACATATAGGAGTCTGGGGTTCAGGAGAGAGGTTGGAAAGACAGGGAGGACCAGCAAAAAGCACAGAGAAAGAAAGGTAAGGAGAAAATAACAACAAAGAAGTGATAAAGTGATACAAGGTAACAAGAAGGAGTGATCAATCATGTTCGAAGTGGCCATCAGCTTGGCCATGTTGGTCATGATGCTGGATTGGGCACTGTGGCACTTCTGATGAGCCTGGTAAAGCATTTTTTATGGGACAACTGGGGACCCATAACAGAATGGAGCAGGATCAGAGGAAACCAGGAGGGAAGGAGGTGCACACAACCCTTACAGGGAAGCAGAGAAATGGGCCAGTAAGTGGAGAGGAATGTGGAGACCAGGGAGAGATTTTTTTTTTTTTAATAATGGCAAATATTACAGCATGTTTCTAAGCTGATGCAAAAGAGTTGGTAGAGAGGGAAAGTGTGATGATGCAGGAAATGCAAAAATCAGAATGATGTCCTTCAGCAGGTGCAGAGGCTGGGAAAGGGGACCAGAACAATTCATCCATGCGAACAGGAGAGAAGGCGGAGCATATGGCGGGAGGGGAAGGGAGGCTGTTAGTGCTGTAGTGGGATCATGCAGGAGTTCTCTTTGGATACTTCCATTTTCTTAGTGAAATAAGCAAGAGTCTTCGCTGGAGATTGAGAGTGGGGAATGAGATATGAGAGGGATAAAGAGGAGAATGTGTAAAATGGTAGTTAAAATCCCATCAGATTTAGTACACTATAATTCAAAGATTACCATTTGAGGAAAAATGATACCAGTTAGAGGCTAAAAGTGGCGTATAAAGGGTTTTCTCAGAATATCCTATTTAACATGTTTACCTTTTCTAAATAAAGTGTGGGCTGCACTCAATATATAGTTGCCTGAAGAACCAAAATGAAGTACAACTCCATAATTTGCGGGCGTGGTAAGAAAATGATCCACCCTCCCCTGTTCCACATCAGAACTAGTAAGAATCGGCACAAATTGATAAAATATCTGTGGAGAACTTTTCAGAAAATATCACATCAAAGAATAACTTGTTCTGTGTACTGATTAGGTAAGTGTCCCAAGATGATGAGGACTAGAACTGAAGCAGTGGAGAGAGAGAAGTGGACAGATTTATGATTTTTCTAGATGAAAATTTCCCGATGAAAAAGGGGCAGTTCATCCTAAGTTGATAGAAAGAGCTTCAGAATATACTGCTATCCACCTGTTCATATCTGTAAGTGGTCTGTCTCCATTGTAGACTTATCTACCAGGTGAGCAAGTCCAATGTCAATGACCCACACTGGTCTTCCTGCCCCTATGGCCTTTAGTATATTCAGATGCTGGCTTTTCTGTTTAGGCATCAGTTTCCTCTGAGTTTGGCTATGGTGAGTTAACTCCCCAAAACATGATTATTCATAGATAACTTCCAGAATGACAGAGTCCTGGAGCTGAGAGAGCCCTTTGAGACCACGCAGCTCAGTCTCTTCAAGCTACCAAACAGATCCTGGATCCAGAGCGTCTCTTCGAGGTTGGCGGAAGGAGAAATGTCTACCAAGATAATCCTTCTTTAGAGAAATTGAAATAAATTATCTAACTAAAACTCAATCTGAAAAGACAGAAAGATGATAAAGTTTATATACCTTGTTCCCTCTCCTCCACCTATCCCAAGTTCCTTCATTTTAATGAGGTAAAAACTTCTTACAACTTCCAGAATTGGGAAAATATCAGTATTAAAATGGCATATACTTCTTAAAATCTCTTGAATGAAACTAACAGATTGCTTTGAAAATCAAAATTGTACAGATTTATTGCTGTCAGCTTAGCATCTGTACATAAAATGGTTTGGGCAGGTACAGAACATTTGTTCTAGGATGTTAACATTACAAAGCCTTTTGTTGACTTGAAATAATTCAACCATCCAAACTTCCTAGGAAACATGTCATTTTCTGCCTCAGAGGCATTAATGGCTTGTGTAAGATAACAAAGTGAACTGAATTTATAATTTAACATTTTGTACTGATGTTCAGGGAACTTGGTCAAAATTGATTTTCATGGTGATCCAAAGAATAACATAGTATCAGTGCTGCTTCAGAAATGATGGCTATTATAGTTTGTACTTAACGTTGCTGAATTAAAAAAAAAAAAATTGTTGGGATATTCCCACAAAATTGTTTAATTTGCTAACAAAGAATGAAAAATTCATCATTTATTCCTCCCTATGGAATCCATCTTCTTTCAAATTCTTATTTTTAAAACTCCTAGGCATTTAAAATTTCTTTTAAATTACTCTATTAAAATTTAATTTACCATGCCTAAGTTTTGCTTAATACCATGTTAACATTAGTATCAATAACACCTTGTAGCAGAATAGCTTAGGGACAAAAAAAATATCGCCTGAGGCCAAAATCTCAAATTCCTACTGTTAAATAAAGATACGAATCCAACAATCACATGTGCGAAAGTACTGAGTTTATTTAGACTCTGGCACCCACAATCACCGTCACGTAAAAAGAAAAATTCTAAACACAAAGAATTTTTGCCACAATTAAATTACCATGTGTATCCATCATTATTCTCTCTAGTTAATATGCTTTCTTAATCAAATGACTGTCAATACTGGTAACAAAGCCCATCACTTATTTGAACAGGCATCATCCTTTGGTAATGAACACATTCTGTCTTGCTTAACACCAATGAATTTAGCAATTTTGGAGGATGACTGGCCAAATTAATTTACAAAAATGATATAATTGCTGTCTACTACCCCTGGTCTGTACCATGGACAGGGGGAACTTCTTTGCATTAATTTCTCACAAACTTAATTTATTAAAATTTAATAAGTGGGTGTTTAATAGAAAGATAAGAATTTGAGCAACTGGGTCTCAAATGGTGGCCGCCTTTAGTTCAAAGCAAAACCTGTTTGTTTTATCCACAGATGTGTCAGTTTCCATGTGAGTGCCATATACAAGTCACGGCACTGACCCCCTCCAAAGGGGTGATGTCAGGTTCTCCTTGGTCTGGAAAGTTTTGGTATTGTGTCCCAGTAGGGCTGAGAATCTCATCCCACCAGGCGGGACTGTGGGAGTTTTGCTGCTTGACACATTGTGTATCAGCCCTGGCTTTTATTCTGAACTCCAGACATCATAAATTCAATGTCTCCTTGCCATGTCCAGTTGAATGTCCGACAGGCATCACAAAGATTACAGGATGAAAAGTGAATTCTTGACTTCATTCCTACCTCCCCAATCTGTTCCTCTCCCAGTTTTCCCTGTGAGTAACCAGCACTCTCCTTCCTCACCTGGCTGAACCAAAAATCCAGGACTCAAGTCCTGTCTCCCTCTGACCTGTACACCTAAGCCAACATTAAGCCCTCCCCAGCCATTTCCCTATCTCCACGCCACTGTCCCTTGAGTGTACCTGGAATACTGTCCTATGCCTCTTGCTCCTACTTTTGTTCCCTTAATCTATTCCCCAACCGGGAACCAAAACAATCTTTACGAAAAAACAAGGTGCCCAAGTCCATGCATAAAGCTGGGGCACGGAAAATACCATCCGTGAGGCCCTGGCCTCACCTGTGCCGCCTCACCATCTCTCAGCTTGCCCTTCTTGCCGTTCTGGAGCTTGTTCTGCCAACATCGCTTCCCTGGATCACAGCCTTTGGCCTAGCTGTTCCCTCGGCCTGCACAGCTCTCTCAGTAACCTTGTCACATTTCAGCCACTTGCCACCTTGCTAGAGTGGCCTTTTCTGATCAACTTATCTAAAGTGCTATCTGCCCTGTCGTCCTCAAATCACATCACCTGCAGCCAAAAAATCTTAATAGGTATGCTTTTCTTTTCTTTATGATATGTATTATATAAGATGATCTAATATAGTTATGCTTAATGCCTTATAATATGCTTAAATATATGTTTATTTATATATTTACTCATGGCCTTGCTCAACTGCCACCTCCCGGGTAGACTTTTCCCTGACACTCTATCCAACATATCAACTCCCTCCCACATCGTATGCTGTGTGGTTTTTGTTGTTGTTGTTGTTTAGGTTTTCCTTAGCCCTTACCACTAACAAGCATTATATCTTATCTTGTCCTAGGCTTCGCCATCACAATGACAACTCTGTATGTTTTGCCGAGGGGTTCATCTGCAGGGCCTAGAACAGGGCCTGGCATAGAGTGGGCTTTCTCTAAGTAATTTGTGACTAGGTAGCTTTCAAAATACCTTCCACGGGAATACAAGATCCACAAGGACAGAGACCTCTAGAGTGTTCATGATAATCCCAGGGTCTAAAAAGAGCACGTGGGATCTGGTGGGTGTATGCAATTACAGATGAATGTGGACACGCTTCACAAAACAAAGAGCTGGAAGATGGGGAAAGTCAGAGAAGAAAGGAGACGAGGGAATGGAGGTAGGTAGGGAGAAGGGAGCTGGTGAGAAAGGAGTCAGTGGAAAGAAACCACAGCGAAAACAAAGTACATTCCACTTTATATTTTCACGTCTTTCCTAAGCACACTTGCAGCCTCTAGTTACAAAACAGGTTCTTAAAGCTCCGAGGAGCCTTCAGTGAGCACTTTGAGGAATGGGGCACGACAGTGACGAGGACAAAAGCAAAATCGAGGACAAAAGCATTCTTCTTGATCTTCTTTTGAAAACCAGAGAGAAGTCCGATGGAGGAAGGACAGGAAAATGTTGCTGAATTCACCAGGCCACAATAGCAAGTTAATTGTCTCCTTTACAACAGTATTTTTTGCTTGACTTTACACATGTGCATGAGAAATGGATTCTATACATAAGTTACAAGAGAAAAGAGAAGTGCAAAATAGTGGGCAGTGAAAGAATGACACAGAATACAAACACCAAAAACATTTTCTACAGAGGAGGGTTTTCGAATACCTGTGCCTTTCCGTATCTCGCCCGTGGACTCTGAGGGTATTTGCGAACCAGTTCTTGGAATGCACTCAATGCTTCCTCAATTTTTCCCTGTTAGGAAGAGGCAGTTACGTAAAGACGGCAAGTTCAGATGCATAATGTTATTCAGTATGTGTGTGTGTGTGTGTGTGTGTGTGTGTGTGTGTGTGTGTGTGTTTTAAGTAGCCTCCGCGCGCAGTGTGGGGCTTGAACTCATGACCCCAAGATCAAGGGTCAGATGCTCTACCGACTGAGTCACCCAATATGGTTTTGTTAATATTCACCAGCTAACGTTGTCAAAACTGCCTGGACTCCATTTTGAGTCTAAAGACAGTTTTACCAAAGATTTTTAAAACATTAACAAGTATGGCAACCGTACAAGTAAAAATGAACATAAATGTACTTTATTTCTTTTAAAAACGGAAACCTGGCAAATGATGTACTATAAGTCTTTGTTTAAAAAGTTGCATCTTCCCTCTAGATGCACAGTTCTTGTGGGCATTAGTTCTTCATTTTCTTTTCAACAGAAGCATAGTTGACACACAGTCTGCCATTGGCTTCAGATGTACAACACAGTGATTCAACAACTCTACGTTACGCTATGCTCAGCACAACTGTAGCTACCATCTGTCACCAACCACTACAAAATCCCTGACTATGCTCTTGAAGAAAATATTTAGGTTTTAAGTTGGGGGAAGAATACTGCTGGCAGCTGGAATGTCCTGGGGTCTGCAAGGAGAAGTCTGAAGCACCTGTTGCGGTGGGGGTGAAGCCTACAGGTTGAGAAGGCCACCTGGCATGGTACCTGTCACCCACTGGACATCAGGATTGATTTGGCTCCTCTCCAATCAATTTTGAGGGTTTTGACTGGGAAAACTCACTGACTCTGGGTCATGTGACCCCTCCCCGGAGCGCATGTGGGCCCTTAAGAAGATGGCCCCCAAGCACCTGTGATAAGTCTCTGACCACCACCACAGGAAAAGGAATAGAGGGTGAGGAACCCTCCCCCCACCACACTCCATCCACGGCCATTCCAGGGGGTAACACACGTCTCCTGGTTTCCAATGGACGGATGCAGGTCGAGGATGTTGGGAGCCATGGGATAGAGACGGATTCTTTGAGATGAACTTTGGGAGGCACTTCAGCTCCCTATACACTGGTAAACCCACTCATTCCTCATCTAAACGGAAGCGTGCTGTGGTTTCTATGTTTTGACGTTCACCGAGTGAGTTTTCACACAACAAAGTGTACCTCTCCAACATGGCTGTGCACAGCAAACTGCACCTACTACCCCGCTGTTATTTACACCCACTTCGGACAGACTTGACTAGAGAAAGGTCGGGCAGTGTTCATATTAAAGGTACGTAAGATCATTTCTCTAGGCAGACGTTCTCGAAGAAAGAGGTTTTCACTTCCTCTCACGTGCCCGTAAGTGGTGCTGAGGGGCTGGTGGGAAATACATGCACAGTGGAGCGGCTACGAGGGCCGGTTCTGGAGCCAGACCGACTGATGTGAGTCTGCTCTCCACCACTTGGAAGGCGCATGACTTATGGCAAGTTACTTACGACTCTGCCTCAGGTGCCTGGCCTGTAAAATGGAGATGAGGGTACTTGACTCGGCTGTGGGGGTGCTGTTTCGGTTAAGTCTCCTAACAGTGACGACCCTGCACGGAGCATGTGCTGTGTGGGGGATGTGTGTGCAGCACAAGATAACGGGACCCAGCCCAGGGAGGCCTCGGACCCGAGAGGCAGGTTCATGCTGACAACGGGGACTTGGCTGTAGAGATCAATCGGGCCGGGAACACAGACTCCACATCACATTTAGTGTCAGAAAAGTCGGTATAGCTTTTTAAAATATGCTGCCTCTCACGGTATTAATTTCTTTAAAGATTTTATTTCTTAAGAGCAGTTTTAGACTCATGGCACAACTGAGAGAAAGTATAGGTTTCTCATATACCTGCTACCTCCCCCATGATTAACATCCTGCACCACAGTGGTACATTTGTTACAACTGATGAACCTGCCATATTGAAATCGCCCAAAGTCTATAGTTTACCTTAGGGTTCATATTGTATATTCTGTTGTATATTCTGTGCGTTTGGACAAATGTATACTGACTGTATCCACCATTATAGTATCATACAGACTAGTTTCACCACCCTAAAAATCCTCATCCCTCCCCCACCCACTTTTAAGGGATGAAGGATTCGTGTTAAATATCTTTTTCTGTGTGACTTTCTTGTAACTGCCCTGTATTATTATTATTTATTATTATTATTATTATAAGAAGAAGAAGAATAAGAAGAAATAAAAGAAAGAAAGGAAGGAAGGAAGGAAGGAAGGAAGGAAGGAAGGAAGGAAGGAAAGGAGGGAGGGAGGGAAGGGAGGGAGGGAGGAAGGGCGGAAGGGAGGAAGGAAGGAAGGAAGGAAGGAAGGAAGGAAGGAGGAAGAAAGGGAGGGGCAGGGGAGGAAGGAAGGGAGGGAGGAAGGAGGAAGGAAGAAAGGAGGAAGAAGGGAAGGGAGGAAGGGAGGAAGGAAGGTAGGAAAGGAGGGAGGGAGGGGAGAAGGAAGGAAGGAAGAAGGAAGGAAGGGAAGAAGGAAAGAAGGAAAGGAGGGAGGGAGGGAGAGAAGGAAGGAAGGAGGGAAGGAAGGAAAGGAGGAAGGAAGGAAGGAAGGAAGGAAGGAAGGAAGGAAGGAAGGAAAGGAGGGAGGGAGAGAGGGAGAGAGGGAGAGAGGGGGGAAGGAAGGAAGGAGGGAAGGAAGGAAAGAAGGGGGGAGGAAGGAAGGAAGGAGGGAAAGATGGAAGGAAGGAAGGAAAGGAGGGGGGGAAGGAAGGAAGGAAGGAGGGAAGGAAGGAAAGGAGGGAGGGAGGGGGGAAGAAGGAAGGAGGAAGGAAGGGAAGAAGGAAAGAAGGAAAGGAGGGAGGGAGGGAGAGAAGGAAGGAAGGAGGGAAGGAAGGAAAGGAGGAAGGAAGGAAGGAAGGAAGGAAGGAAGGAAGGAAGGAAGGGGAGGAATAGGAGGTGGAAGATAGAAGAAGAGAGGAAAGGAATCACTGATTCCATGTAGCTTCAAAATGCAGGCAGGTAAATTCTTAGGTCTGAGGTTTGGAGCTTGAGGCCCTGCCTTCTGAGTCCTTGGCTCTGGCTTCAGAGCCCTTATCTCTGGCCTCTGGGTCCAAGACTCTGCCCTTGGAGTTATCTTTCCTTTCTATGGAAAGGGTGGTTAGTGGTATCAGCCTGGTTCTTGCCTGTAGAATTTCAGGACTCTGCCAGCCTTCTTTCAGTTTGTCCTCTGTCCCTTTCAGGTCGAGGTGGTCCTCCTGGTATAAGATTCTCAAAAACCTTGTGGATCTTTTGTGTATGTCACAGGGATTCACACCATTAGACAAGAGTCACGGCCACAGACCTCTCCAGGATAATCCCATCTCTATTCCTGGCTTCTGCTGGATGGCTGAGTAGATCTAAAAGCCACACATCCACTCTCTTCAGGAAAAGGATGTCTAGCATGCCCTCAGCCTTCTCTCCAGACTACCCTTTCTTAACAACGAACTTCCTACTTGTAGCATCTTCTGTAATCTGGATAGACTAAGAAATCTCCCTGAACTGTCATGTCCTGGCTCTTTTTTCTCTAATGGTTTCTTCCTTAATTATCACTTTCCTCTCTTAGTTTACGAGAAGCAGCAAAAAAAGAAATCAAGCCACATCCTCAACACTTGGCTTGGAAATCTCCTCAGCTAAATATCCAAGATCATCGCTTACAAGTTTGGCTTTGCCCAGGCCAGTAAGATGTAATTCAGTTAAGCTTCCTGCTACTCTCTAGCAAGGACTGCCTTTCCTCCAGTTTCAGGGACCTGTTCCTCATTTCCTTCTGGGCTCTGGCCAGAAGTGCCTTTAACATCTCTGTCAACATGCTGTTTGCAACGATAATGTGCATTCTCGAAGATTATCAATAAACCTTTCTCTAAGGTGCTCCTCACTTCCTCTGAGAGCCCTCGCCAGAAGCAGCTTTCGCATGCATATTTCTACCAACCGTCTGCTTCAGGCAATCCAGGCTTTTGCTCTCATGCCTCTCAAAATTCTTTCAGCCTCTACTCCTAACCCAATTCTCCAAAGCCACTTTCACATTTTTAAGTATTTGCGACAGGAGCAACCCACTGTCCAGCTCCAAAATCTGGATTAGTTCTCTATAGCTGCTGTAACAAATTACCAGAAACTTGATGACTGAAACAACAGAAACTTATTCCTCAGTGCTGTGGAGAACAGAAGTCCAAAATTAGTCTCACTGGGCTGAAATTGAGATGTTGTTAGAGCCACATTTCCTCCGACAGCCTTTCTTGACTATGGATGCATTACTCCAGTCTTTACTTCGGTTTTCACATTGCCTTCTCCTTTCTGTCTCCTATGTCGTCTGTATTCAATTTCCCTCTGCCTCTCTCTTATAAAGACACATGTGGTTGCATTTGGGGCCCAACTGGATAACCCAGAATAATCTCCCCAGTTCAAGATCCTTAACTTACTCATATCTGCAAAGACCCTTTCTCTAAATACAAGATCCAGGGATTAGGACGTGGGTAGCTTTTGGGAGGACTATTTTTAGCTTTACCACATGCATTATGTAACTCAAATTGCAAATGTTGAGGCTATTTTTGTGAAAATCATGCTAAATGCACCATTACGCTTTAAAACAGAAATAACAATGGAAATAACAATCTTCGTAACAAATTTGCTAAAGTATTTTGTTCCTTCTAGACACTCCCTTAGTTGGTCATCAAGGTTATAAAAATAATGGAATATTTGGCTTGACCTAGGCATCCTTGCGATCCCCTTAAGACAGAGACCGTGTTGCTTTGCTAAGGGCTGACAAAGTAAATGTGTTTGCTTTTGGTCTGAAAGAATTTCCCTTCCCCAGAATCTCCTAACACTATTATGCATTTCTTATTTAAAAACTCAAAAGCAAGATACAACGCTTATGAAGAACTGCCTAAAAATCATCTCTTTCAACATAGCTTACATTTTCTCCCAGGACCAAAGCCAGTTCATTGGAGAGACACGTACTTGGGCCCCGCTGTGCTGGCATGAGGCCAATAGGCCATGCTGAAGGACATTAAGACACACCCCCCCCCAACACACACAGATGTGTTGTAGAATCCGCTGGTGTGATGTTAGGGGGGAAGCTGTGCCATCCATCAGTGTACCCTTTATGAAGATCCACAGCAGAACGTTTCTCTCCGGACTTGGTAGAGGACAGCTACTCTGATGAACACCATTAATCTTACAGGACGATGCTATTCCCCGTGTCTTCTGCCTACAGTGTACTTCATTCATCCCAAGCACCATTTAGAGCCTGGGATGTAAGCTTTCATGTGCTGGCCTTACTTACTCCGGCCTTATTACGTTTTCCATTTTCCCTCTCTTTTTTCACTTAAAATACAGTAACAGTAAGTGACTCCAGCAAATAAAAGAATCTTTCAGTATAGCACTTCAAATTCTTTTTTTCTAGGGATAAGGAAGAGTTTCAAGCAATACATACTTCTGAAAAATAGAGGTATTTTAAGCAATACTTTTGAAAAATAGATGATTGAAATAGGATCTGATCTATGCACTTTGGATGGAAAAATAAAGTGACCTCATACTTTCATGTAGCATAGTAGTCAAAGCTAGACTGGACCTCCTCTGTCTAGGACATACCTCAGCATGGGCTACTCCAGCACGTCCAGTCGCATCATTTGAAATACCAGCCATAAAAATAACCTTAAAAAATTACGCTGATAATGCAGCCAATAATATGGATCCCTGCTATTTCAGAAGCAAGAACTGTAGCTATTTCTTCCTCCTTTATTTAGTCTGTTAGAAATTCAGGGTGCTTCTGGAGGAATGAATGATAATTTCTCCAAATAAGCAAGAACCAGAGAACACCCCGTGGACTGTTCCAGCACTTTTATGTCCCATTGATGTATCTGCCCCTTGGTAACTGAGCTCTTTACCATTCATTAGAATTACATAAAAACCCTTCTCTAAAGTTGTTCCTTTGTCCTTTATCCCAAAAGTCACCTGTGAAATAGACACCCCACATTTTCACACCTGGCATTTAGCAAAGAGCAAGTGGAGGATGCCAAAGAAAGTGACAGAAAAAGAAGATCCCCACTTCGTTTCTATTAAGAAATGCAAATTTCCTACAAATAGTAGAGGGCTTCCTCTTATAAAAGCCACACAAGACAGACTCAGAAATCATTCCAGCGGTTAAACTTAAGGGTAGTGAACAACAACCTGGCCACAATATTCTTTGACGTGACTACATGTTTATCAGCTGCTAAGGAGGGTAAGCCCTCCTTGGCTTGGGAACCTTGTCTAATACTAGTTACAGAAGTCTCCGTGCTTACTGGTATGGTTCCGATAAACATGTGGGAAGCACATTCTTGTCCCACTTCAGTTCCTAACTTGGGTGCTTTTGTCGTTGCTTATTTACTTACAATCCCCCTGCCCTATCTTTGCCACCAATGTCTACTTGATAAAAAAAAAAGCATTTACAGGAAAACTAATGATCATTACGCAAAGTCTAATTCATGCACAGAGTAGAGAAAGAGCGATTTCCACGGCAAACAAGTAGGTGATTAAGTGAAGGTGTTATTAAATGCATTATTATAAGTGTTTGACATGATAATTAGATGAAGAATATGACTAAGAGAACAAGTAACTTCAATCTAGTGTCAACTTCTTTTTTTAACTGCAATATCCAGAAACAAATGCAAGTAGTATTTCAAATTAACAGGTAACAACACAAACCACATAATAGTCTCCCTGAAAACTGCAGGTGCATGGGATTAACCCCAAGTGAGAAGAATGTTAAACCCAGTGTCATTTCACTTAACAGTAACTACCCTAAGAGTACTGGACTAACTTACTTTCTCTTTGCATTGAGATGCTACCCAATCAAAAACTTTTAGAAAGAGTACTTACTATTCTCATTTTTTTAAATAAGGAAACTGAGGCTCAGAATGGCCAAGTGTTCTGTCCAAAGCCACACAACTAGCAAGTGGCGGAGGGAGGCTGACCTCAGGTTAGCCGACCTCTGTTAGTTCTACTTCTGTTTGGTCATACAGCCATGATTCTTCCTTTTACTTGACTCATTTCACATGGAATGCTGATGTTCTTGGGGAAAAATCCACTCTATTCAAGGGCTGTTTCTATTGTTGTTGTTGTTATTATTATTATTATTATTATTACTATTTTAACAATGCAAGAGTAATGCCTGAATTTATCTTCATTGCACATTTCTCCACCAGACAAAAACATCAACATACCCTTTTACGAAGTTTTTCTGCAGCGTCAAGTTCAGCTTTAATAGTCTTATCAAATTTATTTAATAGTTTAGGCTTCTTTTTCTTAACTGAAAGAAAAAAGAGGTTTTATTTTGTATTTTTTTTTGTCTAGAAATAATTATTAAGAATAGTGATTTACAAGTAATGAGACACCTATAGCTGCAGTAGCAAACCCACTCCCGGCTCACCTCTTCCCACCCCCATCCCTAGCACGACACAGTCAGTAGCTGCCAAGGGAGGTACCGCCGCCCTTACTTCGACGGTCACAGGTGTTCCTGGGAGACTGGGTGGGTACTGGCATCCTGAAACTCACGAGGGATACTGGCCTAGTTTCCAGAATAAAAATGGGAGGTGTGATTTATGAACTCTTATTGTCAACTTTTGGGCTAAGTGCCAAAGACTGCTTAAAATAGCTTTTGAATATTTCTGCAATGTTTCTGATCAGATAAAGATAAAAATGGGAAAGTCAGTGGGAAATCTCAAGGGAGACAACGCTAACAGAATTTCATAGTCTAGTGCTCAAGGTTCTTCCATTGCATCATGGATACCACTCCAGCCATATTCCATACTTCAGCCAAACAGGACCACCCCGTGTTCCCCAAATAAGCTCTGTGCCATTTCGGATTCTACTTTCTCTAAGTAAAATGGCCCATTTTTTACCTTTGTCAGTTGAAAATACGCTCATCCTGCAACAATTAGCTCTAAACTACACTCTTCATAAGGTTTCTCCAGGTGTCACTCACATAAGTGCTCAGTTCTGCCTCCCTCGTGTCATTTCCCCTCTGGCTTAGAGTCCACAGCACCCTGCATCTCTCTCTTTCGTGGCCCTTCTCCTATATGACTTGTACTATTTTAAGATTTTTTTTTTTAAACTTTGTGCCCAGTGTGGAGCCCAGTGCGGGGCTTGAACTCACAACCCTGAGATCAAGACAAGGCACCATGTCTTAGATGCAGACTGAATTGATTCATGCTCACTTAGCATAAAGTCACATCCAGCAGGAGGGGGACGAGTCCTGCTGTTGCACACCTGGCAGTGCCTGTGGGGTGGATGGAGGCCGCATGGTCCCCGGAAGCCTACGGCAGACCGTCCTGCGGGCTCAGGAGAGTGACGAGGGCGGGACCTTGAAGGGTAAATGGGATGTTCCAGATAGAGAAGGGGGTTGGTAGTGGGATAGGGGGAGGAGACAGAATGAGGAAATGAGGACAGAAGAGAACTTCTCTAATGTTCTGACACTGAACCTACACATCCAATTGCCTCTCTCCTGTTACAGAGGAGGAGGGGCTCTCCTTTTTAAGATCCCGCCCCTCCGCGCACACACACCTGTCCTCGGCCTTCTGCACCTTCTAGTTGTCTCCTCACTCACTGGCTCTATTCCAAGCATCTCTTGTCACTTAATAATGCTGAAGTCTTCATCGTCTTAAAGCAAACCAACACCAGCCAGGACAAAGGTCGGGCTACCCTCGTCTACTTGCCATCCTTTCTTCCTCACCCCTCACTCATGGCCCCTCAACTCACAGTGCTCTGGTTTCCTCACCCAACACAGGGCAAAAGCAAGTCTTCTGGAAGGAAGGGGAGCTCAGTGGTTAAGAGTCAGAAGGCAGGGAGTCTGAGTCCCAACTCTGTGATTTCCGTGCTCTGTGACCTAAGCCAAGCTGGTAGCAAAACTTTTCTGGCTCTTACTTCCCTAATCTGTAAAATGGGGATGTTGTTTTTGAGAATGAAGTCAAAATTGCACATGAACATACAGCACAGAGCCTGGCATACATTAAGGTGTTCCATATCTGACAGCCAGTAATGCCTACGGCCTTCTCTGCCCATCCTTTTGTTCCTTTTTCTCCTGACTTCTTTCAGCACCTGGCACGGCTGACTCATCCCTCCTTCCTGACACGATCCCTCTCCTTGACTTTGTTCTGTGTTGTCCGCCTTCCTAGTTTTCCTCGTGCTTCTCTGGACTCTGCATCCCCCCCCCACCCCCCCGCCTCCCAGTTCCTCTCTGGCTCCTGCCCCCTGCTGGTCCCTGGGATGCTGTCTTCAGGGTCAGTCTTCAGCCCTGTACTGGGCTTTCTTTAACAGTTTAATTTCCAAATGGAACTACAAATTAACTAGTTAAGTTTCTTTTTTTTTTAATTTTTTCATGTTTATTTATTTATGTTGAGAGAGAGAGTGAGAGAGAGAGCATGAGCAGGGGAAGGGCAGAGAGAGAGAGGGAGAGAGAGAACCCCAAGCAAGCTCCGCACCGTCAGCGCAGAGCCTGGCCTGGGGCTCGATCTCATGAACTGCGAGATCACGACCTGAGCTGAAATCAAGAGCCAGACGCTCAGCTGCCTAAGCCACCCAGGCGCCCCTCTTTGGCAGTACAAAAATCACAAATCCACATGCCTGTGATTTGTGACACTGATGTCTCAAGCTCAGCACATAAGAAATCGAAGGCACTGTTGCTCACTAATCTGTTCTTGTCATGTCTGCCCTCTTTCAGAGGATAGCGCCGTACCCATCTGGTTGTCCAAACCACAAAACCGGCTAGAGATGGCAAATAAAACGGCAAAGGAGGAGCGTGTGGATTTGTCCAAAGAAAGGCTGAATGGAATCGCTACTATTTTTTTTAGCATTCACTCTGGGCTGGCCTCCACCCTGGGTGCTTTACGTATATCTCCTTTTATCCTCTCGACCTCCCACCCATAGGGAATTTAACTTCACAGGCATGTCACTGAGGTTCCAAAAGGGTTAGTCCCTTGACGCCTCCCTCGCTCATCCACATGGGAAGGATGGTTTCCACTCAAATGGTTTCCAAAGGGAAGGACACTTCCTAAAGCCTCTTAGCCTCTTGCCTCTCCCCACAGGGGAGATGGTGTGACTTATCTGCTCACTGGGTTGGGGGATATGACAAACTCGGGTGACTCAGTCCCATCCCTTCTCTTCCTCCCAAGGGCACATCTGAGCCGACCACGTGGGGGAACCAGGCCTGTTCCCTGCTGCCGGAAGTGGGCAGTTACATCTGATTCTGGGGTTTATTACTAATAAACCCATTGTTCCTGCTCATCCTGCCCATCTTTCAATTCAGGCTTCATCAGCAAAAAAGCTGACACTCTGAACATCTTTCCTTTATTTCATTCCTTATGCATTAAAAAAAAATGTTATGCTCTTTTATTTGTTTATTCCATCTTTCTCTTCCCCCTCCCTGAACCCTCAGGACCCCTATTGGGTTTTTTTAATAATTTTTTTAAACATTTATTTTATTTTTGAGAGAGAGAGAGAGAAAGAGAGAGTGGGAGTGGGAGAGGGACAGAGAGAGAGAGAGAGAGAGAGGGAGACACAGAATCTGAAACAGGCTCCAGGCTCCGAGCTGTCAGCACAGAGACCAATGCGGGGCTTGAACTCACAAATGGTGAGATCATGACCTGAGCCGAAGTCGGACGCTTCACCGACTGAGCCACGCAGGCTCCCCATCAGGACCCCTAGTGTTAAAAAATATAAGCGGCTAAAGCAGAGACGGGCAAAATAGGGAATAAAGGGCATTTCCAGCTGTGTGTCACTATACGTTAGCATGTGTGCTAAGGATATGGAAAATAAACTGACGTGTGACCGAGATGAGAATTCACGGTGGTGAGTTACTATCTTGTCGTCTCAGCACTGACTCATGTCTCTCAATTGTTCATTTTGGTTTTGCAGAAGTGTCTGTTGGCAGAATGCCAGTGGGACCAAGAAAGCCCAGGGTGTACCCGACGAGAGTATATTATTGCTGGCATCACTGGCTTTCCCACCTCTGTCTCCCGTTTTATAAAGTTAACACGAGACTTATCTAGAAGAAGAAAAATAAACTACTGCCAGCTCAGGACATCCAACATAATATGCTTGTTAAACAGCTAAGCTGTAAGTATCTCAATGTCAAAATATTTCAATATTATCACAAAAAAATAGACAAAATATTAAAAACCTTAACATATTTCTTTTCATGTATCTTCAAACGTAATAGTTCCTATTTCGCCTCTCTTTGAAATTCAAGTCTCATCCCATCATGGCTATTTTTATTTTTAAATGTATGAGAAGCCTAAGGCAATTTTTCCGACTCTCAAAAACACAGACAGATCTCCTCCTTCTTGTGATGGGGAGGCACAGAGCCAAGCCACAGAAACGACAAGGAGCACTCATGGTCAGTGATGGAACCAGGCTGTCAGGTGCTTTTGGCCTCAATGTTCTCTCATTTACCAATGAGTCACTTGGGCTGGTTGTGTTCAGGTCTCTTTGAACTTGGAAATCCTGTGCTTTAAAAAAATTTTTTTAATGTTTATTTATTTTTGAGACAGAGAGAGAGCATGAATGGGGGAGGGTCAGAGAGAGAGGGAGACACAGAATCTGAAGCAGGCTCCAGGCTCTGAGCTATCAGCACAGAGCCCGACGCGGGGCTCGAACTCACAGACCATGAGATCATGACCTGAGCTGAAGTCAGACGCTTAACGAACTGAACCACCCAGATGCCCCAGAAATCCCGTGCTTTTAATTTTCAGTTGATTGAAATCAAGTTAATCTTTCAGAGTAGACCTAGAAGGTACTGGAATGAATTGTTAATTTTGTTGAACACGGATTTAAAAACAAATGGTTTGGAAGGAAGCTATTTATGCTATATTAAACTTTGTGTAAAAATAATCACTGCCATTGCAAGAATTTTATCTTCTTCCAAAACCACTAAGGAGGAAAAAAGTGCATTTCAGTTGCATTTCAAATTCTTAGTTCCCCTGCCATGCCATGGCTGAAATGTTAAGAAAAAAGAAGAAAAAAAGAAGAAAAATAAAAGAATAATAAAGAGTATGAAAAAAGCCATCAGATTACATAAAAATTACTGTTGATTCCCTTTTCATTTCTACTTGGTCCACAAATGACGATGTTTTTATATTATGGTGCCTGGGTAGAATTTGACCACCAAGAAAAACAGACACAGAACCTTTGTATTAGATTTGTGTTCTAAAACTACTCCATTAAAACAGAGTGATGGAAATGGCAATGTCTCCACACGGTAGACAGAAAAGCAACAATTTCCTAGCCAGTCTCCCTGTTTCCAGTCTGTCTCCATGCTCTACACTGTCCCAAGGATATTTCTGTCCATGTCTTCCACTGTTTAAATACACCCATGGATCCCTGAACATACAAAATAAAAAATGAAGTTCCTGAGAATGTCATGTTAGCACTCCTGATCCTGGTTACCTAGCCAAGAGAAATGCAAACATATGTCCACACAAAGCCTTGTATGTGTATGTTCACTGCACCATTGCTCAGAACAGCCAAAGAGTACAGAAAACCAAATGTCCATCCACCTGGGAGTGGACCATCTGTGGCATAGTGATACAACGGACTACTGCTCCATACTAAGCCATAATATGCATAACGCACCTCAAATGTATCACGTTAAGTAAAAGAGGCCAAATTCAAATGGCTACTGACTGGATGATTCCCTTTATACAGCATTTTGGAAAAGGGAAAACTGCGAGGAAAGAAAACAGGTAAGTGATTCCAGAGGCTGGGAATGGGTAAAAGGGTTGACTGCAAAAGGTACAAGAGAATTTGGGGGTTACAGCATTGTGTATCTTAACTGTGGTGGATGGACTGTATCTAGACATCTATACATATGTCAAAACTCATCCCTGCACACTTGGATATATATGGTTTGGACCTAACCACGTGTAAATTATGTTTCAACATGGCCTTCATGAAAACGTTACAAGGAAGAGACAATCTAAGTGATTCTCAGTAAGGATTCTTACTTTATGTACAACAGTATGAAAAGCATTTGGGCATGGAAATATAATACTTGTAAAAGTAAAAATAAAATTGTATCTGATTTTGAGCCCCCTCCTTGCCATGAATCTATTGGGAGGTAATGCAAACTCAACCATAATTCAGAGGCTTCTCCTTGTAAAAAAAAAAAAAAAAAAAAAAAAGAAAAAGAAAAAGAAAAGGAAAAGGAGAAGGAAAAAATGCTCCTCCAGACCTAATGAGGCCTTTGGTGACATCTATATATTCTTCCTGTTTAATACCCAGCTACTTTTTTTAATCCTGATTGCTCACCCCTTTCTTAGTGTTCATTCCACCCTCAAAGCATTCCACTCTTTAAAAATAAACAAAACAACATCAAGGAATTTTTGACTACTCTTGAACTACATCAGAATGTAGTTCTTCAGTGTTTGAACACAATGGACAGAGCCCGAGGTGTCTGGATGGAGACCAACTTTCTTCACTGACTGGTTCATTCTTCCAACTATTTGCTAAAATCCCACTGTGTTCCAAGGACTGTTGCTAGGTGCTGGGAATTCAACAGAAATCTTCTCAAGGAGGCCACTGTCGTATTGAGAAGAAGGATGTAAATGGACAATTAACCTTCAGAGGAATGAGTTTAAGGATGGATCGGGAGTGGTGCTAATCTATTTGGGAGGCAAAAGAGAAAGTTTCCTGGGGAAACTTAGAATTCAAGTATACCCAGGTAGTGGCAGCATTATTCTGGGCAGAGGAAAGAGGATCTGTTTTGTAATTCATTTACAACTGGGGACTTGGACCTTCATCATGAGTTATTTTTCTTGGAAGCGAAAGGCCAAGCATCTCCTTCTGTTTGGATGGTAGCGTTTGGTACCATCTATGTGAATGCTCTTATTATGGGAAGCTGAAGGCAGAGATCTTGTTCAGGAACTCTGGGCACTGACTTGCTCTCTCCCCATATTTGAGGATCTGGCCTTAGTGATGCTAAGCCTGCTTTAAGAACCAGCAGAGGCCCAAAGTGCATGTTTAGGGAGTATAAGTTTTGTTGAGGGAGGAGGTACACCCCAACTGTAAAATGGCAGTGGGGGGCGCCTGGGTGGCTCAGTCGGTTAAGCGTCCGACTTCAGCTCAGGTCATGATCTCATGGTCCGTGAGTTTGAGCCCCGCGTCGGGCTCTGTGCTGACAGCTCGGAGCCTGGAGCCTGCTTTGGATTCTGTCTCTATTTCTCTGCCCCTCCCCAGCTCGTGCTCTGTCTCTCTCTGTCTCAAAAATAAAATAAAAACATTAAAAAAATAAAAAAAAATGGCACTGGCACAGCAAGAATTGGGCTTTTGAAAATATGCAAGACACAAAGTATACAACCGTAACTCCCTACCCCGACCTGGACAAGGGATTCCAGGCGCCATGCGTCTTACTTGCACTGAAGGCCATGGTATCTGCTCCTGCCCTGGGCTTCCATTTTGCTTTTGATACAATTTTGTATGCTAATTAAGGACCTTCAATTAACTGAACTCTGAGACACAGGGAGAAAAAAAAACGAGAATTTCTCCCGCTAAGTCAAAACCCCCCAAATGCTTCATTTGTTCAAGGGATATAATGTCCATCTTGAGCTATTTCACAGTGGTGTTTCCTTGAACCAAGTTTACTGCCTTTTGCAAACTGTCCCCTGGTTTCTGTTTTCCTCTCCTGTTCTGTACCACAGAGCGTTTTAGGTTTCCTTTATATAGCCTCTCAAATATGGCATGAACTTCGACACCTCTGTGACTCTTCTCATGGTGTTTTCTTTGTCTGGAAAACACTTCCCTCTATTTCTACCAAGGAATACTCTGCACTTCAACCTTTAAGACCTAGTTTAAATGCCATTCCTCTATTTAGTCATCTAAGACTTCATCATGCAAAAAAAAAAAAAAAAAAAAAAAATCCTTCTCTTCTGTGCTCTTATAGCATTTTGTTTCTAGAAATAGTAAACTTTTCAGGCTGTGTTTAGTTGGTTGTATATTTAGCTTGTGCACGCTCACCCCCTCTCTCTTCCTACCAAGACTCCCCAACCCTTGCTGGATTGTTAATTCGTGTGAGAAAAGAACTTACTTGCAACTTATTTCCAGCATTTAGCCCATGGCTTGTCCTACAGAGACAGTCCTTGACAAATGTTTCCAGACATATGTAAGCATGAATGAATCAAGACATTCTGGAAGGGGGTAGGACAATGTCAGTCTGTAACTTAGGCATATCAACTATTAAAAAAAAAAATCAGCAAACCATAAGCAACCAAGAAGAAAATGAACTGAGAGTAGCTTGCTTTAAAAAAGAAGGTCTAATCCAAAAAGAATCAATGGACAATAGTGGAGGGGACAGAGGAAAAAGATAAGACAAAGAAAAAGGTACATATGCAAGCCAATCCTCCCTGAAAAAGTATAGAGAACACTGATACTTAATTCTCATGTCTCATTCCATCCTTATTTTTCAGTATATTCAGCAATTTAGAACACAAATGGCAGAATACTAGCACAACTGCAGGGGCCAAGGGCAGGCTGCCCCAAGATGGGCCACTTTGGCATGAAGACTTTTTCAAATAAAAAGCCATCAAGCCCAGAAGATTCAGGAAAAGCTCTGTACCTCCCTGAAAGCTGCTGTAAAGAATTTGGTTAGAGGGCCTGCTCCAGGAAGAGAGCTACCCCCATAGATAATTAACTCCGTCATGATATGAAGTAGGCAGGTAGACAGGGAGGAACCTAGCAAGGCCTGTTTGATCCAAGTTCTGTATGTCCCATTGTTTCAAATGGCAAACATTTGTTTACCAAACATTTACTCTTTTTCATCTTCTCCTGAATTGCATTCCTTCCCTTGGAAGTCCCAGATCCCTACCCGCTTCTCCTTAGTTCAAAATGACCTACTGACTGTCCACAATTTCCATGTCTGTATGGATTCCCCATTGGTACAAAATTAAATTTGATTTTCTCCTGTTAATCTGCCTCATGCCAGATTTGATTCTTATTCTGGCTAGAAGGACCTTGAAGGACAGAGAAAATTCTTCCAACCCAACTAATCAGTAAGTTCTTAGACTGCAAAATTCAGCTCATTTTAGTAGAATATAAGTTCACAAGGCATCTTGTTTTTATGTTCTGAGTCATTGCGTAATGCCTTATAAAATTGTTTGCTGATAATAGTTGACATTTACTGAGCACTTGCTCTGCTTGGCATATATGACTCACCCAGGCTGTGCAAACTGTAAACAGCAGAAGCCAAGGTTGGATCTTGGGGTTATCTCGGCTGCAATGTCTATGCTTTTGACCATTGTGCTGTATCTCTAGCATCTGGCCCAAAAGTTAAGAAACTAGGGTGTTTCTAAGGGTTTTGAGAGTGATGACAGAGTAGAATTAAATATTAGTGTAAGTATCATGTTGTTGTCAGACAGGAAGAATTCCTGTTCCTTTCAAGGTCCTTCTAGTTGGATGAAGAACCAAATGGCATGACACAGATTAACAGGAGAAAATCAAATTTAACTTCACACGTACAAGGCATCTACACAGATACGGAAATTCCAAAGACAGTGAGGCAAAATGAGATATATATGTCATCCTGAACTAAGAAGAAGTGGGTAGAAGTCTGAGACTTCACAGGATGGAATGTAGTTCACCAGGCAATCATGAGAAGAGCAAATATTTGGTCATTAGATGTTTGACCTGCCATACAGATGGGTCACTCAGATCAAGTTTACCTCTGGTAATAACTCTTATTCTGAGAAAGACCCCCAATTTAGATTCTTCTATGTAGTTAAAAGCAGAAGTATGTCTTGAGTTCATAAGATCTAAACTGTCTTCAGTGCAAAATAATCTTCATGCAAAAGTGGCCCACTTTGGGGCAGCTTGCTCTTGGCCCCTACATTGTATAAAGGAATAAGTTGACCTTTGTACTACCTGTCTTGAAGGATAAAGGTAAATAACCATAGTAATTTTCCTTTTGTGTCTCGAAGATCCAGGGTTTATACATTATGCACAGACACCAAGGCTTGGTAGGGTAATCACAGTGTATAGAGTCTGGGGGCCAGAGTTTGAGCCTCAATTTTGCCTTTCTTCAGTGACTTGCTTAATTTTGCTTCCATGAAATTTGGGATAATATCTAACCCTCATCTACCAACCATAAAGGAGCATAAAACATCAATACCAATGTTACTCATGACTCAAATCTATAATAATACCTTATTTTCATGTATCTTAAAATTCTGTTCTTTAATTATATGGGATATGTGTATGAATATATCTTTGTAGGGGCCAAGGGAAGGCCACTCCAAGATGGGCCACTTTGGCAAGAAGATTATTTTGAGTTAAAAGGAATCAAAACCCAGCAGATTCGGGAAAAGGACTTTACCCCTCCCTCAACTGCCCAAATTCACATTGAAAAGGAAAGCCTGAATCAGCAAGAGAGCTATTAAGAGATTCCTTTTTTTTTTTTTTAATTTTTTTTAACGTTTATTTATTTTTGAGACAGAGAGAGACAGAGCATGAACAGGGGAGGGGCAGAGAGAGAGGGAGACACAGAATCAGAAGCAGGCTCCAGGCTCTGAGCCATCAGCCCAGAGCCCGATGCGGGGCTCGAACTCACGGACCGTGAGATCGTGACCTGAGCTGAAGTCGGATGCTTAACCGACTGAGCCACCCAGGCTCCCCAAGAGATTCCTTTTTACCTAAGAAAGCTATTTGCATAATAGGGCAGCCTTTGCTTCTCAAACATCTCCTCTTACCTTCTGACAAATGGCCTTCCTCCTCATTGTATATCCCCAGACCTCTACCTTGGGGGGGTTATTAACTCCTTAGCTCCGAATGTCATGTAAGCCTCCTGTTGCCAGACTGTCCTTGGGAGTTTTATGTCTGTGTATACCCTGCATGTGCAACACTAAATGATATTTTCCCGTTAATCTTGTCTCATATCAATTTAATTCTTAGTCTAACTTGAAGAACTTTGGAGAGAGGAAAATCTGCTCATCCCCAACACCTTATTAGCAAATGGTTTTAGGAATTATTTTTATTCATTTATTTGTTTTTAAGATACCAGATTTGCTCTAGAGTCTGAAAGGGCGGGCCTACGCCTGCCGACTCCATCTTGTTCTGTGTCCTTCACCTTGACCACGCCTCCTCCCCTTGAGTAACCTCCTGCTCACCTGCCTAACAGGACTCGGACCCTTCCCCAGCCAATCTGCTGAGGCCACAGCCATTACCTCACCAACTGCCCCTAGGCCCCAATAAAACCTTCGTCCTTTTGAAACTCGCTCTCTCTCCCCGGTATGGTATCTCGGTGTGGGTAGGGGACTGAGCTCGAGCTTGCTCGAATAAAGGCTCTTTTGCTTTTACATTGGACTCGGCTCCCTGGCGGTATTCGGGGATCACGAATTCTGGGCATAACAGAGTCAACCATTTCCCTGACAGATTTTGGGCAACTAATAACTTTGCCACACTATATCTGTATCCAGTTTGCATTTTCTGAGTCAACAAAGGACTAAGGACCTATGCGGACACACTATACTTCCCTTGTTCCCTGGACCCTGCCATGTGTCTCCAAGCAGAATCACACAAAATATGAAAAAACTGCTTTTTGTAATAGGTATCCAAAGGTGGAATATGATGAGAAATAATCTAAAAAGCAAAAATATTTTAAGGGACGGAAGAGTAAGACTAAAATAAGACATTGAAGGAAAACATGCGCTCTCTCTGAAAAGCAGCCTGAAGCTAAAATAATCATGTAATACACTATTGCAATATTATTCATGTTAATTAACAGTTAACCTAAGACATATTTTAATCTTCCTGTATTAGAATTGGAAGTTAATTTTTCTTTTCTTTTTTTTTTTTTAAGCTTATTTATTTTAAGAGAGAGCAGGGAAGGGGCAGAGATAGAGGGAAAGAGAGAATCCCAAGCAGGTACTGTGCTCACAAAATGGAGCCTGACACGGGGCTCGATCCCACAAACCATGGGACCATGATCTGGGCCAAAATCAAGAGTCAGATGCTTAACCGACTGAGCCACCCAAGTGCCCCAGTTTGCTTTTCTTTTTAAAATCAATTGTAGATTTCAATGTAAGAAAAAAAGTCTCTAAATTTGTCTGACATTATGGCAAATCTATAGATTAAGGCAAATGATGAAAAAGAAGGAAACAATAGAACAAAATATTCAAGACTTGGAAGAATCCAGTACTAAGATTTTTGATGGGATTCCTTCTGCTGGGTATAGGGAAAGCAAGCCCGCATTTGCTCATGTACCAGTGTTCCTCCAAGGCTCAGGCAGGGGAGGACGACAGGGGCACACAGTTCTTTCTCTTTCTTTTAGAAGTGTGAATTGAGCAAGATATTTTAGGGGAGCAAATTTTGCCACCCCACCCCCCCACCCCCTGATATGCCTCTTTGGCATGTTGTTTATTTTAAGCTGGTTATTTTTAAGAAAGTGTAGACACAAGAGAAGCTCCGAGAATCGAGTAGAAGTTGCCCTTTTGTAAGAGACATTCACGTTTTAAGGGAGATAGCCATTTTGAAGGGTGTCTCCCTCTCTGTCTTCCCTACCAGGAAGGAGGGATGACTCAATGTACAGAAACTCTCACCAATGGAGAAAGCCCAAAACTTAAGTCTGCATAACAACCTGATACTCGTTTATCGGGATTTCCTGCTAAGCTCCCATGACTGACTCCCCAGCCCCACCACCTTTCACCTTTAGCTGCAGATGGTCTTTAAAGTGATGGCTTCGGTCATTTTGGAGAGTTACTCAGTTTTCCAGGGTCTAACCCATGGATACAGAAAGTACACGTTACTAAACTTTTTTTCTGTTAGTCTCTCCTATGCCCATTTAATTATTAGACCACACAAAGAAGGGAAGAAGGGAAAACTTTTCCACCCCTACAGTATTCTATTGCTTTGCTTCACAGTGGGGTCTGAAATAAACCTGCTTTCATATCAAGAGAGAGTCATGTTATTTGCTGTTGAGAAGCCCAATCAGCAGACAGCCATGGAAGTGCTTCTGGCAGGAATCATTGTATTATCACTGTGAGAGAGGAACATTAATGTGTTTGATCCAGAAAGGAACCCCCTCTGAGCCTGCTTCCTCTAATACTGTCTACCTTGTAGGTCTATGGTCCTGGGAGAAGAGGCCAATCTGGGCAACAACTCTTACCTGCAGCCTTCACTGCAGATTGGAGGGAAGAAGAATGGTCCACCCTTCTTTTGCCTCCTACAGCTAAGGAATAACGGACCCCTGTTCTCCTCAGAAGTAAATATCAACTATGTAGCCACAGGAGTTCAATAGTCAGAGCTTAAACCTAACAGTTAACATAAATATTTTTCAGCTGAGAGACACTAAGTAATACAACACAGTAAACATTATATAAAGGCCAATTGTTTTCATCTGCCCCCTCTATTGAAATGATGTGGGATTCCACTGGGAGCATTCAATGGAGCCAGCAAGTATTCCAGTTTATTAAATGTAGTCTGCTATCTCCCCATAGAGTTATTTTAATAAATTATACATCACTCCCTTTCTAGACTAATAATCCTTTAACAGATGTGACCCCATATGTTAGATTAGAAATTTCAGAAACGCTAAGTGATGTGTTTTCTATACATAAAAGAAACCCCTTTGGTGCCAAGGCAGTGCACAGGCTTACCAACAGCTGCTTCAGACATTATGAATTTATCTCCATGTGCACTGTTCCATGAGAGGTCAGCCACCTTCCCCAAATCTTATTTTAGATACAATTCTAGCGATCCTGCTCTTCTGGGTAAGCCCTTAACTCACTTTTAGGTAATACATTAGAACGAGTGTTTGAATCAGACACACCATCAGCAGCAAAAAGTAAAAGCTGACAGACTGAAGTAAGAAACAAAAACCAACAGAAATTAGCCCATTTCAACATGGGCCAAACTGTGTAGGGGTAAACAAGTGCCAAAAGGCATCACTTCACAGCAACTGGTGTTTATTAAAATGGGCATCATGGTCTCCAATCACCAAAGAAAGTTAAATTAAGTGCAGCACACAATTAAAAAATTTTTTTAACATTTATTCATTTTTTGATAGAGAGACAGAGCATGAGTGGGGGAGGGACAGAGAGAGAGGGAGACACAGAATCTGAAGCAGGCTCCAGGCTCTGAACTGACAGCACAGAGCCCGATGTGGGGCTTGAACTCACGGACTGTGAGATCATGACCTGAGCTGAAGTTGGACGTTTAACTGACTGAGCCACCCAGGCGCCGGCAGCGCACAATTTTAGAAGGTAGAGATGCATAAAAAAGTATTTTAGAAAGGTATCTACCAAATTTTTAAATTTTTGTTTAATGGTTCTTAAAGGTAATTTAAGCCATTTAATAATGTTTCTATGAAATATTGATTTCCCAGTAATGTTAAATAAAGCAATAATTTCCAAGCCTGGCTGTACATCAGTATCACCAAGGGAACTTGAAACAAAATAGGCATTCCCAAGTACCATCAAGTAAGAATCTTGGGGAAGTGGGTATTGCAAAGGTGAGGAGATGAGGATCTATACAATAAATAAATAAATAAATAAATAAATAAATAAATAAATAAATAGTTATACGTAATTCTATTCTGTAACATCACAGATATAGCTAAATATTAGTACATATATATGAATGAATAACTTAGGATATTTGGAAGCTAAGTTTCTAATGCTACCTTATTTTTTTGATTATCAGATGTCAACGTATGTTTGCTTGGTGTCTGTCAGCATTAATATTGGCTGGCTATGATTATTATACCTTTTAAGACACTAGTTACACCTGATTCATATTTTTTGACAGTAGGTGAAATGTCACCAAACCCAAGTGGAAATCTTTAAATATCATTTGATCATTGTAATAAAAGAAATCCCAAGAGTGCTTTGAGAATTCCTCCCTATGTGAAGAAAATGAAAACCTGATATTAGAGAATTTATTAATCTTGGTTTGTAGGAGTGGGGATAAACATAAGACAGCCACAAACTTTCAATAAGCAATCCAACTGTAAAGATCTGGGTCTCTAGGGAATGAGAAATAGTTGAGCTTATTGGGGAATAGCAGAAAAGTAGGGTGACAGATTTATAATTTAAAATTATAAAATTTTAAAAATATTTAAAATATTTAATTTTTAATATATTTAAATATTTAAAATTTTTAAAATATTTCTAATATTTTAACAAACAGAAAATACAGGTTTAACTGATAGACTTTTCATTACAGACAAACATGAATATGGATCAGTAACAGAATCATAAACCTATAATTCAATATATTGAAAAATAAAGCCATTGCCTTTCTGAAACAGATGTAGTGGAAATAGCAATAAAGAAGAAGGGGATATTATCTCCAAACTTCAATGCATACATCTCTAACTTCAAATGCATATATTAAAACAAAATCAAGTTCTTAAAAATTTCCTTATCATATATGAAACAAAGGTTTGCAATTACTTTATACTGGACAATGAAGGGTAGTAATTCTTGAGAGAGAGGAATCAAATTTCTCAAAACCAGTGATAAAAAGAAAACCTTTTATGTAGACAGGGGAGGACAGACATGCTACATATAAGGAACAAAAAAATAAGGATGATAGCAAACTTCTTATTAGAAAAAATGGAATGGAAAAGAGAATTGTACTTTTTAAAGTACAGTTGACCCTTTAACAACATGGGTTTGAATTGTGTGGGTCCACTTATACTTGTTTTTTTTAGAATATAGTGCTGTAAATGTATTTTATCTTCCTTATGACTTTTTTTTCTTTTTTCTTTTTTTTTTTTACATTTTTAATGTTTTTGTTTTTGAGAGACAGAGAGAGACAGAGATTGAGCAGGGGAGTGGCAGAGAGAGAGGGAGACAAAGAATCCAAAGCAGGCTTCAGGCTCTGAGCTGTTGGCAGAGTGGCAGAGCTTGGTGGAGGGCTCAAACCCAGGGACGTGAGATGGTGACCTGAGCCGAAGCTGGATGCTCAGTTGACTGAGACACCCAGGGTCTCCCTTATGATTTTCTTAATAAAATTTTCTTTTCTTTAGCTTATTTTACTGTAAGAATACCGTATGTAATATATATAACATACAAAAGATGTGCTAATCAACTGCTTGCTACCAGTAAGGCTCTGACTAGGCTATTAGTAGTGCAGTTTTTGAGGAATCAAAAGTTACAGTGCATTTTGACTGTGCAGGGGGCTCAGTGCCCCTAACCCCTGCACTGTTCGAGGGTCAACTGTACTAACAGAAAAAAAAGCCAACTGAGAATTCTATACCCAGCAAAAATATCCCTCAAAACAAGGGTGAAATAAAGGCTTTTCAGACTTACAAAAACTGAAAGAATTCATTACCAACTGGCCTATACGACAACATATGTTAAATGACATCCTTCAAACAGAGGGCAAATGATAATAGATAGGAATGTAGATGTACACACAAAAAGAAAGGACTGAAATGGTAACTGCATGGCTTACACTATGTCTTCTTTCTTGTTACTTAAATCTCTTTAAAAGATAATTGTTTAAAATAAAATAATTGGTTAAGCAAAAACAGTAACAATGTAGGGTAGGTTTAAAAATAAGGGTGAAATGTATGACAACAATAGCACAAATTTAGAAGGGAGAGGTGGAAGCATATATTGTAAAGTTTCTTATAGTATATGTGAAGTAGTATAATATTACTTAAAGGCAGACTGACAAGTTAAGGATGTATGCTATGGACCCTAAAACAAAGATTAAAGAAATAGTTACAGCTAATAACCCAACAAAACAGATAAAATGGAATCATAAAAATTATTCATTTACTCCAAAAGAAGGTAGAGAAAGAGAAAAATGGCACAAATAGATGTGACAGATAGAAAACATACAGCGAGAAATAGATTTAACCTAATCAAACCAATACATTAAATTAAAATTAAATTAAATATAAATATCCCAATTAAAAGCCAAAGAAGTCCAGCTTGAATGAAAAAGTACAACCCAACTATGTGCTGACTATAAAAAATGCACTTCCAATACAAAAACACAAACAAGTTAAAAGCCAATGGAAGTAAAATGGCACGCCCTTTTAATAATACCAAAAAAAAAAAAAAAAAAAAGCTGGAGTGCCTGTATTAAATCCAAGTAGATTTGAGTTCAAAGAATATTATGACTGACAAATAAGGTTATTCCATAACGATAAAGGAGTCAATTCATTAGAAGAATATAATAATCTTCAAAATCCATGACCCCAAAACAGAACTCTGAAAAGAGTAGAAAAATCTGTTAGTCCATCAGAGATTTTCATAGTGCTCATCCAATAACTAACAGAACAAGTAGAGAGAATGTCAGCAAGGATATAGATTTCAATAAGAGTATGAAACAACCTGACTTAACTGATATTTCTAGAACACTTCCCTCCAACAACAGGGAATACACATTTTTGCAAGTGCACATACAGCATTTTCCAAGCTTCCACCTTAAAGAAACTAGAAAAAGGAGAGCAAATTAAACCTGAAGTATAGAACAAAGGAAACAGTAAAGCTCAGAGCAGATATCAATAGCTTACAAAGCAGAAATATAAGAAAGTCAATAAAATTAAAGCTGATTTTGAGAAAAGATAAACTGATTAAACCACAGCCAGACTGATTAAAAAAGACAGCAAAAAACCCATAAATAACCAATGAGGAATTGAGGAAATGAGTATCAGGAATGAGTCAGGTGGATTGCTACAGATTCTACAATTATTAAAAGATAATAAGAGAATATTATGAACAATGTTTTGCCAATTAATTCAACATTTTAGATGAAATACACACAATTCTTGAAAGACAGAAACTACTAAAGGTTATTCAAAGAGAAATAAATAACTTGAATATCTTGTATCATTGAAAGAAATTGAATTTGTAATTAAAAATTTTCCCACAGAGAAAACTCTAGGCCCAGTCATTTTCACTGGTAAATTCCACCAAACATTTAAGGAAGAAATAATATATATTATGTAATTTCTTGAAAAGGAGGAATTGCTACTCAACTCATTCTATTGAGGTCAGCATTATTACGAAACCCAAATCAGGCAAAGACATTACATGAAAAAAAAAAAAAAAACAAACTACTGATTTTCCTCATGAGCACGGATGTAAAAGCTTCTAAACAAAATTTCACAAATTAAACCCAAAAACATATTTAAAGGATAATGCATCATGAAATTTATCTCAGGAATATACATATTTGGTTTAATATATGAAAATCAATCAATGTAACCTCTATTGTAACAAACAAATAAAACAAAAACAAAAAACCATATGATCATTTCATTAGACACAGAATGTGTCTGAATCCAAAACTCATGCCTGATAAAAACTCTTAACAATGTAGAAATAGATGGAAACTTTCTCAATCTGATAAACAGCCACTATGAAAAATCTACAGCTGACATCTACTTATTGATAAAAGACTAATTTTTTTTCCTCCTAAGATCAGGAACAAGATAAAGATATCTACTAACATAACTGTTCAACATTGTACTGGAGCTTCTAGCCACCGAATCAAGCAAGAAAGAGCATCCTGTTTGGAAACAAAGCAATAAAATAGTCTTAAATAAAGAAATGACATAAATATCTTTGTAGAAAATCTGATAGAAACTACAAGAAAGCTACTGGAACATCTCAGGCAGTTCAGCCAGACTCCAGGATACAAGATCAATATAGAAAAATCATTTTTTCCCCATAGACTAGTAACACGACAGAAAATTGAAGTTATAAAGTAATACCACTTGTAATCACATCCAAAAATATGATATACTTAAGGATAAATCTGACAAAAGTAGCTCTGTACGTGAAAACTGTAAAACAATGCAGAAGGAAATTTTATAAGACTTTAAATGGAGAGACATACCATGTTAACAGATTAGCAAAACTCTACATAGTATAGACATCAATTTCCCCCAAGTAAATATATAGATTCTATGTGAGAGCAAAATCTCAATAGCCTTCTTCATTTGGTAGAAGATGACAAACTAATTCTAAAATTCACATGGAAATACAAAGGACCTCCACCATAACCAAAACACAACTGAGAAAAAGAACAAAGTTTGAAGACTTTATTCCTCCAGTATTTTTTTGACAAATCCTGTGATTTCAAGGCTTATACAGCTATAGTAATCAAGGCAGTGTGGCATTCCTGTAGAGAGAAACAGATCCATGGGACTGAACAGAGTCCAGAAAGAGACCCATACATACATGGACTTTTCAACAAAACCATAAAGAAAATGGAGAGGAAATAAATAATATTTCTAGAGAATTCTGCCAACATAATTAAATAACCATATTTTGAAAATGAACTGGCATTTATGCCTTTACCATAAACAAAAGTTAATTCAATGGAACACAAACCTAAAACCATAATACTTCTAGGAAAAATGATATGAGAAAATCCTGGTGATCTTGGATTAGGCAAAGATCTCTTAGGCATGACTCCAAGAGCACCATCCAGAAAAGGACAAATTCATAAATTGGACTTCATAAAAATTTTAAATATCTTCAATAGCGACTATTAAGAAAATGAAAAGACAACGCAGAGGTTGGAAGAAAACACCTGCAAGTCATAAATGTGATAAAACTGCTATAAAAATAGTATATAAATAACTATCAACAATCAAGGAATAACAAAACAGACAACACAATACAAAGTTGGGGGTGGGCAAAAGATTGGAGCAAACATTTCACCAAAGAGAGAAGAATGAGAATTAAGTCCGTGAAAAGATGCTCCACACCATTTGTTTGTCACTAGGGAAATACACAGTAACACTCAACTAAGATATCACTACACACCTATTAGGATGGTTAAAATTAAAAAGACTGACCACACCAAGTGTTGGTAGGTGAGTGGGAGAACTGGAATTCTTACAAGTTGCTGGTGAGAATGTAAAATCAACCATACATCCACTTGGAAAACAGTTCGAGAATTTCTTAGAAAGGTAAACATACAGTTACCAAGCCATCCCACCACTCCACTTGTGACCCAAGGGAAATGAAAGCGTGTGTTCACAAAATGACTTGTACGTGAATGTTCACAGCGAATTTATTTGTAATAAATAGCCCCAAACTGGAAACAAGCCAAAGGTCCATCAACAGGTGAACAGATAAGAAAATTATTACATCAATAAAATGGATACTGTTACTACACACTATACCATGGATGAATGTCAAAATAATTGTTGAATGAAAGAAGCCAGACACAGAAAAAGGGCACATATTGTATGATTCCATTTATATAAACTTCTAGGAAATGTAAACAGTACAGAGATGAAGGGACCTTAGCGGATGGGGAGGGAAGGGGAATAAGGCGAGCATACAGGAGGGATCACAGAAGGGCAAGAGGAAACTTCTGGTACCATTGGATGTGATCTTGAGGGTTTCATGGCTGCATATACGTCGAGACTTATCAAACTGTAGGCTTTAGGTGAATTTTATCTATGTGAACTAAATCACAAGAAAGCTATTATATACACAAACACAACCACAATAGTATAATCATATCTAAAAAGAAATTAACAATAATTCCTGAATATAATTTCATGGGAGAGTCAGTATTTATATTTTGCTATCTTATGAACTCATATTATTAGAGTTTATTATTCTGAAAGGGGATCCAAACAAGACCCAAAGACTGTAATTTGTTTTGTCTCAAACAAATGAGTCTAAACTTCCCATGAGATCTTATGAGATATTAATGGTCCAATAAGAAACACTGAACAAAACAGTGCCAAGAATGTTTCTGGACATTCGTAACTATTGTCCAATAGCTCCATAGAATAAAAATCCAATCTAGCATCTGACAATCTATTCTGATCTGTTCATCTAAATTTCTCTACTGCATGAATTTGGTTATTCTGGATTGTCTAGAGGAATGTGTACATCAGTTTTCAAATCATTTTGAAAAACATTTATGGAGTACCTGACAAAATATTATGCTGGTCAGCATAGGGGATACAAAGATGAACAGAACACAGTACTGCTACAGATTAAATATTTTTTCCCTTCAAATTTGTAGGTTGAAACCCTAACCCCCAAGGTGATGGTATTAAGAGGTGTGGCCTTTGGGAGGTGACTAGTTCCTGAGGGCAGAGTTCATGAAGGGGATTAGTGCTTTATAAAAGAGACCCCACAGAGCTCCCTACTCCCTTCCACCATGTGAGGACTCAGTGAGAAGACACCGTCCATGAACCAGATACCAAATCTGCCAACGCTTTGATCTTAAACACCCCCACCTCTAGAACTGTGAAAAATAAATTTCTGCTAAGCCACCAAGATTGTGGCATTTTTGTTATAGCAGCTCGAAGGGACTAAGACAAATCTCTAGCCTCAAATAATTTAGATCGTAGAAGGAGTGGGGGAAGGAGGAGTCAATTAATGACTAGAATAGAAGGTTAAAAGTTATCAGGCAGGGGCACCTGGGTGGCTCAGTTGGTTAAGCGTCTCACTTCGGCTCAGGTCATGACCTCACAGTTTGTGAGTTTGAGCCCCGCGTCGGGCTCTGGGCTGACAGCTCGGAGCCTGGAGCCTGCTTCGGATTCTGTGTCTCCCTCTCTCTATCTCTCCCTCCCCAACTTGAGCTCTGTCTGTCTCTCTCAAAAATAAATAAATGTAAAAAAAAAAAAAAAAAGAAAATTATCAGGCAAAATGAGAATCATAAAATACTCTGGAAACATAAAGAAGCAAGACATTACTTCTAACTGGAACAATAAGGTAAGAATTACCTGGGGTCTGAGCTGAGTTTTAAAGCACAGATCTAATTTGGGATGAGGCAGAGGCAGGCAAAAACCTTCCAAAGAAAGAGAAAACTGTAAAGATGGGAATGTGGAAGAGGCAAGCTCAGGACTGAAAATTCAGGCAGAATTGCACTGGGTCGTGGATTAGGAATAGTGAAGATGAAGACTGCGTAAGGAGCTGGGCGCCAGACTATGCAATTTCTTGCACGACATTCTGAGGGATTTAGACTTTGTTCCACAGGCAATGTGGCATTACTGATGGTTTTAAGGAGTGACAGCAAATAACCTGTGTTTTAGGAAGTTCCTCTTGTCAGGAGTATGGGTAAGTAGAAAGGCAAAGAGCAGAAACAGGAGTGATTTCAGGAGGAGGAGAAGATTTCACAGAGCTGAGGGGCTGCCAATGCAGGGAGAGAGTTAAGTTCCCGACTAAATTAAATGGTTAAATTTTAAGTTAGAAAAAAAAAGAAAAGACTTGAACATACAATTCTGAGAAAGAATTGCATTTGAAGTGATCAAAGAAAAAAATTACCATGTCTTATCAATAAAACTCACATTCAGATAAATCCACTTTCATGAATAATAATATACGTTACATGTTAATTTTTGATAGCTTTTC
The DNA here is from genome assembly GCF_018350155.1 of Leopardus geoffroyi. NCBI lineage: Eukaryota > Metazoa > Chordata > Mammalia > Carnivora > Felidae > Leopardus > Leopardus geoffroyi. The sequence continues at coordinate 141,151,366 of NC_059338.1, read as the reverse complement.
ATTTTCTTTTTAACCCAACGCACTACCAACCACACTGTCACTTAGAGAGAAGGTGGGGAACATTCTAAAATGGCACAGATTACTGTCAGCCCAAATGATATGTGTTGTGTTGTGATTCTTTTTATGAATAATGTGCACTTTATTTTTATGCCACAGCACACCACATGTTTTGGTTTTTAACAGATGGCAAACTCTTTTTATCAGGGTTTTAAACTTGCACACTGGGAACAAAAACTATTTATACGGTAAACACTTTAGCTGATCCTATCTTTGGACAAGTTTAATTAAAGAATGAGATACCAACAGCACAATCAAGCAGACTCACGGGAGGAAGCAAGAAGTTGCTTCCTTGCTGAATACATTATTTTACCCCTGCAATTTAAAGCATCCACGGAAATAAATGGCACTATGGAGTTTTATAATAAACCCCATAAGCATTTAGCTTTTTTTGTTGTTGTTGCTAGCTGTTTTCAAACCTGGTGTTAATAAAGCTTTCACACCCAAGGAGAAGGAAAGCATAACTTACCCTTTAATGAGATGCCCTGACTCGACTGCTCACATAGCCCTCCAGTAGCCTCACACCTTATACAGTGTGTAGATGCTGGTTTTCTACATACAAACACTTTCTGAAACATCCCTGAAGAATCAGTATTCTCTTGCCCCAAAGACACTGAATATGTTGGGATATTGGGAGGATCAAGCTTCAAATTCATCAAGAGCCTCTTAGAAACGGAACATAGGCACATAAACAGTATGAAACAGACTCTGGATTTGGGGATCACTTATATTTTTTATGAAATAATAAAGAAAGTAACAATAACAGTTGCTCATAACCATAGAGCAGGACACCTCCAGCAAAGCGGAATGGTCATCCAAGGACAGGCAGAATCAGCTCCGTATCTTGCAAGTGGAAGGCTTATTCAAGACCAAAGAGCAACTAGGAATTGGTAGGGCTGACGGTACGCCTCCTGGGAAGGGACTCTTTCATCATACTCCAGTAATTTTCTTTTTTCTTTCTTTTTAAATACACTTTTTTTTAATGTTTATTTATTTTTGAGAGAGAGTGTGTGAGCAGGGGAGGGGCAGAGAGAGAGAGGGAGACAGAGGATCCTAAGCGGGCTCTGTGCCGTCAGCAGGGAGCCCAACGCGGGGCTCAAACTCATTAAGGGTGAGTGAGATCAGGACCTGGGCTGAAGCCAGACGCTCAAGCGAATGAGCCACCCAGGCACCGCAAGAATTCTCGAGTTTTGATCCAGTGACTTTAACCAGTAAGAGGAATTTCGGTGTCTATGAAGAAAATGTTCATGGAAAGAAAGGAAGAACTGATGACTACTTTAAAGGCTGACGCAGGCTGAACAACACTCATGTTCCCACATTTCCTCTCATGTTATTATGGGCCTCAGTCTCCCAACACCACATTCAGCCACATGCTTTAAAAACAAAACAGATAGAGGGGCGCCTGGGTGGCTCAGTCGGTTGAGCGGCCGGGCCGACTTCAGCTCAGGTCACGATCTCACCGACCGTAGTTCGAGCCCCACGTCGGGCTCTGGGCTGATGGCTCAGAGCCTGGAGCCTGCTTCCGGTTCTGTGTCTCCCTCTCTCTCTCTCCCTCCCCCGTTCATGCTCTGTCTCTCTCTGTCTCAAAAATAAATAAACGTTAAAAAAAAAAAATTAAAAAAAAAAACAAAACAGATCGAACCAAAAATTCAGTCTACGATGACTGACCAAGGGGGTGGGGGAGAAACCGTGTATTTCCATTACTTCAGTGCCTGTGTACTAAGTATGTCTGACCCTGTTAACCTAAGAGCCAATTTAAAACATTCCCCATTTTTAATTTCTTACTAACGAGTCTCTTCACTCATGTTTTATAATCACAGGGAAATACTCCAGGAAGTACATGGCTGAGCTATCATCATACTTCTCAGGGGGTAAAAGCCGGTCTGCCTCTGGCCTCCTTCCTCACCCCACACAGAGGTGTGCGGTTAATGGCACAACAACAAATGCCCTGCTGGGTCCTATACTGCTCTGCCTGAGACTGTCTTCAAGTGCCATGGAAAAATGGACTGCAGAGAAATGCACACGGGGTTCACGGCAGCAGTTATAAAGCAAGATGCGGTACGAATCAAAGTGACAAGGCACAGGAATAAAAAGCTCACCCAAGTTCACTGGTTTTATGTTGAAGCTATAATTTGGAATTAACGCTATTTCCACCCCACGACTAGCTGAATGACATTACTAATGACATCACTAATATGGTGGTGTAAGTGCACAAAGGAGTCCGTGATCCTTGGGGGAGAGGAGCCAAATTTCAGTGATGCATCAAGGTCATTACCTGAAACACACCTTTATCAAACCTTGCATTTTGTGTAAAGCATATCAATTAAAGAAAGGCATCTTGCTGTATAGATTTCATCCACGGTTATTTCAAGTTTAGTTTTGAGTGTTTCATACAACCTGAAGAGAGTTGGTATTATAATCATGGTGGCTAACCAGCCTCGAAGGCTTCAGATGAGTATATACACACACATACATACATATATACACATTCCTAGAAGCAGGTCCTAATAAATCTTCACATGGACCAGGAAAGGAACAAATAGGAGAAGGTAGCATTAATGGTATTGACAAATGAAAGGAGAGAAAGTGTAAAAACCAATGGATATTAGAAAAAACAAATCATGACAATTTTCCTAAAAGTGATAGTGTCAAAGGTTTCCAGAAAAGACTCTAACAAATTTAAACTGTTTTATAGACAGCACCCCCATGATACCCTAGCAGAACTGCTCTTGGGGAAAGATGAGTGAACTGTGCACAGAAACACCTAGGAGCTGTTTTCCACATCAACACCTCATGTCTTTCATTCAAAAATAATTAAGTATCAGAATTCACAGGTCTACACAAAGAGAATTCTATGGATATAAGCCTGATTTGCTACTTGAGGACCAGCTCACACATCCTCCCCCCCAGGAAGACTTCAGCTCCCTGCCCACCCCCGCCCCCCTCCTCCTGCCCCTTGGCTGTGAGTTATTCTGTTCTCCGGGCTCCCTCAGCATTTTGACCATAACCTCTACCTCCTTCTATTCTAGTGGTTTATTTGCTCTGTTTTCAGGGCATTCCACAGAACATGGCAAACAAAGGAAGTGGAAATATCTGTTAAATTAATAAGGCATCCTCTTAGCTAGAAGTTGTTGTCCCTTTACTCAGTTCCCATGTACATTCTTGAAGCAGAGTCAATGCTCAGGGGGTGACTTCAAGTCCCAGGACCCGGCAAAAGAGGATACACGTTCACCTGGCACAAATGAACCTCCTGTGCAAGGAAAGGGTAGAAATACATACAATTCCTCCTCTTACTCTCTACCCACGCATGCGGGCTTCTTAAAAATTAGCACAAAGGCAAAAATCACTGTGTTTTCTGATTCTACCACAGCCAAGTGAACAAATGTACTTGAAATGGGTTTAGAATTTGCAACACAAGTTGCTGCATATTTGCCTTAAGTGATTATTAACCACATCAGTGGTATTTTCGTATCACTTTAATGATAAGAGTTTTTAAAAAGTTCACCCTGGCAACCCAAGAATGAACGGGTACACAATGATCCATTAAATGCTGAGCACCTTTTGTGTGCAAGGTGCTCATTGGGAGACGGCACAGAGGGAACCAATCTAGTCAAATGCACTTGCTTTCTAGTTTTAGGCTCCTATTTTTCTCAAAGCATCTTCGTCCCAGTTAGGAATATATCTTCAGTGCGTGATTTGTCCTAGGTTCCCAGCTACTTTCTAACCCATACATGATGAGGGTTAAATTAGTTGGCCTTAACAGTTAAGCGGCAAAAATGCCAGAGAACAGTTTCTGTCCCTGGCTTCTGTAGATGAGTGCAGATAGACAACAGGAGAGACAGGATCATCGATAACAACCATGTTCTTCGATAGGTGAAGTCTGAGCATGTGCAGATGGCAGGTAAGAATTCACTAACATTATTCTCTTGCAATACTGGCTCAAGTGTGTGAGGTTTAGCAAAGGAATGGACTTGTGCGAGATGAGAGGAGTGTGCACATGAGACAGACCAGGGCCCCAAAGGGCCCACGACCAGATTCAGAAGCCTCCCCAGCCCAGCTCAGTATCCTACCAACAGCACGATAAGGAAGTGGTCCGTTTTTCTCAGATTCACACACAGTTAGGTTTGCTCGCCATTTGTGACTCATATACTCATTGTTAAGAGAGCCGTTTAATAAACTTACAATGGTCCTTTCCCTAGTACAGGTTCAGCTCACAGTCCAGTGTTGCTGACATCCCTGCACTGGTCCGACGCCCTGTAGCTGTCGTCTGGACCAGCACCTCAGCCGGGCAGGGCTAGCGATGGGGCCCTGGGCTGCGTGCCAGTGCCTCTGGAGGAATCCAATGCTTCCCCTCTACGTGGAAATCCTTCTGTCAGCAAACGTGTTCCTGCTCCCGGGACTTGTTGCCTGTTCCTGATGCCCTGTGATAAGGGCTTCGACCTGTTTCTGAGATCTATCTGCCTGCAGCCTGGCCTCCCGGATGCCACCTGCTGCTTGCACCTAATTTTCTGTCCCACCCTTGAGTGCCTGTCTGACCTGAGGCTCCAGCCGCTCTCCACCTTGCTGTAAGCCACCTGCTGATCACACTCAGTAATAGCAAAGGACCTTAGGACCTAAGTAGACGACGAGTGGGAAGAAGCAGCATTCTGGCACAGGAAAAAAACATGGCTGCCGGGCCAAGGTGTTAGGAATAAGCAAGGAGTCTGGCTTCCTGGGCAGAATGTCATAAAATCGCCTGAACTGAAACAGAGAGGATCTGATTTATTTTCACTATTATTAACACTTTCTACTGTCAACACATATTTGGTTTTGAAATGAAAAACATATAAACATACGGCAAGAATTACTGCTGTAAATGCCGGTACAATCAACCATTACATCAGAAGAATAAAAAAATGCTGTGGAGAAGAGCTCTGTAATCAGACTGAGGTCATTTTCCGTAATGCATTTTCCAAACTAATGCGCTCTCCAGTTTGAAGCCTTGTTTAAGTAAATGAATGTATCTGACTACTGACAGCACTTTTTATGACAGCACTGTCTTTTTATGACAGTTCTTGAAAGCTTAATTTTAAGCTAGCCTGAGCATATGTGGCTAATATGTTCATCTTTAATTTGCTTCGGCGTACAAACAGACCATGTGTTAATACACAATAAAGTGGATCACTCTGATTTGAAGACAGGGTCATACTTCCCATCAGTCAAAAGAAAATTTAGACCCAGATGATAATTTTCAAACACACTAATATCCGGGTTTTTTCCTTGATAAACCTATTGTGCTCCCCTGCTCATGTTGTCACAACCGCGGCAGAAATCAGCTTTGTAAGCTGGTGAGTGCTCAACGGAAAGCGTGAGAATGGGATTTTACAGATAACGAAGAATTTGCTATTATTGTCCTGCGGTGCACCTGACTGAAGATTCATTCCGGTGCAAACAGGTGCCCTGAATTATCCCTGGTACCACAGTTTGGCTGAAATCATGAAATGAAAAATAAAAACAAAGCAAATGTGTATTTCAACACAGCTAAAATCTCTACTGCACTTGCTGAGACTGGTAATATATGCTGAGCTCATTTAAATCACCAAAATTGCTGTAATTAAACTTCTCTCTAAATCAGACTTGTAGAAGAGTCAGAAATCTCCTATAATTAACTTATCTGTGGAAGTAATCAGACAATAACTGCTGGTGTATTTTAGGAACCACTAAAACTACAGTAGCTGTTGAATGTAATGATTATAATAAATCTTTAACAGCAGGTTCCCTCACAACCCCTTCTCACAGCTGCAAGGGTGGGAGGGAGACTTTTCCCCGAGCATTTCCTGGAGTTGGTTTAAGTGTGCTATTGCTACACGGCTCTTCGATGATACGGGAAGATTGCTAAGGCGTCATGGTACGGCCTGAATGGAACCACCAGTCGGCGCTACCCCTAGGTGGGCTGTTGGTACTAACAATAAGAACAGATAGCGTGTTAGGTTCTGCTAAAGACAATGAACCAAAGCACCTCCAAAAAGCAGCTGAACGACGGAAGACCTAGGGTACCTGGGTGGCTCAGCCAGTTAAGCGTCCAACTCTCGATCTCGGCTCAGGTCATGATCTCATGGTTCGTGAGTTTAAGCCCCACATGGGGCTCTGCACTGCCAGCGCGAAGCCTGCTTGGGATTCCCTGTCCCCTCTCTCTCTCTGCCCCTCCCCCCACTCGCACTCTTTCTCTCCCTCTCAAAATAAATAAATAAACTTCAAAGACAGAAGACCTACCTGTAGAAATCACGCAATAATTAAGTTCAAGGTAGTGATGACTTGGTCAAGCCCATGTGAAGGGCTCTCAGAGACCAAAGCCACTGAAGCTTGATGACAGCTGTCTTCCCAGACAGATACTACCATTCGTATCCCAAGAAGACAAATGAATGAATTATTTGAGGGAAGAACCATGCTCCCAAGCCAAAGCCATCTGAATCAAGGCTGTCCAGTGTTTTGGTACATATTTTATTACAACAGAAAAGTATATGAAAGCAAGGAGATACTGCTGGAACAAAGTACTACACAGGTGAGAGAACAACATTCTCATGCATCCATTCACACACTAACTTATTTCAACGATTATGTATCTGTAAAGCACTGTACACGAAACTGATAAAGCACCAACTGGGAAAGTATTTTTGCAATACAAAAACCAACAAGGGTTTAGTATCAATATTAATGAAATCCTAAAAACCAACGAGAAAAAAAATACGTGAATAGGCAGTTCGCAGAATGGACGCATTTAAGATGTTCAGCTTCTCTAGCATTCAAAGAATGTTAATATTCATATTTCATTGTATCAATGAGTTACTATGGATTTAAATAAATTAAATCAATGAAATGTCACTGAAACATTAAAGCAGCTATTGGAAGGCACTGGAAAATGACCAAAGACAGGTAGAAACTTATAAACAAAAGAATTTATTCTTGACAGTTTCTACATTGGATAAGAATGGTAAATTGGTGATCTTTTCGGGTGTGGGGGTACTTGCTCCCCAACCACCCCAAGTCAGGCAGTGGAACTGTGTCCTTCCCCGCTGAAGGGGGCAGGTGACAGCATGCAGAGAGCAGAGCTGATAAAAATTTTAAAGGGAAATTTTAGATGCAAGAGAACCACAGAAGGGCTGAGATCCAAAGTTTGAGAATACACTCTGCACAGATCCTGGCTGACTGATAACTTTCTATCTTCATGGACAGCCCCTGGGAGGCTGGTGAAAAATCAGGCATAATCTCAATGAGGATGGACTGCATCCTTCCCATATCATCAAAGAGCATATGTAGCTGCAAAAACAATTACCCCCAAACCTAGCAGCTTACAGCAACCGTAAACATTTCGTTTCTTCCACAAGAAGAAGACCTATTTTGCTATCTAGACCTATTCAAAGTGCTGCTTATGTATTCTCATGGCAAGGCAGCCAGCTTCCTCTAGAGCAAGCAAGTGATCCAAAGGAGAGCGAGGTAGAGTATACACTGACCTAGACTTGGGATTCACCCTCGGTCAATTCTGCATTGCCCTATTAGTCACATAGGTCAGCCCTATTCAATGGAAAGAGGACCCCACAGAAGCACAAATACCAGGAGGCAAGAATCACTGGGCGCCCTCCTGGATAACTACTACAGAAATCTACCTTTGAAAGACAAAACTACTCTGGTGACATGTGCAAGTGTGTTGTGTTTTGCCCAAGTACATTTCTCAATACACACTCAGTTGGGGTAGCAGAAATTAGAAGCCCTAACAGCTTGAGGTATAAGATAGCAGAACCTCAGGCCAGCAAAGCAACTGGAAATTAAGATGGCGAATATCAGAAAGAAGCCCCCAAATCTGAGTATGAATTCTGCCCACATCTAAACTACACAGGCCCAGAGTACCTCCATTTCTACTCTCCAGAGAGCTGAACTTAAAAAATAGCAGCTGGGAGCCAAACAACAACAACAACAACAACGACGACGACGACAAATTGAATAGGGAAAGCAGTCACCTTCTGCAGGGGAGATGGATTTTTCAGTTTGAGTCCAGGCAAGTTAACTGTCTACTAGATACAACAATCATTAGGGGGGGAGAAAAGTTCCAGGGTTGCTGTAACAGATTATATACACAGTCCAGCTTTTGCCCACAATTTACTAGACATGCAAAGAAACAGGACTCTCCTGATCCACACTTAGGGGGAAAACGTAGTCCGTAGCAACTATCTCCAAGTGTGCCCAGATACTGGGTTTAGTGGAAAAACATTTCAGATTGCTGATTATTAAGAAGTATAAACACTTAAAGAAAAGCATGGTATTAATGAATGAACAGATATGGAATCTCAATAGTAAAATGGAAACTATAAAAAAGCAGCAATCAGAGATCTAGAGTTGAAAAGAAAAGTAGCTAGAATGAAAATTTTACTACATGGGCTGAAGAGCAGATTTGAAATAGAAGAAGAAAGACTCACTGACCTTAAAGACAGAACAACAGAAATTATCCAATCCAAGAGGGGAAAATGATAACAAAAACAAAAGTTTCAGAAATCTGGATATTATCATGCAGTCCAACAAGTAACTGGAATACTACATGTAGTGGAGAGGAAAAGAAAAAATAAATAAATAAATAAATATGGCTGAATATCGTTGAAAACACTTATAATAAGAAATTTGGGTAAGAATTAAATGAGAACCTATGTGAAAACAACATGAAATACAGTACATTATAGACAGTTAATTCATATATTGATACTTCTGTTTATAAACTCTTCTTGCCCATCACTTGGGCTATTTGCATCTCATAATATCACCATCAGATGAAGAGGTAAATTAAAGGGAAAGGGATTAAGCCACACTTTTCATACCATAACTATTTATTCAACTCCTATGATATTATGGTTCAGTGCTATTAGAGGGATGTGATGGTTTAATTTTATGTGTCAACTTGACTAAGCCATGGCACCCATATATTTGGTCAAACGTGTCTGCATATTGCTGTGAAGATATTTTTTAGAGGACATTAACATTTAAATTAGTCAGCTGGGAGTAAAGTGGATTATCCGCCATAATGTTAAGTGGGACTCATCCAATCAGTTGAAGGCCTAAAGAAAAAGACTGACACTGACCCCCCCCAGCCCCCCACCAAGGAGGAGGAAACTCTGCCTTCAGACTGCCTTTGGCCTCGAGCTATAATATCAACTCTCCCTTGGGTTTCCAGTTTGCTTACTTACACTGCAGATTTTGGACTGGCTAGTCTCTACAATCATGAGAGTCCATTCCTTAAAATAAATCTCTGTGTCTCTGTCTCTATCTCTCTCTAAACATACACACATACACACACACACACACACACACACACACACACACACACACCTATTGTATTAGTTCTGTTTCTCTAGAGAACCTTGACTAATACAAGGTGGGGGAGGGTGTCACGGTTCCTACCTTTAAGATGCCTTCTGTCTATACTCAACACATCTCCAGAGACAAGGGGAAACAAAAGCAAAAATGAACTATTGGGACCTTACCAAAGTAAAAAGCTTCTGCACAGCAAAGGAAACAATCAGCAAAACTAAAAGGCAACAGACAGAATGGGAGAAGATATTTGCAAATGATGTATCAGATACAGGGTTAGTATCCAAAATCTATAAAGAATTTATCAAACTCAACATCTAAAAAACAAATAATCCAGTGAAGAAATGGGCAAAGGACATGAGGAGACACTTCTCCCAAAGAAGGCATCCAGATGGCCAACTGACACATGAAAAAATGCTCAACATCACTCATCATCAGGGAAATACAAATCAAAACCCACAATGAGATACCACCTCACACCTGTCAGAAGGGCTAACATTAACAACTCAGGCAACAACAGATGTTGGGGAGGATGCGGAGAAAGAGGATCTCTTTTGCATTTTTGGTGGGAATGCAAGCTGGTGCAGCCACTCTGGAAAACAGTATGGGGGGTTCTCAAAAAACTAAAAATAGAACAACCCTATGACCCAGCAATTGCACTACTAGGCATTATCCACGGGATACAGGTGTGCTGTTTCGAAGGGACACAGGCACCCCCATGTTTATAGCAGCACTATCAACAATAGCCAAAGTATGGAAAGAGCCCAAATGTCCATCGATAGATGAATGGATAAAGAAAATGTGGTATATATACACAATGGAGTATTACTCGGCAATCAAAAAGAATGAAATCTTGCCATTTGCAAGTATGTGGATGGAACTAGAGGGTATTATGCTAAGTGAAATTAGGGAAAGACAAATATCATATGACTTCACTCGTATGAAGACTTTAAGATACAAAACAGATGAACATAAGGGAAAGGAAGCAAAAATAATATAAAAACAGGGAGGGGGACAAAACACAAGAGACTCTTAAATATGGAGAACAAACAGAAGGTTACTGGAGGGGTTGTGGGAGGGCGGATGGGCTAAATGGGTAAGGGGCTTAAGGAATCTACTCCTGAAATCATTGTTGCACTATATGCTAACTAACTTGGATGTAAATTAAAAAAATAAATTAAATTAAAAAAAGATGCCTTCTGTCTAAAAATTAAGGGAAAAACTCACAACACATGCTAAAAATCTACAAGCACAGGGTGTCTTGGGAGTAGAAAGGAAAAGCACATCTTCTGGTCTGGAGTGAGAGACAGGGGTGCACTCGGGGGAGGATTCCTAGCAGAGGGAACCTTTAAGCTCATTTCTAAGGAGCAGGAGCTTGTCAGGTGAATGTGAAGAGGAGAGGCAGGAAAGAACATTTTGAGCAGGGGAAAGCCATAAACAGAAGCCAGATCCCGAGAAGCTTAGGTGCTATACCAGTAAGTTTAGTTTTCATCCTCAAGACGATGATGAATGACTTTGATCAGATATGTTACATTCAGTTCTAAGAGTCCCAGGAAAAACTTCACTGACAGACGTATTTTTTAATAATGAGAAAACTTCCTAATGAGCCTTGACTATTTGCTCACGTTGGTTCCGTGTTTTCCTTACGATCACAGAAAACCCAGAAGTATTTATACAAGGCACTGGTTGCGGCAAGCTCATTTACTGGCTATATCATAACCTTCTCAGCCTTCTAAGCTGCAAAATGGGATTTCTGTTAGTGTAAATATGACTTGTTTTCTAGTGCCATCTGGTGTTTTATTAGGGCACAGATTACTACTTTTCAAAAGAATGCAAAGAGCAAGCGAGACACCGTTAAATGCCTAAAAGACAGTCACAGAATCTACTGTTTACACATACCCTTAATTGTAATGAATGATAAAATGAGATATTAAATATTAGTCTAAATCAAAGAAAAATTTCAGGAAAAGTCCTCGATTCAAATGCAATTTTCACACACACACACACACACACACACACACACACACACACAGAAAAAAAACACATTTCCTTTTTGCAGGCATGGGTATTTTGTTAGTTTTTTTCAAATTCCTTTAAAAGACTCACAAACCCTCAGTTAAAAACTAACACTTGATAGATGTTAAATCAGCGACCTGTTGCATACTCTTCTGTTCAATGAACTGTTAAAGCCCACATTTTCTCAGGAGCTTCAAGTCATTTTTGGCTCCTGTCTTTCTTTCATACTTCATATCCTATCCATTAGCAAATTCTAGTGACTTTATCTTCAAATACACGGAGAACCCAAATGCCACTCACCTCCACTACCCCACATCCTAATCCCGACCATTACTACCTCTAGGAGTCGCCTAAGTGGTCTCCCTGCTTCCAATCTTTTTTTTTTTTTTTTAATTTTTTTTTTCAATGTTTATTTATTTTTGGGACAGAGAGAGACAGAGCATGAACAGGGGAGGGTCAGAGAGAGAGGGAGACACAGAATCGGAAACAGGCTCCAGGCTCTGAGCCATCAACCCAGAGCCTGACGCGGGGCTCGAACTCACGGACCGCGAGATCGTGACCTGGCTGAAGTCGGACGCTTAACCGACTGCGCCACCCAGGCGCCCCAACCCTGCTTCCAATCTTGTATCCCCAGAGCTAGAATGAGCCTTTTGTAACGTGCCAACTTTCTGTTCAAAATCTCCTAGTGGCTTCCCACCTCACTTGAGATAATACACAAAATCCTTCTGGCTGGTGGCCTTCATAGCCCTGTGTGATTTGGACCCTGCGAGCCCTCGGAGCTCACCCACTCCTCCCCCTCCCCCTCCCCCATTCCCCAGCCGCCACACTGGCCTCCTCTCTGATCCACATGCTAAGCACCCTCCCTCGGGGGCTATGGACATGCCCTTCCATCCCTGGACTTCCTTCTCCCAGATGCTTCCACAGCTTATTCCCTTGCATCTTCAAATGTCACTGTCCCAGAGGACTCTCTACGGAGCAATACTCCTGCCCACTGTCAGGCTCTGTAGTTTTTTTCCTATTTTATATTCCTTTTCATACTTATCACTATTATATTCTGATTTTTAAAAATTACATATCTAACCTTCCCCCTCCACACACATACACATTATAGGTACCATGAGAACTGGGACTTTGTTTTTACGGTGTTAGCCCCAGTGCCTAAAATAGGGCCTGGCACATAGTAGGTACACAACCATGTATTGAATAAATGGATGAATAAACGTTAGTGTTTGAATGTGACATCTAGTAAGCCATTTTAGCACTGCATTACTTTGTAGTTCATGCATTTTGCGGTTGTGGAATACAGAATAAGTGGGAAAAGATGACATCCAGTGGGGAGAAACTGATACAGCAACTTTATCTAAAATGGACAGAAGTAATCTGATTCAGTTTAAGAATCTGGCACCTCCAAATAGGGCCTATTTTGGAATAAGCCTTATTTCAAACCCATGACTCCATCCAAATAAACTTAATATGACTCTCTAAAAGGAAGGGGACATAGAATTATTAATTGTTTTTTTTTGTAAGTTTTCTTTTTACTTATTTTGAGAGAGAGAGAGAGAGAGAGCACGAGTTGGGGAAGGGCAGAGAGAGGGGACGGGGAGAGAAAATCCCAAGCAGACTCTACAAAGTCCGTGCAGAGCCCGAGGTGGGGCTCAAACACTCGAACCACAAGATCGTGACCTGAGCTGAAGTCAGGTGTTCAACTGACTGAGCCACCCAGGCGCCTCTAGAATTATTAATTCTAAGTAAAAGCAAAATTTTCCACTCGTACCAGCAGTCCCTCAACGCACTTGAGGAGCGATAACGTAAGTAGAAAATCAGGCAACCTAATAATTCATCTTGAGATAAATTCATAATAGCCATTAAAAAGGAAACAAAACTCCAGTTCTATTATTCTGACACTAAGGTCTATTAAAACACATTCCAATTTTCACTACATGTTCCACAGATGGATTCTTTCTTTCCCCTTCTCCCGTCCCTACAGTTAACAGCACCATATGAATCTGAGTTAAAAAAAAAAAAAAAAAAGAAAAGGATGGAATCCCAAAGTGGACAATGAATTCCAATGGATTTTCCATGAATCCAGGGTAATACTGATCACCTTATTTTTTTTTTTTTAACGTTTATTTATTTTTGGGACAGAGACAGAGCATGAACGGGGGGGGGGGCAGAGAGAGAGGGAGACACAGAATCGGAAACAGGCTCCAGGCTCTGAGCCATCAGCCCAGAGCCTGACGCGGGGCTCGAACTCACGGACCGCGAGATCGTGACCTGGCTGAAGTCGGACGCCTAACCGACTGCGCCACCCAGGCGCCCCTTGATCACCTTATTTTTAAACTCTAAGACTATTCCAGCATTTCACACTCAGTAAAATACCGTTCGCTACAAACATCTTTCGGTTGGAACGGATAGTAACTGCCAGTTTTACACAACGGAAGGCGATGAATCAGTCAAGTGAAGCTGTTCCGTGGCTTCTCTCCAGGGATTCCCTGAAGAAACAGCCAAGAGAGGCCAGCACCCACCACACTGGGAAAGTCCCCTTCGCATCAGAAGCAGCCTGGAGGGCAAGGCTGTACAGAGCATGGCGGGCAGTGCAGAGGGAGGCAAGGCCCCCTGAGGAAGAAACGGAGCCTCTGCAGACAGAGCAACAACACAGCTTCCAGTCATGCTGTGAGCAGCAGAAACAACACCCACGACCTACCCTCTCCGTCGCTACCTTTGTCAGAAGCACTGGGGCAGACCTCCCAAGAACACACAAGTCAACGTGTGAATGGCAAAGGCTCTGATTTGCAGACACGCACAGGGCCTGGGTATGCCATCGTACTACCTGAAGGAAAATGTCAGCCCCCCTGCCATGGCGTCGCCTCTGATTTTCTCTCTGACCGCATGGCATATACTCTCAGCTTGGTCAGGGTGCTCCAGCTTCACAGGCTTGGCTTTCCCGCCACAGGACCTTTGCACAGACTCTTCCTCTGTTCAGTGTGCTCCTGGCTCAGCATTCGCACAGCTGCCTTGATTACATGGCTAACCCCCTCAGAGACCTTCTCCCCTTCCCATTTCCCTCCAGCACACTCTCCTGTTTGGTTTCCTTTAGACCACGATCTCTATTTCAGTTTGTGTATGTGTTGCTGGACTCCTTACTGGGATGTAGGCTCTATGAAAGCAGGGATTTTGTCTTATTCTCACCTGCATCCACTTCCCTACAACAGTAGCTGGCATGCGGTAGGCATGCAAATATTTAAGTGGATAAATAAACCACTGTAGGTTTTCGTGAATGATGAGAAATTGATAGTTTTTTTAATACTCCGGTGACTTATTGACTTTTTAATTTTTTTTTTCAACGTTTATTTATTTTTGGGACAGAGAGAGACAGAGCATGAATGGGGGAGGGGCAGAGAGAGAGGGAGACACAGAATCGGAAACAGGCCCCAGGCTCTGAGCCATCAGCCCAGAGCCCGACGCGGGGCTCGAACTCACGGACCGCGAGATCGTGACGTGGCTGAAGTCGGACGCTTAACTGACTGCACCACCCAGGCACCCCACTTATTGACTTTTTAGCACAAAGCAGTAGCCATTTCCAGAAAATCTGGTGGCAGGGCATACTTTGGTGACAAAACAGTAAAATGCCACATGCCCAAGACTGCCAATTGCCACTCCCTCTCAATATTCGATGTTCCTTTCTTCTGTAGAACTAGAACCCTGAATTTTAGCTGCACCAACATGCTATCAGTTAAAGGCAGTTCTCCCAAGAACTACCCTCCTACTCTCCCCACTTCCTTCCTGTTATTTCGATGTGGTGATAAGGGCTTGGGCTTGAATGGCCCTTTTGGAACATTCTGGACTAAAGACGACAGAATGGCAAGAGAGGAGCTAGGTCCCTAAGGAGCCACTAAACAGGCCCTAGTTTATTTATGTGGATAAGAAATAAACTCTTACCTTGTTTAAGCCACGGCAACTTGAGGTTTGTAAAAACTAGATGTAACTGTATTTAATTGTAATGGGAATGTGGTGATCTGTAGGGAAGGTCTGAATCTAACTCAAATGCTGAAGACACAGGAGGAGGGTAAAAACGGGGGGCTGTTAAAAAAAACCAGGGTTTTCCTTAAAATTGTTTCTTTCCCTAATCAACATAGGGCAGGAGAACAAGAATAAAGGCCCAAGAGGATCTGTTTTATATCCCTTCTCTGTTATACTTGGGGCTGGTATCTGGGATCACAGAGCGAGACGCTGGCTAACTTGGTCCCAAAGAACAGCCTTGGTGCAGAGGCAGGACAGGAAGTGTTGATTGGTCCAAGGCCAACTGAATGATGTGGATCATTTTGTGAGTTTTTTGTACAGCTAAATTTATTCAATCAAAAAAACAAAAAACAAAAACCACCCTTTATTCTTTCATTATATGTGTCTTCCTTTGGGAGCTAAAAATACGTTTGCTTTTGTAACTGACTATGACAGTACATATGGATCTTTGAAAAGCACTGCTTGAACAAAATTTAAAAACTGGCTGACCCACATCAACAAATTGAACTGCTAATCAAAAGCAATCCGGGGGCGCCTGGGTGGCACAGTCGGTTAAGCGTCCGACTTCAGCCAGGTCACGATCTCGCGGTCCGTGGGTTCGAGCCCCGCGTCAGGCTCTGGGCTGATGGCTCAGAGCCTGGAGCCTGTTTCCGATTCTGTGTCTCCCTCTCTCTCTGCCCCTCCCCCGTTCATGCTCTGTCTCTCTCTGTCCCAAAAATAAATAAACGTTGAAAAAAAAAATTAAAAAAAAAAAACCAAAAAACAAAAACAAAAGCAATCCGAAGTCCAGATATTTGGATGGCAGTAGTGTAGCAGACTGCATTTATCATTTACAAATACTAGTTTCATTTTAACTTCCTGTTTTGAAGTGGGGCCTGTGAGGCATGAGAAACACTATGCTTATTTCTGGATGGAGAAACTGTAAGGGTAGGTAACACTTTAACGCCAGTCAGTTCTGCGCTCCAAACAGCAGGGGTACGAGGACACATCCACTGAGCTCAGACATACGAGGTCACGGAGGAGATCACGCAGTCGTCCCAGCATCTTGAGGGATGACAACAGCCGTCTTCTTACCCCAGTGTCGCTGATTCAGGTCTGGGTTCCCCATGGATCGCCATCCTAGGAGTTCTAGCGGGGTGTGCTTCTCACTCCAGAGCTTGGGTTTTAAAGAGCCTATCATGTCTGTTCATATTAATCCTTAGGAATTAAGACATAATAGAAATTCATTCAAATACTGACTGAACGCCTACTATGTGCCAGGCACAAGAAATGCAGCGGTGAGCAAAACAGACAAAAATGCGTCCCCATGAAAATTTAATTCCGGGGGGAGGTTCGAACAAACACGAAAGAATGAGACAAACTATCAAATATAATCACATGGTAGTAAGCGGTATGGAGAAACCAAAGCAAGGAAACAGGGTAGGGAAAGTAAGGGGGGTCGGGAGAGCGTGCAGAGAGAGCAATGCTCTGAGGACCCAGTCCCGGGCACTATGGTGCCGGAGGGTCAGGGAGACGAGCGGCCATCTGAAGAGGCTGCGAACAAGCAAACGGCAGACAGTCGGAGAAAAACCAAGAGGATGTGGCATCAGCAAACCAAGTGAGAGCAGGGTTCTGGAATCGAGGATCTACCCCAAACCCGGTGACATCCTCCTCCTTGCTTTCTTTTTTTCTCCGCAGTACAGTCATCCCCCCTCGTCTGTGGGGGATCCATTCCAAGGTTCCTAGTGGATGCCGGAAACCACAGACAGTACCGAACCCTATACAGACCAAGTTTTTTCTGATGTACATACACCCATGATAAAGTTTAGTTTACAGATCAGGCACTGTAGGAGATTAACAACAATACCAGTAATAAAATAGGACAAATACAGCAATATACTGTAAGAAATGTCATATGAATGTGGTCTCTCTCTCTCTCTGTCTCCCTCTCAAAATAGTGTACACTCCTGGACTCATCCTTCTTATGATAACGCCTACATGATGAGATGAAGTGAGGTGAAGGATGTGGGCATTTCTGACAACACGTCAGAAAGAGGGTTCTGCTTCCTGACCACATCTGACCACGGGTAACCGAAATCGCAGAAAACAAAAGCGAGGATAAGAGGGCTCCTTACTTCCGATCGGAGTATGTCATGGCATCCTGGAAAATTAGGAAGGCAGCATGGAGAACTTGTGCCATGACTGAGCTAAATCGCAGTCACCTACGTATAAAAACCAACTAACAGTTTCTGATACTGACGAGAAACGTGCAGAATTAGCAAGTTATTTAGAAATGCGCAGGTAAGTACCAGAAGAAACGGCTAAAAGAAAGTCAGCAATGGGACTCACGGACAGGGAGCGGTAGGGGAGAAGACTGCTGTTTTCATGAAAAGGCATATGTTAAAAACTACCCGTATTAATTTGATAAAAAAATTAAATACAACTAGTCTGGAAAAAAAAATACGTGACTAAATGCCTAGTTCCCAGCCTAAGGGCTACCGAATTACAGCCAGCGGCTTGCAATTCCACAAGTTTTATTTGTACACTAAGACTGAGTACATTATGTGTATTATAACATGTTATGTGTAAATATAATATATCTACTCTAATATCTTCTCAAATGTAGACACCGCTTTCATCACTAAAAATTAAAGGCATTTATGAAATTCTAATGCTTAATCATTAAAGATTTTATCATTCAAATGATACTAAAAGCAAACAGAACTACCCTATGATCCAATGATTGCACTACTGACGATTTACCCCCCAAAAACAAAGAAAAAATAACTAATTCAAAGGGATACATGCACCCCTGTGTTTATCGCAGCATTATTTACAATAGCCAAACTATGGAAGCAGCCCAAGTGTCCATCGACTGGTGAATGGATAAAGAGGATAGGTAGGGTATACACATCTTCAATGCAACGGAATATCATTCAACCATAAAAAAGAATGAAATCTTGTCTTTTGCAACAATGGGGATGGGGCAAGAGAGTATAATGCCAAGTGAAACAAGTCAGCCAGAGAAAGACAAATACCGTAATTTCACTCATATGTGGAACTCAAGAAACCAAACAAATGAGCGGGCAGAGCAGGGGGAAGAGAGAGAAAAACCAAGAAAGAGACTCTTCACTATAAGAACAAAATGAAGGTTACCAGAGGGGATGGGGTGATTAAACAGCGCACGTATCATGATGCAAATAAACAAACAAATAATTAATTAAATAAATAAAATTACTGAAAAGATTTACGAGAGCTAAAATTTGCAGCCTTATTTACTATTTAGAGATTCTTATTGACCGGGCTTGAATTAAATACTTGAAAATAAAAATGTCAAGGACTGGAAAGAATAAAGACAAGTGGAATATGAAAACTAAAGCATAAGCACCATTCTTTTAAAAGCACCACTTTTTAACTTAGTTCCTCACTCTAATAAGAGCTGACTTAAAATTCTACTGGATTCTTAAACTTAGTGGAATCTCACTGTAATCAACTCTGGGAAGGCAGACATGATTCATTCTATGTGGATGTAACCTTGTTTGCATGTCTTTCCAACAATTCAGAGTTCCTTGAATAAAGAGAACATGTTCTAGTAATCTCTGGATCTCTATTCCTGGCACAGATGCTAACATAAACAATCATATTTGACGTTTCCTAAGTGCTTTCCCTGTGCTGCACACTTCCTTAAGCACTTTGCACATATTTTCACCCAATTACTATTGTAGAAACAGGAGTCATCTGCTTCCTGAACTTGGTACTGTTTTATTCCCATATCACAGAAGAGGAAACTGAGGCACACCAGGCAAGGGATTCTCAGATACACATAGAGTGAATGGCAAAACGAGGATTAAAAGCCAGGCAATCTCTCTTTAGAGCCTTGGCTCTTAATGTTTATGTAAATATTACTTAATGTTTGATAAAATCATTGGAATAATAAACCCAGAGACAACTAACTTCTTTTAACTGGTAATAAAAAAGAAAATCATCATGCTATTCGTGAATGCTATGCTGATTTTTTTCCGATGCATATTTGAAGGGTTGTTTGTCTGATAATCTCACCTTTTTCTTTTTGTTCTGGATCGTCTGTTTTTCTATTTGTTTCTGAAAAGTAAAGACAAAACAAAATGAATATTGTGAATGTCACCATTCAATATCTCAAAATATAGGACCATATTTAAATGAATTCAAACAAATATAATTTAAGAAAAATATTTCTGGGCATAGAGTTTAATTTTCCAAAACCTTAAATTCTTTCCCACATGAAATTGGTTACAAAAACATTAAGATTAGACTCATTTGAATTACTCAGAAAAGTCACCAGGCAGTGGGGCGCCTCGTGTCTCAGTCGGTTAAGGTTCCAACTTTGGCTCAGAGCATGAGTCTCACAGCTCACGAGTTCGAGCCCTGGTTCGAGCCCTGCATCGGGCTGCGCTGACAGTGTGAAGCCTGCTTCGGATCCTCTGTCTCCCTCTCTCTGCCCCTCCCCCACTCATTTTCTCTCTCTTAAAAAAAAGTCACTGAGCAGTAACCAGGGCTGAGGCATCTGGCTAAGTGTTCCACATCTACAGGACACTGGCCGTGGGTCATCCCCACCAATTCTTTTTTTTTTTTAATTTTTTTTTAATGTTTATTTTTGAGACAGAGAGAGACACAGCATGAGCAGGGGAGGGGCCGAGAGAGAGGGAAACATAGAATCTGAAGCAGGCTCCAGGCTCCAAGCTGTCAGCACAGAGCCCGATGTGGGGCTTGAACCCACAAACGGTGAGATCATGAGCTGAGCTGAAGTCAGACGTTTAACTGACTGAGCTACCCTGGCGCCCCAATCCCCGCCAATTCTAAGTGCCTCTGTGGGGACAAAGGCAAACTGAAGTGGAGAGAAGCGCTCATCAAAGCTCGTTCAGTATCTGCATTGTCTCCTAAAACCCTAAGAGTACTTTATAACAACAATCGTGTGCTTTAAAGGAATACAGCGTGTCCCCGTCACTGGGGTGACACCAGTCTCCCTTCCCTAAGGACTTCACATATACACAGGTGGCCCGCTGAGGGTGCTCGCACTAAGCCCAGGTGCTGAGGAGCCAACGGCTTACCTGTGTCAGCCTCTCACTAAGTGAGTCAGAGGGTCTGTCCTACAAACGGGGCTGAGTGCAAACCCACCCAGAACCTGGGCCAGTCAAACAACATCCCCCCTACATGGAAAACTATGGTACCTGATCTGACCGTGCACTTACAACCTCATTTCTGCATTATCTCATATCTGGCCTACTGTTTAATATAGGTTGGGGTCTAGTAGACCAATTGATTATAGTTCCAGCAGGTTGTTATCTAGCTTTGGGTATTTCTCGGCACACTTGTTTCGGCATGGATGTTGGAGTCGGGATGGGGTAGCATTTGGGAGGCTGATATAAAATCTGACTCAGTTCTTCCCCCATCGTAGCCTGGGCTCTGGGGTGAGATCAGGGATACAACCACAGAACACTAGACTTTCTGCTCCCCAGTTTCCTCCATACGTTCAAGATCACACTTCTCATTTTTTAGAAGTGAAAAGTCAATCTGAGGCAGGCTCCCAGACAAAGAAGGAATTTTCATAGGTCAAGTGTTTTTGAGACGCTAGTGGAGAGGAAGGGAGCAGCCTTTCAAAGCTGCAGTGTGCCAGGCTCGGTCTAAGCCCATGGCATCTGTCTCCTGTCTCCTCACACCCGGGAGGGAGGGAGGTCTCATCTCCCTCTGTGCAAGGGAGGACGCTGAGGCTTAGAAAGTAGAGTGTCTGACGTTATCAAGGTCAGTTTACACCCCTCCAGAGCATATAATCTTCTACAGTGCCCTTCTCTGCAAGAGAAACAAGGGGTAGTGACGTGTAGGTCTCGCCTTCCGCAAAGAGTGGGTTTTATAAAGTTGAGTGCCACACACTTCCTGCCACTGAGGCAGGACATACACGGGGCATGTAAAAACAAAAACGAAAGCACGTTCTAGATCTCCGGTGAATGTTCTAGAACTTCTGATCTCATTAAAGTTAGGCAGTGTATCATTTAACAGGCAGACGTCAAGGATACAGGACTGAGGGAAATCGTCAACAATTTCAGTCCTCGAGAAGTCCTTCCGGTGGTATCATCAGTGTCTGCAGGAAGGTTGTGACCCTCCACGTCCTCAGTAATCTGTCACCTGGCACACGGCTAGTGTAATTTGAAAAGTCGAGCACAAAATGCGAGTTCCTAACCTGACTAGAGAAAACAGGCGGGTACTGGTCATGAAGAAGAGTTTAGGGTTCTCCACACATCTTCTGCCCCAAGGGAGTTAATAAGGAAGGAGGAGTGGCTTGATCACATTTTAAATAGGTGTGAGAGGGCCCTGGCCAGGCGTGCTCCCAGGAACAAGGGACACCACCTTTCTTGCTCTTCCAACGGAGTATCTATGATGAGGCAATGAGCTTGACCTAAGAAGGCCCAGCCCAAACTCGCCCAGCTCTGGGCAAAAGCTCTCGCTCGTGTCCCCTTCTGTCCCTCACATCACATCAACATGCTAACATCTGTGACTCATATTTGGATATGGGGAAATGCACAGAGAGCAGGCAGGTTAGCCTCTCTGATTTGCAGTGCTGAAATGTAGCTTAGATAAACGGGTTTTCTAAGAGTTCCAGCTTACTCACTGCTACTCTGCACAGCTAATAGTAAAGTGTTACTCTGCTTTACTTTATTCTCTGCACATACGCGTGTCTGAGACACTTTATGTGGACCTTGCCGTGCCACAGAGGAAAATCGACTTGTTGGATGCTTACTGTGTGCCCGGCATTGTTCTAAGCACAAAATGCAGATGATCCCACCAGTTCCATCGACCCAGTCCAATTCCGAAAATTATCAAAGTACAGTTCACTTGTATCTCATACCTAGTGTTTAAGCACTCATACTGAAGAAGAAAGACATTATGCAATCTCTAACCGTACTTAACTCTTTTTTCCCCTTTCAGAATAAGAAAACTCTTACTAAAATGAATGGGATCTTAAATGTCCAAAAATTATCATGAACCATTAAAGAAAATCACTTTCATGAATTGAAAAATCCTCAACTCTATGATGTTCCAGATACTGTGCTGATCTGCTTTCTGGCCAGCTCTTCTTGGACCCCAGGCACATCCCAAAGCTAATTTCCATCCGGGTCTAGTTGTCCTCCCAAGCTCATCACAATGGCATCTGTGACTCCCCAGGACCCAGACCTAGGGCTCTGCTTCCCCTCTGACAGCCCACCCAGCCCAGCCTTCCAGTACAGATTTCTGTCTTCTTCTGTCTCCCTGCCAGTACTGAGTCAGGTCCTACCGCATCACCCGGACTATTACTGGTTAGTCTCCAACCTGCCTGCCCTCCAGCTGTTTCCACCTTCCACCTGTTGCCCATTGCTCACTTCAGAATACCATGAATGACCAAGGCTGGCAGGTGTTCCCCTCTCTGACCTTCAGTATTCTTGTCCACAAGCAGGGATAACCCCTATCTGCTGGGGAACCTCAACTCCCTAACACACACGAAGCACATAGCGAAGTCAATGAGGTCAATAAAAGTGGGTCCGCTTAGCCCGTGTTCAAAGTCTTTATTTTATTGCTTCCTCTGGGCATGCTGGGGGAGAAAACAACACTTTCTAGAATTTTCTAGTTCTCCTTTTCTGCCCAGAGAATGAAGATCAAAAGAGAACTTCCTGTACCCTTTTCTGCTCTATCACCTGCTCAGACTCTCTTCTTCTCAACTAGGATGAAGTTCATTCACGTCCTCACAGAACAATGGTCATGGTGGCGGGGGAGGGGGGGCGGTCAGAAGGGTGCAAGGGAGTGGGGCTTGCCAAAACTTCTAGGTGCTGAACCAAAACCCTACAACAGATGGAGGTAATTTTCATCTTGCCCCCGGATGAGTATGCTACTCTTATGTAGCATAAGAGTAAATGGTAAATAGAACAAACGTTACCTATTAGAAATACGTTAAGAAAGAGTTGAAGGTACACTTTCGAGATTTCAGTCATCAAAGATACTGTAACATTCTAGAATACTAGTAAGCGTAAAATGAACTGATTGCGTTATGTAACAAAATAATAACAATAAATAATGACAATATAGAGAAGAATTCTGCATTTTATTGCACTCAAATAACATTAAACAGAAGACATTTACATTATTTTTAGAAAATCCATTGATGTTGCCCATCCTTGGCATCTGTTTGTAAAGGCGAGGCTCATTAAGTCAGATATTTGGAATTAAAAAGTATTTGAAGTTGACTACAGCATAATTAATCCTCAATTTCCAGAGTTGTAGAGATGATTATATACAAAACTCCAGCAAAATTTTACTCATTTATCAGTTCTATGTCACTCCTAAGTTTCCCTAAAAAAATATGGCTTTATAAAAAGTAGTGTTCTATAATTCACAATATGAATTAAGAGCTTTATTAGAATTTGAGTAGCAACTCTGTATTACCCATATCACAGCTTCGGAAAATTATTGCTTTTCTTAGTAATTTAATCTTCCGGATTTCACTACACACTGGGTCAGCATGCATAACTCACTACATTGTAACTATGATCTATAGCGATATAAATATAAAATCTCTTTGATTGTAGCCCTAAAAGCAGGAAAAAAAAAAGTCACCTTATCTTAAGACAATGTTAACATAATCAAGCTTTCCCTGACATGGAAATGAAATGACTTCTTATGGCTTTTTTTTTTTTTTTTTTAACAGCTCATGGTCCTTTTAAATGATGTCACTGACTTCTTTTCTAACAAATGAGTATTTTCATCACAGCAACTATTTCTGAGCCAAAATAAAGCACATCAAAAATAGAAGAAACTCTTCAAGATAGAAGAGAAAAAAGGCTCATACATTGCAAACAGCAGCAGGCATGTGGCCCTGTGAGTGTTTTTCACACATCCTAAATCAACCCATGTAGGGGCGTTATTCTTTAGCAAGATCACTGTGTGGTCTTCAGTGTTGTGAGGGCATTACTTAATTAGCCAAAGGCAAAGCAACCTTTAAGACGTGCACCAGTAACTGATACAGATTTTCTAATATTTAAACCAATACTGACTGGACTACAGCTATCATATGATGGACCCGAGGTGCCAAACAGCATTTTTTGCATTATATACCAGGCCATTCCTTTTGCCTACGTCCCAGCAAGGAATTTTAGATGTCCCCCCTCTATCTGAAAAATAAATTAATCATGATAATTTAAAACTTTCACTGAAATATTAAACTTTGCTAATCCATGAGCTAACAGCTATAGGAATCTCAAAATTTGAGTTTTACCCTGAATACTCAAAGCTAATGGTAGAAAAGTCCTACGAGGAGATCAGTGCAGAGATACACAACCCAAATCTTTA
The DNA here is from genome assembly GCF_018350155.1 of Leopardus geoffroyi. Classification (NCBI taxonomy): domain Eukaryota; kingdom Metazoa; phylum Chordata; class Mammalia; order Carnivora; family Felidae; genus Leopardus; species Leopardus geoffroyi. Next base: position 141,126,610 of record NC_059338.1, on the reverse strand, counting down.
CAGCGAATGGTGACCTCTAGTAGTGTTTCTCAGAGCACGGGGCACTCTTCATGGCTTGGAAATCACGTGTATGCGGTTACTACACAGGTCAGCCCAACAGTTAGTGGTAATTACTAGTTATATATATATATATGTGTGTGTGTGTGTGTGTGTATGTGTGTATGTATATATATACACACACACATACACACACACACACACACATATATATATATATATTAAAACTGTGCCAAGGCAATTGCTGCTACATCATCAGTACAATTAACTGCTGTCTGAAAAATACACATAAATGTAGGTAAGACTAAAAGCTTTGTCATGAAAAGAAAAGGAAAAGAAATCCAAAGGATCCACTAATGCTATCAAAAATGGACATGCAGGAATGTAACATCACATAATTTGTTTCTAAAAAAAGAATACACTAAAATGCCAGTGGACTATGATCGACTGAAAACATCTTTAGTGTTCATTCATTCCCAAAGATCTTGGTCTGCTCAGTAATTACGTCACAAGATCTATCACAGCCATCTTTTGGAGCGTATGGTTAGGCTGGTCCTCCTGTGGGTAGTGGGGGCAGTCTTTCTGAAGCTTTAAGTATCTGTAAAAATAAGGGGAAATCTAAATTAAAGGACCAACTAGACACAGACTGTGAAACTGCTTCATTTCATTCCACTTAAAAAAAAAAAAACAAAAAAAAAACCCCACCGCAGAAGTAAATGCCTTTTTGCATGTTGTTGTTTTTAAGGGCAACTTGTTAAACAGAGTGATTAACTACCCAGAGAAGTCCCTGGGAATTACTTGCAAAGCTGCTGCTGCAAATTTAAGCTTCTTAGAGCCATCTGAGAATTACAACTGAATTTAAGAATTTCAATCTTTTGAGGAACACAAGCATTAAATCTCTTTCTCCCGCCAGTGTTTTCACTGTATTAAAAAGAAACGTTACAGAGGAAAAAAAATCTAGCATATGGTATTTGAAAAACGAATATAGGAGAGATTTTCAAGGAGCAACTGGATATTGTAAGTTGGCAGTTAAAATACATTTCTTTAATCATTTTATGTCAGCTTTTAATGTTACAAACAATATGAATGATGGATTTTTAAAAAGTATGCAGTATTTTAAAAAAAGTAAAAGTCATCCTTGTCCAATTTTTTACAAATATTTTCTCATTCCACACTTTAGCATCTGGTTGACTTTACTATCACAGTTTTAGATCTGTTATAATTTGAGTAGAAAAGAAGACGGTGTATATACAGGCCCAGCCAAATTGTGACAGAATTTCTAAATCTGGGTTATGCTCCTTCCTTCCTCCCTTCCTATCTACCTACCTATATAGGTGTGTTTACACACGTGCGCACGTGTGTGTGTGTGTGTGTGTATCCAGAAATTTTTATATAAGCAGAATTGTTTGGTGCTAATGTGAAGTAACTAGAAATTATATGTATACGTTCATATATCCAACAGAAATGAGTGTTTATACACAAAACACAAGTACAAGATTATTCATAGAAGCTTTCTTCGTGACAGCCAGAAACTGGAAACATTCACAACAGCCATCAATGTAGAATGAATTTTTTTTAATGTAGTGTATTTACAGTAGGCAGTAATGGATAAAACCAAATTATTATACATTACAAAGTGGAAGAAACTCATACACGATGCTGAGCCACAAAACAAAGTCACCAAAAAAGTATATACGTATTTGTGTGTGTTTACTAATGTTTTTTATTTAATTAAATTCGAGAGCAAGCAAACCAGTCAATGGTGATACAGATCAGAATAGTTACTGCTGGTGGGGATGTTACTGGGAGGGGGTAGGGAGAGATTTCTGGGGGGCCAGAAGCGCTCAGAGTAGTGGGTACAGGAGGGTATCCCATGTACAAGTGCATCAAACTGTATGCTCAACGAGGGAGCATGTCTCTGTGTGTTAATTATACCTCAGCAGAAAATGTTTCTAAAAAGGAGTCTGACTTTAGGGTGTCTCAGAATTTATCAACTAGCTTGATTGTAAGAGGAATAAGCATTTCTGTAGCCTGTGCAGTCAAAAAACCTGAGCTTGTGGGAAGCTGTTCAAAGTATAATGATGAGTACTGATAAAAAGGCAAATAAACTGGAGCTCCTGGCTGGCTCAGTTGGAGGCACCCACGGCCTTTGATCTCAGGGTAGTGAGTTCAAGCCCCACGTTGGGTGTAGAGATTACTTAAACAAATAAAAAAATTTTTTAAAGGCAAATAAACTAAAAGCCCAGTTACAACAATATCCGGAATGCCCTAATTATATGCTCCTAAATATTTAAAGACAACTCTGCTCAGAAGTGGTTCACTGAGCTGCACACCCAGTATGTCTCACACCAGGCCAGTCACCTCCTCTTTCTCTCCGTTTCTCCTTCTCCTATAGGATCATGAAAGGCTGATCATTCATTCACTCAGGTCAGGAACACGGGAATCATCCTCGACCCTTCCCCTCAATCAGCCCTCTTTCCTGCAAATTATTTCCAGTTCCAATCTTCAGGGGTCGATCCTGCCTCTCCAGCCCTTCTATGATAGGGAAAAGATAGGGAAAATAGGTGGAGAGAGAAAGCATAGGACCTGAGGTCCCAGGGTGGGGAAAAACACGTATTCTGAAACAATGATGGGAGTTTCTGACTGTAGCAAACCTCCTCAAGCGTAAGGCTCCTCTAAGACTGTAACAGACCCCACCTACTCCCCCTCAGGTTCCCTCAGGAATTGGACAAAAGACCTGACTAAAGATAAGTAGGAGACCATAGAATGTATGACCCACAAGGAATAACGATATGGCCGTAGACCCCTCATACAATGGAAACGAGCCAATCAGGAATGGACAACCCAGCACCCTGAGCTATCAATAAGTGTAGAAACTGAGAAGGAACAAGGAGGGGAGGAAGAGAGGGCTGGCCAGAACCTCATAAAACAAGGACGCTTGCCTATAGCTGCCCGGCGTTCACTTTCAAATCCTGCCTCTCTGTAAAGAGAGCTTTTTCATACTAGTCTTCCTTTCTGATCTTATACTCTAATAAACTTTTGCCTGCTGTTCATTCTGTGTCCACCTCTTCATTCTTCGAAGCAGTGAGACAACGAATACCAGGCATTGCGGAAAATCCTGCAACACTTCCACGGTAGCTGAAGCTTCCGGCCTCCAGCCAGTCGGTACACCTGTCCCCTGCCTAGTCTCCCATCTCCTCACTGGACTGCTTTTTTCAAATCTGGATTTGACCATGTGACTCTTCTGCTTAGAATTTTTCAGCGGCCTCCCGCCACTGTTAGGCCCAGATTCTAATTTTTAAACATCATGTATGGGACACTCCAGGAGGTGACGCCTGCCCATTTTCCCACTTGCCTTATTACACCTATATATTATGGCGCACTGTCTTCGTCCCTGTTCTGTAACACTTGCTTCCTCTGCTCCCCGCCTGCCAGCTCCTGGCTCTTCTAACCGCACCTCGAAACTCAGCGCCAGCGTGATGACACGTGGGAGGCCTGCCTCACTTTCTGCACCCTTGCCCCCAAAGTTGGGTTAGTTATCCCTCCTTCTGTGTGCTGCCCTGTATGCCTCTCTGGAGAATTACTGACATCACAGTGGTTGTTTTACTCAGCTGTACGCCTGTAGGACTGTGAACCGCTACGGGGCAGGCACTGTATTGTTCGAGTACCTTCTTCGCCCAGGGCAGAGCCTGTACCTTTGTAATTGCTCAATATGCATTTCTTGCATAAATGGTGAAATCTGTAACAATAACGTTTATATTAGGTACTTATTTTTTAAGAAATTCTTCAGCGTTTATTTTTGAGAGAGAGAGTGTAAGTGGAGGAGGGACAGAGGATCTGAAACAGGCTCTGTGGTGACAGCAGACAGCCCAATGTGGGGCTCGAACTCACAAACTGAAATCATGACCTGAGCCAAGGTCGGACACTTAACGGACTGAGCCGCCCAGGCGCCCCTCATGTTAGGCATTTACGAACATAAGCTAAGACCTCTAGTGCTGCCACACTAAAGCTGGTTATGTGTCTCACTGATCATGTTAGAAAATGCTGGGTGATCAGAGGAGGCAAGAGTGAAAGTCGGTACAGATGCAGTGGAGTGAAACCATCCCCACTGCTAGGCCAGTCCACACTGGGATGAGTTAGAAGTGTTAGCTCCATTTTTGGAGACACAGGAGCGAAGAAACACCAATGCTCACTTATCTCCATTTTGAATAACATGACTATCATCATAAAACATAATATTAACTTTTTTTTTTCTTGGCATGGTAGGACAGAAAAAAATTGTTAATGGAACCAGTTAGTGAAACAGCCTTCAAGTACTGTTGGGCAGGAAATTGTACTCTGATGAATTTTATAAGCGATTCCTTCATAAATGCATCAAATTGTGCTATGCATATTTATTCTGTCATATTGCTAGAATCATATGCTAAATGATTTCAAGTACAAATCTGAGTTTGAAGAGAAAGGTGAAACTTACTGAAGGAGTAAGGGTTACAAAAACAATGTTGTAAAAACATCTGGTATTCAAAATGATGGGCTTCTAGAATCAGAATGATCGATCCTTAGGACTTTTTACATCCTTGTTGATAGCAAAGCACTTATAAACTTACAAATATAAACAAAAAGTGCCAAAATTCAAACTACTGGACAACTGGCTTTTCGACAACAAATCCTAATCTTCAATACTCCCAGGTCCTAACTGAAGTACTAATATATATGAGGAGAAGGATGCTGAAGAATACAGTATCTTTAGTTCTACCACATCACAACAGCTCTCAGAACGCATCAGCTCTCAGGCCTTCCCTTATGTAAAACCTAAAAAAACTCTAGGGCACAGCGGCCGAGAGTGTGAACTTGGGAGCCGGCACGCAAGGAGCAGCCTCAGGTCTACAGGTACCACCTGTCAGCTCTCGGATCTCGACCTGCCTTGCTGTGTCTCAGTTTTCTCATCTGTAAAATGGAAATAATAGCATGTCTATATTTAGGCTACGGAAGGTATTAAATGAGTTAATTAATGTAATTAGAGCATCCAACTTCGGCTTAGGTCATGATCTCACAGTTCATGGGTTCAAGCCCCGCGTCGGGCTCTGTGCTGACAGCTCAGAGCCTGGAGCCTGCTTTGGATTCTGCGTCTCCCTCTCTCTCTGCCCCTCCCCTGCTTGTGCCCTGTCTCTCTCTGTTTCTTGAAAATAAATAAATGTTAAAAAAAATTTAAATAAATAAATATGTGATTGTGAATTTTTAACAAGCAATATTAAGACAGTAGAACTTAATCTTAGAATGATCAGGGAAGGCAAAGGAATCATCAGCCTGAGTCTAAGGGCCAGGAAAAAGTGAACAAATCGCTAGCATGTTGCAGAGGGTCCTGAATTAAAGTTTCCACTGAATAACAGATTTTAAAGACTAGAAGGTAAGGAGAATCGAAAAGTAAGGCGACAGGCCCTATGATCAGTGTTCCTGCAGTTTCTGTAATCACACAGATAATTAAACCCTTACAAAAGCAGTCAGCTTATTCTATAAAAAGATCATGAATATAGAGTTTTAACTATTATTTCTTTTGTAAGATTGAATAAAAGAAGTTGTAATATAAAATAAGGCTATGAAAATAATGGGAAACAGGCAAACCAAGTGCAATCATTAAAAATCACTATTGTTAACTCTTGGCCTCACGGTCTCTTTTGGCAAGGTCAAACTATAACTGGGCAGTGGGTCAATCAAATTTTTATGACACCAAATTACAGGTTACAACCTCTTGACTGGGTCTTTCTGGACTTTACTTCTCTTGATCCACCTCGAAGATCAGGCTAATTAATTACTAAACAAAAATAGCCAAGGTCACCATTTATTGGGAGCTTACTGTAGGTCAGAAAGTGTGCATATTAATCAAATCTTCATTTTTATGTGCTTCCGTTGTTAAATGTTAACTATCTCATCTAAAAAAGCACCTGATTCCTGCACCCCAACCACGTGGATTTTATATGTATTTTCCAAGGAAATTCTTGGGCTTAGCTTATAAAACATGGAAATAAAAGCACAGACATTTCTGGCCCTAAAATGGTATTACCTTTTATATCTTTGCTAAAGGCAGGTCAATATTAAAAAAATATGAAATGTAACTAGGAAAAAAGCCAATGTTGTAAAAACTCACTATTTTTAAAAATACTTATAAAACAATTTTCTTTCAAGGCATGAACAGTAATCATAATGCTAATTCGGTAACCCTGCTCTGCCTCATCAAGACAGAAACAAGGCACTCCGTGAGGCATCACTCAACAATAAGGAGGAAATCACAAAAGTGGATAGAAACATCAACTCTCCCTGCTCTGCGCACCTTTCCTAAACACAAAATACGCACACCTGCCCAGTAGTCATCACGTAAAAGGCCGACTTCTCTGTGAATTTCTATTCTCATTCACATTATAATACCAACAACTCAATTCCCTTCAGCATTTGCAAATATTATTATAAATACACGTGGTACGACAACTGTCCAAACCCAAAACATCCCAGTCGTTAAATAACCAAAGATGAGCTGGGGTATTAATGTATTCTTTGATTAGAAAAGTTCTTTTTTTTTTCCTTGAAATTTACAATTCCATAGATTCTGGCAGTTATAATTACTTCTACCAAAATCAATAATGGTAATACACACCATTGCTATAAAATTCACATTAAGCCTAATGTAAAAAATAGGAGCAAAAATTCAACCAATAAATGACACAAAAAGAAAGAAAATGGAAATAAAACACAGAAACAAGAAGACAGACCCTTGGGAAAGAGGTCCTGGAAATTCCGTCTCTTAACCAAACATGTTTTTCCCACTCTGAGAACAGGAGGCTTGTACATTAATTTCCGATTGCAGGTAGAGTTAATGTCATCTCTAACATGCATTTGAAAGCACAGGCCTTGGTTGAAATGCTGTTCCCATTCTCTAAATTCACTGCTGACGAGAGGGGCATGTGGCAGAAGGGAGAGAAGACTACAGAAATGGGTTAACACAGTTGGCTGTAAAAGAGGACTTTGGGAACTGACATGGCCTGGGCAGCCGGGATTGCCCCGGGGACACCGAGATGCTCTCAAGGAAATGGGGGATGGGAAACAAGAGGAAAGTCACAAGGTTATGCACTATTAAACTTTCATCTTAAAGGCAATTCTGATTCCATATCCTCCATCAATTAGCCTGTTAATGAAAAAAAAAAAAAAAACCCAACAACAACAACTCCACCCCACCTATTACTATGACTACTACCGACTACAATGGCAGATCATTAATACTCCTCATATCCCAGCTCAAGAAACATGAACTAGACTGAATCTAACATGTATTTCCCTTACTTTGGCTCAACTGATCAAAACACAGACAATTTTAAATTTGGGATAATTAAACCTTCTTTCAGGAGTTTTACTCTTCACACAGACTGGTTTCATGCAGCTACTGTGAATATCAACAGTCCATTTTAAATTACACAGAAAAGGAAAAGGCAACACATCTAACAAAACGTCCTACCTGGTGGAACTTCCTGTTGTTCTTCTGCAGGGGGCACATGTGCTTCTACAATAAATAATGAGATCACAATCCATTACATATTGCTGACCAGTGTTACGTTACAGTGATTATTTTTACAGACATTTTTGTGATCCGACTGCAATTATCACAAAAAACATCAGGTTTTCAGGCTGTTACAACAAAGAAGCATTAGCTGTAACTTTGCAAAACGTCGTATACTCTGCAAGTGTTCTGCAAGGCAGGCTCTACATTATCTGCCCAACTGATGAACCTCAAAACTCACTGCCCGGGCAAAGGAGATATGAACTCAAACCTAGGTTTTTGTCACAATTTTGCATCAGACTTGAAAAGAAAGCTGAGGAAAGACGTTCAGAGCCTCTTGTTAAAAAGTTTTTAATACACAACCCTAATTGTAATGTGAATGAAACAACACGAAGGAGTTGAAGCAGAAACCTAAAAGTCAATCACTAGCTTTAATAAAGGTTTTCAGAAAGAATATTCAAGTTAACATATTCTAAGACTGGCCAAAAATGTGGATATGACTTTTTTTTTAACATCTTGCCTTTTTCCTGGCTGCTTCAACCCACTTGCAACTAAAGAGACTGTAGACCTTATCATCTAACGGTACAATCATACATTGATCTGCTTCATTCTATAAAATCACATCATGTACTAAGATCTTCATATCTAACAACTCACCGACCATTACCTTAATCTAGAGATAAGATTATATCAGCTTTCCTTTTGCTGCTGAAGACTTGTAACAGACTTGGGTCAAAAGGAAGAATTTTTAATAGCTTTTTCTAAAAGTCATGTATTTATGCATCTATTTTAATCATTTTTCTTCTTATATTATTTATCTTCTAATTTTAAGAAGAATGCATGACCAAATGGCAGATTTGGAAATACTTTACATAAAAGGAAAAAAGGGAAAAAACATTTCACCTATTCCCCCTAATCACTGTTAATATTCTGGCATATTTCTTTGTTTCAGTGGCAGTACTAGCTTTCCATGTCGTGACTAGCTTGTTAAGGTTTGCCTACTGATTTCGTTCTTAGTAAGTTAGAGATATATTAGCACTATATTCTTTCTCTCTCTGAATTTCTTTTACTTGTCATTTTAGGTTTAAAAAAATTGTGTGCAGCACAAAGTATTAAGAGCTTCCACTGTTATTTCCATCACTGATGTTATACTATGAAAGCCTTATTATTGCAAGATAAATTAAATTTTCAACCAATTTTATTCTGAAAAAAATGTACATTTAACAAATGTACAAATTACAAACAAATGACCTGAAATCTATTTGGGTAATGATGTAATGAGAGGATTTTGAAAAAGGAAATACCTAACTAATTACACCAGCATAACCTGATTTTCTTTCTTTATTCCAGGACTTTTTTTTTTTTTTTTTTTAATTTTTTTTTTCAACGTTTATTTATTTTTGGGACAGAGAGAGACAGAGCATGAACGGGGGAGGGGCAGAGAGAGAGGGAGACACAGAATCGGAAACGGGCTCCAGACTCTGAGCCATCAGCCCAGAGCCTGACGCGGGGCTCGAAATCCCGGACCGCGAGATCGTGACCTGGCTGAAGTCGGACGCTTAACCGACTGCACCACCCAGGCGCCCCGATTCCAGGACTTTTTAAACCCACTCCAGTATGGCTTTCAACTCCCATCCATTTACTCAAATAGCTTTATCTATAATCACCAATAATCTCTATATTCCCAAGTGCAATTGATACTTGTCAGTCCCAAATTCCAATGGCAATAGCATGAAACATTCCCTTTCTTTCTGCTCTTTAACATTCTTTTCTAATGATTTTCCTCATGTCTCGCTGGTTGTTCATGCTCCATCAAACCTCAAAATGTTGGGATTCCCTGGAACTCAGTCCTGGGATTGCTTGTCTACTCTCCCTATACTCACAAAATTTTATCAACTTTCATGGAGTTAGTACCATCTCCATGATGATGGCTCCCAAACACCTATATCATCAGTCTCACGTCTCGCCCATCCAGTTCAGATTGGCATATCCAACCCCCTCCTTGATACCTCCATCTGGGAATCTTACATCATTCCTCAACTTAAAATGTCCACTATGAAGCCTTGATTTCCTCCCCTACACCAATTTCTTCTCTATCCTAGTTTTCTTCTAGCCTAGTAGATGGCCCCATCATCCAACAGTTTTTCAAACCAAACCAAAGGCTCCCTTTATTCCTCTTTCCTTCACAATCATCAGAAAGTTCCATCAGTTGTGATTCAAAAATACGTCTCAAATTCTCCACTTTCCCTTCCATTTCCACTGCTGGGACATTACTCCAGGCCACCATGATCACCTCCCAGATTGGTACCCAATCATTTCCTAACACAGTGGTTCCTGCTCCGGTGCTTGTTCCATCCATTCAATTAACTAGGAGTGGAAGTAATTCTTTAAAACATAAGTCACATTATGTCATACCTCATTTAAGTATTTCCCCAGATTCCTACTGTACTTGGAATATAATCCAAATTCCTCACCACGTTCTCCAAGTTCACAACTGACCTGTCACCTGTCTCTTTAATGCTTAAGCCAATTCAAGTTTACTTTTCTGTTACCTGTAACAGGAAGTACCCTTACTGACACAGATGGGGAAGAAAAGAGGGTTTAGGCACAGGATTGATACAGCCAAACCTGTACTTTTGAGTAGATCACCCTAATGGCATCAAGACAGAGAGGTGTGAAGGGGACAAATGTGGAAGTGAGAAGATGGGCTAGAAGGGCTACCACTTATTGTCCAGGAAGGTGATGAGGGCTCAACTACATCACTAAAGCCACAGAGAAAAGAATGGATTTGAGAAGCCCATTCAACAGGCCTTGGGATTAGCTACAGAAATGGAGGGAGTGTCAATGATGACACTCACATTTCTGGTTTGGGAATGCAAGTATATATTGATGCATTCAGCCAAGTCAGGAAGAGGAATAAAGAGAAGGTTGGTGGGTGTGTGAAGATGAGGAGTTCATTCTTTTTTTTTTAATGTTTATTTACTCTTGAGAGAGAGACAGAGCATGAGCAGGAGAGGGGCAGAGAGAGAGGGAGACACAGAATCCGAAGCAGGCTCCAGGCTGTGAGCTGTCAGCACAGAGCCCAGCACAGGACTTGAACCCATAAACTGTGAGATCATGACCTGGGCCGAAGTCAGACGCTTAACCGACTGAGCCACCCAGGAGTTCCAAGATGATGGGTTCATTCTCTGTCCATTCAGGTTCCACAGGAGCACAGAAACTACAGGCTGTGGTAAAGGTGCACAGTCCAGAGCCCCACTACCCCCAGAATGAACTCCCTTAGCAGTCCCTGCCATGTCCTCTCCTGGTTTATCAAAATGCCTGAAACGTCTCTGGAAAGACTGTACTTCTAATACAGGAACCGGCAGGGCCAAGATGCATATTGTGATGTTTTGTCTCCTCTATAAAACAATATACGTGGGGTGGGATGGATAAAGTTCTTCCTAGGGATGTGAGGTTTCCATTTGCTGATTCTAACTGAATAAAAACCAGACTCGGCTATATCCTTCAGAGAGAACAGAGTAATCGGAGGGAGGAGCAAATCTGAAGGCAACCCAGCCTGCCACGTGGAGATGAATTTGCGTGTACGCAGTGCCTCCACAGCAGGTGGGTGAACGAGGGCAATTCTCGTATCTCCACGTTGCCTCCACCCCTCCCTATCTTCTCCCATTTCAGTCAACTGTACTATTAGAGATGCTGCCTAACCAAGCTCAAGTGCCGTAACATCTCATCTGAAAACTGACAATCAGTGGCTCACGAATGAATTCTAAGAGTAACTTGTAAAAATTCCCCATTACATGTTCCCGGTGGCAACTTCCTGCCGTTCAAGCCCATGGACTCCAGAGTCTACTACAGGCCCCACGCCTAGGTCAAATACCAGCTTAGCGACTTCCAGCCTGACGTGGGGAGCCAGCCACTGACCTCCCCCCCATGTCAGCCCTTCACTTATTAAAAAAGCACAAAGATATTTATCCCACCTCCTCCTCAGTGTCCACTGTAAGGAACTGAAATAACATACGTGAAGGAACTTTGCGAACTGTTGGAATCTCTGTAACTCTAGCTGGTGTCAAGGCACCACCATGTAATATATGCACCGTCAGAAACAATCCCTTCACTTTCAAAAAGAGTCTGTCCAGCTGTACAGCAACATAAAGGACCCAACTTTCAACCCATCCCTGCCCAAGGCTAACCCCTTCCGAACAAATCACCTCCCCTATTTAGACTAACCCTCCTCATTTTCTATTGTGCTATCCTGTTTTTTATCTCTGTTGTTGCACTTTTCATAACCTTTGCCTACTTTATCACGTTTGACCACCAGAATGCCAACCCCAGAAAATAGAAATTCTGTCCATTTTCAAGCTGGTCCTCCCAGCCCAGAGCACCATATAGACAGCCAAGTGTTCAAGGCACGCTTGTTGAATACATGAACATAATTTTAATACAAAAAGTAAAGCGATCTCTATAAAACTTACCTTCTAAAATTACGTTTGAATCTTCCACAGCGTTATCTTAAAGAAAAACACAAACACACACTTTACATTAACTCACACTACATCCCTAAATTAGCTTATCTCTACTCAGATACCTAAATTTGGCTAATTTTAGAATGGGGCTTCTTATATAGAGAGACTCACAAGTATTTATATTAGCATATCAACTTTAATCCCTAAATTACATTAGAAGAATATACCAAATAAGCTAATATCATTCCTGATGACATAAAACTTGCCATAAATAGGAAACAAATATATTGGCAATATCCAATTACTCCCTTGGAGACTTGAAAATATATTTCTTTTTAAAAATTTTTAAAGGTTTATTTATTTTTGAGAGAGAGAGAGAGAGAGAGAGAGAGAGACAGAGCATGAGTGGGGGAGGGGCAGAGAAAGAGGGAGACACAGAATCCAAAGCAGGCTCCAGGGTCTGAGCTGTCAGCCTAGAGCCTGACACAGGGCTCAAACCTATGAGCTGTGAGATCATGACCTGAGCTGAAGTCGGACGCTTAACCGACTGAACCACCCAGGCGCCCCGAAAATGTATTTCTTACTACATCTGTCTTTGTTCTACAAGTTATCTGAGATTTGATAAATATAAGGCGTGTGGGGCTGACTTGTAGGAAATACCTGTTTAGAGAAAAAGCTTACCTGAACTTTCCATCCCTTCATTTTCTGACGGCTCGTATACTAGAAAATACACAGAAAAAATAGTCCTTTAGGACTACATAACTCTCACTATAAGACAACAGTCATCGTTTGGTATCGAGAGCAGAGACAATGTCTAACTCATCCTTGAGCCCCTAGGGCTTAGTCACTGGGAAGCGGCAGGCTGCAGAGGAGGGAGGGACCGGTTTGTAGCCAGAGGAGATGGGCAATTACATAAGCGTTCTTCACATAAAATGGGGGACATTAAGGTTCTTCCCAATCACTTGTGGTATCACCAAGATTCAAAAGTCGTTTACTTCCTGACGGCACTCTCTTTTCCATTTTTTTCATGTCTTTTCCCTTTGTTTGGGGAACAACTCTCAGACCTTCCATGGGGGCGGAGGGCAAACACTCCCGGTGCCAGCCCCTCCGAGCAAGGGTTCAGCTGGCAGGCCCTGAACTCACTGCCTCCCTCCTCCTCCTGTTTACCTGCATGGGGCTCAGTGGCTCTCAGCTCTGCTGCAAAGGAGGCTTGGCCTCTTCTCTCGGGCTCAGCTGGGTCACAGCCTTTTCAGTCAAGCTTTTTCCAGCCTTTTCCTTTCTCCAAAATGCCTCAAATTTTCTGGTTCACTGAGAATGAGCTTTCTTATTTTCTACCATTTTCTGTACTATTTTCTTTATTCCTTTTGGCCATCTACTATAGAAAAATTTCTGAGTACCTACTATCTTTCAGATAGTACTCTCAGTGCTGGGGTAGAGTAAGGGATGCCAATTTTTAATACATCACCTCCTGTCCTCCTGGTGGTATTTGTAGGGCAAAGGAGCCGTGAACGCTCGCTTGCTTTGTCACTTTGAACTGTGTTGATATTTAACCATCCTCCAGTCTCTACCAACTTAGAAAAACAGCGCTTACTTGAGCCCCTTCCCCTCTGTTCCCTCTCTTCCCTCCATTTCACCCTCTAATTTCTTCAAAGAATCATTTACATTTGCTGTCTCATCCCTCACTTCCTTCCTCAACCAGGTCTTGGGCCCTGACTCACCCCTGAAAGGCTCTTCCAAGACCACCAGTGAGCACCTCATTCCATCTAATGGACACGTTCTACCCTCTCCAGGTTAGATCTCTCAGCAGCTCCTTCCTTCTCAAACATTACTGCCCTTGGACTTCAGTGTGACCATGTTCTCCTTTTATTCTTTCCTCTCTCCCTTCTCAATCTTTTTCATCAATTATCTTTGTCCTACTCGGCATTCAATGCTGGCTTTCATCAAAGGTCAGCCACAGAACCTCCCATCTCCCCAAACCGTCCTCCCTCCATAAGTGACCTCGGCCTTTGGCTTTGATGACCTTTTATAGACTCATGATTCCCAAACTCACAACTACAAATTAGAGGTCTCTGCTGAGATCAAAGCACCATCAATAGGCTTATTAGATATTCCCCCAGATATCTTGACATATACTGTCAACACATACAGACTGGACTCGTGGCCTCTTGGTCCGTTCCTATTTTCCAGTCTCACCTGTCTTAGGAATACAGCACCGCCATCCATCAAGGGCACAAGCCAGAATGGTGGATGGGGCTCCTGACACCTTGCTCTCTTCCCCCAGCTATACCCACACAACATTCCTTGTCAATTTTATCTCCTTACATGTCTCAGCTTGTCCACTTCCCTTCACTGCCATCACCCTGGTTAAAACTTCGCTGCCATCACCCTGGTTTCTGTCTGTCCACGTTCACCTGTGTCCATGGAAAATGGCTCCTGCTGAGGTCACTGGGAGGCTGCTGCAGTACTAGGTCCGATGCAGGTTTTCTCAGTGCTCACCTCGTGTGGGTCTCCAGCAGCACGAGATGCTGCTGACCATCCCTTCCCTATAACTCATCTCTTCTGACTCCTCTTTTGGCAGAGATGTGACTCAGGGCAAGATCAGATTGGGATAACTGCACACTAAATTAACTGGTCCCCCCATATCCACTCTTGTCTCTCTCCAGTCTATTTGCTGCATGTCAGACTGATCAATCTTTACAAAATGCGTATCCGATTCTATGGTGCCTTGGACAATGCCCTACGGGAAGGTGACCATCCCTGATTACTGATAGGCACTCTCTGCAGCCGGGACATATTGCAATCTCAGCCCGTGTCCCTTACTGCCAGCACTCCAGACACCTCGGATGCTTCCTATGGCACTCTAGTTACCTGCCCCTTGCCTTGTCAAAGGCTCTAGTCTTCACCTCAAACTTCAAGGAAGCCTTCCCTGGTCCGCTAACGAGGTAGGTCTCTTCACTATATACTCTTGTTACACACCATACTTGTTCTTAGCAGCACTTAGCACAATTGCAACAAAATACTTAATTGAAGTTATTTGTTTAATTTCTACTCCCCGCTAAAATATAGGGTCCATGGTTATATGGAGCATGGGTGTGTTCTTCACCAGAACTGCTCCAGTGTCCTATGTTTTAGACATAAGGCAGTTAATACATATGCAGGATATGAATCAATCAGATGGTAAGATGTCATTTCTTAGGTACATCCGATATAGGCTTGATGCTTTCTAAATGTTTTTATGTGGACAGCTGGGTCCCTCCCCAGCTTTCATAAGCCACAGGGTCTAGATGTGGGGAGTTTAATACACAATATATTCTGGGTTCCCAATGAAAAATGATTTCGTTTTCACCCTACTTACAGCTTCAGTTACACATGTTTACTTGGTTTCCCTAGTCTGGTTCCTGAATTTGACAAAGGTATCTTTCTAGAACAGCGAATAATCTTCTATTCTATTAAATCCATTGTTTGAAAAGTTTACATTCTATAGCCAGGTAATCCAAAGTATCTTACCAAATCTTGATGACCCCTTAGGTCATATTTATTACTCTTTCTTACCATTTTAAATTATACTCATTCTGATATTCTGCCTAAGAAAATACATTTATTGTTACAGCATTCTCATCAGCATGATATATAATTTTACACTTCTTTCAAGTTTGATTTTAAGGGTCTCTGGATCTAGTCTGCAAAATGCCTTCCAAACATGTTCCTTCTACCAGACTTAGAAAAACACTATAATGAGTGGCAGAAATTAGAAAAGTATCTCAAGTCACATCTCTACATGTAACTTTTACTTTCCAAATTCCTATTTTCTCCTTCAAATTCAAAACTGAAAAGAAAATATAAATGCAATCATAGCAGCCAAGTTATTTAATTTCTTATAAAAATATTAGTTCTTAAAGACAGAACCCAGCATTCTTCCAGTGGCATCATCCATATCCCATTAGAAATAGCCACTGTGAGGGGCGCCTGGGTGGCGCAGTCGGTTAGGCGTCCGACTTCAGCCAGGCCACGATCTCGCGGTCCGGGAGTTCGAGCCCCGCATCAGGCTCTGGGCTGATGGCTCAGAGCCTGGAGCCTGTTTCCGATTCTGTGTCTCCCTCTCTCTCTGCCCCTCCCCCGTTCATGCTCTGTCTCTCTCTGTCCCAAAAATAAATAAACGTTGAAAAACAAAAAATTAAAAAAAAAAAAGAAATAGCCACTGTGAATGGTCATCTTAGTAGGACCTCAAACCTTTAATACATATGCTTAATAAATTAGCCTATCAGGTTTATACATGGCCGTTCCTAATTTTCTTCAACTGAGAATCACCAATTATCATGAGACCACAAATTTCTTGAGAGTAGGGACTCTCTGTTGATCATATTTAAATGTTAAGCCCCCAAACTGTCCAGCACATGGAAAGTCCTCCATGTTTCGAGCACTGTACATTTCTTTATCGTCTTGGTTATACTCAACTGACTTCTTTCCTTTGATAGAGCCATCCTTAAAGGTGGTGGAATAAAAATGGTCCGCCCCTGGTTTTATCATTTCTTATTCACCATGAACTTAGGCAAATCATTTACATTCTCTGACCCTTATTTCTTTCATCTGGGAAGTAGCAAAAATAGAGTCTACTTCATGGAGTTTAATGAAACAGCATGGGAAGTGTGGGGGCAACAAAAGCAGCTACAATGGCCTAAATCTGACTCTAGTGCTACTCGCACCACAAACGTGTCTGGACTCTTCTCTTCATACCACTGCTAAGCCTGCAATGAAATTTTTTTGTACCTTTCTCATGCTAGCAGATCCATCACTCTAAGAATGGGATCACTTGGTAGAGGCAGCTAGAGGAGTTAAACTCTGACTAGTTTTCCATGCACAAGACGTATTTTAGTCAAAAGACAGCTATGACTATAAAGTAATGAGGTAAGTTTTCGTGCATAATTTTTAACTGCTTCCTAGGGCGACTTTGCAAAGGGTTTAAGAAATTATTTAGTCAATGGCAGAATTACTGGAAGGGGTAAATGGTCTCCCCAAGTAAATTCTTTGAAAACTACCATTCATTTGGGTATTTTAAGTTGTGGTATTTGCAGCTTAAAACATTATTCTCCACACTCTACAGTCAAGCTTGGAGTATATTTTAAAACAAGAAGATGGCTTAAGGTTAAGAAGTGTTTTCACGAATCTGAGGAGAAAGAATGAAGTATGGCCCTTTGTAGCAACGTGGATGGAACTGGAGAGTTATGCTAAGTGAAATAAGTCATACAGAGAAAGACAGATACCATATGTTTTCACTCTTACGTGGATCCTGAGAAACCTGACAGAAGACCACGGCGGTGGGGGGCGGGGAGGGGAAAAAAAAAAGTTAGAGAGGGAAGGAAGCAAACCATAAGAGACTCTTAAAGTCTGAGAATAAACTGACGGTTGATGGGGGGGTGGGAGGGAGGGGAAAGTAGGCGATGGGCATCTAGGAGGTCACCTGTTGGGATGAGCACTGGGTGTTGTATGGAAACCAACTTGACAATAAATTTCATATTAAAAAAAATAAAATAAACACTCAGCCAGAGGGAAAAAAAATTTAAAAAAAAGAAGTGTTTTCAAACCTGGTTCATCATAGTCTTGGTATGTAATGTCATCTGCAAAAAAAGAGAATAAAATCAAAGTAAGTATTAAATGAGTCATTCAGTGTCATTGCGTAGCTAAAAAACACAACTTAATCTCAAACACAGAATTCTATTCCTTGCAATATTAATGTCTGCAGTCAGTGATCAGTGCCTCTGCCCAAAAACGAGACAAAATGACAAGTACATTATTTTCACAAAAATCCGTCAAACTGGCAGAAAGCGCAATACGCAAAAAGGAGCATTAATGATTAACATCCTATTTTGAGATGCCAGTGTGGGTGAGGCAAAATATGAAAGCCTGATGTATTTTTAATCATCTAATCTCATTACAAAGCAAAAAGACTTGTATTAGGTGTGAAAATTACTCCTCTGACACCTTCGAAAGAAAAATCACTGTGTTACCACAGCACTGCAACTGTAAAGCCTGAAGAGATGTTTACTGTTAATGAAAATATTCGTCTGATACCTGCATCATGGTATGTTCTCTCCTCGCCGCCTGCTACTGGTTCCATGGGATCTAAAAGGAAAAAACACACACCTCTGCCAAACATGAAAAAACCGAACACATTACCAGACACCATTCTAAGGTATTTACAGATTAATTCTCATCTTCACAACTGTGTAAGATAGGTATTCTCATTATCATTCAACGAAGTTTAAGCCGAATAAAGTTCCATAATTTGCCTCATCACAAATGGGAAGGAGCAGAACCAGTCAGGCTCTACCACACCACACTGCCTCGTTAACGTCCCAGTATCCTTTCCAGTGTCCTGTCTACAAAGAGCAGAATCCCAACAGTGGTTTGAAACACACATCTCCTTGTTTCCTCATTCGTGCAGGTAATATTAAACTATGTTCAGAAATTTCCATAAATGTCTGGGCAATCAAGAATGGTTATGAGTATTATAAAGAGCACTCTGAGTTGAAGCAGAGTGAATCATTAAGCCTGGGGGAAAATGGCCTTGGCCAGTGCTTCACACAGAAACACATATCACAAACCTGGATTGTCCTGTTCGTACATCATCTCCTCCATATCCTGGTTATAGACCTGTGAAGCTATAAATTAAGAAATGATGAGGAAACTTCAAATGTGTCTAAAGAAGGATTACACTTGATATTCAAAATAGGAAAAGCACAATATCTAGTAATGACAGAAGTATAAAATCACATTATAACGATGCTCCCATGTATATTCACTCATGGAACACCCAGGTACTACCTTTGCTAGATGCCTAATAGAAAGCTGAATAAGACAGGACCCATCATCAATGGGTTTCTAATCGAACCAAAATGGTGAAGCTAATATTCTCACTTAAATTATGCATATCAACTGTATTCAGCAAATGACTAATGAGGCAGAGACGGACAGACAGACAGACAGACAGAGACCACAGACCTAGCAGTACAGGTGAGCCTTCCTCCCATCCACTCAGCAAGCACTGCTGCAGAGTGTGCCTGAATAGGGATACAAACATTTCCTAGCCCCTTACACTTGAACTTAAGACCTGAGTACTCCCAGACTGCAATATAATTCTAGTATTTACAGATTTATACTGTTCAGCAATATAGGTCCTAAGTGACAGCCAACAATATGATGTGGTCCTCGAGCACAGAAAGAGGGATCTACTTCAACACTGGAAGAAAAACTGGCCAACACAGGCTTACCAAAAGATGCCCATCTCCAATACGGCCATATCTTCTGGGCACGTGTGACCAGTGACATTACACAATTCTGACCTTTCATGGACTTTGTAATTTAAGATTACAAAACATGTACTTCTATTGTATCTTCTGACCTAGTAATCCCACTACTGGGAATTTATCCTCAGGAAACAGACTTCAAGAGCACAAAAACTAGATTCATAAAGAAACATATATATGAAATTATGATACAATACCTATATGCTATATATAACAATTAGCTATATATATTGCACATTTTATGATATATTACAAAATACAATAATAAATAATTATAGATAATTACAAAATACAATAATAAATAATTATAGATAATTACAAAATACAATAATAAATAATTATAGATAATACATTCTCTCTCTCATGATGTTCTTTTACAGGAAAAGACTCATTCTAATAAAAAAAAAGAATAGTATTAAGTTTAAATCTCACCTGTTTCTTCTACATGGTAACTATCTTCAATTTCTGGAAAGAAGAACATCAAATCAATAGTGCTACTTTCATAAAACTGTACATATATATTCCACAGATGTATATTCTGAATCTATGCTTATCATTGATTTTATTTTGAAAGTAAATATTAAAATAGAACAGGAAAATACCTATTAACTGTCTGCTAAACACTTTATCTTTCACAAGAACTACACTTAGAAACGCTTACATTTTCTCTTCAATCCACTCAATACCACCATAACCTGGACTAACGAGAAGACAGAATAACACAGGGACAAGGCCGGACCCAGGAAAGGGGCGAATTCCTAGTCTACTTCACATTCCACTGCGGTGTCCTATTTTCTAGAGCAAAAGCACACTGTCTACAGATGGGAACATAAGGAAGAACGGAGGAGACTTTCTAAGACGGGGAGCTGAAGGGCAACTGTGTTCCTAACTGAACCCGCACACCCCCAATAGCAAAGTGCTACCAACACAGGGTCCTCACTACTCCTGTGACCCTTGTTAATGCGACAACTACACAAGGTATAAATATTTTTAATTTCTGAAGACTTTTAATAAACAACTTTTAAGTTCACACTGAATCTATGTTCCGAATTAAGATAAAGTCAGAAAGTAAGGTTTTCTCAATTTATAAACTTTTTAGAAGTATTTCTTTCTACCCCCAGTCTATAACTCCTAACCTCAAAATCTCAAGTTCCGTATGTTTCAGATTATTTGAGTGTCTTAACTGAAATCTGTTATATAAGCAGCATCTAAGACAAGGACAAATTCCGAGGACCTGTTAATCTTCCTGAGTCATCTTGGCCAAAGACAGGAGGGAGCAACAGATACCAGGGAAATGTGGAAATCATTTTATCAGCATCCCTACTCAGCAGTTAGAAACACTGTTTGTTCCCAGAGAAATTTTAACAGACGTGACAACCAAAGGTCCAAAGTTCTAAAGCTGGTCTATAAATGCCTATTTTTGATGCACAGGGCAGCTGAATTCAAATACAAGCTCAAAAGCATTTTGAGTGTACATTTTTCACAGAAAATTATGTGTTATATACAATTTTGCAGGTTGGTATGGAAACCAAACCATCACTGGTAACATTACTTCTACGGAAAAGTGTATTTCCAACCTTGACAACAGGCACGAATGTTAAGTTTCTGGAAATACATTGATTCATAAATCAAGAACTTCTTGCTTCTAAAGTAGTTTCCCAATACATTGAATGTTGTGAAAAGTAGATATACTTTACTTTTATGCTTTAAAAAAGTCCTAGGAACCATTTACCAATTGTATTGTGACCAGGCTATCCCTCCACTCAATTTTCAGCCTGGACAAGTGCTATGGCCCCACCTGGTTCCCACTGGCTATGAGCACAGGTGTGCAAGGCTGAGCTTGTTAACACCCAGCAGAGCAGGATGTGAAAAAATAAACAGCCTGGCCACACTTTCACTCGCTCCCGGCTGTACTTTGATATGATCTGGTGACCTTTTACAATTATCCATTTTCGGGGCCCCATACCCCAAACATTACAATTCACTTTGTGTAGAGTGCGTCACAAGTATTCTTTTTAAAAGCTCTCTAGGTGATCTGAATTGCATCTAAGATTGAACACCATGGGTAGGCATATCAGTCAACCTTATGTGGACCATATTTGCATTCTCTCTTTGAATCCATGGCTCTATGGCTATGGTTCTAGACCTTCCTACCTTGATTGCTGCTATGGATTTCATTTATTACTTGTTTCTCACAGTCTGCCTACCTGTTAAGACTCGATTTAGGCTTGGCTAATCCCTGAACCCTGCCAGACACCTCTGATCCAGATCCTCTGTGGCTTGTGGTCGTGTGTTGTTGCCTGGGTCCTAAAGCAACTCAACCACGACTCTGATGGTTATTATATGGCGGGACGTGATGCGCTATATGGTTGACTGGGGGAGGGTGCTGTCGCCCTTTTTCTTCAGTTTGACTCTTCAGAAATGAAACATGCATCTTAAACGATGTTTCACGGGATTCCTTTTAAGTATAAAATTATATACATGCCATTATATCATTTGTATGTTCACATATGCTAAGTAAAACAACATCAATCAATCAGAGTACAGCACTTATGGATTAAAATCTTTCGGGGCACTGGCTGGCTCAGTTGGTAGAGCATGTGACTCTTCATCTCAGGGTCATGAGTTCAAGCCCCACATTAGGCATAGAGCTTAGTTAAAAAAAAAAAAAGTAAAAATGTTAAAAAAAATCTTTCATGAACTCATTAAAGTCTTAAAGGGTTACTTTAAGAAAAAAGAACAGAAAATAGATACCGTGAGAACAAAACATGTGTACTTGTTTAACAAGGCTTCAAATAATTGCAGTAGGGTTACATTAAAGCATAACAGAGCACAAAATCTATGAAGAAACGTTTTCACCATCACAGAAATGATTTCTCTCTATAGGGCAACAGTGAATGACGACAGGCTAATTTGCCTTCTGCAAATGATCCAAGGTGAACTACACAACTGGTATTTAGCCAGCATTTAACTTAAGATACTGATACAGGGCAGATGTCACCAAATCACGGTCTGTAGCTCAGAGCAAGCCTGACTCCTGACTTTGCAAATAACGTTTTGCTGGAACACAGCCATACTTACCCATTTAGATACTGTTCAGGGCTACGTTGCACTACGACTGCAGGGCTGAATAGTTGCAATAAAGCCTACATGGTCTGCAAAGGCTAAAGTATTGATCCTCTAGCTGTTTACAAAGAAAGGTTGTCAATGCCTGGTTTAGAGGCTAAGAACTGTGTTCTATAAACTGTGATTATGGAGTTTATGTTAGAATAAGAGCCTGTGATAGACAGCCAAGTAAAATATTTCATCAATTTTCTGAATTTCTTCTAATACACGACACTCCAGGAAGAAGTATACAGTAAAAGTAACATGCTAAAGTATTTCACTTACTTTCTATAAAGAATTTGTATATCCTGGCAGTTTCCTTAAAAGTTATTTGACTCAAAGTTGGGATATATGTTTATTTTACGGGAAAAATTAGTTGTTTTTTTTGGGGGGGGGGAGGATTAGTTTTCATTGAACTTTTCAGCTTCAACTTAAAAATAAACCATAAAGGGGCGCCTGGGTGGCCCCGTCGGTGAAGCGTCCGACTTTGGCTCAGGTCATATCTCACGGTTCATGAGTTTGAGCCCCGCGTCGGGCTCTGTGCTGACATCTCGGAGCCTGGACCCTGCTTCAGATTCTTCCTCTCTTTCTCTCTCTCTGCTCCCCTCCACCCCGCTCTCAAAAATAACGTTAAAATATATATGTGCTTGTATGTATATGTATATGTGTAGGTGTATGTGTATGTATATGTATATGTATGTGTATATATACAAACCAGATAAAAATTAAGTATTTGTTTTAAAGATATTCATGAAGGGGTGCCTGGGTGGCTCAGTCGGTTGAGTGTCCGACCCTAGCTCAGGTCATGATCTCTCAGTCTGTGGTTTGAGACCCACATCAGGCTCTGTGCTGACAGCTCGGAGCCTGGAGCCTGCTTCGGATTCTGTGTCTCCCTCTCTCTCTGCCCCTCCCCGACTCATGCTCTGTCTCTGTCTCTCAATAATAAATAAATGTTAAAAAAAATCATAATAAAAAACTAAAGATACTCATGAAAACTTCAATAATCATAATGAAAACTGCCTATCGTGTTTTACTCTGAAACCAGAGACAAGTGTTCTACCTTCATGAAATGCTCCAGTGTCCAGAGGCTCAAATCTATCATCTGCGTCACTTCCTGTAAGGAAATCATCATCTTCCAGCGGTGGTTTTCTGGCTGGTCCCTCCTCTTCTTGCTGCACATCGTCTCCTTGAACAATGATAATGAACAACGTGTCATGGGTCCGCCACGAGGGTCCACAGGCAGCAGCTGACACAGGCACATGCCCCCTCCTGCTGCCGGGCACTCCCTAGCCCGTCTGGTCCACGGCACATGCCGTTGACCACTCTGAAGCTCTGTCCTCACTCCGGTCAAGTGCTCGTCCACCTGAGCAGGGGACAGACCTTTCTCTCACTGGAACATGAGCTCACCAAGCACAGAGACCTCCTCTTTTTTATTTACTATGTATGCCCAGCATCCAGGGCCTATGCCTAGCCATGGGAAATGCTCAGTAAATATTTAATGCCTGAATAAATGAATTCACAATTATTAATATATCTGCCTCTTCATTTATCACTAGGTTACAGAAAAGGTCACCCTGTGACCTCCCTCATTGAGAAATGGCATAAAACTCCATGTAACAATCTTAACTAACTATATACAAATATTCTATTGCAAAGAACAGCTAGACACCTCTCTAAACCGTATGCCAGGTCATCTGCATTAGGTCACCTGTATTATACTTTGCATCTGAAGGTTACTATGTTTAGCCTGTAAGTTATGCAGAAATGCCCATTTTTCTCTTCTGAGACTTTGATGACATACTGAACTGTTCTGCTTCTTTTGTGTAGATATTGGATATGCTACATTATCCTGCTGCAATGTGGTTTAGCTTGTCAGTATGGTGTAAGAAATTCCCCCAACAGTAACTTGACAGGGCTTCAAGCACAGAACGTCCTGTACATAACGCTCTAAGCAAACAACTCAAGCGACTTAGCTGGGCAGCGCAGTACAGTGGTTAGGAGTGTGAGGTGCGGAATATATGAGTCCAGATTTAGTTTTGCCACACCAGCTGTGCGACCCCGGAGAAGTTCCTTACCTACTCTGTGCCTCAGGGTTTGTTTCTATGAAAAGGAAATAATAAGAATACCTACATATAACACCGTCATGAGGACTCAAGCACTTAGAAAACTGCCTAGCCCATAATAAGCACTTAGGTGTTATTGTTCTTGTTGTGTCATTATTTTTATCATCATCATTGTAATAATATTACTATTTCTGCTGCCACTGAGGTCTCCTCAAACACTGCAGGAAGGAGGGCTTCCTTCCTTCACTTTCAGTATGACCGGGCGATGCTCTCAAGCGTCACTGAACTACGTGGGCCCATGTATGTCCACACGACGTGTTTTCTGTATTTCCATCCCAGCCTGCTACATTGTTCTCCTCATTGCAATTTTCTGCTGCACACCAATCACCCATTCCAATTCCTGTCACTGACTTTACCATATTCCTTTTACCGTATTCTGTCTGAGCACATTGTTTTTTCCTCATTCTTATGTCACCCAGTGCAACTGCATGGTTTTTACGTGAGCAGGATTTAGCTCTCTCAGTCATCGCTGCTTAATGGAAAGTCCCCATTTTCAGTAGGGAAACCCAGTAAACAGCACACAGTGACAGCCTGGTATGAGGAAAACAGCTCCCTGAAGGCTGGCTACAGTTGAGGCACTGCCCTCTGCAGCCGTTAGGTACTAATACCCCACTTTGAAGGACGAGAAACTTGGCTACAGCCACACAGCTAGTAAATGGCAGCTGCAGGATCTGAAACACAACAATGAGATACAGAATACTGTGGACAGAGAGTCCACTGCAAAGAAGGTGGTCAGGGAGGCCACGTTTGGTCGGACACGATGTGAAGACTGGAACACACACGCGCCAGTAAAACGATGTAAGGACCAAGGCTCCGAGGCAGGGATAGACTTGGGGATGCCAAGGAAAGGAGGGAAGGTCGTCTGGGCCCAAGAAAAGCAACTGAGGGGAGAAAAAGACCAGGCCACATAAGGCACATCACACACACACCAAACACAGCCCCAACTGGATGCTACCGCAGCAGTCACCAGGAGGGGACAGTGACGCTGACACGCTGCAGTCCAGATACGTGCTGGAGGCAAAGCCTGCAGGACCTGCCCGGGGCTTACACAGGAGGCGAGAAGAGGAGACAGAAAACAAGGAAACACCCCAGTGTTTAGCTTAAGCTACTAAGGGGAGGGGAGACCATTACCTAAAATACAAAAGAGTGGAAGAAAAGCGAAATCTGGGGGGGAGTGAGGGGAGAACTATGAAATGTAAAGGAACCGAGAATTCTGTCTTAGGTACCTTTGGAGTCTGAGACACCCATAAAACATGCAAATGGATATGATAAACCGGGAGCTCAGAGGAGAGACAGGGCTGTACACAAAGGCTCAGAAACAACACAAAAAACATGTATGGCCACGGCCTCTGTGAATTCCTAAATAAAGAAGAGAATAAGTCCAAGAGGAAGGCTTGGGGCCAGAAACCCGGGCATGGGAGACTTGACTGCTCCCCTTCTGTCTGGCTTCCTACACCCACCTGCCTAAATGTCTACTGTGTCTGCCCACACTTCTCTCTCCCCAGCTGTGGCTAAATTTGGTTTGAGTGACCGTCTTGAGCCCCTTGGATCCCCAGTGCAGCCTGCCATCTCATCTCCCCCCACCCCCCACCCCCGGCACACTCCCTCCACGTGTGCTCACGCTGCAGACAGAAGCATGACGCCCTCCAATGTTCAATTACTCTCCGAATCAAGTGCAAACACCCTTTCTCAGTCGCTCTCCACCTATGTAACTCCGTGTGCCAGCCACCCTGAACTACTCTGGGGTCCTCTTTTCCTCTGGACTTTCATACATGCCACGCCCATCGCTTAGCCCTACACACCCGCCTGGCGAAGCCCTACGCTCTCCATCCTCCAGCTACTAAGTCAGAATGTCACTTCTTCTAAGAAGCCTTTGCTAACCCCAAAGTCTAGGCAAGGTGCACAGAGCCACTTACATTTCACCATTACAGCACTTACCTCATCAGACGGAAGTCACTTATTTATTTAGACTGCATCATCCTTAGGTTAGGTTAAAATTAAAAAAAAAAAAAAGACACAGGAAGGGAAAGCTTGTGTGTGCTGACAGAGGCAGGTGCGTGATCGGGTAAAGCAACCCTCCGAGCCGAGGAGAACCTCCTAATGAAAGGACACAGGCTCCTAGACCGCGAACAGCCAAGGGGCAAAAACCTACACAACTCAGCCGAAGCTGGTTTCCCCAGCAGAGCACAGACAGAACCGGATGGGCTGCTTTACGTGGAACCCCAAACACCTAAGACTGACTAAGACAGTTTAGCAGAGCTGCTAAAGCAGAGTTTCAATGATAGAGGACCCCATTTGTTTTCAAGAAACATAGTTGTTTCCTTTAGGACTCTCTTCAGCTGACACCAAACCATTAGCCGTATCGGGATACCATGTGTTCTGCCTTCTTGGAAACCCCTTCGTGAGTTGCATCTTGGGGTTATCCTCTCTGCTTTTATCAAGGGATGTTTCAAGAAACAGTCTCATAAAATCTTAAAACATGGGTTCCGAGAGTATCATTTAGTATTCTCTGTACAGGACTGCACCTAAGAAATGTCTGAGATGTAAGAGCTAGGATACCGCTTGGTATCCTCTAAGTAGATGGCGTGTTCGTTTCCTCTCTGGAAACATGACGCATATAATTAAAAAGTTTCTCCTTTTGCTTTGGCAACCACCCAAGCGTGCAGCAGAGTTAGGCTGACGACAGCACCCAGATAGCCCGTTACCGCCTGTGTGGTTCTGTTCCACTTTCCTCCTCCCCGTTCCTGCCATCTGTTCTTGATGTCTCACTGGTCTGGACTTGTTTAGTCTCATTTATCCCTACCATTTCCTTACTAAAATTTATGCAGTACGTTTCTTAACGGTAAGGCGAGGTAAAATAAAATGAGTCTAGTGCTCTTTCAGAAATGCCTGCCCTTGGGGCGGGTGGGTGGCTCAGTCAGTTAAGCATCCGACTTCTGCTCAGCTCGTGATCTCAGGGTTCAGGAGTTCGAGCCCCACACTGGGCTCTGTGGTAACAACCCAGAGCTGGAGCCTGCTTCGGATTCTGTGTCCCCCTCGCTCTCTGCCCCTCCCCCACTCACAGTGTCCCTCTCTCTCTCAAAAATAAATAAAACATTTAAAAACAACTTGCCCTCTAATAATTAAAAAAAAAACACTCACTTATTCACATTTAAAAATAAAGTCCAAGTCACCTATGGAATTAACCATTATTCATGAGAAAACAGATTTTAATTCATACCATATTCTGTATACACTGCCTCATGGTGAAGGGACTGAATTTGTTCTTGTACTTCATCGTCAATATTCTGAGGTCCTGAAATGATTACAAGACATAACTCAGTAGAAAAACTCTAGACATGAATGAAGAACGTGAAACATGACATCCATGCAGACACATGCAGTTGAAAATATTTGGTTAATCAACTATGCTACCTTTTTGTATCAGTTTACCACTTTTTTCTCCATGTTGGCAAACGTGGTAAATATGTAAGGTTGGTTTTATTTTGGCAGCAGCTATAAATGTTAAACAAAAACCTCCCCACGCAGAATTCCTTCAGTTTCTAACTAACAAAATTCACAGTAATGATAAAATGAAGAAAATGGGATGGGCAAAGCTTTCAGAAAGGGGGGGGAAGTTCTGGGAAATAAAGATGAAAATGTGGAAGACGAGGTCACCGTCTGCCCTGACAAGTGAGGCCCCAGGCTGGTATGAGGGCGGAGAGGGGCAGGGTTGGCTGACCACTCCCCAAAGCTGAGTAGAAGACCCAACGTTGTAACTGATAATCCTTGCAGCTCTGGAGAAGCCCATCTGACAGTCAGATCCACAGATGCAAACAGACAGAAATTACAAAAATGAACAATATCAGTAACGACGTTCTGACAACACCACGGCATGTACTGGATTATCAGGTTTATTACAACATCACACACAAGAAGCCATAACGACACTGACACTATTATAAATTTTCTGTGTAACAAACACCCATGTTCAGAAAACTGAAGTTGGCGAGACGTGGCATCACAAACTCTGTCACGTGAAATAATGCCAACCACAGCGGTTATACTGACAAGTTAATCCTCAATGACAAAAACAGAGGAAGCTCATTTGAACGTCAGGTAGGAAAAAAGTTTAACAACCTACTATGCTAATCACACTACAAAATCATTCCTGAAGCACAAGAAGTACCTCCTACTTTTATAGACGTTTGTATGTCACAAAGCATTTATATACACATTTGCAGAGAATTACAGAAGGACCTGCCAATCTCTATTTTTCCCCCCTCGCCTCTCACAGTACCCATGACAGCTTCCTAACCAATTCCCGGTTTTATAACTGCTGACAGCAGCATCCACATAGAATATAATATTAGTAACAGAAGTGGACTATGGTGCCCTGTTCCTTCGCTTAACCCTTTAGTGGCTTCCTCTGCCCAAACAGATGAAAATCTAACTCCTTGGAACAGAATACAAGATCTCCGCAATTCAGCTCTCACATGCCTCCCCAGAATCACCAGCTACCAGCACTGGCTTTGAACTTGGTGAGTGCACCAGGCTGTTTCATCTTTCCATGATTCCGTAAGGCTCCTGCTTTCCTCTGGGAGGACTAGTAGAGGCAGAAGCTAGATTACAGTGAACTAAAAACTGAGTGGAAAGTAAGGCAAAGAAAGCAACTGTAGATTCTTTTTCCAAAAATCTGGCTAGTACGGCAAGAACACGGACCGGAGGCCAGATAGAAAGTACTGTAGAGATCGAGAGGGGGTTTATTTTATTGTGTTTTAATGAGAAGCATGTACTTATATCTGTAGAATAGGTAGACAGAGAAGAGAAAGAAGCCAAAAACCTAGATAAGAGAAAGGTTGAGAAGGCAACACTTAAACTAAACCAAACACTGCCAAGAAGTTGAAAAGGATTATGAGCTGAAAACTGATGGATTTAGGACAAGTGGTCAGATAATATATATTTATACATGCGTGTACACACACACACACACACACACACACACAGTCTCTCTCTCTCTCTCTCTGTATAGAGTAACATTAACAAAAATTTTAAAAGGAGGGGCATCTGGGCAGCTCAGTTGGTTAAGCGTCTGACTCTTGGTTTCGGCTCAGGTCATGATCTCCCAGGTCGTGAGTTCCAGCCCCACATCGGGCTCTGTGCTGACAGTGCAGAGCCTGCTTGGGATTGTCTCTCCCTCTCTCTCTATGCCCCTTCCCCACTCACCTTCCCTTTCCCAATAAATAAATAAACTTTAAAGGAAAGGAGAAAGCAGAAAGAAATAGCACAACATTTCAGAGTAGATATTACCTTTAAGAAGCATGATTTTTAAAGTATAACTTTATTGAGTACAAACTAATGTTTGAGATGCTAAATCCAAAGACACATTTAAATTAGCACTTTTGCTCCAGAGCTAGGGTAGGATTGCAGTACTTCTAAAGAAATGGGAGGGAGGCAGTAAATTCTCCTGGAATTATGATTTGAACAAATAAAAAAAATCAGAGAAGCATACTGATCTTAAAAGGGAGAAGAGAAAATCACACGTTATTCATCCGCGGTGATAAAATCAGCCACAGCACTTCAGTTGCCAGTAAACATGGAGTGTCATACCGAACACTTCCAGTAGGTGGCGAAATAAAACCAAATTTTGGAGAATTACTAGGTAAACAGAAAATGCGCAGAAATTAAATAGTACTTTGTCATCAATATCACAGCATAAACAGGAAATGCTAGTAATGGATTCAAATTTCATTTGCCAATGGATTCACAGATTTTAGGAGTTTTCATTCTGTGGGTCATAGGTGCTTGGGTGACTTAAGGAGGTATTTAAATTAATCTGTGATGAGTTCAAGTGGATGTAAAACAGGCCTCACACACCATCGTATGGAGGTCTGGGAAGTCTCTGATGTAGAAAGGAGACTCCCGTATTACAAATAATGGAGCCCATAGGCCTCTTCTACTAGACCATGTGACAAACGACAAAACTCGTGTAACACTACACATCTAATGGTACTTTCATTGTCAGAAGTTCTGGAACTGGAATCAAGAAACCTAGCATTTAGTTCAGGATGTTCTGAACTGTGCCATCTCAGGCAAAAAGCACCCATCTGGGCCTTGGATTCTTGATCTCAAAAATTAAAACTGTCCTGAGTATTTTAGTAGAAAACATTAAGTTTACTGCAAAATCTCAGAAGAGAAGAAGAAAAAGTGCTTCATTATTCCATAAACACTGTGACACAAATTATGGGTAAAACGATTCTGGAAACTGCACGCTGGACACCTGGCAGGCCGAGGCCCATCGGGTCAGATGTCGAGGTGAGCTTACCTGAACCCTCGGAAACCTGCTCCCCCAGCCAAGGGTATGGCTCAGCTTCTTCCGGTGAGACTGTTGGCTTTGAAGCAGATCTTTCTTTAAGGCCTGCATTTTTAGTCACAAAGTTAACTTAAGTTTGTTTTTTTTTTCGTTTGACATATTAAACCAGGAAAAACAATATTCTCAAACACTTCATCCATAGTACAAATAACTCAGTTTCCAAGGCTTTACATACTACATGAAAATGTAGAAATGCTTAAAAACTCAAGTAGGAAAACAGTGTGCTCCTTAACTTCGCATGGGCCTTCAACATCTCTTTACCTAAGTTAACCTTTCATTTAAAAATAACAAAACAAACAATCATTGCTTCAATGTTCACGAATCTCTTAAGCAGTCACGTCTGAACTTGCCAAAAGAAGTTCAATAGTTCAAGCTCCTTGTGTTCAGAAATGATTAATGAATTGCTGCTTGAGCTCTGAATCCAGCAGTTAAGTCAACTAAGCTACACTTGAACTTTGTTATTGGTTTGTATGCCATATTTTGATTCATGCATAATTTCTTGAAACCTATAGTTAAAAATGAGAACAAATCAGACATAACTGTTTACAACCTTCTAAAGGTACCATTTACAATCATACTATGCTATAAGGAGCTAAAAGATATGAAAACAAAGTTTTTTAATGTCTTAAGGAAAATAAAACATCAGGGTAAATTAACATGAGAGCTGATTTCAAAGTCAACACCAGTCTAAAATCTACCAGACCAAATTAATTCTTTGACATTTTATATGTGGAACATTAAAATAAGTCCTCAACTGAACAGAACTCTTTAGAAAGCTAAATAGGGTTCAAGAGTCTGTCGATTCCACTTCCCAAATCCTGGCTCTTCACGACCCCCCGTGAGACTCTTGTACCAACAACTGTTACCGGAGGAAGTGTGTTGTGAGTCTAGAGTGAAAAGGTCAGTACAGAATCGAGAGGCACTTTGCCAACGTTGGGCACTTCATACCACGTCTAATATACATCCGCTACTGTAGTCTGCTAAATTCTCAGTGTCTTTTACTTGCTTTTTGATTACACTTTTCCTTACTGTTCCCTTTTTATGTCTTTATTTTTCTCTCATGGACAAAAACACGATTCCCACCTTCTTCTCCCCAATCGTAAAGAGAATAAGACAGAGATACACAGGACTCTACCTCACCATTTATATTTGTTTTAGTTACTTATTTCCCACACTATTTACACGAAAAGCCTAAGGCTATTACAACAAATACCAACGGACACGGTTGTGTTCTACTTCTAACTATATAGGGACTTCTAACAAAGGGATAATACACAAGTAACCACGGATCCTAAACGTTCCACTTCGGGGCGTGGCGGGTAGAGATGAAGGCCTTGTTAGTAAAACACATCACGTTTCAAATTCCAAGTTCAGGACTGAAAACTCCCGTGCTCTTTCGCCTTTAAATAATCCATTCTTGCATCTCCCAACAGTAAATGGAACAGGTACGGAACTATTACTCGTTGCTAAGTTCTGCTGAATGAACAGGGTAAACCTTCAGAATCCTGTAACTTCCCTTGGAACCCTGAGCACCTCAGAACATACCTGGCACGTAACAGGTGCCTGGTAAACAGCTCAGGGGCTGAACACACCCCACAGTGGGGCTGCTCTGCCGGTGCCGATGACTGCAGACATCCTCTGTGGGACCAGGGCTCCTCAGCTACACTAGACAAGCGAAAGGTGGGAAAGGGGATCCGAAACAATTTCCTACTATTACCAGCAAGGAGATTCCTATCTGGGCTCTAGAACCCACTGCTGCAGAACCAGGGGCCTAATTTGCCCGGGACAGTCCCAGGTTAGTCTGTTGTGCTAATGTAAGTATCTCGCCCTCAAGAGCATCTCACTTTGGATGGGAAATCACGGGTCATTCTTCACTGATCCTCTAGGTAGCAGGGTTTCAAATCGTGCTCCACGGGTTCGATAAGCAGGGAAATATTTCCCCACCAAACAACAGAGACTTAAACTGCCTGAAAACCCCATTCTTATTGGATTTTGAGAAGTTTCATGTGAAAACAACTTATGATGTGAAAAGTGTTTGAAAACTACCAGCATTGCCAGTATTTAGCCATGAGGTTCTCCTCATTGTCAGCTTTCTCCACATCAACTGGAGTTATTTGTCTCCAAAATTGAAATGGTAAAACCACAGGAGAGAGCAAAAGCACATAACAAGAGAAAATACTGTGCAGTTTCCTTTTCTGCCCCAAGTGGCAGTTGAGTTCTAAATTTACCGATACCTGGTCACAGCTATTTTTCCAGAGGTGAAAGCAGTGCAAAAATAAACGATATTGTAAACTTCAAAAAAGCTGAGGATCAAATTAACACATACCCTTCCCCAGACCCCTAAAAAACTTTCTAAAAACAACAACAACAACACCCATTCTGGACTAATTATTACCTTGATAACTCATATGGAAGAATTAGCCATACAAGCTTTCATTCTGGTGTTTCCAGAAATTATACTGCCACCCAAATCCATTTTAGTCCACGAATGAGTGGCAGATACAGGTCTCATGTAAGATTTCAGGTCTCATATAAGATTTTAAGGGAGAAAGTAAACAAAATATTAAACAAGAAAAAAATACACATACGGTCAATTCAGAATCAAAGGAAAGGTATTCAAATTGGATTTATTGTGAGGTACAAATGGCAAGGAGATCGCACGGAAATAAGTACTCAAAGTTACATTATGAAATGACTGTCATCAGTGTTGACGCTCCTGGGGCTGCAGACAACAAAACACGACTCACACTGGCTCGGGGGAGGAGGAAATTCACTATGTACTCTCAGGAGGAGCGCGGGGGTGAGCGGGCTTGCTCTGGGCGCTGGCTGGCTTCACCCCCCCCACCGCCAGTCGGG
Source organism: Leopardus geoffroyi (assembly GCF_018350155.1). Classification (NCBI taxonomy): domain Eukaryota; kingdom Metazoa; phylum Chordata; class Mammalia; order Carnivora; family Felidae; genus Leopardus; species Leopardus geoffroyi. The sequence goes on along the minus strand of NC_059338.1, from coordinate 141,092,864 downwards.
GCTTCCCCCGCGGCAAGCTTCTCTCTCGGACCCCAGGGTGTCCAGAAGCAGAGATCCACCTCTTGCTCTGCCTCTCTGGGGCTTGAGGAAATCTTTCCCAGAAGCTGAAGCTTCCAGCAGTCTTCTCCTTCCGCTTAACAGTCAAACCAGAACCCACGTCCATTCCCACGCTGGCAAGAGTGACAGGACGGCCGTGGCACCTGCGAGTAACTATCTAGTTGCAAGTAACCACACCAGCCCCTGCGCAATTTGAAAAAGCAACTGTTTCCCTTAAAAGACACCTCGTTGTCAGTCCTTCGGGCACATCAGAAAAATTAGGAAATAAAAAAGTGCCTGCATTTAATAAACATAAAATTTTCCTACAGTTGTCATTCAAAATGGAAGCTATAAAAGGTGAGGTGAGCGCTTTAAATCAAGCATTCATAGCAAATTTGATTATGTGACACAGTTACCTTAGCCCAACATTCGCTTACTTCATTCCCTGCTACCCCAGTACACCTGACAGCAACGGGAAATAAGTGTATTTTCTTCCCATAAATACGCGAACAGTTTAAAACTTACTAAGTTGCATATGGCATTTGTTCATTCATTCAACAATTATTTGGCACCTACTGATGCAAGGCACTGTTCTACAGAAAATGAGAACTGAAAAGTCCCACCTCTTACAGGGAGGGAACGATTTAAAAAATAAGAAACATGAAATATTTAGAACATATTAGATGGGGGAAGGCAGGGGGCAGGGAGCGCCAGGCCATCAGGGAGAGGAGGAAGGCTATCTCCAGTGAACTGATGAGGAAAGGACTCGTTGATAAAATGTGAACAGATTCCTGAAGGCAGCCGGGGATGTGGCCCTGTGACTCACACTGGGGGAGAGTACTCCAGATGAGGCTCCGGACCAGCGAGTACAAATTCCTCGGCTGGGGGTGAGGGGTGTGTGCTCAAGATGCTGGCAGTGGGGAAGAGCCACGGGGCCCAGGCAGCTAGAGAGGAGTGAGGGTGTGCGAATCCGAAAGGCCCTGGGGCCACCGGATCGTGGAGCTATTCACACTGACCGAAAACGAAGGATTCGTTTTTCGTGAAGAATTCTACACAAACCACTTCCTCGGCAAAATGTGGGAAAGAAAGAACCACAAATAGTGTTGTACTTCATAGGACTTCAGGCACTTAGCCCATAAAAGCTAAGAGATTTTAAAAAACTGGTTTATCGGGGTGCCTGGGTGGCTTAGTCGGTTGAGCGTCGGACTTCGGCTGAGGTCATGATCTCGCAGTTTGTGAGTTCGAGCCCCACGTCGGGCTCTGTGCTGACAGCTCAGAGCCTGGAGCCTGCTTCTGATTCTGTGTCTCCCTCTCTCTCTGCCTCTCCCCCGCTCATGCTCTGTCTCTCTCTGTCTCAAAAATAAAGATAAACATTAAAAAAAATTTTTTTTTAATAAATAAAAAAAAACTGGTTTATCAATCTCTGGTGTATGATTCGGTAGTGCACAGACTGAAGGAAATTTTGGCCTCACCGACCCAGGTTACACCAGCTGCCATTATTCCAGGGGAAGAGCTCAGAACTGCTGCTTCTTTAAACACGAGTAGTCTAATAGTATAAATCAATATATCCCAGGAATAATCCTAACAGGTACAGGAACGTGAGAAATACTCCGGAAAATCAACAAGCCAGAAAGATGCACATACTGATTGACCGTGCTAATTGTCGCTGTTGCTCCTGGCTTCTGTAATCAGCAAACACGGATCTTAGCAGGCATCCCAACCTCAGCCCTATCAAAATTCTGACACTGCCAGAAACCAGAAGAGCTGCCCCACGATATACAGTAAGAGCCATTCCAGATTCAACGCATCTTCACACGACTCAAGATAGAGACAAGATTGCAGGGAGAGGATGACCTACACCTCGAAAGAATAAAACTGCCGAAGGGTTGCTAAGAGCCTGGGTTTCAGGGCCACCGAAGGGTCTCCACAAAGGCTGGAACGGGGTGGACTCACGTTAACACCTGCCACGCGAGATGGCCCCAGGAGCTCGGGTTTGTGAATCAAGAGGGCTGTCGCTCGTTTCCACTGGAATCCCATCCTGGGCACATTCCCACCGACAGGACTGGGTTTCCACAAGTGTGTAAAGGGAACACAACTACCTCCTTAGAAGGGTTTTAAGAATTAAAGGAGATAATTTAAAACCAGCAAATAGACATACGTTTTTTTCCACAAATTAATTTCTCCCTTCATTTCTAAAAAAGTAAATTTACCGGGGTATCTGGGGGGCTCAGCCGGATAAGCATCTGACTCTCGATTCCGGCTTAGGTCTATGATCCCACGGTTTGTGGGTCAAGCCGCGCATCAGGTTCTGTGCCATCAGCAGAGAGCCTGCTTGGGAGTGTCCCCCTCCCCCCGCCCCTCCTTTACACTCTCTCAAAAAATAAATAAACCAAAAAAAAAAAAAAAAAAAAAGAAAGCATGTTTACCATCTTCCCTGCACACACGCACACAACATGAACACAGCTACCAGCAATTTCCAAGGTGGTTAAAGCATACTGCAATTACTGCAGAAATGCCTAAGTTTTTCTTTAAAATTTTTTTTTTAATATTAGTCAACGGTATATACAGATCTGAAATATTTTTAAATGATCTGTGTTTTAGATGTTCATCATCCAATAAACACACATTGAATGCCTGTTATTCTCAGCCACCACTATGCTAGGTACTGGGCATAAATCAGGCTGGTAGAAAGCAAAATCGAGGAATGAAGTAAAGTAAGGAGCATGGCAAAGGGAAGACACACAGTCCCACCGCCTGGGAGGATCGCAGAAGGAGTCAGTGTAGACGTGATGACTCAGCTGGATCCTGCAGCAGAGCTGGAAGGTGGCCCGCCACCGGAGCGGGAACACATTCTAGGCGAGGCGAAGAGCGGGGTGGTGGCCACAGCTGGCTCCGGCTGCACTATTTTCTTTCTCGGCCCCTTGTTTATTTCACAACGTTTCACCGCAGGGATGGCAGTCCCCTCGTCACCTGTATCCCTGGTGCCCAGCACGGCCTGCTATGCTGCAGGCACTCAGATTATTTGTTGAACGAATCGATAAATGCAAAAGAGAGATGACAGAGCACATGGCTATTTATACCATCGTCACAAGGGACACAAAAGCGTTATATGTCTTCCTCTAACCTCTAGGGAAACAAGAGAAGTAATGCTTGAGGCCAAGGAAGAAGTAAATGACAGAACTCTATGAGGTACGGATGCTAACACAGAGTGATAAATACTCACAAAGTGAAATCAAATGAGGTATGAAATGAGAACAAAGAAAAGGAAAGTAGGTAACTTCATGCTGTGCAGGGCTTACAAGATTGAAGCTTTGGTGACAACTGGTTTCTCTATGGAAAAATGATGTCCAAACCGGTAATAAACATCTAGGTCACGTGGTTTTATCTTCAGGCAAACAGAGGCGGGAGGACAAGAGGCTGGAGGCTGTCACTGGGTATTTTTTCAGATTACCCCAAACAAGATTTCCATGAGCAAAACGCTTACAGATCTGCTACACAACACCCCTCCCTTCAGTTTCCTAAGAACAAAAACTTTCTCTTCAGCTCGAACCTGGGGGAAATGAAACGCACAACGTGCCAGCTCTTTATGCATATGCAATACCAGCTAGTTCTCACAGCCACCTGAAGGAAAGCTTTTATCTTCAGTTCACAAATGAGGAAACCCAGTATTTCCAAGGTGCATTTTATAGTGAAAACAATCCAAGTTATCGATTTGGAGAATTGTCACCAATGGAGAATTATTCCAGGAGAGGGGAATAGTGGAGGACAGAGGAGAAAGGAACCAAAGCCAGGAGATGTAGTCCAAGCCATCAGGCCCATTTCACAGAAAATGACTCTACAGTTAAAACAGTTAAAATTGAAAATCATACTTGTGTATGACCTTTATTTGTTCTTTTAGTGGAAGTGCATATAGGGAGTCCTTATTATTCACATGATCACTATGAGACCCTGAAGGGACGGAGTTGTATGACTAAGGAGGTCATAACACTGTAAAATATTTTCTACGAATCAGTTACTTACTTACTGAATGAATTCAATCATTCATGCTCACACCAATTTATCAATCTCTCCCTGACTGTGCAATGTTGAGGAAGACAGTACATACACAATGCAAATCACCCACAAAGTAAAGCTGAAAATCTTGTAAAAAAAACTAGTCAGATTTCAAAAAGTTGGTTACAAATGATGTTAGCAAAAATGAAAATTCACACACAAAGTCCTTAACAAATGAGGCAGACATTATTGTGATGTCACAATACATGAAGAAAAAAAATCAATGATGATAAAGTGTTTCAAAAAAAAGGAATCTGAGTATTAAAGACTAAAAAAGATCCTTGGAATACTGATAGGCTCTCAAATATTTCTGTAAAACTGGCCATCTTTACCTTTATAGTGATTGTGACACTCACACGTGAAATACTATCATACGACGTTTGGAAAAAATGTGCCAGTAATGTCATTTTTTGAAATTTGAAGTATCATCTCAGAGTGTAATTTAAACAGAAATTTTGTTTGTGATATGACAAAATAAACTTACTTTCTTAGTATCTCATTTTCACTCTTCAGGGGTTCTTCTGGCTCCCAGGTACTTTGCATTAGGAAATTTTTGTCCCTATGTTTAGGCGGCTTTTTAAAAAGGACAACCTTTCTAGTTTTAATTACCCTTAGATAATATGAAGCAGCAGAAAATAGAAATAACTACACACCAAACTTTAAGATGAATGAAACTGAGAGTGTAAGCACCGTTTTAAGCCCATTAAAAGCTTCTCCCACATGAAAGTTTCAGGTGAATGGTGAGGGCCAATGCAGCTGGGTGAAGTGTGACCTCAGCTTCAGAAAATTCAGGTGCAGCCTTTATTTGCTGAAGAAAAGGGAAGGAAAGAAAAAAGGAGTAAAGAAAATAAATCCATCCCCAGCTCACAAAAGCTCTCGAAATATACTGAAATGCGTTCAGTAGAGACATTTCCATTTAACTCTTGAGCTGATATGCAAAGGAAAGCTATGGCAGAAGCAAGATATTTTTTTTATTAAAAAAATGTTTTTAAGTTTATTTATTTTTGACAGAGGCAGGGTGTGAGTATGAGCTGGGGAGGGGCAGAGAGAGAGAGAGGGAGGCACAAAATCCGAAGCAGGCTCCAGGCTCCGAGCCGTCAGCACAGAGCCTGCCGCAAAGGCTCGAACTCATGAACCGTGAGATCATGACCTGGGCCAAAGTCAGACGCTTAACCGACTGAGCCACCCAGGTGCCCCAGATGCAAGATATTTCTAAGCACTTTACTGAAGAGCAACAGGTAACGTGAACACACTCATGTTGATTAGGTTATTCTAAGACTTTTTTCCCCACTCACTTTCTTAGACTTCAGCATTTATATACTTTATCCTGTATCACTTTTGTCCTTCAAAACCCAAGGTAGAAATCATTAGAATGCTCTCAGTAAATGCAAATGTAATGACCAGCCCTTCTCCAAGGAAGGGGGAAAAAAAACCAAAACACCAATCTGTAGAAAAATTAACACTTAAAATTTGGGACATAAATTTAAAAAATCAATCCATTTATCTTAGCAGCATGATCTAACATCAAGATATGTTTTTAAGATGGTGTAACCTTTATGTGTGTGATGAGTATCTGTTTTGCTTCTTGTTCTGCTCAGTGCAGAGTTGGAGTGTCCCTCTTCTCCTCCCAGACACCCTCTATCCTGGGGGAAACATTTCATAGGGTTTCAGCAGGACCCAACCCAACCCCCACCCACAGCTTTGTGCACAGGAGCCAGCCTGGGAGGACTAATCCCCGACTACAGGAATGGTCACAAACGGTCACCAGGTCTAACCAGGCCCGGCTGCAATTCTTCTGGACTTTCCTCCCAAGCCATTTCAGAAAACTTGCTCTCTGTACTAGGACTGCGCAACTAGAAAGATGCGTCTGGAGCTTTCTGAGGGCTGTCTTCTTCATCAAATTGTAGCTACTCTATATAGAATAAAGTCCAGGGGAGCGCCTGTATGGTTCAGTCAGTTAAGCGTCCGACTTCAGCTCAGGTCATGATCTCTCAGTTTGAGAGTCTGAACCCCGCGTCAGGCTCTGTGCTGACAGCTCAGAGCCTTGAGCCTGGTTCTGACTCTGTGTCTCCCTCTCTCTGCCCCTCCACCTCTCTCTCAAAAATAAATCAACATTAAAAAAAAAATTAGAATGAAGTCCAGGAAAAGCATCAGCAGAGCTAAGACTCGAGACAAAAGCTAGGAAGCAACAGGTCTGATGATAGGTCCGTATTTGGGATCTATTCACCTGAAGCCAGCCCCTGTATCCACCAACCAGATGAGTCATAAAATGCCCTGTGTGGCTTACAACGTTCCGGGAATCTATAAAAACAACGAAACCCTCACTACAATTTCTTTGGGCCGTAGTCCTTGAACAAGAAAATAATAGGACTGGATTAGCTACAGCAGGTATTCTCTAGGATTTCCCCCTCGCTGTGTAATTCTGTCAGTGGGAATTTCTGTCAACTAAATGTCCAAGTGCTTGATTTTAAGCAGGAAAGGTGCAAGTATACACGAAAAAGGTGCACAGTATTTTTGGAAACACCTGCACTAATGCTTATTCATTTTTTATTTGAAATGTCTCCCATTAGGTCAAATTCTCTGGTTTTCAGCTCTTCATAGACAAAGTTGAAGAATTATTTAAAAAAATAAATAAAACCTTTGTGGCAGCACCTTTGATTCTGTTACAACAAATCAGGTTGCTCTTCTCTAATTCATAACTGAATCTCACCAGTGGTTACAATTAAAGATTTAAGACTTCACGCACAGGACAGCACAAACCATTTGTAGAAATGTACTCTTACTGAAATTTCATTTTATTAAATATTTTCTGATTAACAAAGTTCTGACCTCTAGTTAGATCTCAAATTTGCAGCGCCTTACAAACGGTAAACAATGATACAATCAAACATGGAAAATGTATGTCGTGTTCCACCAAAATAACTATAAAACCGTGTGGTATAAAATGAAAGTATATCCTAATTTGAAACACGTAGTCTTTTCATAACTCTTCTGGGTCTGTAAAGATACCATAAATAAAAGCGCTCTAAAATTGGTCTTCTAAATCAAGTTCTTTTATTCACAAGTGTATCCAGAGTTCTTAGAGCAGTGTATGGGGCACACCAGAAGCACTAAGTATTGACTGGGTGACAAAAGGCGGCGGGCAGGACTGGCAGGAAGAGAAGAGGTTGAGGAGTGAGGAGGCACGGAGGGATGAGGGAGGCAGGAAAAGAGCCAAAAAAGACTGAGGAGGAGAGACCTGAAAGGAGGGAAAGGGGGGGAGAAGGGCAAGGAGAATCCAGGGAAGAGCCTGAGGAGGGGGCAGCCCCCCCAAAAACAGGGGGTGGGTACCTGGGAAGAGGACTCCGGGGGTTGCCACAGGAGCCTGAGGGGAGGGGTGGAGAGGTCGGGAAGGAGAAAGGAAGTGGAGAAGGAGAAGGGCAGGTGAAGAAGAAAGGAAAACAGGGAAGCCAGAAGGGAAACGAGGAAAGAAGACAAAGAATGACGGGAGAAAAGAAGGAAGGGAGAAAAGATGCTCCTACCTGAGCATCTGTCATAACTGAAGGCCACTTGGCATGTATGTACTATGCAAAATCTTAACGTTCTTACTCAACTCCCATGAAAGTATTCAGTCGATTAATAAATTCACTACAATTCATATTATATACATTTATCTGGATACATGATCAATAAATTAATAAAAACAGAAGCTATTACATCACATTTTTATTACACGGTTTTTACAAGCTTCATCTTTTAAATTGAGAAGCATGAGACAGTGTCTCTAAATTTCAAACAACTTCCTTACTGAGCACCAACAAATAAACTCAACGGCGATGGGACACATCTTCCCCAACCGGTGCAATACTAAATTTTCCAGGCCCTTTAGCAGCAAGTGACGATGAGATTACCATTTCCTGGGATGATGACATTACAGCTCTTAGTTCTTCCTTTTCTGGTTATTTCCCTTTGCCAAGTGTGCATGTTTGCTAGAACTCCTACCTTCCTTCACGTCATCTTTGTCTCTGGATGCCACTTTACTAGAAGTATCCTTTACATTTGTTGATTTTTTCCTACTTTCCTTGGCTTTAGCACTTTTGTCTAGGCCCACATTCTCCTTCTCTCTGGGCTTTTTACCCTTAGGAGACTCTTTCCTGGATATATCTGCATCGGTAATTTTCTTAGCCTTCCGGTCATCCTCCTTTTCTTTCTTCCCCTTTTTTCTCTCTTCGCTCTTACTCTCCTTCCTTGACTCGGGTTTCTCTTTTTCCTTCTTGGGCTCTTCCTTAGTGAGTTCTTTAACTTTCAGGTTTTCCAATCAAAGGAAAGAAAGTTTATTGAACGCATCTCTTAATTCACAAAACAGTAACTTAGTGCAAACGTATGCTCTTTATCTCTCCACACACATGAAGTGTTCATTCAGAAAGTGCTTTAATCCTCTAGTTTTCAATCGGCTAAAAACAGATGCAAACCTCTACAAAGTATCCACTATCAAAAAAATGCCAGAAACTTGCCATCCTATTTTTCCAGTGGGAAGTTATGACTTAAGATAAGACTAACATGCAAGATTATTACAATTGAGTCCATCCATAAAGGCAGTACTTTGCACAAAGGGTTAGCAACTCCCATTTCACAACTGTAATGACATAATTAAAGGAACACGGCAGCATTACAAAAAAAAGTCCGTAATGTGCAAGTATTCGTACGAAGAGAATTTTAAAACTTTTAGTTCTAACAAAAAGTGATACCCTTAAAATATTTGTGCTTACGAGCCTTGAAAATATAATGCACAAACGGAAAAAGTAAATGGCATTTAATTTTCTTAGCTAAGAAAAAAAAAACCCATATTCATGAGTATGAAATTTTAAGTTCATCACTTACAGTGCTTAAAATGACAAGTAGAATTTTTCGCCTGCTTATATTCAACATTATGAGATCAGTATTCCTTTAAATATGTTTTCTTGTTAATCTATGTAAAGCTGCTCAAGCCAACATGTTGTCCATCCATGCTCATAGGCGAGAGAGCAAATAAATGGGACATACAGGTAACTCCAAATTTCATCTAAAACCAACCCGTTTTCACCCTGTTTTACATGAAGTGTAACAGAGCTGCTAGCAAAAGCTTTGAATTTTAGCTTTTCACTCTATCATTAGGAAATCTTAAGAGAAGCAAGGTGCTTACTGTATTATACAGCATTTAAACAGAAACAAAGAAAATGAAAGATTTCCTTTAATAAGATGTGGAGATGTTTTTGCCCATCAAAATTCACATAGCACAAAATGTTACTCAATTCTTCCTAAAATCTTGTCAAAACCTTCTAAAAATACAGAATAACATTCATAAAGAATCAACTGTCCAAATCCTCACCTACTTCAACGCTGTTTGTAGAGTAACAGACATAATGTCACTGCACGAACACACGTGCACTGCTCTCAGATCTGGTTCTGCAGTTTTTACAGCATTAAATCCTTACTGCTGGATTTGCCTCTTCAGTTTGAGAAGTACAAACTATACTTTATTGGGTACTTATTTCCTAATTACTGACATAAGAATAAAATGGTAATAATTTTTCTCTTCCTGGGAATTATTCAGGTGGAATACGAAGTGAAACACGTTTCAAATTCCCTAATCTTAAAATTAAAATACAAACCGCAAAACCCTGCAAGTCACATAGTCAAAGTCTCACCTGTTAATGTTTTACCAAAAAACAAAAAAAAAACAAACTAAAAACACTAGAAGCCAAGCACTTGAACATGAAAGAATATTGCAAGTTTGTAAAGGAAACCATGCACTGCTCCCATGCCCCTGTCCTTAAAGGACATATATGTCCTATAATTATATTTACTTTTATGTTTATATTTATATTTACATTTATTATTTATATTCATATATATTTATATGTGAACAAGAGAAACCACAGGGATATAAATAAAATCAGGCTGTAATAATCAGCTGTTAGCCTACATATAATGGTTGGCAAGTCTAGTAATTTTTAAAGAATTAAAATATGAAAAGACAACAAATTCTATAGCAATGAAATACAGACCTCCAGATTATAAATCTATGTTTTCATTTCATTGAAAACTAGAAGTTTGCTCACACTCTCTCTGATTATGCTCTAAGACGCAATGTCATCAGAGCTTTTGAAGAAATGAAATCCATCAGTGGAGAATTCACCTTTTTTCCCAAAAGTCATTAAAAAATTCAAACTAACAAAGGTTTTAGATTACATGATAGCAAGTACAGAAGTAAGTTTCTATGTAAGAGAACAATGTGATATCGTCATGTTTTTAATATCAAGTCTGTTACAAAAGTCTTGATAAAGTAATGAAGGAAATTACTTAAAATTATAGGCTTGAGGCAAAAAAATTCTTTAATGATGCCTTAATAAAACTACTTATGACCAAAGGTGCAATGCAAACCAAAAAGCATTAGTAGCCGCAGTAACATATCTAGAAAATGTCATGCATCTTCAAGCATTAAACTTGATTCACTCAAGGCTAATTTGAAAAACAGAAAATACCTTTAGCCTTAGTTTTTCTCTTGGCTACCCCACCAGGTCCTTCTGTTGGTATTTACAAGATGAAAATAGGTTATAAACAGAAAATATTAAGGGAATTAAAAACTAAGTATCTTTAAAAACTAAGCAAATATAGTCAAAATCAATGCCTCTATTAAACAAATTAAGTTAAACTTACCATTCAAAAAACATACTCCTTCAACATATATGTGTGTACATATATATATATATATATATATATATACACACATATATATATATATATACATTTCATACATAAAACCTTACTTTCACTATAGCAAAAATGCATTATAATCAGCCTGTAATTCAGTCAACTTCATGACTTATCTTGGACATGAAAGGATTTGGGGCTTCAGAAATACTTAATTTCCTCTGGAAATGGCATTTCCCTCTCTGGTGTGGCTGCACAGCCAGGGCCTTGTGCTTAGCATGACACACGAACAGACCAGGGAACTTTACTCTCCTACTCAATCATCACTGCCATCCAAAAAAAGGGACAGCATATTTTGACAGGACTCTAATCATTGCTTTTTTTCCTCCAAAGTTTCAAACTTCCTTTATAAGAAATTACACAAGCAAGAATTACACTGTCATACTGGTATATCCTTCTACTCTTCATTTTAAAATTTGCAATGCCTTTCTATTTCTTATCTTGGCAAATAAAAGCTGTGATAATAGGTTTACCCTCTAACAAACATCAATACTACATACCTCTCAGTACACTGTCATTCTAACCAGCCTGTATTCGGCATCCTGGGCAACTGATGTTCTCAGTTCTATCCCCCCATCACATAAATGCTATTTTATACTCATGTATCAGCAAACTTTCCAAGGTGGCATTCCAAGTTGCCAACACACTTCCTAGGCTTAGAGTGGGAGGTGTGGTGATTACCGGTAACCGCCGGTGGGGGCGGCACCATGCAAGAACCGTCACTCAGCAGTGAAGGGCTACGGTTGTATAAGAAAAGCCCCCAAGCAGAACCTACTCTCTGTTTCTCAAAACCCTAATCACACCCCCATTTTCAGTATGAGATGTTTTCACTCCTATTCTGTTATACTGTTCAAATCACCCTCCATGCCTAAATTCCTTTCCTCTTTCTCTACCCATCACCATTTGCTTCCATCAACTGAAATAGTCCATTTGAGAATGGCAATTTATTTTTGGTTGAAATATTATTATCAACAGATGATAGCTATACTTGTGGTGAGCACAGCATAACATGCAGATTTGTCAAAACACTATGTTGTACATGTGATATCAATGTAATATTGTGTGTCAACTATGCTTCAGTTAAAAGAAAAAAAAATATCATCATCATTATTCTGGGGGGAAAAGTATTAGTGTATGCCTTACTATTGACTACACATAAAAAGAAATGTAAATTAACTGTTCCATATGGCTATCTATATCTGTCCAATTACTTACACACATACAGAACCATAACTAATGTATGTGTGTGTGTGTGTGTGTGTGTGTGAGAGAGAGAGAGAGAGAGAGAGAGAGAGAGAGAGAGAGAGAGAGAGAAAGAGAGGGAGAGGGAGAGGGAGACGGAGAGGGAGACGGAGACGGAGACGGAGGGAGGGAGGAGGCGGGGAGGCAATCATTTTTCACAGATAAAAGTTGACTCTTTCCTAAACTCTATTAAAAACAGCACACGACCCTGTAATACTGAATGCCATCTTGGACCACTCCCCACTAAAGTTTATTTCAGAATGAAATAACAAACTTATACGTGTAATACCAACTTTTTTTTTTTTTTTAATTTTTTTTTTTCAACGTTTATTTATTTTTGGGACAGAGAGAGACAGAGCATGAACGGGGGAGGGGCAGAGAGAGAGGGAGACACAGAATCGGAAACAGGCTCCAGGCTCTGAGCCATCAGCCCAGAGCCCGACGCGGGGCTCGAACTCACGGACCGCGAGATCGTGACCTGGCTGAAGTCGGACGCTTAACCGACTGCGCCACCCAGGCGCCCCAGTAATACCAACTTTTAAATGAGCATCATCCAATGTGCAAAAGAAATGAACATAAAACATCAAAATGCATGTTTAATGCTGTTCATGTCCCTCTCCTGACTCCTGCCTGTTCTCTCAATGCATGCCCAGATTTTCCTGTTAAAAAGCTGAGAGGGTTAAGAGGCAGGCTCCCCAACTGCCCAACCCCACTGTTAATGATACAGTCGAAAGAGCTATATGGATAAAAAAACTAGAGTTAATGTCTGACATTAATAAAATATTAGATTAGCATTAGATTAGTGAAACAGGAAAAAGTAATGGGTGCTTTATTTAAAACTTTTCCAGTTTGGACACAAATCCTTAAAGTGATATATACAATGCGCAATGCACTATACAAAATGCCAAAGCATCAACTCCAGCTACCTTCTCTGAACTTAAAGTATAGTCGATAATTTTTCAATTATTTTTGACATGATAACGACTGAGCTAAGAATTTAAACCACAATTATCATATTCAGTCTCAGAAAGCAAGGGCTTAGGCATGAGAGAAAAAGCACAGCACCAAGAAAACGTGATGCTGACAGAGGAGCCCTTACGAAAAGAAGAAATGAGAGAAGAGTCAAGAAAATGCAGGGTTCGTCAAGTCGAATGTGCAGTTTTAGGAAGGAAGGTATAAACAAAGGCTTACGATGAGGACATAACTTAATTATATTAGTTATTAAATGTTCCATAAGGTTCTTCAGATTACAGTTTTACAAGCAGAAGAGGTGATCCCATTATAATGAGAAAACGTAGGTGGAAAAAAGGTGACCAAAAACCCAAGGTGCTTATCCCCCCCACCCCCCCACCCCCCCTGCCGACCACCTTCTTCTCAGAAGAAAAATGATCATATGTGGACTTTCCCAAGGTTCCTAGGGAGCAGAAAGGATCAAGTATTTGTAAGATTTCAGTGTGTTTGAATGTTTGATGGCTAGTCCTCTAGTGTAAGGGAAAGGCATGCCTATAGGAAAGAGAAACGGACCTAGCAAGAGGGGAGAAATTATAATGAGGCCAGAAGATGCAGGGGTTGCTACAGGGAAAGAGTCAATTCTGGGAACCAGAAGACGCAACACCTGCAAAAATGACCAACAACAAGAAACGATGAAGAAAATTGTGAGAATAAAGAAATGCTGTAACATGTAGAGACATGAAGACAATAGAAGGCAAGACAAAGATGACCGTCTTGGTAAAGGGAAAGCAAATTCATCTTTACGGAAGAAAAACAGTGACTCCAGATGATGGAAGAGCATGTGGAAGGTTCTGGATACCTACTAAAAGAGGAACTGTTATGACAGTGAGCACCTCACATAGGCTCAGTTCAGGGAAATTTAGATAGACCTTTTTCCATAAATGACACGAAGCTCAGTGGTGAAGGGGTTAGTGGTGATCCAGGACGAGCATATAGAGTGGGGAAAAAAAAAAACAAAACACCTTTGGAAACATTACAGAAGTGGCTCCAGAGAAAACCACAGGCAAGTACATAAGACTTTGTTTTTAAATAATTCCTAAGTATAGACAGAATTACATTCTTATTTGTAACTGTGGTTGATGTGGACTCCCTTTAGCATCAAAAAATCAACAAGCATGCCCTATTTTTCTCCTTTTCTCTCCTTACTACCACAGCCAATAACCAAGGACAAAAAAAAAAAAAAAAAAAGGAACAATTTTATCAATCAATCAAATTCATGACAATATAACTCCTTTAAAAAAGTTTCCAAGTAGTATAAAGAAAATTCTATCAATTGGAGCCTGAAAAGGAAGCATTCTGGTATTCTGTAACTCATTTGGATGAAAATTGGTTTTGTTGATAGAATACATTCCAAATGAAAGCAGTCATCAAAAAAGCATCAGGATGTGGTTGTAGTCAAAGAAAATGGCAAAGAATAAATAATCACCATGTTCTTTACTTCCTTTTGCCTTTATGGTTACTGTGATGTTTTCTTTTTAATCTTTTTTAACGTTTATTTATTTTTGAGAGAGACAGAGCACAAGTGGGGGAGGGGCAGAGAGAGAAGGAGACACAGAATCTGAAGTAGGCTCCAGGCTCTGAGCTGTCAGCACAGAACCTGATGCAGGGCTCGAACTCAGAGACCGCGAGATCATGCCCTGAGCTGAAGTCAGACACTTAACCGACTGAGCTACCCAGGCGCCCCTAAAAGTCTGACGGTTTTCAAGGTACTTACTGTAAATAGCTCTGTTAACTATTTGAGAATTTTTGAACAGCAAGTTTTAAAAAGCAGGTCTTATGTTCTTTCCTTAGAACATGAGTTGCCTAAAAGTAATTAATGTTATTTTGGCAACTGCCTCAGAGCCACTATCCCACACACATTTTCAAGATGAAATGTTCTGTATCAAATTAACATGCTGAATCATTAAGCCAATGGTTGGTTCCACCACATGCAACAGACATAATTTTAGAAGACTGGCTCCATTACAGAAACCCAAGTAGCTACTACAGGTTTTCGGAGACATGGCCATACACTTGGTAGGCTGGGAATCGCTTTGTACTTGGGTCTCTTCAGCCACTCCCACGGCCCCTGGTGAGACCTGTGAATCACTCTGAGCTTTAGTTTTTCATCTTCCTCCTCCCCATACCAAAACATCACAATTTATTTCAACGCTGACCACAGAGAGAGAGAGAGAAAAAAAAAGGGGGCCCAAATGCCTAAGTTCTCTGAGCTATGCAGAACTGTTGCTCTCTAGAATGGATGCCTACCTAGTTCAGCTAATGCCAGGACACTACACCAATTTCTTTTCTATTTTCAAATAGATGTCGTAACAGTATTATCACAGGCATTTTTGAAAAAAGCAAGCTACAAACCTTCCAATGCTCTGTGGTAAACGGGGAAGGGAAGATCAGAACAGAAGAGAACGGAATGACTAAAAGTTTAGGAAGGGATTATATCCAGAGATGGAAAGTCTGAATGAAGATGCAAACTCAAAACCAAACTTACGAGACATGGGAAAGCTCACCTTAGACCTCAGTTAGCACAGGTTTACTGTATGGAATTCAAAATGGCACTTCTCTTGGGGGAAAAAAAGAGTCCAATAATCTTTTCACTTATTTAAGCTGGCTTCGGAAAAAAGAAAGAAAAAAAAAAAACCTCAGTATTTCGTTATGCAATGAGTAACTCTTGAGGTTATCATTCATCAAGACTAATAACCCCAGTAAATATTTAATAAATGTCATACGTTGGGTTCAGCTTTGAAGAGGGATTCAAATGAAGCCTACGACCTGGTTCCTAACTTTAAGGAGCTCACAATCTAGTTAATATCTATTCCTATGTATTACTTGGTTATGCAACTAACAACAAGTATCAGAGGCACAGAATTTGGCATACAATTCTATCAGTCAACTTGTATAATAAAGTCTGAGTCAGTGAATTTCATGAAAATGCTCCAAATATGCATTGTAATCAAAGAAAATTCCACAGCCCAAATCACAGAGAACTATTTATTTCACAGACCAGGATCTCATTTAGAAAGGATCATGAATATCAATCACCAAAAGGTGCAACTACCAAGTGATCACTCAAATTAAGAATAACTGCCAATGCCTTTAGCTGCTTTTGAGAATTCTCCAAAGCTTTATCAGGGTAGAAAGGAAACATTGTATTCAAACTGTAAGTAAGTACATACACACCAGAATTCAAGCAGAGAAGTTGTGCTTACATGTCTGGATACAGCTCTATGAGGCAGGTGGGTAATTCCTAGAATAAAGAATCGAGTACAAGATGAAAAAGCACCATCACCCAGCATTCCATTATGTCTGGGGCATCTACCTGATTCTCCCAGGCAAGCAGCTGGCAGCTAGGCTTTAGGGATTTAACAAGACCAGCACCCACAAGATAGTTCTCCAACTGCCTTACGCCCCACCACTCATGTCCCAGAGAAAACTGGGACTGAAAGAAGCTACAGTGCAGAAAAGAAATCCCCAGAGTGCCACTGCTTGGTTTTTAAGCCAAACACCAGAGAACCCGACTCCGCAGTTCTAAGGTCACAAGGCTACATCTGAACACAGAGCACATTCCAAGACGTTCCTCTGGTTGTTCGAACTGAGAAAAGCAGAGTAAATACGATACAACTTAAAATTGCATGACTACAAATAAAGGTTCCAATGTACAGAATACAATTTTGCCTTTTTAAGTAAGTTCCTAAGCTTAAAACACATAAAGCTAGGAAAATATTTATACTATGAATTAAAAAATTATACAATAAATCCTTAGAAAAATTAAACTTTATAACAAATACAATACAAAAAATTTAAGTGAAGTAATTTTGATCAGCTTCAAAATACGCTACACTTGTTTTGCAAACAACTTTATTTTTTCTCACCAAAACAAGCCTTAGCCACAAGTTGAAGGAAGTCACAGAAGTCAGGGGTTCACCAGCTCCCTGTTTTACCTTGATCAGAGACTTTTCAAAAGGGGTGACTAGAGAGGGTACTGGAAAAATAGAAAATTATTACCTCACTTATTTTTCACTTACAAAAAAAAAGCATAATTAATTTCTGTACATAAAACGTGCATTAGTATCATTATCACGGCACAAAAAAAAAAAAAAAAAAAAAAAAAAAAAAAAGAGCCTGATGACAAATTAATGATGCCAAACATTTTTAACACACAAATTTAATTAATTTACTTCTCAAACTAATCACACATCTTCTAGAGTTAGTAGTAAATGAACACTGAAACATGACTGCTTTAAAGCATGATTGCTTTAAAAAATACATCTTAGATGTCTGGCTACATGAATTTCATTGAGCATGAGGCATAAGATTATTTTGAATTTAAATCTAATGAACTTTGACATTTCACAGTACTCAAATCCAAAGTGGAAGACACAATCGAAATGGACAAAGACTGCATAAACTTTCAAAAAGAACATTATTAAAATCACACTCGTGTGTTCCAGGATATTAACATTTCAAAATCAGAAAATTTCCACTGTCAGAACCATTAACAAAATCATATTCCCTGAATAATTAGGGAAGGACAGACTAGAGTTTTAATAGCCACGTAAGCTTCAGGAGATCACTGTCCCATGTACAACATGCACATCCACATGCAAAAGTAGCTTTAAAATAATGCTTTTTAAGATTAACAAGTTGCAGTTTTTTTCTGACACATGTGAGTGGTGGGTAAAGGGGAAGCTGATGTGCTTCCTGTGTTCTGATTTCATACTTTTACGTTCAGCTATTGCTGAGCTGCATACTTATAAATACCTAAATAGCCTCCAACTGTGATTTCCAGCTGAGAAACCAAATTTGTCAAGTTCCCCTCTGGAAAAAAAAATGGGTGACTTATCTATCTTACCGAAAGCAATTTGGTTAAATACAAAAAAAAAAAAAAAAAAAAAAAAAAGGAATGAATATTTGAAAAGGAGAAATTACTATAGCTACATAAATGTTCAAAAATAGAAACCTATTCAAATTTTAAGCTCAATGAGTAATCAAAGCTAAGTTTCACAGACAGCTAAGCTAAGCTCAAAGAGATTTAAACACATGAAACACCACTCCCTAAAAGGTAACAGAAACCAGAGGTCCTAATCGCTTTCAAGCAGTAAGGATACACATAAAGTCTCATTTTATGAAATGCATGTCATATACAGTTAATACAATTGCTTTTACTATTACTGAAGCAAATTCATTTTAAATAAACTGATTCAAAAATGTTTTCAAGGTTTTCTAACGGCAAAAAAAATCATTCTCCTGAAAAGAATTACCACTTTAGTAAATTTAATTTATAAATCTAAAAACCATGTTTTACCTAAGCCGAAGTTGATAGTCACTTAATAAGAAAATACAGGGGAAAAAAATGGAAAAAGACTTATTTAGGATGAATAGTTTTAATATGTACAACATTATTTAAGATACATATTCACACTTTCCCTCTTGTGTAGTAATATGCCTACTTAAAAAAAATACAAATTTCTTTCTCTGGATGTAATTTGGAAATAAAATTAAAAATAAATTTTGCTTTTGTACAGAAATATTCAGACATACTGCTATCTGAATACAGTAATTTCACTACCCTAAGGCAAAAACATGGGTTTATTTTCAAATTATTTTAAAAGCACCGTTAATACAGAATTTTACACTGAAATTTGTATTGTCCTATCTGACAAATCAGTTAACCTAAACAAATTACAATAAAGAAAATCAGCTTTTTAAAGAACCATCACTTTACACACCAGTCATATTAAAGAACAGAGAAGCATTTAATGTATGAATCATGCCAGAAACATTTTTATAATCAAGTGAATTATAATCATCTCCATTAATAGTGTGTTAGAAAGACAAGCATCAAGGGTTAATCACAAAACAATTTGCCATTAAGCCTTCTCAATTTAGTTCAGTGAATACATAAGTTGCAACAAAACGATACAGAAACCAATTATACCACCAAGAACAACATCGTCAATGCACTTTGTAGACTACTACAAGAATGAGGGGTGCCACTTTCTTCTCTAGAGGTGGGGGAGCCGAGCAAGGGACTAGCTAGGAGCTGTACTGGGGAGAGAGATCACGTGGTTGCCTTTTACTGTTTGATCACAGCTGCCCCACTGCGCGTTAAGCCCTGGGTGAGCAAAGGAAAGAAAGAAACAGGAGACTGCTTCGGGTTTTCATAAGCCAATGACTTCAGTCCCTGAATCAAAGTTACTGGTTATGTAAATCCAAAATGACACAAGTCTTGCCCTGAACCCCTTCGTTCTGTGACGTACCATCAACACCATCTGCGGTTTCGCTTTCTTCTTCTTCTTCTTCTAGCATTTCAAAAGGAGTCATTATATCATAGAGAAATGAGAGGAAACCATAAAACCAATCTGAACTCTCCTCTGCTAAAATATTAAGGACTTCCTCAAGAGAATCAATATTTTCATTACTGCCATCTTTGGTCAGGCCTACATAAGAATAAAGGAAGAGAGAAAGAGAAAATAAGGAGAGCAGTTAGGTGGAAAAAAGAAGTTGAGGAAGAGTGATCTCAAAAAGGATGTGCATCATGGTCACAGAAGTTTATGGAAAAGGTATTTTGGAAAATAAAGAGGCTGATTAAGATGCACACCTTACAATCAACTCTCAATCATATGTACCACAGGAAAGGTCCAATTCAACCAATCCTCGCCATTCCTACCAGCCCCTAACCAGGTTTGCCTTTCTCTCAGTAGAGAATCTAGAGCCCCCAAACGCAAAATTGCCTCAGCCAAAATCAATTGATTAATGTCAGTGGAAGAACGAATGAAAGTACTATGAGGGTAAAAAGATAGATACTTCTGACCAACCTCCACATTTGCTGAGTTACCAACCAGATATTATCGAGAGTTGATTATACAAGCATTTACATATATCAGTACATATTCATTGGAAGAAAATAAAAAGGTTCATTTCCTCACACTTTTCCCCTTGGACCCAGAGTTAACTTTAGAAACTCTGGAATTACATGACTCCCAAGATTACTGTCGATAGCATCCACGGATAGACATGTACATGTATTCAAATTATATCAGATAATCAACTTGAAGTTTAACACAGTAAGATGTTAGCTGTAATTTACAGTGTTCTGGCTACTGACTCATGGTCCTGTAATTCTGACCAAGGGTAAGAGTCAGTTATTAATCATAATTCACTCTGCTTACCAATATTAAATTTGATCCAGGTCCCAGTCAGTCATTTGCTAAGAGGAATATTCCAAGGTTCTCTTTCCATACGCCTAAGAAATAAGCTTCTACTGCAAAGGCCCTGGCTCCTGTTTTTGTTGTTGTTTTGTTTCGTTTAAGTATTAGTCCCAAAACAGGCCATCGAAATGGAAAGAAAGCAAAGTATATATTTATATCATAGGTTTTTCCTGTGAAGAACTGGCTTTGGGTAAGAAACATCTCTGGACCCAGTAAACATAAAAATCCACCAATAGTGCCAAGCCATATATAACAAAACCCATAAGTGTGAAGAAGAAGAAAAAAAAAAAAAAACACAGGGTAAAGGGCTTTGGCTGTAAAGAATGTGAACATCCACGACTTTAGAGCTTTTCAGATTATAACCACCTCATTGAGTAGGTCAGGCTTGGACAACTCAAACTTTCTCCATGTGGCATAACCGCCAGCAATCAATATTGGCAGCTAAGCCACAACAATAAGACACCTAGTATAAATATTAAAGTATACAGTGTATTTCCCCCACTCTGGTCCACAGAAGAGCTACATCATATCATTCTTTGTGTATGGGGGTAGGAGAAAACAAAATGCAGTATTCTGGTATTTAAACTACTTGTTGGTACAACTAGAATGTTTTCCACTGAACTTAACAGTTGACAAGGGCTATGAACCGAGGAGGTCTGTATTTCCCATTCAAATCTCTGTGGGAGTAACATTGTTTCTTCTTCCTGCCTTAAAATACTATAGCTGTATATTCACAATAATCATGTTTCTTTTTCTCCATTTTCAAGTACTAGTACTTCCAAGTATCAAATATAAATTATAAAACTTTACTACCCTTCAGTATGACAGGCTGAAGTGTTCAACAAATATGCAGAAGTATCTGGACAAAACTATGACTCAAGTATGCAACCTTCCTGTGGTTCTTAAGACAAAAATACTACTTCAAGGAGAAAAAGGGAAATATTCTGGGGATATAATTCCTCAGCCTCTGAGAGCAGGCCTGAACCCAAGGGCGGAGGCGAATGCCTTTGAGTGGACAAGATCCAGTTCACTCATGGATGCATCCGGTCTACAAAAGCTTATCAAGGCTCTAGGAATTGTTGATGGTGTTCCTTTTTGTTCTCCAGCCATGCCTGATGTGGTGCCAGCTAGGTGCTAGTCACGGACAGAAGGACAATCGCGTAATCCTTAGATAGTGTTACTCTACGATGATGCTACTCTAGGCATTTAGTCCTTGGATCATTTTCCTGTTAATTTTACTCAGGAAACAAGTTTTCAAAGAATACAATGTCCAACAGTGTAGTTTTCAATAATCCAAACCATTATCAAAGATACGTTATTTTAAGTAATTTGGCCACAGAAGTAGGAAGTATGTAAACAGGCTGAATATTTTCGAAGTATATCATAAGGGCCATGGCCAGAAACAATGAAGTGAGATTAATGATGGCTGTTCAGAATATCTTGATTTACCCACACATATTTCATTCTCTCTTTATATTCCACAAGAAAAAACAAATCTTAAAATGTGAAATACAAATATGAATGGGTACATTTCCTCAAATTGGTAACATTTAGATACACGCAGATTTAAGAGTGCAGAAAGAAATACTTATGAAAGAAAGGCCAACCCTACGAAAGTTCAGCATATCTCAACTGTTACTATATCTACCAGCCAAGCTCTCCCTTATCTCCAGCTTCCTACCTACGTCTGTCCCTCTGGTTTCCCTGTGCCTTAATCCAAAGCCCATACCTTGAGCAGTCTCTCCAGTGAGAATGTACCCAACAAGTCTGGTTTATTTTGGGATACACACTCACTGAATTTGCTCCCCCCACCCCAATACCTTTCCCTGAACATACAGAACCCATTAATGACTCTGTAACCAAAGAATTCACCAGGCTCTCGTTTTCAAACGACCTGCCAGTAACAGAGGTACAACTAAGCTATGATAACCTCACCAACTAAAAAAGAACTTTAGTTATAAAATTCAATTCCAGTCAAGCTTGTATTTCATGCAGAGAATTCAATCACTACAGAAATAGGGTCCGAGGACATAAGTGAGCCAGACTGCTCACTTCTGGTTTGTTTCAGCTAACTGTGAAGCCACAGGCTGTGATTTAGGACATTTACACGGTAAAATAGTTTATCTTAGCCTTTGTGCATTTAATAGTCAAATGACCAAAATGAACGCTGAGATTCACCAAATTTGGTTCTACCTCCAAATATACAATTTTTATAAAAGGAACAAGTTATAATTTGCCCATACCACATATATGTCTATTCTAAATGGCAATGTTCTAAGTTACAATGAATTAACCTCTTAATGGGTGCTTAAAAACATTACAGGAAATAAACTCTTGCAAACTCAAATACTAAAAATCAAGTTTTTAATGTATTTGCTATAGAAATCAGTGTGTTCTATAGGCGAAATAATATATTTTAATATTTAATAGTTGATATTCCCTGACAAACCACATAGCTGATTTCCAGCCCTCCCCCCAAAAAACCCAACAAAATGTAGCAGATGGAAGTAATATTATCTCTAAAAATGAGGAAACATGGCCCACATGAAGTTATCTTTAAAATGAAAAAGCTTCACTACTCAGAACCCATCGTTTAAAGTAATATAATGGAATAATAAACCATTTATAGGCAAGCAAATTAGCATCATTCCAATATGTTAAATTCTATATATTTCACTTCTTTTACATGTCCTGGATTATAGTCCTCTGAGGATTTACCATATTCATAGAAAAATTTAGATATGTAATAACAAAGTAATAGAAAATTCCATTAAGGTTAAGACAGAGAAAAAACTTCATGGATAGTAAGCTTCCACTGGCAAGCAGCAAACCTAATTCTCACTGAGCAGTAATAAGCAAACATAAACTAAGGTCAAAATTAGGAAGCTAAATTACACTTAATCACAACTACACCTTTTTTTTTTTCATATTTAGAAGTTACTGTTTTATAAGGAAGTTAAGATTGACCATTGGTTATAAATGTGATATCCTCTCATTTTTTTTCATATCCACAAAACAGACACAAAACTGTGTGTCTGAGATGAATTTCTTTGCACTAATACTCTGGCAAACATAGTGTACAATACCATGTCTTATTTGAAATTTTTCTAAATAATTTAGTATATAAAATTTTAATACATGTAACACTACATAGTAAAGCAAAGGAGGCAATGCTGTTTCACAAGCAGAAACACACATCTCATCAGGCCAGATTATATAAAATATTAAAATCAGCACCATCCTTTCTAGGAAGGCAGCATTTTAAAACAAATGAGGGGGGGCGCCTGGGTGGCTCAGTCAGTTAAGCGTCCGACTTCAGCTCAGGTCACGATCTCGCGGTCCGTGAGTTCGAGCCCCCGCCATCGGGCTCTGGGCTGATGGCCCAGAGCCTGGAGCCTGCTTCTGATTCTGTGTCTCCCTCTCTCTGCCCCTCCCCCGTTCATGCTCTGTCTCTCTCTGTCTCAAAAATAAATAAACATTAAAAAAAATTAAAAAAAAAATAAAACAAATGAGGGAATATCACATATTTATATATTACAAGAAATATCTCAATGATAAAAGACAGGTAATTCTAGAGATAGAAAGAGAAAGTTTCAAGATTTCTAAAATAAAGAAACCCAGCCAAAAACTACTGGTCCATATTTTAATGTTACCTTTAAAATATGCATAGGACACTTTAAAATGTTTAGTACCACTATTTTATTTCCAAGTGAATTTATGTAAGCCTTTAGAAACTTACATTTTCAAATGGAAGTGAATTATGTCAACTGATGATAATGAATGGCTATAATTACCATATCTGAAAACAGGCTAGGACGTTATCTATATGCTCAAATATTAAGTTCAGAATATGAAGTGCTTTAAATCTGAAAATAGATATGAAATTATTATGCTTATAAAAATATTACGTGCGAGAGCTATATACACTTATCCACTTATAAAAGTAAATTGAAACGTAAGTCCATGGAAAAACAATTAAGCCATCAACACATCAGTAAGAATGAAATATACAATTAAATTGGGAAAATATCTTCCATAAAATGTGTATGACTGACATAGATATTATTATGGCAAACATATTGTTTTGTTTCCAGCAAAAAGTAAAGAATCTACTTGCCTAATAAAACTTTGGCATCATCCACATCAAAATCTCCATCACCATCAGCATCATAGACTCCCAGTTTTCCTGCAAAGGGGAGGAAAAGATGGATGGGAAGGAAGGAGAAAAGTTTGATAAGGTATTACCACTTACTGCAGGCCTGAACATTAGCCATAAATGTTACCGATCAATGCAATTCTTTGCTCTCTGAATCCTGAAAATCCTGAAGATCCTAACTGAATACCTTACCTACAAGTAAGTGACAGGCAATTCTCTTACAGATTCAGGAACTGTTTGGCTAACAATCTAAGAAATATAACTGAGATAAAATATTTTCTTTAAAGTTTTAATAGTGTCTGATTTAATCCTTTCAGAAGAATTTTATTACGCTACTAAAAAAGATTTTAGGTAAAATTTTCAACATATGTATAAAAAACATTCTTGAGGTGTTTCTAACATGAAATTTACTGCATCTAAAGTAGGAAAGTTCCTACCACCATCAATATTCAAAACAAAAGGAACACCCGCCAAACGTCAAATAAAGACTAAATATAATTAATATTTATTAATATCAAGTATAAATACTGAAAACAAGAGGGCAATTAATTTTATATTTTATAAAATAATGATTTACAACAGAAATATCATGACTTAACCTTAAAGACTTCTGGAAATAAAGTATGTAAAACTGGCTTTCTGAAATTCAAAGGAAAACTTAATTATCTCACCTAAAACTTAATTAGCACTAGCTATCTATTAAAGAAAAAAAAAAAAAAGGATTAAACCACAACTTGAGAAGACAACAGAACCAGAGCCTTTCCTCTTCAAGCAGAATAAATATGTATCTTAAGGCTTTATTATCTAGGAGCACTGCTATGCTTAGCACTTCAAATATGAGTCGGATACATTCAACCCTAAAAAACGCCCTAAAATCAACATGATTTATAACTCATTATATAGGATAATGGCTGTGAAGAGACATAACGTACGGAAATATTTTAAACAACAACCACAAATACAGCATTAGTACTAAAACATCAGTTTGTAGTGCTGTTATCTCTTTAATAAAAAGTAAATTAAAACATTGCCTAAGAGCAGGCAGAACTTTTGGAGGAAAGTGGCTGTGATCAATCTTTACCCTCCCAGAGCCCTCGTTCTACTTAGGGAACTAGTTAACTTGCCATGTAGAAGTCTGGTTTAGAAAACACATTAGAAATGATGGTGATAATAATAATAATAGTAATAATAGTGATGGACAAATAAGTCAGTATCGTTTCCATTACTAAGAAAATAGAAAGCACTGGTCTGCATGTTGAGGCAATCTATAGCACAGAGCTCAAGTAACATCAAAAAGACAAAATATCAGGGCGCCTGGGTGGCTCAGTCGGTTGGGCGTCCGACTTCAGCTCGGGTCATGATCTCATGGTCTGTGGGTTCGAGCGATCTGTGCTGACAGCTCAGAGACTGGAGCCTGCTTCGGATTCTGTGTCTCCCTCTCTCTCTTCTCCTCCCCCCTTGTGTTCTATCAAAAATAAATAAACATTAAAAAAAAAAAAGATAGAAAAGACCATACTTTCTGACAAACTTAAAGGGGGAAATTGGTCCTACCACTTATATTCTCTGATGCATGTGACAACTAATAAAATAAGGATGACATTTTAGAGATATCACAAGTAGACTTAAAATGCATCTCCAAAGGCCTACCTTGAAGTACCTCTGATAAGTTATAACGGAAGTCCTTTGCTTTGGCTGCATGCATGTAAAAACATGAAAATTGTTACTTGCTCTTAAATGTATAATAATTTTAAATCTCTTCGTTTGTTTAATAGATGTCCCCTAGCAATATACCATAGTACGTCAACAAAAGCACAGATGTACCCAGCAGTTTGTCTCCAAACTAAAATTCTTCCTCTATTACTCTCACAGTCTATCCAGAGACACTCTGCTTTAATCACAATGAAAAGCTTCAACCAAAGGGAGATTACACATAAGCATGTTTTGCCTTTTCTCCCCCAGAAAGATGGCTATAATCTAACATCTAAAGCAGAAGATTTTATGGAAGAGAGGGGATTTTCTATGCAACCTGCTACATATAGAACAGCACGGGTTTTGTTTTCAGTGACAGGGTCCACATTTTTCACTGGATTATTAAAGAGGAAGACCACTTACAATAACCAAAAAGTGGAAACAATCCAAAGGTCCATCACTGATGACTGGATAAGCAAAATGTGGTGTGTTTCCATACAATGGAATATTATTCAGCCATAAAATGGAGTAAGTACCGAACCTTAAAAACAGTATGCTGAATGCAAAATGTAGGATTGTATACGAAATATCAAGAATAAGCAAATCACAGATGCAGAAAGTATACTAGTAACCTGTACATTGCCAGTAAACTGTACATTTTCACATATCAACAATATTGAATTTTATGTTACGTAAATTTTATCTCAATTTAAAAAAAGACTTCATGAGGCAGGAAAAAAAAACAAGGAGTATGACTCTACAAATGGTAATGGATCATTAATGTAAAAAGTCATGAACAACTGCAGTGATTATTGGGAGAGAAAAGGAAAAATTAGGAGAAAGGAAGACAACTATCTGAAATAACATGACAACTGCAACAGCAAACAGACAGTACCTAACACATGCACACCTACACACACATGCACACCCCTATCCCAACACCTACACGCACATGCACGCACACCAATCTCAGCACCTACACACACACACACACACACACACACACATCCCTATCCTGGCACCTATACAGCACAGACACACCTTTATGGCAACACCTACACATACAGACACACCCCACCTCACCACCTATACACACACACGCACCCTTATCCCAACACTTACACAGACACACCCCCATCCCAACACCTACACACATACCTCTATCCCCTATCCCAATACCCACACATACATACCTTTATCCCAATACCTACATACATATACACACTCCTATCCCAACACCTACACACACATACAACCCATCCCAGCAACAATACATACACACGCGCGCGCACACACACACACACACACACACACATTCATTCCAAAAAGAAGAAGGGGTATGCTTCAAAATGCTTTCTAAGGAAGGGTCTTGCAAATTGAGTCCTGAAATAAATTCAGTGGCTCATGAATACTTAAAACTCCTAACACGATGAATAAAAATGAGAATACTCCATTTCCTAAGAGTTAAGTGCTATTTGATAAAACTTTTCTGTGGGATATACATACAGTATAAAGCCTTTTTTTTTAACTGCAGCTCATGTTCAAAGAAGCTGAAAAGTCATTACTCCCAGGTAACCCTGCTGACATCCCCTTGTATTCCCACCCTGTTGAGAACAAGTGAAAGCCTACAGAAATTAAGAGTATGCCCCCAAATAATGACAAATCTTTGATTACTAAAGAATGTCTTTTATGCTTTTACAAATTCACAAAAGAAATTATACCAAAATTCTTACCTAAAACTTCCTCATAATCAACAAGATCAAACCAGACGACAGCTACTGATGTCCAGACTCCCAGCAATGCAATGACCATAAACCATGTGAAAAATGAACTTCCAGAAAGTCCTCCTTTCCTCCCATTTTTATGTCCTCCATGCTTTGTATCTGTTTAAAAATAAAACAGATGAACAATGTCATTATACAAGATGACACTTTATTAAACACCTCTTTTTCCTGAATTATTTCTCCAGTAATTTGAAAGTGTTTACATTGGTAAATCATTTCAAAAACAGTTTTCACTCAAATTCTCAGAACATGTTATGTAAAATGAAGATTTTGAAACAGAAAAGATTCTGTTTAGACCCAACACCACATATGTAAAACTCTGACTTAGAAGTAATGAAAGAAATAAACTACTCGTTGGCTAACAATTTTTTAAAAATAAAATGTGATATAACATGTATATTATATTATGTGCAATACATATAATACGTATACCTTCCTTCTAAGTTCTTTACCCAAACCACCTAAATATAACCTCCCCTAAAGTTCTGTGCCTATCAACAATTTAATGAAATCCTATAGAAATGTAGCCAAATCCTTTTCTCTGACCCACTTAGTGTCTGTAGAATCTTAAAACGCCTCTGAATGGTCACAGAAAATATCTCCCCCCACAATGGCTCCATATTCTTATCCAGAGAAGGACAGAAGAAGGAACAAGACTATTTAGAGCAAAGAGAGGTCAAGGAAGAAGGGAAGCAAAATAGTACAATTAGTCCCCCTCTGTGACAAGATCCACTGGGGTCTAAGGAAGCAGGAAAAGGCTCATCATGCACAATCCAATCGGTCTCAATGCAGGAAACAGCTTTGTCAACTCTGTCCGCTGAGTGTCATGTATCACATCTCGTGTGTTAAATACACCTTCTCTTTTGGAAATATTCTTACAGCCCAAAGTAAACAAACAAACAAAACATGACAGTCAAGTGACACTGAGAGAAAATGGACAACACTGTCCTTGAAAGAAAGGACCACAGTATTCAAATTTCTCTTACAAAGGAACATAGTAAATACTATTAAAAGGATAGGTCGTATTCCCATATGCCCTTGAGAAAAGGAAAAGTTCAACCAGGTAGTAGAGCAGAACGCTGTCTTGTCTTTGTGGAACGCGGGTCATACATTTTAAAGGGCTTCCACGCGCACAACTGCATGTGACTCTCACAGAGGTCTTGTCAGTGTATCTCGAGAGGGCATTTCTGGATGTCTGTAAAGAACAATTCTTTATCCTGTGCAATTGCGCCTCACACTGCTGGGCAGCTGGCATCCCTGGTTTCCTTGGGTCCCAAAGGTAAGGAGCTCCCAGTGATTATGACAAACAAAAGCACCGCCAATGACCCTACAAGGGTGATGCCTGGTTCAGAACCACTGGGGGTAAGGACAGGAATAATCAACGCTGTTTTATAGAAAATAGTTCAAATGATTCACCAGGACAAGTAGGGTAGAGCTAGGAATTAAATGTGACTTCCACAGTCCTGAGTTCCTTGATCCATACGGGTGAACCAAACTACAGGATTTCAAAAAAAACAAAAAACAAAACAAAACAAAAAACAAAACAAAACAAAAAAAACGCACTAGCTCTAATCTAGAACCTGCTTTCTGATTCCTAAATCCAACTCTCATTAAAGAATGCTGGTAGTAGTTTTCCAATGGCTCAAATCAAGAATATACTGCCAAATCTTCTTGAAGAAAAAAAATGAAATGAAAATCTTATTAAAAGGATAAATTTTTTTAAATAAACCACTAGATCAACTTTTCAAAAGGGGCCACAAAAACTAAATCAGTCTGAGAAAGTGAGAGTGTATGTGTGTATTCACACTCAAATACATATAATTTTTCTAGATATCCATATTTAATTATGTAAAATTATGACTAAATAAGACAAATGTCATTCTTAAAAAAAAATTAATTTTCTTTTCTTATGTTCTTTAACATTAGGACCAGATTTATAATCATATGGTGAATTCACAAAAGAATACTTACCAAATAACATATGACCATCTACTATTTCTTATATGATTATTAGAAGTCTCCTAAAAGCTGGCTATCTAAAAATATAGTGTATACTTTTTCAAATTCTCTCCGGGCATAGATTATAATGCTACATATTAAATGCACTTAAAACAGGCTTTCCTGTTTCATTACCTGAACACAGCCATGGGAGGGGGAGACTGGGTGAAAACTTCAGAAATGTTGGTGGGTGAAAATGATGATTTCTGATATTACTGAACAATATAGAGCATCACTAAAATTTTAAAAAATAAGAGAAAAAAGTGAGGACAGAGGAGTACCATAGATACACCAGCAGTGCTGCGTGTTTATTAAACTATACATATGAAAACTTTTCAAAAAAAAATTAATGTTTATTTTTGAGAAAGAAAGACAGAGACAGACAGACAGACAGACCATGAACGGGGAAGGGGCAGAGAGAGGGAGACACAGAATCCGAAGCAGGTTCCAGGTTCTAAGCTGTCATCAGCACAGAGCCCAACGTGGGGTTTGAACTCACAAACCATGAGATCATGACCTGAGTAGAAGTCAGACGCTTAACCAACTGAGCCACCCAAGAGCCCCATGAAGACATTTTTAATGCTGTATAGGGGCACCTGGATGGCTCAGTTGGTTGGGCGTCCAGCTTTGGCTCAAGTCATGATTTCATGGTTCATGGGTTGGAGCCCCATGTCGGGCTCTGTGCTGGCAGCTCAGAACCTGGAACCTGCTTCAGATTCTGTGTCTCCCTTTCTCTGCCCTATACCCACGCATACTCTGTCTCTCCCTCTCTCTTCCTCTCTCTCTCAAAAGTAAATAAACATTAAAATATTTTTTTAATGCTGTATAAAAAAACTTTTATTTCTATATTCATACAAATATATGCACATATACTCTCATTTATATAGAATACTAATTATAATAAGAAAAATGCCTTCTGAAATACCCATTTACTGCCAAATACGGATTTATAATTTAAAATGAGTTTGTAATGAAATCGTTAATGAAACAAAATAATTACTTGAATTCAAAGAGCAATTCTATGTCCATTTCTCTTTCTTAAAGCAGAAATGAAGGAAAATTTCTAAGATTCTCAAAACTAAAGTATCACTTAACCAAGTTAATTCAGTAAATACTCATCTAAGTTACTGACCTGCAACACTAAATATTAGTAAAAGTGCAAAAAGTGTTTTTAAAAAAAATCATATAAATGCGTGCACCACAGCAGAGCTAAGGGATGGGGGGGAGGGGGAGCCAAACACAGTAAAGAACACACTTTATCTACAGACCGTTTACATTTGTTTTAGAAATGAGGCTAACAACTTTGATCACGTTTCCTAACTTACTGCAAAAAACTAAAGAATATACTTTACAGACAACCTCACCTGAGTCAAAGCAACAAAGTGCTCAAAGAAATTAGAAACCAACAGTGCTGATGGAAGGCAGGCCTGTAGGAGGTATGAAAACCAGCAGCAAGATAAAGAATTTGAAAAGAATACATGGCAGGGGGCTATTCCCCTTGAACTGTCCTTAAAACAATCTTACGAACAAGGGAATAATGACCATCAAATTGAGTCTGTCATTAAAATAATATTTCGAACTGTTTAAGAATGCAAAAAATGGGGGTGCCTGGGCGGCTCAGTCAGTTAAGCGTCCGACTTTGGCTCAGGTCATGATCTCACAGTTTGTGGGTTGGAGCCCCATGTCGGGCTCCATGCTGACATCTCAGAGCCTGAAGCCTGCTTCTCTCTCTCTGCCCCTCTGCTCACACTCTGTCTCTCTCTCTCTCAAAAATAAATAAATGTTGGGAAAAAAAAGAATGCAAAAAATGTACAATAAATCTTAGATTTTTCATTTAAGATACTGTTTATCAAACAGATTAATCACTTTAAAAGAGATAAACGTCAAAAAAAGGGTAAATGTTACTTAGCTAGAATATGAAATTATTAGCAATATTTTATCCATCCTTCATAATGTCAAATAAATTGTTACTCTAGTATTATTAATCTTATTACGGTTAATATTTACTAATTCCATAAAGGAACAAACAACAAATTATAAAAAGGAGTCTTTCCCAGGACATCTTCGTTAGGAGAATGTTTTAACTGACACCAAGTAATACTCCCTTGATATGTCACTTTGAAAATATGGCGTACCTAGTCCCAAAGGGCAGATTAGTTTCTGTCCAATGAACTGAAATAAACACAGTATGATAAACACTTCAAGAGAAACACCTTAAAGAGACCTGAAATCAGCACTTTGTCCCAAAGCTATTTCTAGTAGTCAACCCTATTTTCTAAGATCAGAATAAATCTGAGAGTGTTCATTTCATTTTCTGACTCATGATTCTACCTGTAGTCCTAGGGATTAGTCAAGATTTTGTTAATGGAGGTTAAGAATATGGCAAGAACTGTGGGATTCATTTTTTTCCACACTGACCCACCAAAAGTAATGACCTCCAAATCAGAACACTGTTCTTACTACCAAACACAGAAAATTACCACAGTGAGCAATGAAATGTGTGTCCACAAAACGTGGGCTAGGGACCATAGGTAAATTTAATTGTTCAGTTGAGGAAAAAGAACATAAGACATGCCCCAGCACCTGAACAGGGGTCAGTCAGTCACTTAACTGGATTACAACAAACTGGATTACAAATCAACCATGTCCAAGTTTTGCTTAGCATTATGCTGATGATTTCATAAATTTATACATAAACCCCACACATAAAGTTTAAAAAAAAACATAAAAGCTGTCAAGCAACTCATCAAACTGATTATTTTTTTTATGTTACAAAGCATCACCTTTTGGAAGCCAAGAACTGGTAAATGTGGGTCAGAAGTACCAGCTGATTTTACCTAACTATGCAGATTATGTAATCACCAGAGAAACAGGGAGAAATGTCTTCTAAAAGAACTAAAGATACATATCTCATATTCTTCTTCATGGCTGGATGAGGTACTTCATCAGAACAGTCAGATGACCCATTCTAACCATTTATTTAAAACAGTGTTCAAAGTAAAGATATTCATATTCTCCATACTAATAATAGACTCCTTCCAGTGGCCACTTAGGCAGCTGAGAGTTGGGAGCTGTCTTGGTGTCTTAATACGTCTTTTTTTTTTTCCATAAATAAATTTTTGACATAATGAACTGGGACGGGAAGGTTACAGAAATCTGGGGTCTTGAGATGGGGTTCTGTTTGTGAATGTATGTGCCACAGCAGGACTGCGGTGGCTCTCACCACTCTGCTAGGGTTACCTAATGTAACAAATGAACATATATAAATAAAAAGTCCAAATCAATTTGAAAAACAAAAACATAACGAGCTAATGTAGCTTGCTTTCAACTAAATGGAAAGACATTCTTAACTCACAAACTAAAGCAAAAACAAATATACAAAAATGTAAATTCAACACATTATTTAAGAACCCTTGAAGTTAATGATTCAGTTTAAATACAAAATAAAACACTAGCATCTTTACTTTGCATTTATCACCTGCTTCACAAAAATTAGGTCAGTTTCCACACATGGTAAAGCCTGAGTCAAGCTCTGCTTGAACCAACTAAGTGTGCTCACTAATACAAGACTTACACATGCCTTAGATTTCCTATAATGTCACATGAGATCTAAATCTAACTACACACAATTCTTTGAATTTACTGTAATTATAAGACCAAAGAAGACTGCTTGTACATTTTTCTGAAGTTTTTAAAATATGGTTTCTGATTTTACAAATATATAATCTAATATACTAAAAGGTATTCTAAGACACCAAAACATATTCAGATCAAGGACAGATTACTCCAGGCAAAATTAAACTACCATGAAAAGGTGATGTCTCCAGGAGTTCTAAATAGAAAAGATGTAGAAAACGTAGTCGAACAGTCAAAACTATTTTAAAGGTGCACAACTGAAAATAAAGCTAAAAGCTGTCAGCTAGATCCCAAACCACTTTTAACCCAAACAATAAAAATGTACCTTTACCTTCAGCCATTTTGGTTTCTTCAATCCATGAAGAGTATATATGGGAGACAAAAATCAGAGCTATCAGCAGGTATCACGCACGCCAAGTGCCCTTCCCTACAGAGCTTCAGACTGGCCAACTGTTCCACGGGCAAGGCCTCTAGAACTGAAATTGGACCTGACTGCAAACTCTGCTCAGCAGTTATTTTTAGAGGCCCCTTCCTCATGGCCAAATACCGCTAATCACTCAGGCTGAAATGCTCTCCTAACAATGCGACAGCCTTTCTCCCACTTACGGGATTCCTTTCTCGGTTGGTGCTGTCTCCCAACTCCAAACCTTAAAAAAATTATGCATGCTGGACAAAATGCAATGGAACAGAGTGTGTTGCCAGTTCTGTTTTCTTGGAGTCAGTCTCGAATGGTTTTAGCCTAAGGACCGAATCATTCAAAACTGAAACAGGCCTTGCTGGAACATGTGGCCCCATGCCGAAACCAGCTTGATCTGGCCCTTCAGGGTCTAATCAAATGCCTACATGGAAAGACCATTACTTAGTTTGTTTGAATGAAACAGAAAACTAAATGGTAAGAAAGTAATTAATGCTCTAGAATTCTGATTCACAGGTATGATCATTCCAAGTCTAATTCCTAATGCAGCAAAAGTAAAAAAAAAAAAAAAAACAAAAACAAAAAACGTATTTCCCCAGAGAAGAAGGGAGAAGGAGCTGGGAATGAAAGCATGGAGGGAAGATAGGCAGGGGAGGGATGGGGGAGAGGGAGGGCCAATAGGCTGGAAGGGAGCAGGCAGGGAAAGAAGGAACCCTGAAGCGTGGCAACAGTGATCCAGGAAACAGGACCTCAGAGAAAATACTGGAAAGAGAGTGTGCAACTGTCTTCTGATTTTTTCCACTTCCTTCCAATCCCAACTCCACATAGTCCCTTCTGGGAAGTAAAACCAGCCCAAAGTTACTACCATTTATTCACTGATTTAAAATTAGCAGTTCACAGAATTCATCAGAACTCTGATTAGTACGTTAAATTAATTTAGCACAAATAGCATCGAGAGCAAGGCAGCAACCTTTATTTATGAGGGTTTAATTTTTTTTTTTTCCAGCCAAACTGAATGCTTCACAAGCAAATTAAACATTTAAATGTTCTGAAGAGGAGTCAGTCGCCTATGGTACCAATATTTGATGGCCAAGAGCTGAAAAGAGTGAACAAGGCATCAGGGCAGCTGAACAAAACTGCTGAGCGTCCCAGGTGTCCTCTGACCAAGAGCCATTTCCTCAAAGATCCGTCCTGCTAAAGTGAGTGAGTGCTAAAATGTTACATGATAGTGAATCAGTTGTTGACAGGGAATTAAGAAGACCCGCCACCATACAAATTTATTTGACAAATATTTCGGAGGTTTTCTTTTGTTGTCTTCAGAGAGAGGAAGAATGACAAGAGACCTGTCCTGGGGCCACAGGAAACCAAGCCACTATATTCACATGGTAGGTAGCCCATTTCAGACTCAAGAAACCTGGATTCGATTCCTGGCTTCCTCACTGACTTTGATTTGGGGGAAACATCAAACTTGGGGGCCTCAATTTCCTTGCCTTTAGAATGCGTCTTGGCATTAAACCAGGCGTGCAAGTGTTTGTTGAATTCAACCACGTGACACGTTTCCAATGAATCAGTTGGGACACATGCACAAGCCCCCACCCCTCCAATCCCAATTCTGTTTCATGACACCAGCCTGCCACCACGGCTGCCCAAGCTGCCGGAGTTCCTTCTCTCCCTTCATGGGCCTGCACCAAGGCAGCCGCGTTCTGAATTACAGGTCTGTGGCCAACGCCGAATTGAGATGAGAATCACCCTACTAAATTCGGGGGTACCTCACCCCTGAGGCTTCTCCAACACAGCTCCAATCATCCCCCTCGACAAATGTTCATCACACACATTGACACAATCTTCTCCTGCACCTTTTACAAGTTTTACAGGTTTTTAAGAAAAGGTCTTCCCTCCCTAGTGGCACAATAATGGCACACCTGCTATTTGAGATAGGGTGAACAGGCTAAGTCTGTGAAATAACATGTAATCTGTCTTCTTCCTTAACGAAAAAGAAATTCTGAATTCCAAGGTACTCTCACTTATAATAAGCACAACTTATTTTTATGACAGGAAATATTTATGAAAAGTTTAAAAATAAATTCATGTGCATATAGAAAATCACGGTTTTAAAACCCTGGCAATGACAACTAAAGTCAAACTAAAGTCATAAATTATTCCTCGTAATCAATCGCTGCTGGGGCTAACAGCAAATTCCTACATCCAGACAAAGATCAAACTCCTAACATGTGCTCTGAGACTATTATTATCAGCCTGATGCCACTGGAGACCACAAAAGCCCAGTCTCATGTCCACGGAGGCCAGGCTCTACCTGCTTCCAAAACATGCCAGGGGAAATCCATGAGACTGTTCACCGGTCCCAAGGACTACCTCCCTCCCCTCACCCAATCAGCTTTCATTCGCAGCAGTGGCTCTCGGGAGCACATCACAGTCACTTGGAGGGCTTGTCAAAACACAGACTGCTGGGCCCACTCCCAGAGTTTCTGAGCCTCTGGGGTCCGAGAACGTGCATTTCTAATAGGTTCCCACCCGGGTGACTGGAGGCAGCTGGTGCCGGGACCACACATGAAGAGAACCATTGCACGGCTTCCCGTGCTAGCCAGCTCTGATTCTCAAGCTCTGGAGGAGGAGGAAAGCAGGGCTTGCTTTTACCAGTTTGCAGAGCATCATTTCCTCACCCCCTAAAAAAGAAATAGCAACAAAACCCTCTTCCTCTGAGGCCCATGCCATCCAGTTATACTGCCCTCCAACCGGCCTCCTCACTGCCATCGACCACCTGCGGTGCTCTCTCCCCTCAGTGACGTACTCACCTGGAAACCAGCCAGTACCGTGTGATGTCAATGTCCACCTGTGTGGCAAATGTGACAAGTTCTCTTTCCTTCATTTCTTCACCCCCAGTGACCTTGCTCCCCTCCATCCTATAGCCAACATTTATTCATTCATTCATTCATTCATTCAAGGCGGAGAAGGGGCAGAGAGAAAGAGAGAGAGAAAATCCCAATGAGGCTCCACACTGTCAGTGCAGAGCTCCATTCACGGCTCAAACTCACCCACTGTGAGATCAGGACCTGATCCAAAACCAAGAGTCGGATGCTTAACCAACTGAACTACCCAGGCACCCCCCCCCCCAGCATTTATTATTATATCCCTACCGGGGCTCTTGTGATAAACCCACCCTAATTCACCTGTCTAATGGCATCTTCATCCTTGTTGAGGTATCTCTGCAGCTTCCCTGGCACAACCATCTTGACAGATTCTTGTAACCTCAAGCTCTGTTGGCTTGAGTCTATCATGAGAACTGCAGGATAGCCAAAGATACCAAAGATACCAAAAATCTATTTCTTCAAACACACACACACACACCCCTCATCTACATATAGTCTCCACAGCAAACATGAGCAACTTTTTTGAAATCTAATTATTAAATAGCCAGTATTACAGACAGAACTCCTCAGACATTGAGTGAAATCTACTTGCACACACCCTCCCGAGCTAGGGAGCACCACCTCTAAATGCGAAGGTTTAGGTTGTCCCCAGGATGTGATGCACAGAATAAAAACATCCACTCAGATCACACCCTCCTATTTTTCCAGCTCGTTTACTCAACAACTTCTTCTTGGATCCCACAGTTCTCTTGCTTCTACTTTCTTCTGAACTCCTCCTCGCCTGCTGCCTTCACATCTTTCCACGTTGAGAGTCCACAGTTCATCAGTTAAGTCACTCCCTGACTCACTAAAGCCTTTGCTCCTCAATCCATTCGTTGCATCAACCTGCCACGACGGTCTCCCTGGATGAACACAATCACTCACCCTTATCCACGACTGTTAAGGGCAGCAAGGGACACCAAAAGAAATCACGCACAGGACACAGTGGAGCGAATCCCAACGGGCCCTCAGGGCTGCCTGTCCATCCTGCACACATCTCTGGAACACTCCCTTTCCTGTTCTCCAGAAGGACTATTTCAAACATCTCTGCCCCTCAAGAATCCTATTTTCTCATACTCAGAAAACGCCATAGCCTCTTATAGCACAGAAGACAGAAGCATCAGCAGGAAACCGTCAGGACTGCACTGCCACCCATCACAAACCTACATTCAGCAGCATCCATTCTGTTTTCCTCCCAATTCCTCAGCTACCTCACCCTCCTTATCCTTTCACTCTCCGGTACTGTCAGCCTTTCTGCCTTTACTACATCTTCCCTCAAGCCCAGAGTGAGCCCCTGCTCTTTCTCCTTCCCATCATAGATGAAATTCTCAACAGAGCTATGATTTCACTGCTTTCATTTTGTGATGGCCCACTCACTCCTTACCCCCTGTACGTAGGCTGCGATGTACCTTCTGCACAGGGCAGTCACTCTAATGTGACGCCAATGACTTCCATGTTGCTGAATCCAATGGGAGTATTTTCAGTCCTCATCTAACTTGCCCTCTCAAAGGAATTCTTCCTCCTAAAACATTCTCTTTCTTTGCTTGACTTTTTCTGATTCTTCATCTCGTATTTCTTCTACCTTTCTGAACTTTCTACTTCTCAATCTCCTTTGCTACTTCATTCTCCTCTAGTTGACTTTCAAATGTGGAAATTCCATATGCCTTGCTCCTATGCCGTTTCCCTAGTTGACTAATGCATCCATAGGCTTAAACTTTCCTCTCCTTTTAGGTCCAAACGTATCTGTCTACTCAATATCCATTTGAATCCGTATGGAAAACCCAAACTCTGCATACACACAACTGAACCCATGATCTTTCTCCTCTCCTCTCTGTCCAAATCTCAGGAACACTTCCATCAAGCCAGCTGCTTAAGCCAAAAACTTGGCATTCATCCTTGACTTCATCCTCTTCCTTTTCCCAAATACCCATCTCTCAAGTCAGAGTCTCTCTAGCAGGCTGTTGCAAATGGCTTACACCTATGCCAAGACGTGAATTCCCCTCAGCCCCTGGGTCATCCTTGCCTATTTACCCTGGCATGATATTTTAAAAAACCATTTATATGTGCCATGACATAAAAGAAGTGGAAATTGTGTCTCAAACCACCCATAGTTCTGCCCCTCTACTAAGACCACCCAAATCCATGTTACCATCATCTCATAGGCTACTATAATATTTTAACATACTTTTCCTGCTCTATACAGCAGCCACAATAATTTTTTCAACCCGATTATATCATTACCCTTTTTAAAAAAAAAGCTACTTTTCTTAGGGGTTCACACTGTTCTTAAGATAAAGTAAAAATCTTTGATGTGGCCTATAAGACTCTATTTGACATGGCCCCAGCCAACCACTCTGGCTTTCATTTTGTGTCACTTCCTATGGCTGTGTATGTTCCAGATACAAAACACTCACCCTGCTCTGGTCCTGCATAGACCATGACCTCTTCCTGAATGAAGGTCAACACTGGGTTACCACCACATAGTTGCCCCCAGCCCAGCTATCTACTGCTTGTTCTTCTTAAATCCCACCTCTTCAAGGAGGCTTTCCCAGAACACTGTGACGGCATTTTCTTTTTCTTTCTGTTTCTCTTTGTTATTATGATTATTATTTTCTCTTTCCTCATGAGAAGTGTACTGTTTAATCTCTATCCCCTATTTCACTCACTGCCCCACCTACCTCCCCTCTGGTAACCATCAGTTTGTTCTCTATAGTTAAGAGTCTATTTCTTGGGGGTGGCTAGGTGGCTGAGTCGGTTAAGTGTCCAACTCTTGATTTCGGCTCAGATCATGATCTCACAGTTCATGATATCGAGCTCCACTTTGGGCTCTGTGCTGATAGCCCAGAGCCTGCCTGGGATTCTCTCTCTGCGCCCCTCCCCACCCCGTGCACGCAATTTCTCTCTCTCTGTCTCAAAATAAATGAATATACATTTTTTTTTAATTTTTTTTTCAACGTTTATTTATTTTTGGGATAGAGAGAGACAGAGCATGAACAGGGAAGGGGCAGAGAGAGAGGGAGACACAGAATCGGAAACAGGCTCCAGGCTCTGAGCCATCAGCCCAGAGCCCGACGCGGGGCTCAAACTCACGGACCGCGAGATCGTGACCTGGCTGAAGTCGGACGCTTAACCGACTACGCCACCCAGGCGCCCCTGAATATACATTTTTTAAACGAAGACTTTTTCTTGGTTTGTCTTTTTCCCTTTGCTCATTTGTTCTGTTTCTTAAATTCCACACATGAGTGAAATGTTTATCTTTCTCTGACTTATTTTGCTTAGCATTATACTCTCTAGCTTCATCCATATTGTTGCAAATGGCAAGATCTAATGCTTTG
Organism: Leopardus geoffroyi; assembly: GCF_018350155.1. Taxonomy (NCBI): domain Eukaryota; kingdom Metazoa; phylum Chordata; class Mammalia; order Carnivora; family Felidae; genus Leopardus; species Leopardus geoffroyi. The sequence goes on along the minus strand of NC_059338.1, from coordinate 141,052,645 downwards.
TTATGGAGGAAGAATATTCCACTATATACACATACCACTTCTTTATCCATTCACCTATCAATGGACAGTTGAGCTGCATCCATAGTTAGGCTGTTGTAAATAATGGTGCAATAGACACAGGGGTGCACGTATCCCTTTGAATTTGTGTTTTTGCATTTTTGGGGTAAATACGATTACTGGATCATAGAGTAGTTCTATTATTAATTTTCTGAGGAACCTCCATACTGTTTTCAGAGTGGCTGCACCAGTTTGCCTTCCCACCAACAGAACAAGAGGGCTCCTTTTTCTCTACATCCTCCCCAACATTTGTTATTTCTTGTGTTTTTATTTTAGCCATTCTGACAGGTATATTTGACAGATGTATCTGACAGGTGTCTCTTTCATTGAAGTTTTGATTTACATTTCCATGATGAGTGATGTTGAGCACCTTTTCATGTGTCTGTTGACCATCTGTCTGTCTTCTTTGGAGAAATGCCTGTTCATCTCTTCTGCCCATTTTTAACTGGAGTATTTGTTTTTTGGGTGTTGAGTGGTATTAGTTCTTTATATATTTTAGGTACTAACCCTTTATCAGCTTTGTCATTTGCAGATATCTCCTCCCATTCAGTAGGTTGCCTTTTAGTTTTGTTGATTGTTTCCTTCACTGGGCAGAAATTTTTTATTTTGATGTAGTCCCAACAGTATATTTTTACTTTCATTTCCCTTTCCTTGGGAGACATAGCTAGAAAAACACTGCTATGGTGGCCAATGTCAGACAAATTATTGACTATTCTCTCTTCAAGGATTTTTATGGTTTCAGGTCTCACATTTTGAATTTATTTTTATGTAAGGTGAAAGAAAGTGGTTGAGTTTCATTCTTTTGCATGTACCTATCCAGTTTTGCCAAAACCATTTGTTCAAGAGACTGCCTTTTTCCCACTGTATATTTATTCCTGTGAGAGCATTTTCTAATACACTCTCACAGTAGTATGTACTTCTTCACAGCATTATTTCATTGGTAATTTAGTTCTTAACTTCCTTCTTCCTTCAGAATGCATGTTTCATCTGTCTTGTTCATTCCTCTACATTTGCCTTGCACCTAGTAGGAACTCAACAAACACTTGTTAAATGCATAAACTCCTTCTCAAATTCTTGATATGATACGAGTAATCACACTTCTTCCTGCTCATACTTGACAAAAAAGGGCACAAAATCTAGTCCGACAAATGTCACACCACTTCAAGTTTCTTCCATTTTCACAAGTTATCCTAAAATTAATTCACACTAGGAAAAGATCTATAAATAGTTAAGGGAAATATGAAGAAAGAAGCCCAGTGTTTCCCAAACACTGGTTATGAAGCCAAGCTGGTCTACGAGCAAGTTTCCACTGCTTCTGTGTCAGATCATGTCCTCACTGATCCATCTTTGGTGACTGCCACCTATATTGAACATAAGTAGGCCCACGCTGGAAGGATGCTGCAGCCCCCGTGCACCTGGCCCCACAGTCAGATGCTGACACTGCTCTCCTGACTGACCCTGTATAGAAAAGGCACAGGGGGCTGAAGGAGTGACAAGGGCTATTAGAATTTAGTAAGACAAAACTGAGAACTCGTCTCCATTTTCATCAGTGTAAATAGTAAAGGAAAGTGAAATATTAGCCGTGACTATCTATATCAGCCTCCCTTTATTTTTAGGAACCTTCACTGCTCTTTGGAACCCCAGGTTGAGGAACCACTGTCCCAACGTCCCCCTGTTTGTGTCCTGGATTCGGCTCTTCTCTTCTGCAGTGATGAACACAGGTCCATCAACCTCCACCTATGAATCTGCAAGGGACTGAAGTGCCATTGGTAAGATGCTAAAACCATACTATAAATGGTAGTTAACTCCAAAAATTCATTTCCTCACGCCAGGCCTAACAAGTTAGTGTTTTAGGCTTAATTAGTTCCCCCTACAGAGCACTCAATAAAGAGAAAACAGTCTCAGAGGAAAAAGCACTCCCTGGCAAATCAATCATCAATGTGGGTAACAGTTATTAGTGGTGTTTAGTGATTATGGAGTTCAAAATCAGACAGTCTCCTGCTGAACTGGGAATGGCGGAGGGTCTAAAGAAAACTGAGTTGTGGTGTCCATTCAGAAACTCTGAGGTGGTAAAAAGTTGTTAGAAGAAATATGAAACAATAAGTTTCTTTTTTCAAAACTAAAAACAGTAACAATAAAAAAAATTGTAAAAAAAAAAAAAAAAAACAAAAAAACAGTCAAACAAAAGCCTAGCCCCACTCATCTAACTCTAAGGCAACGAGACTAGGTCATAAAACCAACAGGTACGACCACAGTTGATTTGCAGCTGTGTTCCCAAATGCCTTTGACCTTAACCCCTTTAGACAGCAGAAGATCCATAGCTATCCTTCCTCACCAGTTCCCACTTTCTAGGACAATGGAATTCATCATTTACAAAAAGTGTCCTCAGAGGCAAATGGGGAGAGATGCGAGGGGGACAGAAAAGCACTAGCACAAAGTGTGCAGGGGATTCACGTGTAAATGGCAAAGCATATGGGTCTCAGAGTTAACTTACTAGAAAATCATAGGCCAAAAGCATAGTTGATGCAATTATGCATCACAATGTATTTTGAGGACAGCCTACAAGAGGCAAGGAAGGCACTGCCCCAAAGAGGGCCACGTAGAGCCCTTCCCCTCCTTCGTGCCCTCCAGTCTTGCTGCTAATAGGAGATAAAAAAAAATTCTACACTGAAGAGGAGACCTGATTTAAAGCAAACAGACCAGAAATGGAGAGTGACTGGTACGTTAGGGAATCTGTCCCAAAGACGGTCAAGAGCCTTGCCAACCACACATTAATCCAGTCCAGCTAAGCACAATGACTGGAAGAAAATGAGGCTTTGTATCAATGCCTTGTCAGACAAAGACTGCTAAATAAAACAGCTACAAAATGTGGCCACATGTATTAGAACAGCCCATGAAAAACTGCCAGTATTTAACCATTTTTCATATGACCGAAAAAACAATATGAGTATTTTCCCAAGGTTTTATTATGAAACTTTTCAAACACACAACAAAGCTGAACAAATTTCACAAAGAATACCCATGTGCTATCACTTAGATTCTACTACAAACACTTTATTATAATGTTTATGGCATGTCAATTCATCCCTCTATATCCATCTACTAACCTATTTTATATGTAATACATTTCAAGATAACTTGTAGACACTGGTTCACCTCCTCTAAGTACTTCAGCTTCTATCATAACCTACAGTTTTATATTTCTTTACCATTTTTTAAAATTTTTTTAAGCTTTATTTATTTTTGAGAGAGAGAGAGAGAGAGAGAGAGAGAGAGAGAGAGAGATGAGCATGAGTGGGGGAGGAGCGGAGAGAGGGAGACACAGAATCCCAAGCAGGCTCCAGGCTCTGAGCCGTCAGCACAGAGCCCGACGGGAGCTCGAACTCACAAACCATGAGATCATGACCTGAGCCGAAGTCAGACGCTTAACCGAATGAGCCACCCAGGCGCCCCATTCTTTACTATTTTTTATGTAAAATTTATACGAAATGAAACGCTCTCATTTTAAGTATACACTCTGAGTTTTCACAAAAATACACACTGTGTGACCCAAAGCCCTGTCAAGACACTGAAGATTAACACCACCCATAAGTTCTCTCGTGGCCCTTTCCAATCACCTTCCACCCCAACCCCAACCCCAAGCCCAGAGGCAGACCCTTTGTTCTTCCTTCTTTTTCCCCCTGGTTTTGCCTATGTGTGCACACAATATGTGCTTGTTTGTGTAAGGCTTCCCTCCCTTGGCGTGACATTCCAGAGAGCCAAGCACGTTCTGTGTAGAAGCAGTTCATTCTTTTCTGTTGCTCAGTAGTACTCCACTGTATAAACATACCAGAGTATATTAGAATGTAGCCACTCTACTATTGGTAGAAACCTGGACTGTTCCCCATTTGGACTATTACAAGCAAAGTTATTAGGAATACTCTTGTACAAGACTATTGCTTGCATATAGGAAATAACAGGCTTGCATTTCTCTTGTGCTAAATCACTTGGAATTACTGGATCAGGGGCCACATGTATATTCAGAATTATAAGCAACTGCCAGACCTTTCGCCAAAGTGGTTCTACCATTTTATAAACCTACTAAGAATGTATGAGGGGTCTTTTCTAGGATCTTGCCAACATTTGGTATTGTCAGTCTTTTCAACGCTGGCCATTCTGACTACTATCAGTTGTGTCTCACTGTGGTTTAATCTGCATTCTCCTGAGACCAATGTTTGAGCACATTCTTCATGTGCTTACTGACCATTTACCATCTTTTGTGAACTGTCTGTTCAAGTCTTTTGCACACTTGTCTATTTTTTCTAACACTCTTAAACTGAATTGCAGGAGTTCCTTATATTTCCTAAACACCTGTCCTTTAATAGATCTATGTGTTACAAAATTTTCTGCCAGATTACAACTTTCCTATTCGTTTTCTTAAAGCATCTTTTGATGGGTAAAAGCTTTTAATTTTGATGCTGTCTCATGTATTATTTACTCATTCTTTATATATCACCGAATTGGAAAATGTTATTTAAACTTTAACAGGGTTCCATGCTTCACATTCTGAAATGTGACATCCATTCCAGTGCTCACACTTAATTCCTGGATCTGTGACATACTGTCCCTGACAGAAGCTCTGTCACTGGCTCAAACACTGTGCCCAGGAAAGAAAGGTCCGAAAGTCAAAGGCCAGGTCAGAGATACGTCGACTAAATGTCGTTTAGTGGCAGGTATCACAGAGAGTAAAAGCAAGAGAAATTTTGAGAGTTTTAAGGAATATTTTGTTAGATATGATGAGTCACAAAAATGTTTCTAAGCCAGTTATTTTCCCCTCAAATTCATGGGGATGGAATAAACCTAATTCCTCTGCCACCCAACAGCCCCACCAACACTTGAACCCTTAGCTTTTTTTCAAAAACAAGTTTACCTGTGCAATTATTTGTATGTTTCCTCCCAACTTTTCATGACTCACAAATTTAAATTACCAGAATACTGAGGAAACCAGAAGGTTTCTTTACTGTAATCTTCACCTTGTACACCCAGTAAAATCTTTAGAAAATCACAAAAAACAACACGTTTTAGCGAGAAGGCATACAGTTTACCTGTGAGACTTTGTGGGGGGAAACATAATTTTAAAAATCTTTATGTAAAATAGACATCAAGAATTGAAAGGTGGGCTGGAGGGTCAGCTTAAAGGATATTATTGGAATAAATTAGGAAAACTTGAGTATGGACTTTATATTAGGTAACAATACTACAGCAGTGTTAAATTTCCTAAGCATTATAATTACATGGTGGTTATGCTGGAGCATATCCTTGTTCTTAGGAAGAACACGCTGAAGAATGTTATTATGACTTAAAGTATTACGAGGTGAAGCATTATGATTTAACTTTCAAATGGTTCAGCAGCAAAATGCATAAATACATAAAACAGTATCTTTGTGTGTGTCTAGAGAAACAGAGAATGCAAACACATCAAAACACTAACAACTAGTGAATCTAAACGAACTTTTCTTGTAACAGTCTTAAAGGATTGAATGTTTTCATATTAAAAAGTTGGGAAAATATAGATTTCCAGGCCCATTCTAGTCCTAAAGAATCCAATGCTCCAGATGCTTAAGGCTAGGAGCCTGAAATGTTAAAAGCTAGCTCCCAAGTTAATTCCTGATTGGATTCTGGATAAGTAACCAATTAAAAAAAAAAAAAAAAAAAAAAAAAAAGCTTCAAGTTTTAAAGATGCTTCCAGAAACAACTAAAAAAAATCTGAAGACGGAGTGCATTTAGATAATTTCTTGAGTTGGAGAATTCTACAGTGGTTATGTATGAGAATGTCTTTGTCCTTAGGAGAAACATGGGGAATTAGTTAAGTGAGTTAAATTGTTATGATGACTACAGCTTACTCTCAAAGAGTTCCAAAGAACGAGAGAGAGGAAAAGGAAGACAGATAAACACACACCCGGAGCAAATGTGGCAAAGAGCTAATGGTCGGTAAATCCAAGCAAACAGTATGCAAGTCTTTCAACGTACAAAATCTTTTTGTTGTTATATAGGTTTAAAGTTTCAAAACAAAGTTGGAAAAATATAAAAATAAAAACAAAATTAGACTGGTTTTAGAAAAGAAGATCAAAGAAGTTCAGGACCAAGTCCTCAACAAAGTAGTAATGCAAAGGATCCCAATTCAGCCACTGGTCTCAAAGTTAGTAAGAAGCGGGGAAGCTGTCTCCACCTGGACATCTCCTACAGGCAAGTTCTACTCACAAGCCTCCATCTGCTTGCTGGACATCTTCCACCAGATGCCCCACCTGGGCCTCAAATTCACCCGGGACAGTAAGCCTACCTCCTCTGCCCCCCAGGAGCTGCTCAAACCCTTGGAAATGGTGATGTCCCCCAGGAGGACTCTGTAGTCCAGACCAGCCATCCCCCGCGTTTTCACCCATTCCTCACATTAGTGTCAACACGCCCTCAGCCAAGGACCTCACCGAAAGCTCCTCCTCCTCCAAGAAGCCCTCCATCACTGTCTCCTTAACAGCAGCCCCCTCATCTGAAGCCACAATTCCAGAGGCAGCCCACCCAACACAATGGGCTTTTCACCTCCCTCACTCTGGTCACCAAGAATGCAAATACTGAAGGGGACTCTTCCTCAGTCACATGATGCAGGCAACTCCCTCTGAGACTAAAAGCAATTAAAACAACCACACCCAAACAAAATACTAGACCTTAAAAAAAAAAAAAAAATACCTCCTACTTCAAGCTTCTCCCAGCTTGTCCTCAATGGTGAGTTTATTTTGCAAATACCATGCTAACCCCGGTAAAGTCCACCTTCCCAGCCAGGCTGTTCTTTTGCAGTGTGTTCTTCCCTCCTGGCATTAGGTTTCCCTCAGAACTTAGTGTCACCCACAAATTTAACAAGCATTACGTGGGTGGGGCTCCCTTGAAGTTGACATGTGCCCATTAAATCAGTGCTCCGTGGGTACAGTCCCCCAATGTTTTGCCATCTTTGGCACAGGTGGATTTTCAGAGATGGTGTTAAATACCTTGGTGAAGTCAGGAAAAAGTATCAAGATTGTGTCCTGACCACTTATTTGGAAAGCTTATCAAAATGCACCAGCAGTTCTGATTTTCTTAGTAACTTGTAGTTACTTAGTGACTTAGTAACCTTGGTAAACCTGTAGTGTCTCCCAGTCTTCAAGGCTTTCTTTTCTGGGTGCTTAAAAATAATTTTTAATCCCAGAATTTGCCTATGGGTGCCGTGAGACTTCAGTTTAGTTACCCTGAACCCGGCTTCCTTTAATAAGAACGGGCCGTCTGTCCTCTGGGGGTCTTCGCCACGTCTTCTACTTGTCCTGATTCCCCAAAAGTTAACTACTCAGAAAACATTAGCTGGAGTCTGGGGTCTGGGGTCTGGGGTCTTCAAAAGCCTCAGATTATTCTCAGTTTAGTCTTCCTTTCCCTACTCCTTGCTCAGGCACAGCTCATTGATTCAACCAGTATTTATAGCTCGGCCGCCCACAGGTCAGCAACATCCCCAGAGGCGTGGTGCTAGACTGGCCTGCTGTGTTCTCTCCCCACCGAGCATGGGGCCTGGAGCACAGCAAGCCCTCGGTGACTTCACTGGACAACTTCCACGGGATTCCCACAAGAATCTAAAAATAGGAATAGGAATTACTTTCGTCCCATCTACACGTACAGCAAATGTAACATACACGAGTACTTTAAAAACCAAACCAGACCAGACAGCGGTGCTGGGGGAGGGACAGAAATGGCTGGGGCAGCTCCAGCCAGAACCCCGTCAGCTTCATCAGCTTCATCAACAGCCCGCACCCTGCTGCACACTCCAAGTCTGCCCCTCTCCTCCTGATCCCACCCCAGTTCGAAACTGAAGCAACGGTCAATGGCATCCTCCGTTGGTAGATGTCACGTAAGTCTCCTCTTGCTGACCCATTTTGCTCTAAGCTCCCTCCACAAACACTTCCTCAGCTCCAGCTTTGCCAGATGTGGCCCCCCCTTCCCCGGCCTGAATAAAAGTCACCAAGCGCCCCACTGTCCTGAGCTCAGGGGGCACTGCAGAGGACACTGTTCCAATGCTGGTCTCTCGGCGACACTCCAGAGAAACCGGTCTGCCGCTGAAGGTCCACGGGAGTACGACCCAGTAAGATCTGACTCGCTAAAAAGGCTGAAGCCCCAAAGCCCACGCAAGTTATAGAGAAGCTAATGTTCAGGCAGAAGGCACAAGTACGCTATACAGGTGCTGTCCTTCTGAACAGGTGAGGCCTCTCCTGTGGCAGTGGGCAAGTAGTTTTAACATCGTCCTGGATAAAAATACTGCCCTCAATGCAACATCTCCAGTCAACATCATACAGATCAGCAAAACAAGGACATTTCAGCTCTATAAACTAATACGGATTTTAAGACACAAAGCAATAAAAATCACAGGATGGTATATTTCAAAAAGGTTTTCTCCATACATCTGAATATTCATTCATTCAACAAATACTCTTGAAAACCCTACCCTATGCTACAGCAATGAACAAGAGAGGCCACTTAGCCTACAACCCCAGTAAAGGAGAAAATCAAATAAAAATAAACTAAAAATTCATTTTGCTAAGTACTATGTTAGGGTATATATCCCATATGGATAAAAATAATCATTTGGGAAGAATCATAGTCTTGAATTTTAAAGATACAGCATTCTAAGGTACAATCTGTTCCAAATTCTTCTATTTTATTTTATTAATTTATTTCACTTTATTTGAGAGAGAGCGCACGCAAGTTGAGGGGAGGGGCAGAGGGAGAGGGAGAGAAAGAGAGAGAGAGAGACAGAGAGAGAGAGAGAGAGACAGAGAGAGAGAGAGAGAGAGAGAGAGAGAGAGAGAGGGATTCCCAAGCAGGCTCCACGTTCCATGTGAAGCCCCACATGGGGCTTAATCCCACAGCCCTGGGATCATGACCTGAGCAGAAATCAAGAGTCAGATGCTCAACGAACTGAGCCACCCAGGCGCCCCCCACCCCGCCCCTAAGTTTTCTTTATAAATGTTAGCTCTGTTCACTTCATAGTTTTTTAAATTTTTAATCAAAACTGACAAAACATTATCTTGAGTCAAAGAGGAAATATTCATAATTCTTATAAAGGAATTTTAAAAGCCAAAACCAAAAAAAAAAAAAAAAATGAGCAGAATTTTATTCAGTAAATAATTCTGGCCTGTCTTTGAGTCACATCTAAAAGTAAAGTGATGGGAAAATCAGCATCTTCCAAAGTAAGCGAGCTTTTCTAATTTCACAAAATGCAGAACAAATAAAATAGCTGTGGAACCTTCTTCCCCATCAGAATGCAAACTGCCAATGAGAATACGAGGGATGGGGATGGCTTCCGTGGGTGTAGCTACTACCTTGGGGGAACTATTAGCGTGGTGCCGGTGCCTAAACAGAACCTATTAAAAGACCTGACTTATTTAAACAAACCTCCACATCAGCGAAGAACGCACACCCCTAATAATTCTGTTCTTTTTCTTCAGCTCCAATACTTACAACTTCACTAGGAATTTTTTATCTGCTCTCTTGCCCATAACATCAACCTGGAAAAAAAAAATCCATCCATGCAATGCATGATACGTGCACACTTATTACATTCACGGCAATGTAGAACACACAAAAACACAGCCCCTGTCCTCAATGTCCCTTTGGTCCACTGGAAGGAAGGCTTTTACCTGTATTTGTTCATTCCAATATTAATTACCTACTACATACAGGCAATCATTTAAGCACTAGAGTTAAAAAGAAAACAAAACATACTGTTTACCTACATAAACATTAAGAGTAGCTCTCTCAACCCTCCCAATTACTCTAGACCAGGATGAGCAAATGACAGCCTACCTCCGTCTTTGGTATGAACCATGAGCTTATGAATGTTTTTCACTTTCTAGATCAAGTGAAAAGAAATCAAAGACAAAAACTTACTAACATGAGAAAATGGTATGCAATTCAAATGTCCATGCCCATAAACAAAATTTTGCTGGAACCCAGCTGTTATTTGTCTGCTTACATTGTTGTCTGTGGCGGTTTTTTGCTCCAACAGCAGAGCTGAGAAGCTGCAAGGGCGACTGTATGATGGGCACTGCTGACCCTGATCTAAACAATCCTGGTAATCACTCCACAGCGTGACTTAGGCAGGCCTAAGCCAGTATAAAGCAATGCGCGGCAAGGACTCTCAGTCTAAGCAAAAGAGAAAAAGAAGCTTCTTTTCTTCCACCGAACAGAAACAAGGAAGCGTGCAACCTCAACTGCCGCCAGCTACCTTCCTACCTCCAGGAGAGGGGCCAGCCTCAAGATGAAAGTAGGCTGAGAATCAGAATGGAGAAGCAGAAGGAATGTGAGTCCCTGAAGACATTTCAAGCCAATGATCGTACCACATCTGGTGTGATCATATCACATCTTTTGAAATGAAATAAATTCCTACTTGTTTATGGAAGTTTCAGTCTGGTATCTGTCCCTACCACAGATGTTGCCCTTACGATCAAGCCAAGAATAGAAGACCACAGATCATTACAAATATTGAAACAAAATATCTGTTTTGTTCACGGGGAATATCACTATCACCATATTTAACAACCATATCAATGAAGCACTTACTACGTGACACCTTGTCATCAATCCTTTTAACTATGATGCAAGTACTGTTATCTTTATTTTAAAATGGGAGAGAGACTTAAAGATACTAAAAGAGGTCTGATGACCTACTAAAAGTCAACCATGAGTGACAGAGCCGATACTTGGGTCCAGTCCAGTCTGATGCCTGATTGGGTCACACTTTCCTTTGCTGAAGGAACCGATAAGTGAACGAAGATGCTAAAATAGTGATATGTAGGGTGCTACAGAACCTTGTGCTTGGGGGTGTGGGGTCAACAAAGCCCAGGTTACGGGAAGATAATGGACTGGAAGAACTATGAAGGAGCTAAACTGTGAAGAATATTTAGGAGTCGCGCAGGGAGAGGCAAAGTGAGGAGCCATCCCAGAAGAAACAGTACGTGTAGATACAGAGACTACAGAAAGTGACTGAATATGGCTTAATTAGCGTAAACACAGACAGTGAGGCTGAGAATGGCTACGGAGGGTAAGAGGGGCAAGATCATGAAGTGCTCCCTAGATCAAGCTAAGGAATTTAAGCTGCATCTTGACTACTTGGGGGAAGTACTCAAGGTTTTCAAATAAGGAAGGGGTATGACCTAGCTTCCACTTTACAAAGTGGGTATGCCAGGGATGAGATAGGGCCAGTTATAAGTAATCTAAGCCACCACTAAAGGATCTAAAGTGTTCAACGAAAGAAGCTTTAGACTCGGAATTGGGATCGCAACTCCAGTTCCAAGTGTTACTAGCTCCATGATATTTGACAAATTAATCTAAGCTTCCATTTCTTTACCTACAAAAAGAAGAGTCAGAGAATTACTATGAGGATTAAATGCCAAGTTACAGAAGCATACAATGTCTGACATATAGTGAGCACTCAGGAAGGGGCAGTTGGGTTCTTCATCTGTCGTTATTGTTAGTACTTAAGTCGATAGCTCAGGAGCAGCAAGCATTGGAAAGCATCAACGGACAGTAGTTAAAGCTACAGAGAGTGTGCAGCATAGGATTAGAACAAGGCCAAGCAAAGAATCCTGGGAAGACACCCTTCAGCGAGCAGCTACAGAAAAGGAACAAGATCTTGCCCAGGGGATCTGGGGTTAATGGAGCCTCTGTTGACCCCGGCAAGACCTGAAGGAAAGGAGAAAAAAAGGAACCCAGGTTACTGTTTGTGATATCTGGCTGGGTATGGGAGGCAGACCAGAAGGAGGTTTTTGTGTTTTGTTTTGGTTTTCATTAAATGAGAGAAACTAAAGAAAGGGGGAAAAGCTTGCGAGAAGGTGCAGAAAAGGAGAGTTCTCAGGGGGAGATAAGTGATGGCTCAGTGGTGTGGACACACCTTTATAATGAAGTGAAGGTTCCCTCAGTGGGGCCCAGGGCTCCTGCCCCAGTCTTTGCTCTTCTCTTAAACAGGTGGGAACCCAGAGGTCTATAAAGGTTGCGACTACCAAGATTTTAAATTCTATCTGTGGTACTGCTCATCTCCCCTCACCCTCCACCCTACTGGGCCTCCTCCTAAGTCTAAAGAAAGAATAGGGACTATACTAAACTACACATTAAAGATATACCTCATGAGCTTAGTCTTTGCATACTCTCACGTGCAAAATTAAAGCAATATCTTGCCAAGAGCCTCAACTGAACTGGCTTTTGCAGCCGTCTCAGATGAGGTCCCAGACTCCTGTCTCCTCACTCGGGAGGTAGAGGGAGGGATATAAATCAGCCTCGTGTTCAGTCTGCTCCCCAAGTCTAGCACCTCAGAGGCCAAGCCCCACCCACCATGCCAGAGATAAGAGACTCTTGAGGATGTCCCTGATTTCTCTACACAATGGGAGGAAGTCATCTGTCAAAATGCAATGGGAAGTAGTCAGGTATAAAGCTCAAGTTGTTGAAGATTTAAATAGCTATTACTGAAAACATGGGTAAATGTCAACTACGAACACACAGAGGACTGACTGCAAGACATTGTCGAGGGGCCAGCTGAGGAGGAAGGTCTCAAATGCACGTCATTTATTCCAAATCAGTACTTATCTGAGCTACTGAACAGTTCTTTACCTTACTCAGTCTTACTCAACCTTACTCTGTCCTAGTTCAGCCATCTTAAATGTCCCACTGATCACAACAGAATTCTGAAAAAGTAGCCTAATGCAAATTTGCAGTACTGATACAAATACTGTACTACCTCTAGAAGAAAAAAAAATCCAAGTTTTTTTATGAGCTTTGCATCTTCACCTACATTAATTTCACCTTAAAAACATCCTACCTTTATAATCTCACAGAATAAAAGGGAAATGGAAACACAGGGCACATAAATCTACTGGTACCTTCATATGAGATACAGAGCCCATCAGTAACTGTATCTCAGATCTGCATCAGGTACCCTAGACCTCCGGGTGTAGGGACTGTTTACAACTAAATAGACTGAGTAGTTAAAATCCATAAAATTATCAAGTTAAGCTGAACGTTCCCCAAATAAGCATTATGTTCTACTCACAAAGAAATTTCAGTTCTGAACAAAGTAACGTATCCAGTGCTAGTCTTGAATTACCATTTAAGCAGGAAAATGGGCACCAGAGCAAGTCAATCCAACCAAATTACCAGTATCAAATGGTTTACCTTCTCACAGGTATTAGAGTATCCCGTTTATTTTATAAAGACTTTTCACTTTAATAAGCTCAGAAAAAATTCTGTCTAAAAAGTAACTTGAATTTACAGACAGTTAATATTTAGTGACCTTTCTAAATAACTTTATTTCACTGCAAAGTAATTGCAGGCACGCAATAGCGGTATTCTGTTTACAAGGTAAAGCTAAAACCATAAACAATTTGTTGCCCTAAGTTTGAAAACTCAGACAGAAAACTTTTTAATAAAGGTAATATGTCTAAGAAGAAACAAAATGTACCTTAGCCAACCTGACTCAAGAAACAGAAACTAAAATGGTCATTCAAACATTTAAAAAGTGAAACCTACCCCATACTGTCTCTAATTGTGGGTAAATGACAAACAAGTTCAAATGAGCTCTACTAATCCCCTAAGACTATTCCAAAGAATAGAAGAAATTCCAAAGAAATTCCAAAGAATATTCCAAAGAATAGAAGAGGAAATACTCCTAAATTCATTTATGTGGTAGAATAACCCGGACAACATCACCAACAAAGGAAATTACAGGTCAATTTTATTTATAGATAAAGCTAGATATAGATACAGATATAGATATAGATATAGATATAGATATAGATATAGATAGATATAGATATAGAGATACAGATATACAGATACAGATTTTTTTTAAGTAGGCTTCAAGCCCAGCATGGAGGCCAATGTGGGGCTTGAACTCATGACCCTGAAATCAAGACCTGAGCTGAGATCAAGAGTCAGATGCTTAACCAACTGAGCCACCCAGGCACCCCTATTTATGGATATAGTAACAAAACTAATCCAATAATATGAAAAATATGTATTATTACAAGGCTGAATTTTTTTTTTTTTTAATTTTTTTTTCCCAACGTTTTTTATTTATTTTTGGGACAGAGAGAGACAGAGCATGAACGGGGGAGGGGCAGAGAGAGAGGGAGACACAGAATCGGAAACAGGCTCCAGGTTCTGAGCCATCAGCCCAGAGCCCGACGCGGGGCTCAAACTCACGGACCGCGAGATCGTGACCTGGCTGAAGTCGGACGCTTAACCGACTGCGCCACCCAGGCGCCCCTAGATACACTTTAAAGTGAAAGAACAGTTTCATCTTTAAAGTTATATGTTTATAATATATACTTACAGTTATCTTTTTGCAACCACTTAAGTTAGTAATACAAAACCTTAATTTTCAACTTAAAAATTCTTTTAAAAAAAATTTTTTTTCAACGTTTATTTATTTTTGGGACAGAGAGAGACAGAGCATGAACGGGGGAGGGGCAGAGAGAGAGGGAGACACAGAATCGGAAACAGGCTCCAGGCTCTGAGCCATCAGCCCAGAGCCCGACGCGGGGCTCGAACTCACGGACCGCGAGATCGTGACCTGGCCGAAGTCGGACGCTCAACCGACTGCGCCACCCAGGCGCCCCAAGGCTGAATTTTTCACTGAAATGTAAGACTGGTTTTAAATTAGAATGTCTATTGCTATAATTTACCAGTTAAAATATGGAAGAACAATTATATAAATTTTATAAATTAAATATTAAACCACTGATGCAGAGAAAATTTAGTACTAATCATAATTCCTAGTAAGGGGAAGAGGGCAAGCCAGGGAAGGCAGGGAGAAAGGGGAAAGGAGGAGAAGGAGAGAAGAGAAGGCAGGAGGAAACTATAAACTCATATGCCTCATGAATCTGGAGGCTACTTTTAGGCAACAGGCTTGAACAATGGAATGTGGAAAGGATCCGCAGCGACCACTGAGCAGAATACCAGACAGGCCCATTAGGTGACCCACCTCAAAATATCCACAGGCCCTACTAACCAATGGACTACTTACAACCAGGCATGGTTACCAAAAAAGGGAAAATTCCATACATCCCTATAACTCCTCACCTCCCCCCTTTAAATACAGCTCCCACCCAGGGCGCCTGGGTGGCTCAGTCAGCTAAGCATCAGATTCTCGATCTCGGCTCGGGTCATGATCTCATGGTTTGTGGGTTCAAGCCCCAAGTCTGGCTCTGCGCAGACAGCACAGAGCCTGCTTGGAATTCTCTCTCTTTCTGTCTCTGCTCTTAACCGCCCCCCCAAAAATAAATAAATAAACTTAAAAAATAAAATGAAATAAATACAGCCCCTACCCACTGCTATGTTGCAGTCTCTCCTTTGCTGGCCTGCTTGCTGCTTCCTTGTTCTGCCTCAGGTGAATCATTTCACCACCCGTGCCACAAGCTTCCAACCTGTAGGGTGACCCAATATTTGGGGAGTCCGATCCAATTGGGAGAGACACCACAATGAACACAGATACAAGACCGTTAACAAAAGATTAGCAAAGAAAGCACAATATACACAAGATATCACATCCAAGTGAGGCTTATTCCAGGAATGCAAGGGTGATTTCTCATTCAAAACATCAATAAAGGGGCGCCTGGGTGGCTCAGTTGGTTGAGCATCACACTCTTGATTTGATTTTGGCTCAAGTCACGATCCCAGGGTCATGAGATAAAGCTGTGCATCAGGCTCTGCACTGAGCATGGAGATTCTCTCTCCCCCTCTCTCCTTCTGCCCCTGTCTCCTGCTTGCATTCTCTCTCACTAAATTAAATAAATAAATACACCAATAAATATAATTTACCACATTAACAATAAGGGAAAAAAACCATAGGATCATTTCGATTAGAGAAAAATTATTTGACAAAATTCTCAGCCTAGAAATACAAAGGAATACCCCAACCCAATACAAAGCATCTATAAAACACCTAGAAATCATATTATATACTTAATGGTGAAAAGCCAAACACTTTTGCCACTAAAATCATAATAAACAAAGGCAGAACGTCTACATCATTTCTATTCAACATTGTATTGTAGGTCCTAGATAGCATAGTCAGCCAAGAAAATAAATAAAAGATTCACAGATTAGAAAAAAATATATAAAACTCTTTATTCGTACACGACATGGTACTTACAGAGAAAAATCCTAAGGAATCACTTTTTTGATAAAATAAATGAATTTTTGCAAGGTCACATGGGTACAAATATAAGTTCTATGCTAGGAAGAAATAAGAGGAAAATAAAAAATTTAAATACAATATAAAAGCATCAAAAGCATAAAATATTTAGAAAAATATTTAACAAAAAATGTGTAAGATCTTAACACCAAAAGCTACAAAACAAAGCAGAAATAAATTACAGGCCTCAATAAATGAATCTATTCCACTGCCAGGGATTAGAAAACTCAGTATCACTAAGATGTCATTTCAACTGAACTGGGTCTACACTTTCAATGAATTCTTTTTTTTGTTTTGTTTTGTTTTTTAGTTTTTTAAATTTATTTTTGAGAAACAGAGAGAGAGAGAGAGAGAGAGAGACAGAGCATGAGCAGGGGAGGGGCAGAGAGAGAGGGAGACACAGAATCCAAAGCAGGTTCCAGGCTCTGAGCTGTCAGCACAGACCCAACGCCAGGCTCAAACCCACAAGCCATGAGATCATGACCTGAGCTGAAGTTGGACACTTAACCGACTGAGCCACCCGGGCGCCCCCCATGAATTCTAATTACAAACCGTAGCATGCTTTTGTCTGTAGAAATTGATCAGTTGATTCTAAAATATACATGGGTATACAAAGGACCTAGAATATACAGAGCTAGCTCATAAAGAACAACAAAGTTGGAAGATCTACACTACCTGATTTTAAGACTTACAATATAGCTAGACTAATCAAGAGTGTGTGATAAAGGCATTGTACAGACAGAAAACAAAAAGACAGAATAGAGTGCCCAGAGACAGATCTACAATTATATTGTCATTTGTTTTCTGACCAAGGCACCAAAAGTGATCTAATGATGAAAGCAAAGTCTTTTCAACAAATGATGCCAGAACAACTGAATATCCAAATGGAAAAACATAACACTAATCCAAAATTTATCTGAAATGGATCACAAACCTGAACATTGAAACTAAAATTATAAAACTTCTAAAAGAAAATATAACAGGATAGCTTTGTAACTTGAAAATAGGGAGAAAAAGGCAAAAAGAGGAAAAAGAAAATAAGAAAAGTTTCTTAGGTAAGATACAGAAAGCAAAACCCATTAAGAACTAAACATCAATATAAAAATAGTTGCTTTTCAAAATATGCTAGTAAGGAAAAGGTAAGCTACAGCCTGGGAGAAATGATTTGCAATACATATAACTGCAAAGAACTTCTATCCAAAATATATAAAAATTATGACTCAATAACAAAATTTTAAAAAACAGGCAAAAGAGGTAAACAGAAACTTTGCAAAAGAAGATAATGTAGATGACCAATGAGCACAAGGGAAAGTACATGATATCACCAGTCCTCAGGGAAATCGGCAAAAAGCAATTTTAAACGACAACGAGAAGCCACTGACACCCACCAGAACGGCTAAAATTAAGACTGACAACACCAAATGCTGGTGCAGACGTAGAACAAGCAGAAATCCCACACACTGTTGGTGGGAGTGTAAGATATATTGTACAACCACTCTGGAAAATAATCTGGCAGTTTTTTTATAAAACTAAACAAACACCTACCTTATAATCCCAGTAATTCCTCTCCTAGGTATTTACTCTGAGAAATGAAGACATACTAAAAAACAAAACCAAAAACCCTCCAAAATTATAATAATCACAGAATGCTCTTCCTAATAGTCCAAACTAGGAATAACCCATGTGTCCACCAGTGAAAGAAAAGGTCAGCATGCTGTGCTATGGTCACACAATGGGCTAGTTGGCAATAAACACAACGAGATACTCATACATGCAACATGGGTAAACCTCAAAACTGTGCCGACTCAAAGAACACTTAAAAAGTACTTTCAAAATAAAGTTCTAGAACAGAGAACACCCGCCTCTGGTGAAAAAATACAGTGTGATGATTGCCTCTGAAGGCAGAGGTGGTGGCTAGCAAGGGACATGAGAGAATCTTCTGGGGTGACAGACATATTCTGTCTTAACAGGTTGGGTCGTGCAGATGTAAACATTTATAAAGACTATTTGAGGATACTACACTAAGATTTGTGCGATTCCCTATAGGCAAACATTCCCTCAGGGGGTGAAAAAAACCCATAAACAAATGTTGAGCCCCAGTTAATGTCAGACACGTGTAAACGTTTAGGATGAGGCGTACTGGTGACTACCACTTACTCTGAAAAGCATAAAAAGACAGATAAATTGATCAGTACAATCTAAAGCAGATGTATTAAACGCTAAGCACTGTAAAATCTAGGTGGTAGAGTCCTTGTACAATTCTTGTAACTTGGGTGCACAGTCTAAAGGTTTGACGATAAAATACTGGTTTAAAAAATAGAAATATATGAAGTACCCAGGCTAAATGTAAAGATGTATATAAGTTTTGGATAAGATTATAAAAGTGAATTATAAGGCTTAAATAAATAGGAAATTATGCCATGTTCATGCAGAGAAAGACCTGGTATTCTAAATGTATATTTGCCTCAAATTGTTTTTTTTCAATTTTTTTTAATGTTTATTTATTTTTGAGAGAAACAGAGAGAGAGAGAGATAGACAGAGCATGAGCAGGGGAGGGGCAGAGAAAGAGGGAGACAGAATCTGAAGCAGGTTCCAGGCTCTGAGCTGTCAGCACAGAGCCCCATGCAGGGCTCGAACCCAGGAAACACGAGATCATTATCTGAGCCGCAGTCAGACGCTTAACTGACTGAGTTATCCAGGCGCCCTGCCTCAAATTGTGCTATAAATTCAATACAATTCCAGTCAAAATCCTGAAGCATTTCTCATGAAACTTACTTAATAAGCCGATGCTAAAAGGTATTGTCATGGTCACGGAAAGGTCCCAATAAAAAGCAAGGACAATGGTATAAAGACGAGGGAGAGCACGTGCCTGATTAGATACACTACAGAGTGACTCAGTGACGTACTGCTCCTACACACTGGGAGTAAAACGGAGCCACACAGATTTATACACAAAACGGGATACTGCAGATTAGCGTAGAAGACACTTCAACTGATGGTGCAGAAAATTTTCATCATCCGTTTTTTTAAAAATATTGAATCAGATCTCTACCTCACAATATACACAATAAATCTACACTTGGTAGTTTAGAGATCTAAATGTGAAAAGACAAAACTTAAGATATTTTAGAATAAGAGAATGTTTTATGATCCCTGTGTTACAAAGGATGTCTTAAAGCACAAAGGTACAAACCATAAAGTAAAAATTATATTCTTAATACATTAAAATCTTAAAATTCTGTTTGACAAAATATACTATAGAAAATGGCAAGACAAATAATCAGATTGGGAGAAGTAATCAAAAGGTTCGGGATACAGAAAAGAAATTCTACAAATCGAAATAAAAAATACAAAACAAAACAAAGGAAAACAACACCAACAAAACACCAGAAAAATAGACAAACTATATGAACAGGAATTCACAGAAAAGGAAACACAAATCGCCGTTCTCTGGAGCAATCTCACTGCAGATCAAGTAAATGCACAAAATAACTGCACAAAGTAAATGCACAAAGTAAAACCGCAAAATAACTACTTCGTACCCACTAAACGTACAAATATTAAACCTCACCAAGTGTTGGTAACGGTGGTTGCAGCAAAAAAGGAACTGTATCCTCGGCGAGTGGGAGTGTGAACAGATACTACCACTTAGATGGCAGGAGCTAGTTGAGTTTCATATACTCATTTTTATGACCAAAAATCCCAATCCGGAAAAACACTCAGACATATACACATATACACAAGGGGATGGGTAGCTACAAGAATGTTCAGAGCAGTAGTGTTTGAAAAAAGAAAACTATAGAAAAGACGGAAAGTGGTCTTTGACAGCAGGATGGCTGAATAAAAACCAGCACATTCATACGGGGAGGAGCTACATACACGAAACAAAGGGCCAGATTTGGTAGAATTCCAAACAAATGGTGCCAATCTAGTATGCCAAGTAGGAGCCTATTCACAAAACTTTTCACATGTGCTAAACAAATTTACATTTGTACACGCTATATATGTGTGTGTATATATACACACATATATATACTTCTTAAGCAGTTTTTATGTATACGGCTTTTAACGATAGGTATATCTACACAAGTGGATGCATAGTATATAATGTCCAACATGACCTTATATTACACATTTATCTGCATGCCTATATATTATACATTATAAAGAAATGAGGGAAAATAATTATCACAAAATGTGTAAGAGTGGCTGGGAAGGGATAACACAGGAGAGGAGAAACCGAGAACTTGGTAACATTTTATTTCTTCACCTGGATAGTGGATATATCCCACGGCATTACTCTTTATACCTATTTATAGGTCTTAAAACATGCAATATTTCAGAAAGAAAGTTTTAAAGAACAGTACATAGAAATATGTGAATTCTAGAAGTTAGCGAGATAGCTCACTGACAAAAAGGATGAATTAATTTATAAAACTCAGTAAGTGACGATCATTCGAAGCAACTTGATTCAAAGAATGGAAAAGTGAAGTTACATGCTAGATACACTTTCAACAAATATTTACAACACAGATTTTTATTAACTGCTCCTAGATAAAATTTACATGTGAACCTAAGGCCAAAGGGCTTTCCGGTATAAGTTTTCAGGAAAAGTGAAATATAAGACAGCGTGAAAAATGAGGAGGAGGAGGTAGGAGGGGAGGGAATTATGTATATCAGTGACATGATAAACAAGAAACAGAAGTTAGGGGCACCTAGGTGGCTCAGTCAAGCGTCTGACTCTTGATTGCAGCTCAGGTCATGATCTCATGGCTTGTGAGTTCGAGCCTTATGTTGGGCTCTGCACTGACAGTGTGGAACCTGCTTGGGATTCTCTCTCTCCCTTCTCCCTCTGCCCCTCCCTCACTCACACTCTCTCCTTCTCTCTCTCAAAATAAACAAATAAATTCATTTTTTTCCCTTAAGAAACAAGTGAGAAAGCATAACATCAAAACAACACCGAGTTTACACCATACTTGTTATTTATCAAACAATATTCTCTCACTTTAAAATGAAGGCTGGCTTCCGTACAGAATGAGTCACTGGGTTAAATGTGCAGGCACATTTGTGGGAGAGAAGTGCTGGCATTTCTCCAAGTACTGCAATAGTGCTTTCCACTCTGCTTTAACTGGACACCCCTCCTCCACCACCCTTGCCCCACTTGACTCACCACCCCTATCTGCTTTAGAGCACAGAGAGCATCTATGGCAGATGATGACAGTTCTACTACAGCCAGAATGACTAGGCAAAGCCACCTGGATCTCACAGGGAGCCAAAGACCAGCCCAAATCCTTCAAAAGTTCTGATACACTATTTTTTTTAAAGATTTATTCACCAAGTAAACTCAAAACTTCCTGAGTCTAACAGCTTAAGTGTAGCAAATGTGTCCTCAAGTGTCATCAATCTGATGAGAACTAAACTGCATTCAGTGATTTCCCAGTAGAAGATAACATCAGCCAAAGGTAACTAAGACACATCCCTGAAAAACAAATACAAAATGCAGACCAAATGCCTGAAGCTCCCTCACTGCAGGAGAATCAAATCTAAAAAAAAATAAATAAGTAATGAATGAATGACAAGAAAATACCATCTTGGCTCCCAGCACTACTAGAAGAACGAGAAAGGTTAAAGCACGGGACTCCAGAATATATGCCTACAGTTGACACACAGAGAACAAAGAAATGAACATCGAGTCTTGTAGCAGACATGGCCAGAACTGTAGGACCAGGGCCGAACCAGACATGAATCCACCCAGACAGACTCACACTCCTGCGGGAGAGCTGAGCAGATACTGGGGCAGCAGATACTGAAACATGACAGTGAACCCAAGCACCCCCATATCTCCCGACAGGTGACTGATGCTTTTTCCCCAGAGACTGGAGTAAATTGTAGAGGGGCTCTAAATACATTCCAGTTTTATTAAAGGGAAGTTAACTAAAAACTTTTTTTTCTGTATCTTAGTATAAAAGATACTGAGTACAAGATACAAGATCTTAGTACTAAGATACTTAGTACAAAATGAAATCAAACTACTTAGGAGATGCAGAAGTCTCTAAGACACAAAGTTGTATATTTTCACATTAAAAACAGTGTGCTGGAGTAGCGCCAAAAGACCAAAATGTATCCGAGCTCCAGTATAATAAAAGAATGTAACACATCTCCACAGGATTGGAGAGTAAATCAGCAAGTCGAAGGTTGCTGTGCAAAGAGCATACTTTCACCCTCAGAGATAGAAAACAATGTGTCAGGTGACACTCCAAGCCACAGCATAAACACTATTGCTAGGACAGCCATCCTACTTAAATGTGCTAACAGAACATATTAGAAAATGATTTCTTTTTCAATCATAAAAAAATGCAAGCATGCAATGACCTGCTTAGCTCTGCAGCCTTATATTGACCACCCTTACCACTAGAGACACTTTAATGAATGTATCTGAGAAACACAGAGGCACAGAAGATCGGTTTGAGGGCTTTTACAACTATGAAATGAAAGGAGAGAAGAATTCTTCCCATCTGGAGAGACCGAGATAAGAGATTCTGAGAGAGACTAGCTATACAGGTCTTAAATGGACATAAATCCAGGTTAATAGACTCCCAACGTACATTCCTTTCTAGAGAAAAAAGAGAAAAAAAAAAAGTTAGTTATTCTACTGGGACCAGCGAGCTCAGGGGTTAAACTTCTGTACTAACTAAAAATAAGATAGACAAACCACTTGAGCCTTTTTCCAAGTTA
This sequence comes from Leopardus geoffroyi, assembly GCF_018350155.1. Lineage (NCBI taxonomy): Eukaryota > Metazoa > Chordata > Mammalia > Carnivora > Felidae > Leopardus > Leopardus geoffroyi. Next base: position 141,029,618 of record NC_059338.1, on the reverse strand, counting down.
CTCTGTTGCTAATTAGCAGAAAATGAAAACTTCTCCTTTTCTAGTAATCTCTCTGCCACAAGGGATTTTAAAGAAGACTAAAATAGAGATCTCTCCTCTTACTTCCTACCGGTTAATATGTTTGTTCTTTTAAAAATGTGTTCAAGAATTCCCTCAGAACATCTTTTAGTACTTGGTTTCATATGATCTGACCAGGCTGAACAGAATGCCGTGCAACTGAACACAAACTAGCACCCAGTTCTTGCAGTAGAAGAGTTACGGCCTTGCTATCTTTTCATCCCAGAATGACTAAGGGAGGGTTAAGCAACTGGCCCTAACTGATAACATTTGGATAAAGAAAGGGAATTTCATGAAGGCCTCTGAATTCAAGGGAGCCAGAATGCAATCAGCAATGTGTCTATGTTAACTGAGTAGCCCAAGAGGTACAGAAAGAAAGAACGAAAGAAACGATGAAAAGAAAGAACGAAAGAAAGAACGAAAGAAAGAAAGCAAATTTCTAAATGATTAGTATCCATCAAATGAATCTGTGAATGCATACATTTTACAGATAATACATGAATGCACTTAATTCTAAGTAAGATAAGCTAAATAAATACTGCTACTAGAAGCCAACTCTAACTACTGAATTTCAAAATCTGTTAGAGACCTTGAGTTCAATGGCTACTAGTCTTTAAGTTGCTGTCCATCAATACTTCTGAATATGTACAGAACTGACTAAATGAAAAAACTAAGCGGTGTTATATAATCTGAAACTTCAAACTGAAAGAGCAAAACGTATTCTACAGTGACATCTACCGGTAAAGGGTAATGTACTAGCCTGACACGACTAGACAAACAGATGTTTACATCCCTCTCGCATGTTACAAGAAGCTACAGGGAAAGACTTAATGATCCTCAAAAAGGAAAAGCTAACCAAACAAAAACACTACACATACCAGTGTCTGTAAGCTACAAACCAAGCCCAAAAGGCCATCGTGATCCTTCCTAACCAAAAATGTTCCAATCAATAAATCTGAAATAGGTTTCCCCTGGCCCCAACTGAAAAGTTAAACTTTTATATGCTAGTTAAAGGCAGTATGTCCACTTTGCTCATGTTTATTTTATATTTTAAAGAGTAAAACTGAAAAGGTAAAATTGAGCTGTGTATGAAACTAGACATTTTATTAGTTTTCAATTTAAGTCGAAGATGTAAATGAAAAGCAGACAGTTGCTTTAAAAAATCTGCTCTATAAACCCCTACGTCCTAAACATTGCTTGTCAATAAAATCTGCTCTATAAACCCCCTAGGTCCTAAATGTCACTCGTCAATAAAAAATCTGCTCTGTAAACCCCTACGTCCTAAACATCACTTGTCAACAAAATGATCACAAAAAAAGAAGGCCAGAGAATCACGTTTTCCCTCAAGTGCATGTTTCGAAGTCCTCCCCCCATACTTTTATACAAAAATTGAAGAAACAATGTTTAATGTGACCAATGTCATCAACTTGAGACTGTCAATGCAAAACATCTCAAAAAACTTACTATTTGAGCCCATGTACTCCTTCTCAAATTAAGATTTTAAATGAACTATTTCAAATACAATTTTAGTCAAATTCAATTGGTGATGTGAAAAAAAAAAGCATTTATTAGATAAACTATTGTAGTATGCCACAGACACAGCCAGAAAGGAAGAGATGATCTACAGAAGGAAATGGATGGTCTATTTCAACTCTAAAATTCCCATAAAATCTCCCAAATTAGAGGACCCACAATTCGAGTACCATGGTCTAGTGAACGAATGACAGAAAACTTGAGTTCTAGCCTTGGATCTTCCATTAACTAGCTGGGTTTCCAAGACCCACGCAACCTTTAATAAATTATACAACTTTTATGGAAATTAATTTCCTCATCTATAAAGTTAGAGAAGGGAACTGAATGGGCCTTACGGTAATGCCACTGCTAAAGTTTCTTCAGCTTCTATGATTTCCCCAGCAGATGAGAACAGTTTGAGAATCCATGTCTATACCTCAGTGACTCAATAAACACGGCAACAAAAAGGAAGTGGGCTTAATGTTTCAGGTATAACCTGCTGTAAGCAAGCAATATAAACAGGATCACACTTTCACACTGTAGTGTAACTGCTTAAGGCTGAAAGAATCCTTGTTTCCATCTCCAGTGGTTGTACCTGGCCCACAGTCAGAAGTCTGTATTCACTACAAAATATGGTTACAGAAAAAGAATACTCCTCACGTAACATGCAAGACCCCCAATATCAACTTTTTAAATGTTTTGTGTTTTGTTTCTGTAATATAGTTACTTTTCTCTTTTACATATTCTTTTTTACATACCAGGTCTTTCCATGACAATTACGAAATCAGTGTGAACAATGCTTAAAAGGCTACATATCCTCAAATATGGACAGGGCTAGCTCTTAAATATCTGAATATGAAAGTCAGATTAACTTAGGTCTTAACATTTCCTAAACTTATTATCTGCCTGTTAAAACTCACTCAGTGGGGTGCCTGGGTGGCTCAGTCGGTTAAGCGTCTTGGTTTCAGCTCAGGTCAGGACCTCGGGGTTCGTGAGTTCGAGCCCCACGTCAGGCTCTGTGCTGACAGTGCAGAGCCTCCTTGGGATTCTCTCTCTCTCTCTCTCTCTCTCAAAATAAATAAATTTAAAAAAATAAAGCTGGTTCAGTTATTGAACCAGTAGAGGTGGGAACACAATATACATTCCCCAGGACTAATTCTAACCCAGTAATAGTCTATCTACAGTCACTTCCTCAGATGCAATCAGCCCTCTCTACCCATGAGTCTGAAGGGTAAAAGGGAACAAAGATGTGCTTCGCTTGTCAACAGCTACAGAAAACTTCTGACAACAGTTAACATCAACAATTAACAACTAACAGTCTTGTTCATCAGTGCTACTGCTTGGTGTTTAGGCTCTTCTCATTTGGAAATTTTTTCATGGGTAGCCAAAGCCACCCGGGACCGTTCATCTACTCTTCTGCCCATCTAAGCACTGGCCGGCATTTAAGGACAAGTGACAATGGAACACAAACTTATGTCAAAAGTGAATTAATATGCTTTCTTTTTAATTTTTTTTTATTTTAGAGAGAGAGAAAGCACACACAGGAGCAGGGGACAGGCAGAGGGAGACAGGCAGAGAGAGAGAGAGAGGCGAGAGGTTGAGAGAGGGATAGGGAGACAATCTTAAGCAGGTTCTACAACCCTGGGATCATGACCTGAGCTAAAATCAAGAGTCTGACTCAACCAACGGAGCCACCCAGGTCCCCCTAATATGCTTTCTTTGAACTTCAAATTGTGTGTATCTTTTTCCATTTACAATAGAAGCATTAGCTTTTAGAGTCTAAATTTGTGCAATGACTTTAACTGCATTACGTTCACCATTTAAATTTATTCATTCACTCATTAATTAAATATTTATTGAGCATCTATTACGGTCTGGGACTATTCTAGGAGTTGGGAATAGGAATGAACAAGAGGAGGCGGTAAGACAGGAAGACAATACACAGGAAAATAAGATACTTTCACAAAGTGGTAAGTGCTATTTAAAAAATAATTCTTTGAAGCATGACTATAGTTATCTGATTTATTTTCTTTACGTATGAAACCATTATGTGTAGACCTCAGAAACAAAAAGCCTAAATCATTTCAAAACGGTCATCTGCTCGCAGTCGTACACATGTGTATTGCAGTTTCAATATCCTAAGTGAGTCAAGAAAAGTATAAAAGAAACTGAGAACCACTGAAATATGAGATGAAACAGATTTAAAACATCTGCACTGTTCTCTTTGCTGGGTAAGCACATGGAGGAAAAAAGGTGAATACCCAACATATTTTTTTAAAAAAAGAGAAGACAACGTGAAAAAATAGCAAAGTTCACCCGGTATTCTACGATACGTTAAAGGCAACTACAACGCATGTTAAGAAAGCTACATAAAGGCAAAAATATTGAAAATAATTTGCAAGTACATTCAAATCACTCCCTCCCCCCCCCCCCCCGCCTACACACACACACACACACACACACACACACACACACACACGAGTATTATTCTTTGAGCTGCTCTTAAAAGCTGCTGGTTTGGCAGGAACTTATTTTCTCCGACTTTGGCTCGTGTCCAAACTCTCCAAAATGTGCAAGGCAAAAAGGTAAACTGGCTCCCTCACTCCCATCTTTCATTCCACGCAAAGCCAAGCAAGAGCAGATCAATCACCTCCCTCCCGGCGGCGCCCTGCAGGTGAGGGGTCAGCCGGGAAGGGGCTCCCCGGCGCGACCAACCCAAGGCCGCGGACCCAGCTCCGCCCGGCCCCTCGGGTCCGCCCGCCTGCCCACGGAGCGCGGCCTCCGCCCCGCGCCAAAAGGAGGAGCGACGCGGAGGATGGAGGAGATGCACGGCGGGATCCGGGGAACTGGAACCGCAGCTCCCGCCGCCCGGGCCCCTCCTCCCAGAGGGCCCCACTCGCCCTTCCCGACACGCCTCCTCTGACCTCTCCGGGCCCCCGGGCTGCTACTGCTGCCGCCGCTGGTGCCTGCGCCCGGGCTGCCGCTGCCGGAACCACTGCTGCTGCTGCTGCTGCTGCCGCTGCTGCTGTTGCCGCCGCCGCCCTTGGCATTCTTGCGCGGGGCCATTGCGCGCAGTACTGAAACGGGTGAGGGGTGGGGGGCTCCCTCAGTGGGCCGGGACACCAGAGGCGCGGGGGCCGCTGACGGCGGCCGGCGCTGCAGCGGGTGCGGGCCGCCGCTCCTGCAGCTGCGCCTGGGTCTCGGCACCGCCCGCCGCGCCTCCGAGGACTTTCGCCCGCGTGCCGGCTGCGCGCGCCCCGCACTCGCGTGCGCCGAACCTGTGACTCCTTCCCCAGGCGAGAGCGCGCGGCTCACAGGCCCACCTCGGTCACGCCCCTTCCCGCCCGAGCCCCGCCTCCTCCCCGCCTCGGGGAGGCTGAGTGACGGGGGTGACAGCCAATCACAACGGCTCCTGCGAAAGGGTGGGACCCTGCCGTGCTTCCCCGCCCCCTGCAGACTTGGGGCTGTTCTGGAGCGTCGCAGCCGCCTGTGAGCGCGAGCCGCCTTCGACTTTCCAGGCTGTCTGGGTCCTTTGGAACGTGGCAAACGTGGAAGCCAAGAGGGCTCTCGCGAGCGTTGGCGGACCCTGTAAGATCGGGATGGAGGGGGCGGGGCGAGGAGGCGGGGACGGCGGACACGTGTGCTGCGTTCACACCCAGCGCGCGGCGTCTAGGCCCTTCTCTGCGAGTTTTGTTCACGTCCCACTTGACTGTACGCAAGGACACCCAGGAATGCAGTCCCGCTTCTTGCGAAAGAGTTGTTTCCTGTCAGTGGTAATATTAAGCCATTTTTGAAACGGTGATGTTAGGAGTAGTTCGATGCCTACGTCACAGGTGACTGATCGGTTGGGTTTTGAAGCAGGACTTCAATTTGTGCCATCAGTATTTTCAGAGACTCTTAGTTAAAGGCGCAAGTGTAGATGTAAAACAAAAAGTTCATTTTCTTGCCCTTGGAGAGCGCCCTCTCTCTGAAATCTCCGTCTACTGGGCTCACGCCTACAGTCATCTTTCCTCGGTGTCCCCAACCGTGGGTCCCCTCGTGTACAGTCGCAGAGTGCCTGGGCCTGAGCTGCCTCTGAGCTCTTAAAAATCTGGGTCCATGGATGATCCAGGCAGGAACTTGAGTAACTTGACGTCACCATCATCTTTGTGTCACCAATTCCAGCACAATGCCTGGTGCGTAACAGATGGGCTAGAAACGTTTCGTGATTTGATACATTTCTGACAACTTCTTAAAATCTTCCCCCCAATTCTTGGCCACGTTGCGGAGACCCTGACCCTGGATGTGTCTCAGGAGGGCTCTGAACCAGAGAGCTTTGCAGTGCGGCATCTGGTTTCCTCCCCCTTCTCCAACATCACTCTCCTCCATTGGCAGGTTCCCCGGGGCCCACTTGACTCTTACGTGAATGGCTGGATACTGTTTGGGCACTGCCCACATTGTGGAAAGAAGTCCTTTCTCTCCTTTTTGTGAAATAATGTTAGATAGTTATCAAGAGGTAACAGGTGCAGGGGAGCTCACAGTTTTTACTGAAACGGGTCTTTGTTTTTCTTATCCCATCTCTTTCTGCCTCTACACATCCTTTGTCCCATCCAGGTCCCCTTACATTATTCCAATGGGGAGGTGAGGAGCTGGACTAAGACACAAATCCAAGTGAGAGTACTTCATATAAAATAATAATGAGAGCTGAAGTGAGAAAAACAATACTGTAGATATTTGAACTCTTAAATTCTTACCAAGTCCTGCTACTGTGTCCATATTTTTAGGCATGAGGTCACTAAGGCCCAGAGAGGTTAAGCAAAGTAACTGAGGTCACAGATCTGGTGATAGAACAGGGATATGAACTCAGTCCATCTGGCTCCAGAGTCTCTGGTCCAGATTTTCTTTTCAAGACAAGGCTTGGTTTTGAGCAGAGATTGTCTCAACCTGGCTCCCTCTTCTCTTAGCGGATGTGTCCCTGAAACCTCCTTGGTCCTATCTGCAAAGACAAGTCTGAAGGCTGACGGTGAATGCTTATCAATATGCACCTCTTTGAGGGAATCAAATCTTTGATAACTGACTCCAGAATGTCATGAACTGATGCTTTGCTCCTGCATTTCCGAAACCAAATTTGGTACTATTGACAAGGTCCATTGCTATGTACTAAGGCAACACCAGGACAAAATAGAGGCTTAGGGTGCCTCGGTGGCTCAGTCAGTTAAGCATCCAACTTCGACTCAGGTCATGATCTCGCAGTTTGTGAGTTCGAGCCCCGAGTTGGGCTCTGTGTTGACAGCTCACGACCTGGAGCCTTCTTCAGATTCTGTGTCTCCCTCTGTCTCTGCCCCTCCCCTGTTCACGCTCTGTTTCTTGCTCTCTCTCAAAAAAAAAAAAAAAAAAAAAAAAACATTAAAAAAATTTCTAAAACAGAGGCTCTGTAAATGCAGATCACAAGAAGTTAGAGGTTACCTGTTACCTGACTTCCTCCTTGTATCACAAGGGAATAGTTACAATGACATTTAAATACTCAATATTATAAAGTAAAATTTATAACAAGAGTTGTAACATCAGATGTTGTCAGCTATATATACAGTTTCGTTTCAGGGACTAAATTCTTCCAAGCTAACCATCATTATTAAACATTTTACATCTGTTTATACTTCCCACTGTATGAGCATTACAAGACCACAAAGCTTGCCTTGGACCTATGAATTTCTTCATATAGGTTCTTTTCTTGTCTTTGGGATGTGAGGGGCTAGGGAGTCAAAGTATCTTTGAAGTTGAGTAAAAGGTCAAATATCCTGTTAGCCTATCCTCATTTCTGTGATTTCTGAGTAAGCTATGGATGAACCCTGGCTAAAGCAGTGTTAAAAGGACCATAAAGACAAGACTTAACTAGGACAATGTATTAAAATACTAATTTAATAGAGCTTCTGAACTAGGCCAAATGTGCCTTTCAGATATCTCCATAAACTTTCCATTGGCTTCACTGGGATTTGCAAGTACAAACCTGAGGACAAGATTTGTCCTAGATTTTTTTTTTCTTTTGTTGACCTTTCACAACCTCCAGTCAAATGCTTTCCAAATTAAGCATTTCTGGACTTACTTATACCTACTAGAACACTGTTTTAAAGTTGCATTTCAACTTGCTTCCTAGAAAGCGCCTCTCACTGATACGCAGTTCTCCTAATGTGAAATAAATTTTATTATTGCCCACTAAAAATGAGTATTTCCTCATCTTTATTTACCATAGTAAATTCTGCCATAATGGAAAAAATTGAATTTCAACTGGTCATGACTCAGTTGTATGCTTTCATTTTATATTAGTAGAATTCGTTGCAGTGAAGGCTATGCAAGTACTTTTAGGCACTTTTAAGGCATTCTGTACTCAAAAATGTTCTCATAGCAATTTTTCTCAGATTGGTTAGATCTCAGCAAGTAAACAAACTGTGTTTTTCACCAAACAGCCTGACTTTATATTACTGCAGAAAAAATAAGCCTGGCTAGTATATATTTTATAAAAATACGAAATGAACTTACAGGAGAAGTAATTTGAAACCTTGTCAAAAATAGATTTGAATTAGAAATACTGTGTGGTGATATGGAAAAACAATCTGTAAACATATTGTCTAAGCAATCTATCATTTTTTTTTCATTTCAGTGCTTTACATTTTCTGTCAGGACTAGTCCTTCTTAATGCCAAATTCCCTTCCTAATAAACAGCATTTATGCAATGCTTATTGCTAGTTCTTAAGGCCAGGGAACTCCTAAAGTTAATTGATTCTTCTTAAGTCTCAGACTTAATGCCGGAAAGGATCTTAAACCTGGAGAGAAAGACAAATAATGAGAGAGTAACAACTGATTGTAGGCATGGCAATTTTGCAGTATATGAAAGGAAATGTTAACATGATTTGGTAGTCCTTAGAAAGTATCAGAGAAATCAAATAAAGAAACAAAAGATGTGGAAGCATCTCAAGGATTCAATTGTTTGCAAGATAATTTTTCTGAAACTGCATTTGTTTCAAGGATCTCAGGGGTGTGTGTGGGGGGGTGAGTAATGTAGTTATTTCTTTGTCCTTCATGAAAGCTACTATTCTCTTCAGGTGTAAACAGTTCCCTAAATCAAAAGAAAAGTATCCTCAAACCAGTTTCTGGGATCCTCCAATTTTACCAAATCTAAATACACAATGCAGATGTATTTGCCTTAGTACATCTTAATGTATTTGCCTATAATAACACTAAGGAATAGTGTTATTACAATATGCAAAATTGAATCAGTTAGTCAACTCAAATCATTGGTTAAGTGGTGGGCAATCATGCATACATCAAATTAGTATTGACTTGACCCTTTTTACACTGGCATCATTCTGACTCAAAACTATTCTACATTTTCATAAGCACATGACAAGCACTGCTGAGCCTGTACCAAAAAAAAAAAAAAAAAAGAAAAAAAAAATCCTAAGAGACTCTGTCATGGAACTTCCTTAGATGGAAAATAGTCTCCTTGTATCATTGCAACACGATTTTATTAACCTAAAGACCACTGCTAATGTATTTGAAATTCTACAGTATGTATTTAAGGAGTACAATACCCATTACACTTAAAAATTGTTAGCATTACATTGTGGCTACAAACGAATTGTCCTGAATATTTTGTAACTCTTCATGGAACTGCTACAGTATTGACTTCATCGCTTGATGAACTCATTTCTCTGTTGCAGATCCCTCTGAGTTAGAGACAGACATCAATACCCTACATGTTTACTAAAGCTACTCTTCCCAGTGCCTGAAGCATATGAATCTAGTAAAACTTCACGGAAATCATTTCCAAGCATCTGTCTCACAAATTCTATGATTCTATTTTCCCTGCTTCTTTATTATATCCATATTGCATATAGTTTTTCTAGCTATAACACACACACACACACACACACACACACACACACACACACACACAAAAGAATTGAGGGATGCAGCTACCAAATTGGTATCCTTAGAAAAGCATTTGTATAGGGGCATCTGGGTGGCTCAGTCAGTTGAGTGTCCGACTTCGGCTCAGGTCATGATCTCACAGTTGGTGGGTTCAAGCCCTGTATCAGGCTCTGTGCTGACAGCTCAGAGCCTGGAGTCTGTTTCATATTCTCTCTCTCTCTCTCTCTCTCTCTCTCTCTCTCTCTCTCTCCCCCCCCTCCTCTGCTCATGCTCTGTCTCCCTCTGTCTCTCAAAAATAAATAAATGTTAAAAAAAATTTAGAAAAGCAGTTGTATAAAAACACAAGCGCAGATGTTTTGACCACTTAGACATACCCCAAGAAGTTATTTCTAAAGACAAATTCTCTTTCCCAAATTTGAAAGAATGGAAAGCAAACGTGAGCAGCATGATACAGTGCTTAGGCTCCTACAAAAATAACCAAGTCACGAACAATATTTAGGAAACCGTGCAGAGTACAGACCAGGGTGAGGACTGCTGACCCCTTTTCTACGTGTCCATTCTTGGGACTCGGGCAGTGTCCAGCACAGAGTAGGTGTTAACGTAAGTGTTTTCACCTCAGACTCTTTGTGCTTGCTGTTCTTCACAGGACTCTTGCGACCCTAATGGCTTAGCCCCAAGCCCTACCATCCCTCTCAAGCTGAAATGTCCTTGGTGAGCACTCTAGTTGCTCTATGCATAGGTATGAAATAGCCATAAAGTACTGGGAAGCTGCTTACCTTTTTAAGGTAAAGGCTTACATTTGATAGCAATGCAAAAAAATATATAAAATCAATGTCTTTTTGATAGAAGAGAAAATATTTTCGAGTAGCACATAACCTAAATTTTTAGTTATTTTCTTAAAAATAGGTAAGGGCAGCCCTGTGCAGCCAGAAATAGCTAAGGTAAGAAATTAAAAAGCCAGCATAGGAAGACACGGAACTGTTGTATGAATCTGTGCAGTAATCACTTAGGAAATACGGTAGCCTGAGGTAGAGAACTGCATGTAATCAGTACCTATTTAAAACATGAAATCTGACCACTTATAAAGAGATAACTGTTTACAAACAGTTAAACTCTCTACAATTACAATAACAAAACTTGAGTTTAGAAAACCTAAGCTCTCTACAATTAGAATAAGAGCCTCAAAATAAAGATGTGACTTCCAAATCAGACGGGCATGAGAGACAGAAGAGAATCTATGAATGACATAAAACTAGGATGGAAGAAGGGCGCCTGGGTGGCTCAGATGGTTGAGCGTCCAACTCTTGATTTCGGCTCAGCTCAGGTTCCCAGGGTCACAGGATTGAGCCCCGCATTGAGCTCTGTGCGAAGTATGGAGACTGCTTGGGATTCTCTTCTCTCTCTCTCTCTCTCTCAGTAAAACAAACAAACAAAAACTAGGATGGGAGAAAAGGTTTATCCCATTAGCTAGGTATGCCTGGGTCTTTTTTTTTTTTTTTTTTTCCAATTTCCAAGTTAGAAGAGGTTGACTCTAACACCAGAAGTGTGCTCAATATTATTTATAGTTGGTTGGGCATGTGTGCCTGTGTGTTAAGGATTTGGTAAATTTCACATAGGTTATTGTGTACTATCAGTTCAGATTGTCATCTAATTCTTAAAAAAGAAAGTCAAGTCTAAAGTTGAAAAGATCACTTCAAGTATTAAACATATGTAAACTGGACTCTGTTAGACTCAAATTCAGGTTCTCAGAAGGAGCAGATCTTATAAGCAGCAACACGCACTGAATTATGCTCGTTCAAGTCTAATTCCTGCTTGTACGTGCACTGTGGCCCATACCTCAGGAGACGAGAGAGGAGGGGTGACCGTGACCAAGCACTGCAGTGTGCCCCTCACTCCTTTATCATGTACCTATTGCGTCCAAGCATCAGCATTATGGAAAGATGTGTGAGATCCCTCGGTCCCTTCCCCTTCTGCATTCCCTGATGGCTTTTCCCCTCCCAAACTGCCTGCGATGGTATCCTTATTTCACTCTGGTACACATATTGGCACAAAGGAAAAGGGGAGCACACAGAGTGTGGTTCTCTGGGGTCCCTTCCCCCGGCCTCTTCTCCCTGGCCTGTCAACAATGCGGGTCTAGATTATTTTCAGCCTGGGCTATGCTGTGGACTCAGAGCGAAAATGCTTTCCATGGCTGAGGCTTAGAAAGCAGGTGAGAAGCCCTGGTTTGGGGGAAAAATCTTCACCCGTCAGCAGAAAGCCCCCCTTCTTCCCATCCCCACACTTGGGACTCCCAGTAAAAATGCAAGTTGTGAGGAGGAAGGATGGCCGATTCAGCATGACTGGCAAAACCCTGGCCTGCTTCTTGGCTCTCATCGGCCAGAGTAACAACTCTGCAAATAAATAAGGCACCATGCCAGAGAGACCGGCCAAAACAAAGTCCTATTGGGAGGGCAGGTGGCGAGACCTGATCAATAGCGCAAGACTGCAGGGGAAGCATGGCAGGCACAAACCACGTCTCCTCAGCCCACCATTTCCCCCACGACTAGCACAATGGCCATCCTAGAAGCCCTCCCTCTAGACGGGCACCCCTCTTCTCAGTTAGTCTAGCAGGAATGCTCCGTGTTACTTGCAGTTCCAGAATCAGCAGGTCATAGCCAGATGTTAGGATAGGGAAAGAAGTCAGTGTTACCCTTTGTGTTTCCCCTCTGAGCTCTCACCACTGGGCCCTGCACAGATTAGGCTGGGCATCGGTGCCTGATGGAATCACCCTTCGTGATACCTTCTTTAGAGTCTCTGTTTCTGAACGATTACCAGTCCTCAAGACCATGGTTCTGTGGCTGCTCTGAACACTGTCTGGCTGTTTTCTGAATGGCCAAAAGCTGGAGCAAAATAACCAAGACAGGGAAGTAGTGTACTTGCCTTCACCTTCCAGGACATCAGACGGATGACTGACGCCGTGGCTGGCTTCCCCCCCACCGCGTCTGACCCTCCCCTGCTTACTTCCTTATCTCTAACCCTTTCCCTCAGAGAGCCCTGATACAAGGGACTGCAAAAGTTTCCGGCGGTCCAAGCCTGAGGCTGCGAATCTCTGGGCTTGCCAACATCAATTCCTTTCTACCAGAGAGACAGGGAGCAGAGCACAGGAGCACAGAGAGCCAGCTCACCGCCACATCCCCGTCTATCCCTTGGTTAGGAAGCATGGTGCCCGAGGCCTCTCTCTTCTCCACCTCCCTCTCTCTATACTCGCCCCTCGGGGGCATCTGGAAGGCTCAGGAAGGATGGGAAGCAGTGCTCCCTGCAACACTTGGAGGAAATTTGTTGGCTCCCTGGTTCGGGAGAATGCAGCCACTGTGTCCTCCTCATTTTGAAGCTGGGGCTTCCTTTCCCCAGATCCACACTCTATTTTCGGGAATATTTCAGACCAGAAAATATTTGGACGTTTGTTAATAGAGTAACACATGCTTTTTCTTTTCCAGTTTCCCCCTTTGCAGTTTTTGAGATTTTGGCAGTGTTTCTCATATAGACATAGCAATATTGTCAAGGCTTTATTTTTCAGCATCGTGATCTTTTTCTTGAGAGCCGACAGTGGCGAGAAACAATATATGGCATTTAAAGATCAGAATGGAGGAAGGTGAGAACAGAAGTGTAAAATGCTATTTTTTAAAAAACAACTACACCTGTTTCCTATTCTTACATATGTTAGGCATCCGTTAATGTTTATCCCTACATTGTATTCTTGCTGATAATATCACCATATATTTTTTAAAGTGCTACTCAAGATAATGTGGGCAAATTCCCACAGACAAAAACTAAGGAAATCTTATTTCACAAAATTAAACTAACATTTTCTATCTTCCCACTTATAATTTCAGCGTTGTTCCTTTTTAAAAATTTGTTCTCAGGGAGCCTGGGTGGCTCAGTTGGTTAAGCGTCTGACTCTTGGTCTTGGCTCAGGTCATGATCTCATGGTCATGAGACTGACCCCCGCCTCAGGCTCTGCACTGACAGTGGGCAGCCTGCCTGGGATTCTCTCCCTCTTTCTCTCCCTGCCCCTTCCCAGTTCATGCGCTCTCTTTAAATAAATAAATACTTAAAAAAATAAAAATAAAAATTCGTTCTTGATATTTACATGATTATGAGCTTTTTCAGCATCTTTTCTACTGTCTTTTATATATGTGAAGGTTCTGCATTGACAGACCCCAACTTGGGTTCAATTAATTTACTACAGCAGCTCACAGAACTCAGGGAAACATTTTCTCGTACTTACTAGATAGTAACTCAGGAACACACCACATGGAAGAAATGCGTAGGTCAAGTTACGTGTGAAGGGGTGCAGAGCCTCCAGCCTCTCTGAGTACACTGCCCTCCCCATATCGCCATATGTTCACCATGGAAGCTGTCAACCCCATTCTTTTGGATTTTTCAAGAGGTTTCTTTACATAGGCATGATTGATCAAAGCACTGGCCATTGGCAGTTGGTTCAACCTCCAATCCCTCTCCCCTCCCCAGAGGTCTGGGGTGGGACTGAAAGTTCTAACCCTCTAAACACATGATTGACTCCACTGGCAACCAGCCCTTGTCCTTAAGTCATCCCACTAACAGAACAAAAGACATCTTTATCACTCTAATCCTTAGGAAATTCCAAGGGCTTTGTGATCTGTGAGCCAGGAAGTTAGGGTGAAGAACAAATATAGACGTGAAATATATTCTCCTCATCTGAATGACCAAATACATATTTTTTCTTATAAGTCGTAATATCACGAGTTAAAGCTGTTGCAGGATACAAATGAGATTTGCTCCCAATTACTTAATTCTCCTCTGCCCAACCATTTCCAAGGAAACTGAATATATGTGTTAATCTGTAATCATGGAACATTACCAGTTCTATTCAAATTTTAATGCACACCCACCAAATTTTCACCATTTGAGATGACTCATTTTCTCTATACTTTACTGCTGAGGTTGTATAATTAAGATAATAATAAATCATCCTAATTAAATGTTGGAAACTTAGCACAAACCAGGCAGGTGTGTGTAAGACCCTTTCATGTTCTAACTTCAGAAACAGAGGGATATAGCTCTTCCCTGATTGGGGTCAAAAATGTATGGCTCCTACATGCACTTGGGTGATGAGCAAACAGCATTCAACTAGTAGTACCACAAATCAAATTCAGCCTCTAACTAGCTGTGTTCTAGAACCCCAAGAAATTCATTTGGCCTCTCCAGGATCTATGATCTCATAGGTCAATGGGGGGCTGTTATCATGGCGCCCATCTGTCTTCATAATCTAAGGAAAACTATGGAATATCATGAGAAACATGCTCATAGCCATAAAGTTTGCTAGTCAGTTTTAGGGATTCATGTGTCTAAGACTGCACCAGAAGATAAAATTCCTTCTTCCTCTTGCATTCTATGATGTGAAGACTTAGTAGCTGATAATGAGAAAGATTTCGTTCATCTTCTTAGTCTATTCACAGGGCTAGTGGCTGAGGATGAGGAATGGCAAATGGCTTGTATAGCTATCTTGTATCCATGGCAACTTTGAATACTCTCAACCAGTCTGTGAAAACAATACTTAAGATATCTACAAGAGATGAAAATGTGGTTATTACTGGTTCAGTGAATTTAATTAGTTTGACTACCTTTTGCACAATATGAAATTTTTCTGGAGCCTACAATGAAATAATTGATAAGAAAGTCCTTTGGAAGCTAGAAAGTGCTATCTATACTACTCCTTCTTAATTTTTATGACATAGATTTATGCTATAAAGAGCAAAAAAAAAAAAAATCAATGGCAATATGCTTACATCCCCAGTTTTGACCAAACTCATTAACTAACCTGCTGGGTCTATAGAAGAACAATCTGGTAGAGCTAAAAGTTTATCAACCTAAATAAAGAGGTAAACTGAGGCAAGCTCAAATTACCAGAAATTGAGTTTATTTGGGAACAGCAGAGGAACTGCAATTCCATAAATGCGTGACGTTGCAGGCTACAGGTGAGTCTGCTGAGGGTTTGGAGCAGGCTGTATTTATAGGCAAGTTGTGCAAAGAGGGGGATGTCCAGCCAGAGTCCAAGCAGTGAGTTCCATGGCTTGAGAATGGGAAAAGATTCTTGGCAGTTGCTCATTGGTCAGGGGATAAGTCTTGGTCTTCTGTACATCAGACATTTCTGAGAAATCAGTCTCTAGGTTCTTAAGTTCTGTTCTTCTAGGAGGTGCACGTGCGACATTCTCCATTTCATATAATCAGGTTCCACTTTACATTGAAGTCCTTTTACAAGTTACCAGGAATTTCTGAAGAAGTAAAATATTGGCAACAATATGATTTGTCTACCTTTTCCCTGTCTTACCTTCTTTACTTACCTTCCTTACCTTCAACTTACCTTCCTTAAACATCTCTTGACCGCCCAACATGTCAGACACCGACCTGAGAGCTAGGTACAGAGCAGGTGTCCTTTAATTCCATAGTTAGCCTGAGTTAGCCTATAGATTTGCTGTCAAAAGGTTTAACCTGGGCAGTTGCATCTAGTTCACCCTGTAGGTACACCGTGCAGCCCATTCCACAAACATTGACCAGGTGCCTGCTTCCTGCCAGCTACTGTGTCACATGCATGTGGACTTTGTCTTCAAGCAGTTCATGTTGTTTTGGAGGGAGCCTGACACGCAAGCTAACAGTCACGATAAGATACAGCGACCGCGTGTCCTCTCTGTAAAGGTAGGTGGGGAGGGGAGCAGGGAGGGCGGGAGAAGTCAGTTACGCTGTGTCCACCTGTGTGCCACGCAGAACTCCTAGGACTCCAGGGCTGCGAGTGAGGTTTCAACAGCACGTTGTTCAACCTTTCCATTTTACAGATGAGAAAACGGAGTCCCAAAGAGCGAGAGTGGCTTATAAATGGTTGAGTAATCAGTTAGTGCAGAACTAGAACTCAGGTTGCCGTCCGGGGTGTCTCCTCAGCAAGGGCAATGTTGCCCCCATTGGGGTGAAAATTGGTTCTTGGAGACAAAAATTTTAGATATTCTAAGGGTGCAGGGAATCCACAGAGGTGGCAGCCAGAGATGTTGGCCAACTGAGTTCCTCGCAGCAGGATCTCTTGAAGGACGAGCTGTGTAGTGCATCTTCGTGACTACCACAGGGACCTAATTCTGGTTCATTTTCCACCACCTCACAAGTTAGGTGTCATTATCCCCACCTAAAGAGAGAGAAACATGCTCAGAGAGGCTAAGCAACTTTCTGGAAGTCACACAGTTGGTAAATGGCAGAGATGGGACTTGCACCAAGGCTTTTCTGTTTCAAACATGTCCTCTTTAGGATTTCTAAAACTTTATTGACGTTCTTAGCAAATTCTTAAAAGTAGGCAGGGGAAGCTCTGCGTTATCATAGGGCAGAAGGGGAGGAGTCTCGGACTGCACAACTCTACCCACAGGATACAGGATATAGAACAAATTAGGAGAAACCGAATGTGATAAATTCAGACAGTAGATCATTGGCATTCTTGGATTTAAAATTCATGGTTTTAATCATTTGTGAGACTCCCTGGCTCATAACTTGAAAGAATCTCAAATTTTACTGATTCATACAGCTGAATATTTTGGGGATGGGCATGCCGATATTCCTGATGATCTACTCAGCTGGTGAGAGATGCTCATAGCTGATTTAGCAATTCTGCCTTCGCTTGGCTTTCTTATGCTGAGTCATTGTCCCATATTCAGAAACACTCATAAGGTGAAACGAATTTGATTTCTTTTTGAAAGGTGTCCAAAAAGGAAACTAACTGCTAATGCTGATGACCGAAGTGAAATGCCCGAAACAATTTTTAGCTAACAATGAAAAGTGTGGGATACGCTAGAGTGAAATGTCAAATTTGTCTGTGAAACAATCACACTCTAGATGGGGGCATCAGGTGGTCCCACAGAGGAATAGGAGACACCTGTGACACCATTTCAAGAGGGTGCTCTGGCCTCTGGCATAATTGTTCTCAAGCAACGGAGAGATTTTTAAGAGGCTAAACAGAGGCCACATTACTATATCTTATGGGAAATATTAAGGCTTATGGTGGTATTTATGAATTTGGGGTATTCTTGAAGGCCATACACCTGTCTCAAAAAAATAAAATGTTAAGTTCCAGCGTCTACTATAGTGGAGTTTCCTGAAATCTCTCTAGATATCTGTTCTGCCCCCAGTGTTGCCCATTTCGGAATATGGTATACCATTCACCTAGTCCCTCAGCCGCACAAACTCAGCCTCTCCCTTGGCCCTTCTGTTTTGCTCACACCATTTATTTAATTCCCCAGCAAAATCTTTTGACTCTAAATTGAAAGTGTGTTCTAAAGCACAGTTCTTTCTGTCACTTCTACCACGATTATTCATTCTCAAATAACCACCCTCCCATAGAAGAGCCTCATGAAGGAATGTCCTTCCTTCAGAATCCAAGGTGGTTGCTGGAAAAGAGAAGCCAGATCTAAGCAAACAGCAAAAACCTTTCAGTAACTTTCTACTTGACTTAGAATGAATCCAATATACTATTCATTGCCTCTAAAGCTACCCATGATCGGGTCCCTGGCTTCCCCTCAGACTTCATCTACCTACCCCCTGTTCACTCACTCTTTCTCAGTCATGTTGGCTTCTTATCTTTTTGGATGTGACAAACATGATCCTACCTCAGGGCCTTTGCACTTGCCTGGGACTCTATTTTTCTACATATCCATATGACCTTTCTCTTAGGTCTTCCTTAGGTCTTCACTCAGTGGTCACCACCTGACCTCTGACACAGGCCTTCCCTGACACATCTATGACCTGTCACCCTGCCAATCTCTACTTTCTTATTCAGCTTTACTTTTCTCAGTGGCATTTATTACCGTGGCCATTGCATTATATATGTGTATGTCTTTCTCCTTATATATTTATTCATTATCTATATCCCAAGCAGGAATATAAGCTCCATGAGAGAGAATTTCTTTTGTTCACTGCTGTCATACCAACACCAAAAACAAGGTGTGGCACACAGTGGCTACTCAGTAAATACTTAAGGAATATATATGTGAATATCTGGACAGTGGGTGCCCTGCTTTAAGTTGGTCATTCAGGATTAAGCAGACACTAGAAAGGAGACAGAGTGTCTGTGGAAGACCATGGTGGGCTTGGTTAGAGGTACCAGTCCTTTTCTGCCCCCAGGTCAACCCAAGGTTCCCCGGCCCTCAGAGGTACCAGACACAGCACGCTGTGCATCAGGCAGCCTGAGCACACTGGTATCCATCCTGATGGGGTGGTTCATGCAGGCAACTGGAAAGAAGAAGGTGTGGGCAGAACTGAGCTGTGTTACAAAGCAGGGGCGGAGTAGATTCACATCCTATTAATAAACTGAAGAATTAAGGTTGTTGAGACTGAAGGGTGAAATCTGCATATTTCTCTGAATGACTTTTGCATTGTGTTATACAAGCAGGCAGATTTTGTTCCTCCCTTTCTATTAGAGTTCTATTACTTTCAGGATGAATGTAGAATATTTATATTGCCATTGTTTATTTTAAAAAAAATGAAAGATGCAAATAAATAAATAAATAAATAAATGAAAGAAAGATGCAGGGCACCTGGGTGGCCCCGTCGGTTAAGCATCTGACTTCAGTTCAAGTCATGATGTCACGGTTCATGGGTTCGAGCCCTGCGTTGGGGTCTGTGCTGACACCTCAGAGCCTGGAGCCTGCTTCAGATTCTATGTCTCCCTCTTTGTGCCCCTCCCCACTCGTGCTCTGTCTCTTTCTCTCTCTCAAAAATAAACATTAAAAAACTTTTTTTTAGAAAATGAAAGATGCATTTCACCCTCAGTTGTATAAAATATTAGTAGCTGAAAACAGCACAGACTTAAATTATGTAAGTGGTAGCAAAGTCACCTTTTCCTGAGATAAACGTTAACATATTAGGAGCGTACTCTTTGTATTAAGAATGTCTAGTGTTTATCTGTAGTTTGGCAGACAGAAACCAGGGACAGCTGAAGAAAAAAATTCATGGTTTAAAGGGTAAACATTAAGCAAAAACACATCAAATTCAGAATGAACTTAAAATAAGGTGACGATTTTTCATTTAATATGAACTAATCATTTGATAAACTAATTTTGCTTTTTGAAATCTAATCCCATGTGAACTATTTTTCAGTTAATTTCATTTAATTTTCTCAGTTTCCTTTCATAATTATGCGGTGTATATGATTCCCTATGCCAGTCAGATAATACTTTTTAAAAATCTCTTCATTCCTATCACCAAAATATATATGTAGGTATAGCACAATAAGTCCTATAGAATCTGTATTGAGTGAGTTTCTGCTTCTTTGTTCTGAATGTGAGAAGGCTTTGCACAGAGAGTATCTTCGATACTTAGTTTAGCACTCTGGGTACAACAGTAGTTCAATTAATGTCAGGTGATTGCTAATACTGAAAAGATATTGTCTTTCTGGGCTACACCTTTTTTCATCCTTTGGGCTAAAGAGAGCAGACTTGATGCGTTAATATTATGATTAAAAGAAATTATGGTCAGAGTAAAAGAAAAATGTCAATCGGCTACAGATTAAAAATACAATTGATTTTTCTTTTTAAATAGTGCTGGCTAGGAGACTTCCATTGCTGGAGAAATAAAATGGATGCAATTTTCCTAGGAGTCTACTAAATGAGTTGGAAATTTACACACACACACACACACACACATACACACACACACTGCACAGGAATGTTTATAGCAGCTTTATTCATAATTACCAAAATTTGGAAGCAATGGAAATGTCCTTCAACATGTGAATGGATAGACTATGACACATCCGTACAATGCAATAGTATTCAGTCTTAAAAAGAAACGAACCAAAAAAGAAACAAAAAGAAGTCTGGGAAACTTTAATGCATGTTGCTAAGTAGAGGAAGCCAATCTGTAAAGGCTACATATTGTATGAGTCTAACTCTATGACAATCTGTAACAGGCAAGATTGCACAGACAGTACAGAGACAGTACAAAAATTGTTAGTTGCCAAGGATTTGCCTGGGAGAGAGGGGGAGATTGAATAGGCAGAGCCTAGGGGGTTTTTAAGGCAGAGAAACTATGTTCTATGTAACACTGCAATGGCAGGTATGTGGCATTATGCATTTGTCCGAAAGCGTAGAATATACAATACATAGAGTGAACCCTAATGTAAACGATGGACTTTGTTAATAATACTGTATCATTATAGGTTCATCAACTGTAACAAATGTTCCACACTGGCGCAAGGTGCTAATAACAGGGAAATGGGGGTGGGGTAGGGAAGGAGAGGGAGGGTATATGGGAACTCTCTACTCACTGTTCAATTTTTCTGCAAACCTAAAATCTCTAAAAAATAAAGTCTATTGATGAGTTTCAAAGTTAAAAATAATGACACAGTGATAAACTGTCTATAATAAATCCAATTCAGCTATAACTATATAGATAGGCTGCAAGTAAGAGAATGAGAATCATGCAAACATTAGTCAGAAAAAAATCTTTAGAGCAAAGAAAATTTCCAGAAACAGAGAGGAACACACTGGTAAAAAGATCAGCCTGCCAGGAAGACCTAGCAGTCGTACTTCTGGGCATTTACCCCAGAGGAATGAAAAATGATAGACTAGTTCTGTGTCTCAACGGCGGTGATGGTTACATGAATCTACACACCGTGACCGAAATGGCATACATGACACATGTACCAGTGCCAGTTTCCTACAGTGACACAAAGTGCAGCCATGCGGAGAAACTGACAGAGTACACGGGACCTCTCTGTATTATCTTTCCAATTTCTTAGAAGTCAGTGATTATTTCAAAGGCAAAACTTGAAAACAAAAAGGACGATGTGGGTTAAGAAAGTGATTTTTTATTTTTTTCATGTTTATATATGTTTGAGAGAGAGAGCACAAGCAGGGGAGGGGCAGAGAGAGAGGGAGACAGAGGATCCAAAGCAGGTTCCGCACTCTTAGCACAAAGCCTGACGCGGGGCTGGAACTCACGAACCCCGAGATCATGAGCTGAGCCTAGTGACCCGAGCTGAAGTCGGACGCTCAACGGACTGAGCCACCCAGGTGGCCCATGAAAGTGATTTTTTAAGGTATAGTTTACGTCACCCAAGTGGGTTTTGCCAGGGGTGTCCTTCCAGCTGCTGCTTCATGATCCCCCATCAATCTTCTTGAAGCGGCCTCTATGAGCTTGGCCAGCCGGTGCTCCGGTGCGTCTGGAACGCCTCATTACTGCATTCTGGCCAGCTGTGGCTCTGTGCTCGCCGTTTTCCAAGCTGCCCTCGACAAGTTACTGCCAGAGTGACT
Source organism: Leopardus geoffroyi (assembly GCF_018350155.1). Lineage (NCBI taxonomy): Eukaryota > Metazoa > Chordata > Mammalia > Carnivora > Felidae > Leopardus > Leopardus geoffroyi. The sequence goes on along the minus strand of NC_059338.1, from coordinate 141,007,839 downwards.
TTTCCATCAAAGGTGTTTCTTCTCTTTTGCCTTTTTGAAGTACCTAAGAGATGTGATTTGCCCTTTACTTATTTTTCAAAGGAGCTCAGGCATCCACTGTTCTCGTTTTCAGTTGATTTGTTTAGTTAAATTTCCCAAAGGAGAGACAAAAAAGGCAGACACTGAGGACAGGTGCATCAGCGTTGTTTCTACCGGTTGGTGGTGAGCCAGGAACGGAATGACCAGGTATTCAGAATGGCTGGGGCATCAAAGGTGACAGGAATGTTAACAGTCAACACTATGTTTTGATATTCATGGAACAGAGGAGAAACGCTCCCAAAATTCCATTTGGATTTAACCGAGTTGATTATACAGAATATTGGCTACTCGTAAAAATCACCCTGGAAGCTTTAAAAAAGTAAAAAAATACTCAGGCTGGGTGGCTTCCATCAGTTGAGCATCTGACTCTTGATTTTGGTTCAGGTCATATATCAGGATTGTGGGATCAAGCCCCGTGTCTTGTTGGGCTCTGCCCTGAGACTGCTTGGAATTTCTCTCTCTTCTTCTTCTCCCTCTGCCCCTCTCCTGGGCTCACGTGCTCGCTCTCTCTCTCTCATTCAAATTTAAAAACAAACAAACAAACAAACAAACAAACAAACAGAAACAACAAAAAAAATAATGCTCATGTCCTATCACAAACCAGGTAAACTGGAATTCTGGTTTAACATATACCAAAGACACAGGAATATACATGTGTATATCTGTATACCAGATTTCACATATACCAGTGGTATAGATAGTATGTTAATAAGTGGCCTAGAGGGAAGTAAAGTTGAAAGGGGAATAGGAAATGTATGCGTGTGCTTATTGGAGAGGTTGTCAGTTAAAACTGGGTCGTCAGAGAAGGCATTCTTTGCCTGCTCTGTTGTTTTCTCTTTCATGAAGCTCTTTCAACATAATACGTAACCCTTAGGAAAGGAAATCTTGTAATGTATCAATGTCAGTCTGCATTTATTAAGTCAACATTATGAACATAAGGAACTTGTCTTGAGAGTAAATATTTATAAATTGAAATAATTAGGCCTGATTGCTATCTCATAGTTTAAAACGAGCCGGAAAGAAGTGACTCATTGGAATTACTATTTGCATTAGGTACTCTACTAATACATGACAATATGTTCCATAGTTCAGAATATTACTTCCTTTCAAGCCTGAGATATCCTGAAAGAGCGAAGTTCACTTGGGGTACACCATTTTCTTTCAAAATATAAAATGCATTGCCTTTTAAGATTTTAGAAATACTACTGGCTGTTGTACAACATTTGAAACGCAAAAGAAAAATTATCAGCCATAATCTCACTGTTAACATTTTGGTTTATGTTCATCTAGTCATTTTTATCTATATATACATGCGTGGAGTTTTCCTTTTTTTCTTTTATGTTTTTAAAAACATGCTGGGTATGCCAAGCAATCTATAATTATACATTATATATAGTGTGTATTTACATATGCTACTTATACTGTAACTATGTAGTATAATTATAAATTATAAGTAAGACTTAATTAAAATATTTGGAAAAGTAGGTTTTTGACAAAATGGAAGGTTCTGATGCTTTTTCTCTGATTTTGACTTGGCCATGTACACCCTTGGTTGTCACCAGACCTGGCTGTCAGCCAGCTCTGCCCAAGTCTGAAGACTCAAATTTCTACATCTACTCTCTGGTTCCAATCTTGTGATCGCCCCTTTTGTTACTCTGCTTCTCTTGCTGTATCACTCTTCAATGTCATCGATCCTTCCAGGCTCTGTAACTTTTCCGATTTCTTCCCACCAACTTGTCTCCTCAATTCCTGCTTCATGTAGCCTAGATTCTGCAATCCACATCTGAAAGACCCCTCACCGCAGTTTCTTCATTGTGTCCCTTGGTCTCCCAATCATGAGCCAATATAACTAGAAATGTCTGCTTTGCCAGTTTTAACACTGCCAGAGAAAGTCACCTAAGAATGTAGACTGGTTCCACTCCAGCCTCAAACAGGTCCTCAACTGTGTCAGAAATTCTGTTTCCGGCTCTATTAAGGCAACCATTTCAACCCTTCTCTGTCATCCTTAATCTCTTCTCCAACTTTGTCCACAGCCCTTAGGACATGTTTTTCCCACATGTCTCCCAGGGGCTGAGAGAAAACTTTAGTTAGAGGTTTTCTGGAGATGCCTCTAATCGTCATACTGCGTTTGGACACTTGGCCTGGAGTGGAAAGGAGGACAGGAAAGGTAGCTCAGGTGTCAAGAAGGAAATCAACCAGTTTTCGTTCTATATTTGGAGTTACCCGAGGCTCTGGGTCTCTGATAGACGGTTGGTTCAGGGGAGCCTCGGTGAAGGGCCCCAGGCCCCGTCAGTCCCTTGCAGGGACATGGTTATCCAAGCCTCACAGATACAGGTCCCCAAGCGGATTCAGATCTCCAGTGGTTGTCTCCACGCAAGGGGCCTGGCTTATGGGGTTTTCATTTCTGTTGTCCCCTCTGAGGACGTTCTCATTTTAGTGCTCTGAACGGCCATATAAATGGCACTTGGTGCCAGGACCTCGGGAAGTCCGGTCTGACATAGTACATAAGACCTCAGATTTTATTATTTTTTATTTTTTTATTCTCCTCTTGATCTTGGTTGTAATATATCCAGTTGGCAGCTCTTAAGAGCTCCTCAAGGGTCCCTTCTGGACCAACAGCCAGTTTTTGCAGTTTTTTTCTGAATATTTGGGGCCAGTCCAGTGACAAATTCGTCTTTTAGAATCGTCTCAGCCTCAGGGGTATTAGGGGAGATAGCTGTATTTTTAATGAGAGCCTCCCTTAACCTTTCCAGGAAGGCCACCGGACTTTTATTTTGTGTCTGTAAGATAGTGGATAATTTAGCGTAATTTAAAGGTTTAACCTTAGACCTCCTGACCAGATATAATTTTTTTTAAGATTTTTTTTTATAAACTTATTACAACTTTCTTTTGCTTTTAGATTTTGACCTAAGTCTTTCTTTTTTCTTTAAGAAAAAAGGTATTTCCATTGCTTATATACATATTTTTTATATATCTACTCTTTTACATGTAGAGTTTTTTAAATTTTTATTAGTCTTTACTACGTTTAGCAGAATTTTAACTCTCAGAAACCTTAGTCATCAGTGAAAACTAAGTAGTAACCAATTATGAACTGTTACATTAGAATTTCTTAGATGGCACACTATGAATCAATTAAGCACAAAGCATGTTTTTTCAACAGATGCAAATATCTTTGGTTTTTCTGCAAGAAGTCAAAAGCACAGACTTACATCTAGTAATAAGCACTTTAGTCTCTTATCTCATTGGATATCCAATGAATTTAATCCCAATTTATTATGTAAGTAAAAACTGTAACGTTTTAGGCTACCAAAGACTTTGACAGGTATGCTAACAATTAGCCATGAAAACTATGAGACAAAGTTAACCATTACTTTAAGTCATCTTTTTGCTAACAAATTGGAACAGAGATAACATGAATTTATTTGACCTTAAATCTAGGTAGAATGAAAGCTTTTTTTTTTTTTTTTTTTAATGTTGATAAACATTGTCTATCTCAAACCAACAAACTTAAATTAGCTTAAACACTGAATACGTTTTACTTGGGTCCACGGAAGACACTTTGTCCCCCAGGTTAATTTTTACCTGGAACGTTGGTGGGGAAATCTGACATCCGGGGTCTTCGCTCCTCCACATCTAGGGTGGGAGGAGGAGCTGACGGTGCCTGAGGCATTGGGGAGCCAGTTGTGCAGGCCGCCCCCCAGGTGGGGCAGAAACAGGAGGGGGGGAAGGGCAGGCAGAAGAGGCGAGGTGCCAGCAGAAGGCAGAGAAAGAATTCCTTGGTTTAAATCTTATCAGGTCAGACGGAGGAGCAGACTCCACGTTTCTTTTGTTCTGTTCTGTTTTGTTTTGTCCCCACCCCCCTCCAGTCCGTGTCAGTCCGGAGAAGACAGGGAGTTTCCCCAAAACGAAAGGAGTTTCGGCAGCTGCTTGGGAACACTCCTTAAAGTCCCCGTTCTTAGGTAGGCCAACCAGAGACAGTTGGCTCTAATGATCATAGTCACTGACCCAGGAAATGAAGGAGAGACAAATCCCCACACACAGTCACACGGCCACTCCAACCCACCAGCCAGCACCCGGCGCCTTAGAGTTGCGGCTTCGTTCCTCGTCCCTCTTGGACCTACCAGGGCAACGCTGGGAGGTGATCAGGCTCCCCTTCTGCCTCTTAGGGGCAGGTCTGCCAAAACGAACCCGGGCTCTTACCAGTCTGATGGGCGCTCCCTGAGCTGGCTCCTGGGCCTCACGGGTTCCGTTGGCGCACACGGGGTCCCTGCCCCAGTGCAGGGCTAGTCTCCTGAGGATCAAAAGGTCTGCTGGCACCAGGTGAAGCCGCCTCTCCCAGCGCCCCGCCCCGAGGTTCGCATCCCCGGTGGCAAAGGAGGTGGAAACCACTGCCTCCGAATCCCGGATGCAAGCCCCCAAGTAATGTAGCAGGATTCTCGCACAGTCGTGACACAGAGGCTTTTCTTTCCAGGATGCAGCTGTATTCCTGCCAGCACCGCTCAGTTGGGTTCCTACCCAAAGAACTGAGCCCCGAACGCCACGTGGCATAGTTCTTTATATATTTTTCACTTCTTTGTCTCCCACATATGGTACACATACAAACATGCAGTCTGATTAAATGGTCTCATGTTACAAGATCATGAGGGTTGTTGTCATGTACACACACAGCCAGATTACCTTGAGGTTTTTTTTTTTTTTTTTTCCTTAGGGAGAGGACCCTACCACAATAATACATTTATAAAAGTAGATCATACACTAAACACAAAAGAAACCTCCAATATTTCAATATAGAGATGTTGTATTGACCATGATCTTTGACCACAATGCAAATAAGGTAGAAGTGAATAATAAAAAAGATACATTACACATTCTTAAATATTTGGAAGTTAAAAATAACACTGTTGAATAACACATGAATTACAAAGATCACCCAAATACACACACACACACACACACACACACATATATATATATATATATATATATATATATATATATATATCAACTTAGCTGGGCTAAAGAGTATCCACGTAGCTGATAAAATACAGCTTTTGTGACGTCTGAGCGGATGTTTCAGAAGAGATTAGCATGTGAACCGGCCGACTGTGTAAAGAGATCCACTCCCATCAATGTGAGTGGGCATCATACAATCCTGTGAGGGCCTGAATAGAACAAAAGTGCAGAAAGGGCAAATTTTCTTCCTTTTCTTGAGCTAAGACATTCATCTTCTCCTGCCCTTGGTCCTAGAGTCCAAAGGTGTTTGGGCCTTTGGACTCTGGGACATGACACTGGTGCCCCCTTCCAATAATATAATGGGAAGATAATATAGAGACTTCCCATATCCCAAACCCATGTTCCCTTATTATGACCTTCTTATATTAGCATGGTACAATTGCCTCAATTAACAAACCAAATAAGGGGTGCCTGGGTGGCTCAGTCGGTTAAGTGTCCAACTCTTGATTTCAGCTCAGGTCATAATCTCATAGTTTGTGAGACTGAGCCCTTCTTGGACTCTGCAGCACAGAGCCTGCTTGGGCTTCTCTCTCTCCCTCTCTCTCTGCCCCTCATCCACTCGTACTTGCTCTCTCTCTCTCAAAATAAACAAACATTAAAAAAATAAACCAAATAATACATTCTTATTACCTAAACTTCATACTTTATTCAGATTCTCTAGGTTTTTCCCTAATGCCCAAATAGAACATTACACTTAGTAGTCAAATCTCCTTATGCTCCTCTTGGCTGCAACAGTTCCCCAGACTTTCCTTGATTTTGTTGACTTTGACAATGTTGAGAAGCATTGGTCAGATATTTTGCAGGATGCCCCACTTATGGAATTTGTCTGATGTTCTCTTATGATTAGCCTGGGATTATCGTATTTGGGAGGAAGACGGCACCTAAAGTGCCACTTACATCACGTCACTTCAGTGGTAATTACTATCAACATGAGCTATCGCTGTTGAGGCAGACCTTGCTCACCTGGCTGAGGCAGTATCTGTCAGGTCCCCACTGTGAAGTTATACTCTTTCCCCCTTTCGATAGCATACTCTGCCAAAGGAAGTCGCTATGGAGAGCCCACCCTACGGAGTGGGGAGTGAAAATATTATATAAAAAATGATGCTTTGAGGGAAATTCACAGCTTTAAATACTTCTACTTTAGAAGAGTTGACCATCAAAATTAACGATCCCAGTGTCCATATTTAGAAGTTAAACAATGAACAATAATAAACCTAAAGAGTAGAATAAAAGAGAAAAATTAAGGCAGAAATTGGTACAATGGAAAACAACAATATGAGAGCTATCAACTCAACTTAAAGTTGGTTCTGTAAAAAAAAAAAACTAACTAAAATAGACAAATCTCTGGAAACACTGATCAAGAGAAGAGAGAAGACTTAAAACAATATTATAAAAAAAACTGGAGTATGATAATCTGTGTGGTGCCCTTCAGCTTCTAGCTCTTGAAAATCCATCCTTCTTTTCTTCTTTCATTGAAGTTATTAGTACGAACAAAGCCATGTTTTATATTCTGAGTTCATGGACTTTCTTTCTTTCTTTCTTCTTTCTTACCACAGTGCTTATGACTCACTTCCCATTAGCCCAGTAAGCAAACAGACTCTTGCAGTCAAGGATCTCGGTTTCAGTTCTTAGCACCAAAACCAGGAGGATAGCAGGTGTCAGAGATTAGGTCTTGGTGCAGGTTGGGGTCTCCTAAAGCAGATGACGGGATGGACACTGGGGAGTGCGATGTTTATTAGGGATCACCATCTATGAAAGGGTGGGCAGGGAGAGATGGCCACCTAGCATGTGGCAAAACTAGCAACACCTCAGCTGTCCTGGTAGGGAGCTCGGGGGTAATGTTGCCCAGAAGTACATCCTGCACTGACCTAAATGGCCTCATCCTTCTGGATTTGCATGTCACAGTCACTGGATGCAGGCTGTTTCAGGGAGGGCAAAGAGGTTCTCTATTGCCACGGGAAACCCTAAAAGAAATGACGCCTGGGCACTCTCAAAACTTCAGCTTGAAGAAAACGAACAGGATGAGATTAATACTACTGGATGTCAAGATTGATTATAAAGCCACAGTAGCAAAGACAGTAAGATATTGGCATAGAGATGGGCAGATATACCCTTGGAACTAAAAAGGTTCAAAGAACCTTTCAAATTGCCACCCACATATGGCAATTTGATTTGTGCAAAATGCGATTACAGTACACTGGATGAGAGAATGGTCCTTTAATGAGTGATGCTGGGCCATGGGCTGTTGTGTCAGTCAAGGTCCAGTGAGGAAACCAGAAATCACACCACTTGTTTTAACAGAGACACCTGAATATGAGGAATGTGGTACATAACTTGGGGAATTGCAGTGGCAAAAAGGACACAGGCAGTTACCAGAGAGTGTACGCAGGAGGCAGCTTCCAGTGCTAGGCTGAGTAGTCTGAGAGGAGGGGCTTGTGATTATTAGAACCCAGAAGCTTGGAGGAGAGGTCCATCAGATGGGGTGCGGGGCCCCCGGATCTCAGAGGATGGGGTACGAGCTGGCAAGACTGATTCCCTGCACAATGGGGCTTGTTCTGGGGGTATAGAAATAACTAGAAACCAGAACAACTACTACTGAACAAGGCCATTGCTGTGTTGAGGGTCACTGCAGGAGTGACACTAACAGGCGTAACAGAAAGGAGCACATTCCTGGTCCCTCTTGAACTTCTAGTCTCCTTCCATGGTGTCTTACTGGTGGGATGGAACAGGAGGCAGGGTGGCAAAAGAGGCAGGGGTTCATTGAGTCCCACCCTAACATCACAAAGCAAATAGAAAAAAGGAGGGTTTTTAACCCAGAAAATAGCATTAAGCAATATAGCACTGATACCAACGCTAAAAAAATGAATCTTGATCACAACCACATTATACACAAAAATCTATGCCAGAGAGATTTTTAGTTTAATTACGAAAGGAAAAATATAATCCTCTAGAAGAAAACAGACATTATAAGAGAATATTTTCAAGAGATATAGAGAGAGTGAAAGCAATAAAATGTTAACAGAGGATGAATCTAGGTGAAGGGCATATTAGTATTTAGTGTACCATTTGATAACTTTTTGTGGTTTGAAATTTTTCAAAATAAAAATTTGAAGCAAAAGAAACAGTCTTTTGACTGTGATCAGTGACAATAAAAAGATATAGTCGTATCCCCATTTTCTAAATTACTTTCCAACTGGTTCTACTTCTAGAGACACTATTTGTAAGCATGCTTGTTCAATACCAGTGTTAGTACACTTTGCCCAATAACTGACTTAAAAATCTTCTTTGCCAGTAGAATAAAACTTAAACTTCAAGAGCAATTAAATAATTTCAATTCCAGTAGGAAAACATTATTCATTCTGTTTTTATGGTAATAACTCCAAGATGATTTGATTTGACTGCTGCTAGGGCCAGACTAACATTGACTTAGTATCACATTTAAATTAATACAAGTATGGTGGCCAGAATGATTTTTAAATATTTTAGATATTTATATTGTCAAAGAAAAGTCCAAAGGAAATGCAATGAAAACCAGCAAGTTCTTAAATGCTTCTCTTCCAGTGATCTCTCTTTGTCTCCTACACATTCTCTACAAATCCCAAAATGCTTCTCTAAACCTGAAACATCTCTCATTTCTCAGTTCCAGTGCAGGCTCATTTTCTCCATGCAGTTTCCTGCATTTTTTTTTAAATTTTTTTTTAACGTTTTTATTTATTTTTGAGACAGAGAGAGACAGAGCATGAGCAGGGGAGGGGCAGCGAGAGAGGGAGACACAGAATCCGAAGCAGGCTCCAGGCTCCGAGCTGTCAGCACAGAGCCTGCCACGGGGCTCAAACTCACAGACCGCGAGACCATGACCTGAGCCGAAGTCGGACGCTCAACCGACTGAGCCACCCAGGCGCCCCTGTTTCCTGCATTTTTAAAAAAAAGTTTATTTATTTACTTATTTTGGGAGACAGAGAGAGCACAAGCAGGGGGAGGGGCAGAGAAAGGGAAAGAATCCCAGAGCAGGATCCTTGCTACCAACACAGAGCCCTCTGCGGGGCTTGAGCTCACAAACTGTGAGATCATGACCTGAGCCCCAATCAGGACCGACTGAGCCACCCAGGCGCCCCTGTTTCCTGCATTTTTAAAAAAAGTTTATTTATTTACTTATTTTGGGAGACAGAGAGAGCACAAGCAGGGGGAGGGGCAGAGAAAGGGAAAGAATCCCAGAGCAGGATCCTTGCTACCAACACAGAGCCCTCTGCGGGGCTTGAGCTCACAAACTGTGAGATCATGACCTGAGCCCCAATCAGGACCGACTGAGCCACCCAGGCGCCCCTGTTTCCTGCATTTTAAATTCCACTTTTTCCTTCTTCTACTATGTGCTTCCATTTTCAGCGTGGTCATTCAGTGATCCAGGTTTCCTCCATTGCGTGACCTCCCAGTCCCCTCAGGCAATGTCATCATCTGCATGAATGAGGTGTGGTTGATCTGGATTCCAGTAGAAAGGAGGAATAGAATATCGAGGAGGTAGTCCAAAGCCTCATACCCCAAGTAGCGTACAAAACTTCCTTCCACTTGTCTGTACCTACTCACGTGACCACACGCAAATATAAGGGAGTCTGAGAAAAGTGATTTCGTTCTGTATCCAGGAAGAAGGGATGAGTAATGAATAGGTTTGTCGGGTAATCGTCATAGTTTCTACACAATACCCATTATTCTATAAATTAAAAAAAAAAAAACTTGAAGATTAGTAAGGGAGTGGGGTGCATGTGTCTAGGATTATAGTTGTGAAGAGGCCAATGGTTGTGAATGGCCCACGCTTTACTGCCTATCTGCAAGGGATTTTACTGTGTACTTATGTGCTCAGTTCAAAAACATCTCTTGATCATCTGCTATGCGGTAGGTACAAAGTTAGACACCAGCATTGCAGATCTGAATGTCACATAATTGCTTCTTTGGAGAGTTTGTTATACACTGGAAGAGACAAACATAATAAGATGATGTCAATATTCTGTGGTATATTAAAGGGACTTTTTGATGGAAGAAGATACATTTGATTTAAAGTAATGAATTTTATTCTCAAAGATGTTTCTATTCACATTTTTCCAGTCAGTAACTTCAGTTAACATTTATTTCTGCTTATATTATACTCTTTTTTGCCCATCCAAAGCATTCCTTCTATCCATGTGGTTCTATTGGCAGTCTCCAGTCATGGAAGGGCAGCCACTTCCTGTGTGGTAACTGGGCTAGAGATGATCACGTGACAAAGGTCAGAATTCTCACCCAATCAGAATTCTCACCCAGGGAGCTTTTCACAACTGATCTGGGGAAAGTGTACTTTCTCCTTCCTGGCTGCAGAACTATTAGGATGTGTGCTGTCCATAGCTGACTGCCACGTCCCCTGTCCTGTGAAGAAACCTGCAGCTTCAGAGAACTTGCAGAGAGAATCAGAAACAAGAGACAGAGGCAACTGTCTGATCTAGTCTTTAAGGGTGCCTGGGTGGCTCAGTGCGTTAAGCATCTGACTCTTGGTTTCTGCTCAGGTCATGATCTCACAGTTTTGTGAGTGGGATCCCCACATCAGGCTCTGCGTTGACAGTGTAGAGCCTGCTTGGGATTCTCTCTCTTTCCCTTTCTCTCTCTGCCCCTCTCCTGCTCACACGCTATCTCTGTCTTTCTCAAAATAAATAAACTTAACGAAAATTTTAAAAAAGATTCTAGTGTTTTAGTTCTTGTCATACCTATGGTCATGTGGTTTGGGGTTGTGAGCCAATAAAATCCTCCTTTTTGGTTTAAATTAATTTGAGCTGGGTTTCTCTCATTTTTCAATCAAAGGAGTCCCAGATAATTCAGTAATGGAATGTGTGTGTGTGTGTGTGTGTGTGTGTGTGTGTGTGTGTGTATTTTTTTAGGATAGAATTTTTCTAGGAATAAATTTTTTTCTAACTTTTGCAGTAAAGGCAAAATGAAAATAAGATGCTATTTCAAAAGTGGAAATAAATGACTATGAATGACCTAGGTATATCACGGCAAAATGCACAGCATCAGAATTCATTTAAAATCTATTTAAAAATCTGAAAATTCTCCAGGGGCGCCCGGGTGGCTCAGTTGGTTGAATATCTGAGTTTGACTCAGGTCATGATCTTGTGGTTCGTGGGTTTGAGCCCTGCATTGGGTTCTGTGCTGACAGCTCAGAGCCTGGAGCCTGCTTCAGATTCTGTATCTCCCTCTCTCTGCCCCTCCCCTGATCGTGCTCTGTCTCTCTCTCTCTCTCAAAAATAAATAAACATTAAAATGTTTTAAAAAAATCTGAATATTCTCCAAAAATCTACATAATAAAACAAAAAAATTATAAATTAATCTCTTAGATTTTAAAAGTGGGAATTTCATATTAAGTCAAGTTGGGGACCTATAGCTCTTGTCTCCAAGTACTAGATTCTATTTTTATAGTGTTAGGAAATGATTCAGTTGCAAACATTGGTGCTTTTAAAAAAATATGGTTATTATGATAGCTGAAGCAAAACAGGTGTGAAAAAAGGACATTTTAAACTTGCAGCTCCTTAGCCTAAATTAACTATACCAGCCATGTGTTAAATATTACCTCATACTTTCTATACACCAATAATGAAGCAACAGAAAGAGAAATCAAGACATCGATCCCATTTATAATTGCATCGAGAACCATAAAATACTAGAAATAAACCTACCTAAAGATGTAAAACATCTGTGTGCTGAAAACTATAGAAAACTTATGAAATAAATTGAAGAAGACACAAAGAAACAGAAAAATATTCCATGCTCATGGGTTGGAAGAACAAATATTGTTAAAATGTCAATACTACCCAAAGCAATCTACACATTCAGTGCAATCCCAATCAAAATTGCACTGGCATTCTTCTTGGAGCTAGAACAAACAATCCTAAAATTTATATGAAACCACAAAAGACCCCGAATAGCCAAAGTTATGTTGAAAAAGAAAACCAAAGCAGGAGGCATCACAACCCTGGACTTTAACCTCTACTACAAAGCTGTAATCATCAAGACAGTATGGTATTGGCACAAAAACAGACACATAGACCAATGGAATAGAATAGAGAACCCAGAATTGGACTGACAGATGTATGGCCAACTAATCTTTGACACAGCAGGAAAGAGTATCCAATGGAAAAAAAAGACAGTCTCTTTAGCAAATGGTGCTGGGAGAACTGGACAGCAACATAGAGAAGAATGAAACTGGACCACTTTATTACACCATACACAAAAATAAACTCAAAATGAATGAAAGACCTAAATGTGAGACAGGAAACCATCAAAACCCTAGAGGAGAACACAGGCAACAACCTCTCTGACCTCAATTGCAGCAACTTCTTACTCAACACGTCTCTGAAGGCAAGGGAAATAAAAGCAAAAATGAACTATTGGGACCTCATCAAGATAAAAATCTTCTGCACTGCAAAGGAAACAATCAACAAAACTAAAAGGCAACCAACACAATGGGAGAAGATATTTGCAAATGACATATCAGATAAAGGGTTAGGATCTAAGATCTTTAAAGAACTTACCAAACTCAATACCCAAAAAACAAATAAGCCAGTGAAGAAATGGTCAGAAGAAATGAATAGACACTTTTCCAAAGAAGACATCCAGATGGTCAACAAACACATGAAAAGATGCTCAATGTCTCTCATCAGCAGGAAAGTACAAATCAAAACCACACTGAGATACTACCTTACACCAGTCAGAGTGGCTAAAATGAACAACTCAGGAAACAACAGATGTTGGTGAGGATGTGGAGAAATGGGAACTTTCTTGCACTGTTGTGGGAACGCACACTGGTGTAGCCACTCGGGAAAACAGTTTGGAGGTTCCTCAAAAAAATTAAAAAATAGATCTACCCTACGATCCAGCAATAGCACTACTAGGAATTTATCCAAAGGATAGGAAAGTGCTGATGCAGAGGGGCACTTGTACCCCAATGTTCATAGCAGCTCTGTCAACAATAGCCAAATCATGGAAAGAGTCCAAATGTCCATCAACTGATGAATGGGTAAAGGAGATGTGGTTTATATATACAATGCAACACTACTTGGCAATGAAAAAGAATGAAATAGCCCCATAGTGCTATTTAGAAAAGTTACTAAATGGAAAATCTAATCACCCCATAGGAACTGGCTTTTAAATAATACTTAGAAAATATAAGGTGGCTTTTAAATTCTTTTTTTAAAATTTTTTTCAAGTTTATTTATTTTTTGAGAGACAAAGACAGAGCGCTAGTGGGGGAGGGGCAGAGAGAGAGGGAGTCACAGAAGCTGAAGCAGGCTCCAGGCTCTCAGCTGTCAGCACAGAGCCTGATGCGGGGCTCAAACCCACGAACTGTTAAGATCATGACCTGAGCTGAAGTCGGATGCTTAACCGACTGAGCCACCCAGGAGCCCTGCTTTTAAATTATTTTAACTCTTGTTCCTGTCTATCTCAGACTTCATCTCTTAGTCCCTCTCTTGTTACCTACCCCTCTCCAGTTATACTGTGGTTCCTTCCATTTCTTTGCCTCTGTTTTGTCTTGGGTCCCAGTACTTCCCTTTCTGCATGGCCAACTTTCAGATGTTAACTCAACCATTGCTTCTTCAGGGAGGCCTCTCTCACTGCCCTGGTCAGCTTTGTTGCCTCTGTTTACAAAATTTGCATCTGGTAGATACTGCATCTGTCTTTTTGCTGCTGTATCTCCAGTGCCCATGTTGGGGCCTGGAACAATACATACCTGTAACATATTGAATTAATGTTCCTGTAGACCAAGCAGTTGTGAAAGGGATTCAATTAATATAAGAAATCTGGAACTGTACTCCATCAGCACTATAATTCAATAGGAACTCTTTCTTGGGAGAATTCTTGGCTGGAGTTTCTTATTTTGATGACTGAGTGGCCACATTTCCATGGAACAGAGTGGATTTACAACTTTCAGCTCATTGATTAGGTGGTAAAACAAAAAATTAACATAGATATTGCAGAAAGTGTTTTAACGAGAGAAATAAGGACAATTCATCATATGAGCTGCATTATTTTCAAATAACTTGTATGCTAATTAAAATGTTTATTGAGGGGCGCCTGGGTGGCGCAGTCGGTTAAGCGTCCGACTTCAGCCAGGTCACGATCTCGCAGTCCGTGAGTTCGAGCCCCACGTCAGGCTCTGGGCTGATGGCTCAGAGCCTGGAGCCTGTTTCCGATTCTGTGTCTCCCTCTCTCTCTCTGCCCCTCCCCCATTCATGCTCTGTCTCTCTCTGTCCCAAAAATAAATAAACGTTGAAAAAAAAAATTAAAAAAAAATGTTTATTGAAATCCTAATAGTCATTGATACTGAAAAGAAAACATGAATAAAATGATGTGATGTATCATTTAAGGTGTCACAAGACACGTTAAAAATACCTAATGTTATCTGCCCATTTGAAGCACTGGCCTTAAATATTTCTGACCTTAAACGACAGTAAAACTCCATGTTACATTTCTGTAAATGCATTTATAGGAGGTCTGTGTATATATGTCTAATGGACTATATCTATGTCTAGCTGTATATATCACTCTAAATTTTTTTCCAGAAATTGATTTATCCTTACTATACATGATATAATCTGATATTTTCTGCTCTGTCCTATTATCAGTAATACTGGTTTCCCGTGAACTAAATTGTTTTTTCATGAATGGGTCATAACCTCAAGTTTGAAAAACACTGATCTATAGAACTTCACTTTTCAAATGCTTGCTGCTTATTTCTCTCCTCCCTCACCCCTTCTTGGCCTATGTCCCTGGTTCCCGGCATAGAGAGCTTCTAAAACCTTTGGAATTTCTCAAGTGGAAGTGTTTTTACTATTCATGAGCCCCTTGGATCACGGAGTTATGCTAATGAGGTGACTCACGATTGACCCTTAGATCTTTAGACCAGGGGTTGGTCACCAAAAGACCAAACACAGCATTGGGATTTTCAGCTATCTGACCTTAGGGAAGGAAAAAGTGGTGGAAGATTGAGTTCAATTATGTGGTCGATGATTTGATTAATCATACCCACTCAATAAAACTCCATTACCCATCAGTTACTCAGTGAAGGTGAACCCATCAATGTTCTGGGAGGGGGATACACCCTTGATTCCTTGAGGAGAGGGCACAAGGCCTCAGGTTTGTGAACCAGTCCTAGCTCTTTGTGTCTCATTATTTGACTACCTCTGGGTTGTGTCCTTTAAAACTGCAATCATATGTATACTCTTTCTTAAGTTGTTCTGTTGAATTATTGAAACTGAGAGGGTTTGTGGGAACTTCCAAATTTGCAGACAGTTGGTGTTGGTGGCTTAAGGGCCCCTTGAAATTGTGGCTGGTGTCTGAAGTGGGGGCAGTCATGTATAAGACCAAGGCTTTAAGTGGTGAAGTCTGTACTAACTCTCTCTCTCTCTATGTATATACATATGTATATACATAGAGTATATACATAAATACATATGTATATACATATATATATATATCACAATTTTTTATGCATTCATCTATTGATAGACACATGGTTGTTTCCATAACTTGACTATTGTAAATAATGCTGCAGTAAACAGGGGGATGTATATGTTTTTTCAAAATAGTGTTTTCATTTCTTTGGACAAGTACTCAGAAGTGGAAATGCTAGACCATAGTGCAGATCTATTTTTAACTTCTTGAGTAACTTCTAATTCCTTTCCATAGTGGTTGTAGCAATTTACACTCCTACCAACAGCACACAAGTGTTCCCTTTTCTCCCTATCCTTGTCAACACTTGGTTGTTTCTTGTCTTTTTGATAACAGCCACTCTAGCAGGTGTGAGGTGATATTTCATTGTGGTTTTGATTTGCATTGGCCTAATGAGTAGTGGTGTTGAGCATCTTTTCATTTACCTGTTGGCCATCTGTATGTCTTCTCTGGCAAAACGTCTACTCAGATCCTCTACCCATTTTTAATTGAACTGTTTGTTTTTTGTTATTGAGTTGTATTGAGTTCCATATATATATTTTGGATAGTAACTCCTTATTAAATATATAATTTGCAAATATTTTCTCCCTTTTCCTATGTTGCCTTTCCATTGTGTTGATTTTCTTGTGTAGAGGCTTTTTAGTTTGACATAATCCCATTTGTTTATTTTTGCTTTTGTTGTCTTTGCTTTTGGAGGCAAATTAAAGAAAAAAACAAAAAACATTGCCAAGGGATACCTAGGTGGCTCAATTGGCTAAGCGTCCAACTCTTGATTTCGGCTCAGATCATGATCTCATGGTTTGTGAGGTTTGTGAGGTTTATGAGTTTGAACCCCACATCCAGCTCTGCACTGACAGTTTGGAGCTTGCTTGGGATTCTCTCTCTCTTTCTCCCTTTCTGCCCCTCCCCCACCCATGTGCACACACTCCTCCCTCTTTCTCAAAATAAGTAAATGGACCAAAAAAAAAAAAAAAAAAAAAAAAAAGGAAGAAAACATTGCTAAGACTGGTGACATGGAGCTTACCATTGATGTTTTCTTCTAGTTTTATGTTTCGGTTCTTAGAGTCAAGTCTTTAATCCATTTTTTAGTTAATTTTTGGGTAGGGTGTAAGATAGTGGTCCAGTAAAGGCATTTTAGGTGGAATAAAATGTTGTCACTTTTCAAGTTGGGCACTTGAGAGTGTATGAAAATAAAAATTTTAAAGTGTATAAAATTATCTCAATTACTTTTTTATATTTTCCCATTTATTTCATGTTTCTTAGCCATTTGGACTAATTCACATTCATTTGCTGTGAATTTTTATTTCATAGCCTTTTGTAATTTTTCTAATAGGTCACTGGATATTTCCTTCTAAAATTTTAACCACTTTATGTTACTTACAGACATTAAACTTTTATTTGTTGTCTACATTAAAACTAATTTCTCTGGTTTTATCTGAATATCTTTGATCTTGCAGAGTCAGGGTCCAGTATCTGTGCCTGACTCGTATAAATGATACCAGCCCCTGCCCAGCCTAGTTTTATGGCATTGTCAACATTTTAATTTTTAATTTCTTTCTTTATTTTTTTGGATTTTTCTCTAATTTAGTGTTACCAGATAAATGTAGGATGCCTGGTTAAATTTGAGTTTCAGAATATAGGAGTTCTGTATTTTCATTTGCTAAGTTTGACAGCTCTACTATAGTTATTCTTATAGTAATGAAAAAAATAACTGGCTTTTAGAAATTTTCAGGCAGGGTGCACAGCTACTGCACTCAAAAACATCAATCATGCTTAATTCCATACTGAATTCAGTACTATTACAGTGGAAATGCAAGAATTAACATTGAATTTAACACCAAAGATGTGAATTTTAAAGTAGAAGACATTCCAGATTCAATTTATCTATTGTCTTCTGCATTCTGAATTAAAAAAAATAAATAAATCTTTTTTGTTAAGTCCCCATAGGATTTTTACAAACATTATTAGATGAAAGCAGGTTCTATCCCCACTACTGGCTTTCATATAAATTTGTCCAACCTCACACAATTGCCAAAAGGTTTATCCAAGACTGAATCGAAAGTCTCTCCTCCACCCCATCAGTTCAGTAGCCACTTGAGACTGGAAAAATTACATACATTTTAGGGGTCAGTCTGTCCCAACCAAGTTCAAGGTCATTTTCAGCTAATCTCCCTTTCCAGGAGTTGCATACCCCATGTTGAAGTGGGGGTGTGTGTGACGGGGCGGTTCTTCAGAGGCAGGAACCGCCAGTAACTTTCATTCTTCCCCTCTTTTTTTCAAACAAACAAGTACTGTACAATGTTTTGAAGGGAACCTGGAGGTGTGACGCTTTTTATTTAGCAGAACTTGGAGAGTAAAGCAAGGAGGAGAGAAGGGGTGAGGGGGGAAGTAGATTTCCTTAAGTACCCGGAGAATGGTAGAGGTCAGGGAAAGGTCAGGAGGTGTAGCTCGTTCCTTGGACCTGACACAGGATGCAGGAATTGCTGCTTATGGTCTGTCAGTTTGTATTAAGTTTCAGAAAGAAAAATAAAGGCTACTTTGATCTCTTCCTGGTCATGCATGATAATAGGGCTCAAAATCCTTGTCCTGGTTCAGGGACACACCAGCTCCCAGATCAAATGAGTCATACACACAAACAAGTGAGACCGTGGCCATGAGTCACATGAAATAGTTTAGAACAAAATTACGTATGTCTAATGAGTTAGAGATTTTTAGAAAAGCTTTGGTACTGCCCAAAGTTCAGACAGAAGAGGCAAGGAACAAGAAGTGTTATTTGTGCAATAGATTATCTACGCAATAAAGCACAAATTAAAACACACACACACACACACACTCAGTCATATTTGAGGGTCATATTACAAGCAGTTGAGGAAAAGACACCCGGAGCCAGAGAGGATGACAGAGTGTCAGGAGTGGTATAAGCTCCTAAGACCTTGCTCCTCTGACACCATCTGCAATTGGCTGGTAACAGGAACACTGTGGTAGGGTCCCCTCCCCAAGGAGAGGAAAAAAAAGAGAAGAGGAAAAAAAAAAAAAAAGAGAGAGAGAGAGAAAAGGAAAAAAGAGGGAAAAAAAAACCCTCAAGGTAACCTGGCTATGCCCTTAGGTGACAACATCCCTCATGACCTTGTAACATGAGACCACTTAATCAGACTGCATGTTTGTGTGTGTTACCATATATGGGAGACAAAGAAATAGAAAATGTCTAAAAAACGATTCCACATGGTGTTGGGTGCTCAGTTCTTCGGGTACGAACCTAACTGAGCAGTGCGGGTGCAAATAAAGCTGCTTCCTGGAAAGAAAAGCCCGGGTGTCAGGACTCTGTGTGAGAATCCTGCTACAACACCACTACCAATAATAACTACCAGCCTTCAGTGACCCCTTCTTACGTGTCAGGACCTCTTCTCTGTGTTAACTCATTTAATGCGGATGAAGTTAATTCATCTATTGGGATCCACAAAATGGAGGCCGCCCCAGGGGCCCAGCCCACATCACAAATCTAAACTTAAGTCAGCCTGCACTTAACAAGAAACGCCTGTCGTGGACACCTAAGATACACCAATCATAATTCTGCAACTCAACTTTAGCTAGCTGCTCTTACCCTGGAAAATAGGCCCTGCTAGCCTTGAAAGGAAGCCCCCAACCTCCCCGTCAATCGTGCGTGCCTCCCTATTGCCACTTTTAGCAATAGGGGTCTTGCCGATTGGCAAGAAAACTGGGTCTTGGCCCTCAATCCTCCAGATCAGTCCTGTACTGTTTGTCAGGCACTGGATTCCCCCAGTGCAAGGGTCGTTTTTCCTTGTGTGAAGAACACCAAACTTGTTACTAAATTGTTTCAGTTTTGTCATTTGGCAATACTTGCAACAATTCCAAGTACCAGAACTGTCACAGGAAACTGGTTTTGCCTTGTGGTGGATGCTGAGCCAAAAGACACAACGGTTTGGTTGTGGTCTTTGGTTTGAAAGAAGAGGAAAAGGAAGGCCTTTGCTTGCAACAAGCAAAGGACAATACTGAGTATCTTTCCCAAAGCAGTGTGCCCTGAACAACAAAACTGGGGAAGTTTGAAGCTAAGGGTGCATGCATATTCATGACGGGGCTTGCACAATGGGGAATACAGCATGGAGCTGGGGCAAAAGTCATCCTAAGGTGACTGAGTCCAGGTCAAGGTCATGAGGGCAGCAAGGGTCAGCATCATCAGTTCTCTGGCTCCCATTGGTCCACATCTGAGTGCTCAAATGGGTTTAGATCCTGCGGAGATAACTCAAGAAGGTGCCTCAGGTCAGTCTTCCCTTTTGAATCAGCCCTGGGAGTTTTACCAGTGATTTATTGTCCCTCATATGATTAGGCTGTCTCCTGGCCTGATACTGGCCATTTGTTCTTACATTTTTCACAAGATGCCGTCAGGGGGCTAAAATGATTTTTCTTATGTCAAGAAAGCTATGTCAATCTTTCTTTTTCCAGGGACCCCTAACTCTTTCTGCTTATAAAACCAACGTTATTCCTATCACTGACAAGGAAATGAATGCAGGAACGATTACTTTATTTGCCTAAGCATTCACAGCAATAAGGACATGTGCATCTGTTTGCCAGTCCCAAATTAGCTTCTGCTAGAATTTTCTCATGCCATCCAGAAAACAGGTGAAGTGTGTCAGGGAGGAAAAACAATTTTCCCTCTACTCTTCTAGGTTATTGGCTGAGATACTGTTATTGACTGATGTATCCCAATTGCTAACTCAGGAAATGAAACAAATTGGTAAGTCCTGGCACACCGCCACAGCCCCCTGCTCCATCCTGGGGTCCCAAGGGTGCTGGACAGATCAAAAGCATAGTTCCTGGCTTGGTTTGCCAACACTGTTGCCAAAAAAACTCAGATGAACTCCTTGAGAGATAAACCAATAACTCCAATAACTCAAGAGATCGGAGTTTGCAAAAGAGAAAGGGAGAAATTTATTTAGGATGCTAGCAGCCAGGGGAGGTGGCAACCTCAAGCCTCTATGCTGGCAAGATGGGCTTGTAGAGCTTTGTAAGGAGAGGTTTGGGAGGGTATGTGAAAGAGAGCAGGCAGAGAGCTCATGATCATGGGTGGGGGTGTGTTCAACCCATGATCATGGGCAGGGAAGGGGTACTTAAGGGGTATGGTCTTCTAGGTATTCCACTGTTATCAGGACTTTTCTGCTCTGGTGGTTGGGATGTTCTAGGTCATTGCAAAACACCTGCATCATTGACTCAAGAAATTGCAATTGGAAATAAGCACAATGTGGGGGGCTGGGGCAGCACCTGGGTGGCTAGTCAGTTGAGCATCTGACTTCGGCTTGGGTCATGATCTCGTGGCTCGTGTGTTTGAGCCCCATGTCAGGCTCCGTGCTGGCAGCTAGGAGCCTGGAGCTTGCTTCGTATTCTGTGTCTCCCTCTCATTCTGCCCCTCCCCTGCTCGTGCTCTGCCTCTCTCTCTCTCTCTCTCTCTCAAGAATAAACAAACATTTAAAAATAAATAAATAAATAAATATTAACATAAGTATAAATATATTTATATTGTATAAATTTTATATTAATATACATATTTATTCTTTATATATATAAATATACATATATATACAAATATTCATATATCCATATATATACATATATATATTCTTTAGAGCATGAGTTAAGTGGTTTTATCTATTTCTGGTTTGAACTGTAGGAATCTACAGTTGAGCAAGAGGGCTTGCTAACAATAGCATTGTAATAAAAAGACAGATTAACAGGAAGATAACAAACAAAAGTTTACTGACATGTATACCTCCCATGTACATGGGAGATACTAAAAAAACTGAGTAACTATCAGAAATGGCCCATGTCAACACCGTAACAAACCACTAGCTAAAAACTAAACAAAATGTGGAGGGAAGGCTAGTTATAGGAGGTTACCAGGAAAAGCATAAACAAGGGTAAGGTGGTTATGAGATTTAAGCCCTTGCCTTCTCCACTGACAAGAGTTTCTAGAGATTTAGTCATTCTTCCTGGTACAGAGAGGGAGACAGCCTTACAAATGGGGATTTCCCTTATAAATGAAAACCTGTCTTACAAAAGGGCAACTTTTACTAGGTTTTCAGACCTCTTCCTGTGTCTGCAGTTTCATAAAAACAACCAGCTCAAAATAATCAATATGTCAAAGAGGCATATTTTGGCCAGGTATATTTTACTCCTGTATGAGTGGAAGGGGTTAGGGTGTTAGGTCTCCTTAGCATTGGTTACTGTGTCTTTACATAGCACCATAACAGTATTCTTCGTGCTTTAAAACCCTTAAATATTAATTTTCTTAACTTTTTAATGAACAGAGACTCCTCACCTAGTCTCACTAAAAACTGTGTGTGTATAAACTATTATTTCACTCATTTTAAAATGGATAGTTTCGGTGAAGTTAAGTAACTCATTTTTGATCACTGGGTACACTGGAAAACTGGTCCTCAAAACTAGGACCTGTAGGGGATGAAAAATTGTTTTTCTTCTAGCCATCTTGGTTCTCTAGCAGGAGCCCTTGAAATGAGACTGGCCAGAGGCAGATGAACAAAAGAAAAACAAACAGAAGTTTATTAGCATGTGCATCATGCTTCCACATAGCAATACCCAGAGACGAATGACTCGAAGGGGTTAGAACTTGGGTTTACATGTCATTTTAGGCTAAAATCAAGGAGCAGGGATTTTGGTCTTCTGGCTGGGCGGGCAACTCGTGGGAAGGTGATTGGGGAAAGTATGTTGAACAGCATTACTCAGTAATATTTGCTATGCAGACTGAAGTCACTGCCTCTCCAATGAAAAGGGTTGTTAATGGTCCTCCTCTTGCTGGTAAAGGAGAGAGAAACATCTCTACAAATGGAAACTTCCTTTTAAATGCAAATTTCCTTCAGAAAAGGAAACCATGACCTGTTTTTAGAGCTTTTCCTGTATCTGCTGGTGGCTCAATGGCTTTTTTTTTTTTTTTTTTCTCAAAATAATCCATATGCCAAGGAAGCATATTTTGGGGTGGCATATTCTGGTACCCTCGGCCCCACAGAGAAAATCTTGGATGTGGTGACGACTTTTAAAATACAACATCAAAGGCATGATCTCTGAAAGAAATAATTGATAAGCTAAACTTCATTAAAATTAAAAACTTCTGCTCTGCAAAAGGCAATGTCAAAAGAATGAAAAGACAAGCCACAGACTGTGAGGGAGAAAATATTTGCAAATATGTATCTGGTTAAGGATTGTTATCTGTATGTACAACTCTTAAAACTCAACAATAAGAAAATAAACAACACGATAAAAAAATGGACCAAAACCCCAAACAGATACCTCCCACAGAAGATATTGTAGGGACTAAGGGCCTCCTCAAGATGGGGCACTTTGGTATGAACATTATTTTGAGTTAAAATAAATCCAAACCCACCAGATTCCAGAAAAAATCTTCGCCTCTCCCTCAACTGCCTGCTTGTACCAGAAAGAGAGCTATTAACAGAGCCTCCCCCTTACCCAAGAAAATTACCTACATAATCGGGCAACTTTTGTTTTCCAAACATCTCCTTTCACCTTCCTGCTAACGGTCTTTCTCCTTTTTATATCCTCAGACCCTAGCCCTCTCCGTAGCTCATATAAGCATCGTGTTGCCTGCCTGTCTTTGGAATTTCCATGTCTGTGTGGATTCCCTGTATGTACATTATTAAATCTGATTTTCTCCTGTTAATCTGTCTCATGTCAATTTGATTCTTAGTCCAGCTGTAAGGTTCTTGAAGGGTAGAGGAAATTCTTGCTGCCCAACACTATACAGATGACAAACAAGCACATGAAAAGATGTTCAAGATCATATGTCTTTACGGAAATGCCACTTAAAACAATGAGATAATACTACACACTTACTAGAATGGCCAAATTCTGGAACATTGACAATACCAAATTCTGGCAAGGATGTGGAACAACAAAAAATTCCATTAATTGCTGGTGGGAATGCAAAACGGGACATCCACTTTGGACAACAGTTTGGCGGTTTCTGGCAAAACTAAATATATTCTTTTTTTTTTTATATTTTTTTTCAACGTTTATTTTTGGGACAGAGAGAGACAGAGCATGAACGGGGGAGGGGCAGAGAGAGAGAGGGAGACACAGAATCGGAAACAGGCTCCAGGCTCTGAGCCATCAGCCCAGAGCCCGACGCGGGGCTCGAACTCGCGGACCGCGAGATCGTGACCTGGCTGAAGTCGGACGCTTAACCGACTGCGCCACCCAGGCGCCCCAAAACTAAATATATTCTTACCGTACGATCTAGTCATCTTGCTCCCATCTACTGACATGAACTGAAAAATTACGTCCACAGGAAAACTTGCATGTGGATGTTTACAGAGGCTTTCTTCATAACTGCCAAAACTTGGAAGCAATCAAGCCTTCAGCAGGTGAATGGCTAAATAAACTGTGGCATGCTCAGACAACGGAATTATCAATCAGCACTAGAAAGAAATGAGCTATCAAGCCATGAAAAGAATCTCAAATTCATATCAGTAATTAAAAGAAGCCAATCTGGGGGCACCTGGGTGGCTCAGTTGGTTGAGCGTCCGACTTCAGCTCGGGTCATGAATCTCACAGTCTGTGAGTTCGAGCCCCGCGTTGGGCTCTGTGCTGACAGCTCAGAGCCCGGAGCCTATTTCGGATTCTGTGTCTCCCTCTCGCTCTGCCCCTCCCCCATTCATGCTCTGTCTCTCTCTGTCTCAAAAATATATAAACGTTAAAAAAAATTTAAAAGAAGCCAATCTGAAAGGGTTACTTACTGTACAGTTTCAGCCAGATGATATCCTGCAAAAGGCAAAACTATGGAGACAGTAAAAAGATCGGCGGTTGCCAGGAGTCTGGGGTGAGGGAGGGAGGAACACGTAGAACACAGGCATTTGGGGGGCAGTGGAGCTACTCTGTATGATACTACAGTGGTGGACACATGCCATTATACGTTTGTCAAAACCCATGGGGGATGTTGACAGTGGGAGAGGCTGTGCCTGTGTTGCGGTAAGGGGTATGTGGGAAGTCTCTGTACTCTCTGCTTCATTTTGTGGTGGGCCTCAAACTGCTTTAGAAGAAAAAATAAAATCTATTAAACAACAGCAACCACTAGGCCCTATGGTTGTACACCCAGTTCTTTTTGCGGCCCAAACTCTTGCCGTAGACTTTAGATTGGTCTGAGCCCTACCGTCCTCTTGGTGTGGTTTCCTGCTGGCCTCAGGGCACCGTGAGTCTGTGCTGGCCACTGCGTGTGGATGCTCAGCCCTTCTGACCCGGGCGCCACAGGGCCCTGCAGCCAGCCTTTCCCCGGCTTCCTCAGACATCCGAGAGCTGTGCTGCCAGCCTGCCCGGCTCACACTCTCCTGGCTCCCAGACGGCATCTCATCTTCTCGGCTCTGACTCCTCACCCTTAGCCTCGTGTGCTAGCCCCGTCTGAGAGTCATGATCAAGAGAGATGTTAGAACCAAGAAAAGCAGACAGACACATATTCTTTTGTAAATACACACCCGGTTGCCCACCTAAGCAACGGCTGCTTGAGGATGGAGAATAGGCTTCCATTTTTTTTTAAACCAGGATATCATGAACGTTAAGAGCTTAAACTGGGAAAGACCTGTATTTGGATTCTATACTATAAACAAAGCTGCTATCAGCATTCTTGTACGCGTCTTTTTCATGGACGTTATGTTTCCATCTCTCTTGGAAAGGATTTCTTGAGAGGAATTTCTGGGGTATGAGTACTTGTTTAGTTTTACGGAAAACGGTCAGAATGTTTCCAAAGTAGTTGCATCATTTTATCTTATGCCATTTGCTCTTGGAAAAGTTCACTGAGCCTCTCCGGGTGTCAGTTTTCTCTCCTGAGGATAAAAGGAGATAATAATATCCACCCTCGGGATTTTGAGAGAATTTAAAAATGAGCTATAAGGATAACAGAGAGCGTGGCACAAAGTAATTTCTCAATAAAAGCAGGTATTCTTTTTTGGTTGTCATTCCTGATTTTCTGAACATTACTTTATGGAAAATTCCAAAGCTACCGAAAAGAGGACAGTGAGCACCATAAAGCAACTCCTAGAGCTTGTAAGTCACATTTTCTGACCCTTACTGAAGTAATGTGTCTGAGCACACATTAAACCATTTTTGAATGCATTTCGCTGTAAGTTTTAGACATTAGTACATTTCCCGCTAAACAGTTCATTATATGTATCATTAATTAGAACTCAACATTTGTTTATGGCTCACTTTTTTGCCTCTGAGGTAAAATTTACATAGATACATGTATATTAAATGTATCATTCTGTGGGTTTTGACAGATACATAAAGTTGTGGAACTCAAGACTCACCAAGATACGGAACGTTTCCTTGACACCAGAAAGTTCTGTTACCCCTTTCCAATCTCATTCTTACCACAACAAGTCCATCATTCTTTTTCATTTTTCAACTATACGGATTAATTTTGTGTGTCCTAGACATTCACATAGTCTTTACCATATTGTCTTTTGATAAGGCCCTTCTTGCTCAGCCCCATATTTTCATGTTCATCTGTGTTTATTACTTTATATAATTATGCTAGCCTTTGTTTACCTTTTCTCTTACTGATGGGCACCTGGATGGCCTCTGCATGTTGCCTCTTCTGAATAAAGCTGCTATGAACATTCTTGTATAAATCTTCCGGTGGTCATGTTTCATTTACCTTCAGGAGGAAGTCTTTAAAAAAAAAGTTTGTTTATTTAGAGAGAGACTGAGAAAGAGACAGAGAGAGCCCGTGAGCAGCAGAGGAGCAGGGAGAAAGGGAGAGAGAATCCCAAGCAGGTTCCACACTGTCAGCGCAGAGCCTGACATCGGGCTCAGTCTCGTGACCATGAGATCACGACCTGAGCTGAAATCAAGAGTCGTCGCTTAACCGACGGAGACACCCAGTTGCCCCTGTCTTTGGGTGGAATTCTTGAGTGGAGTTGCTGAGCCGTAAGTATTTGTTCAGTTTTTTGTAAAACTGCCAACGGTTTCCAAAGGAGCTGTACCATTAATAGTCTCACCAACTCCTGCTACTCTTTCGACTTTTAGCCACTCCAGTGAGCGTGCGGTGGTTTCTCCTTGCGGTGTTAATGCCCGTTTCCCCCATGACTGACGATGTTGAGAACTGCTATGTGCTTCCTGGCCACACGCATGTCTTCCTTTGTGATGGGCCCGTTCAAATTCTTTTGCCCATTTTTTAACCGGGCTGTTTGTGCAGCCAGTGTCACTGCTGGCAGGACGGAGGACAGAGGCAGCCAGACACCCTGATGGAGAGACAAAAAGAATAAGGGAAGGGAGGAGGCTAAGGCAGCAGGACGTGCATCTTCGCCCGCGAGTCCCAGAGCCACCTGGACGCCACTCCTCTCGTCCGTGAGGCTCGGCACCCATCTAGCTTGCTTTTTGTCAGGCTGCACTCAGGGCAGTTTCCTGCTGTGGAAGCCTTCACAGTCCACTCACACAAAAGCCATGGAGACTGTCTTAGTTTTGGGTCTTCCCCCATGCGAACCAGGACAAGACCTGAGTGCCCGGAGCTCATGTGGGAGGTGATCTCAGGAAGCGGCCCAGGGGGTAGGACTGTGAGCGGCCAAAGGCGGGCCAGTCGGTGGGGGGTGCTCTGGGTCACTGCTCTTTGGCCAAGTCGGTGGGGGGTGCTCTGGGTCACTCCTCTTTGGCCAAGTCGGTGGGGGGTGCTCTGGGTCGCTGCTCTTTGGCCAAGTCGGTGGGGGGTGCTCTGGGTCACTGCTCTTTGGCCAAGTCGGTGGGGGGTGCTCTGGGTCACTCCTCTTTGGCCAAGTCGGTGGGGGGTGCTCTGGGTCGCTGCTGCAGCCAGAGAGGCTCCTTTCCAGCAGGGCTTCTGTGAACCCTGTGGCGAGCCTCTGAGCGCTGTTCACAGCAGGCCAGTCATCACCTGGCTGCTGCTGACATGAACCCTCTGCGCCTCCAGGTCCCACACTGGCTGAGTCTTGCACAGCACTGGCTGTGACCCGCGGGCCCAGGCATGTGACCAAGCAGAAAAGGGCCAGCTAGCGCACACTGCATCCTTTCTGAGGACTTCACACTGGAGATGGAGGAGGGCGGTCTCGCTCCGCAAGGACAACTTAGCAACTCCCCTGGGCGCTGACGCTCTCCTGTAAAGTCGGTCAGCTGCTGGCTTTGGCCTCCAGGGCTCCCCTTGTGCCTCCTCTCCCAGCTCTTCCTGGGGCTCCTGACTTCTGCCCACTGCATTCTCCCCACCGTCAAAGTCTTCTTCCTCCCCCATCCAGAGCTGGCTTCCCCTTTCTCTGAAGCATGGGGTACCTGCCACTCAGGTCCTGGGGCTCAGCTTCTACCCCAAAATAGGTATATGCACACATCCCTTCAAAAAAGGCAGCAACTCAGGGCGCCTGGGTGGCCCAGTCGGTTAGGTGTCTGACTTCAGCTCAGGTCATGATCTTACGGTTCATGGGTTCGAGCCCTGCACTGGGTTCTGTGCTGACAGCTCGGAGCCTGGAGCCTGCCTCGAGCTCTGTGTTTCCCTCTCTCTCTGCCCCTCCCCAACTCGTGTGTGTGTTCTCTCTCTCCCCCTCTCTCTCTCTCTCAAAAATAAATAAACATTAGGGGCCCCTGGGTGGCGCAGTCGGTTAAGCATCCGACTTCAGCCAGGTCACGATCTCGCGGTTCGTGAGTTCGAGCCCTGCGTCAGGCTCTGGGCTGATGGCTCGGAGCCTGGAGCCTGTTTCCCATTCTGTGTCTCCTCTCTCTGCCCCTCCCCCGTTCATGCTCTGTCTCTCTCTGTCCCAAAAATAAATAAAAAAAAAGTTGAAAAAAAATTAAAAAAAAATAAATAAACATTAAAAAAAAAAAGGCAGCAACAAATGACATTGATTCTCATTTTCACACTCGATTTCCACAAGCCTGTCCTGCCCAGATCTTGGTTGGCTTCTTCGCTCACTTGGGCTGTCGTCACTCTTGCCCATCACAGCCCTGTCTACTCTGTGCTTCACTGCACCGCCCCTGTCACCCAGTTGGGAACAAGAGCTCTTGTTTTCTTCAGACAGACAATTAGGTCACTTGATGAGGAAGTTCCCACTGAGAGCAATGGCTTCATGACACTCAGCATCAGCCCATCAACTCCTGTTTTCCGTGTACCTGCCCTGGGCCGGCGCCCTGACCACTGCCCTCTGCTCTTTCCTCTTACATCCACAAGAGCAACGCTTTGCCTTTTAATTTTCCCCACGTCTCTTAAGATCTACCTCGATCCCTGCTTCTGCTTTTTCTTCTCGGCCTGCAGCAAACTTCTGCTGTGTTTAACTGAATATATGTATGTAATTCAATACATATTGAAGGTAGCTGAGGCGTACCAGGTTCCCACAGCAGCACTGCCACATTATGATGAGCACGCAATTCTGGAGCGGAGCTGCCCGGGTCCAAATCCTGGCCCTGCGATTTCCTTAGCCGTTTGACTCAGGGCAAGCACTTACCTTCGCTCTGTGCCTCGGTTTACTCATCTTGACAGGGGGTGCAATAATAGTACCAATCTCATAGGGCCGAGGGAGCGATAACAGATACAGAACCCTTAGAGGGCGCTGAACATGTTGTTATCATCACCATCATGTGGCTCTGTCAGGGAGACACAGACACCTCCTATGGGATTTTGCGGCTCCTTGTGCCTCAGACTTTTGTATCCTGGGGGCAGAGCTGCCTTGACAGGATAAGGCATTTACTCACTGCTCTAACCAGTGGGGTTTTCAGACTGCGCAGGGGAGGTAGTTTAGAACTAAATGTTAAGGACAGAGAGCAGATATGGATACGTCCCATGGAGGTGTGCTATCCTCTATTCCAACTTGGAAGACGGACGCTTTTCTTTTGTTTTTCCTTTCCTTTTTTTTTTTTTTTTTAGTGTTTATTTATTTGTGGGAGAGAGACAGAGTGTGAGTGGGGGAGGGGCAGAGAGAGGGAGACACAGAATCCGAAGCAGGCTCCAGGCTCTGAGCTGTCAGCACAGAGCCCGACACGGGGCTCGAACTCACAACTGCGAGATCATGACCTGAGCCGAAGTCGGCCCCTTAACCGACTGAGCCACCCAGGTACCCCAAGACAGACGCTTTCTTATCTATCAGGTCGCGGGGGGGGGGGGGGTGGGTAGCAGAGTGGTGCATAATAATGACTTTCCTCGAACCTTGTAATCTCTGACCGTTTGGTGCAGCAAGAATGACTATAACGTATGCTACCTGTTTTTATCTTACAGGGGATGTTTTTCTTCTCTTTTTATAAAAATGGTTATGACTTTTATACTTTGCACCTTCTGAAATCTCAAAATCGAGACAGAGCAATGTCTGCATCCTATTTTCATCCGAACTCTGCACTTTCACTGAGTTTTCATTTTAATAGTTTAATGGTAGCGGCTCGGATTTAGCGATTACATATCACACGTCAGGAACCAGGCGTCTCGCACTGATTATCTCATCCAGTCCTCCCCGCAAGCCTGTAGTGGGGCAGTCCACAAAGCAATGAATTGGGAGCTCTCTGAAGGCCACCACAGGCCACATCACGGCTCTCCCACTTTCTCGTGACGTGATGGCGGAGGTATTAAACTTCTCTGGTTTTGTTTCCTCACCTGGCGAAAGCGCTCAACTGTCTTCCCCGTTGGGCTGTTGTAAAGAATTAAGTAAAACACTTAAAACATCATGTGGAATACAGTAGGAACAGGTCAGTAAATATAAGCTGTAATTATGCAGGTGAGACAAAGGAGAGCACGGAAAGAGAATTCAGTGGCTTCGGTCACACAGCTCATTAGCTAAGGAGCTGGGCTTAGCAAACGGGCAGTACAAATCTCATAACCTCTATGGTGTCGTATATCATGAAAACCCAAACTGACTGTTTTTGTTCCTGTGCTAAATAATTCTGGGAGAAAGCATACTAGACAGTGTTGAGGCCAAGCAAAAATAACTTAGCCGCTTACTCCAGGAAATAATTGCTCCTGGGAGATAAGACTGAACCAACTCAAATTGCTAATTTATCGAGACTAACATATTATTCATCAATAGCTACTGTAAGACTCTCTCCTCACTATGCCAACCCATTCAAAAATGTTTTTTTTTTAATTTTTTTTTTCAACGTTTATTTATTTTTTTGGGGACAGAGAGAGACAGAGCATGAACGGGGGAGGGGCAGAGAGAGAGGGAGACACAGAATCGGAAACAGGCTCCAGGCTCCGAGCCATCAGCCCAGAGCCTGACGCGGGGCTCGAACTCACGGACTGCGAGATCGTGACCTGGCTGAAGTCGGACGCTCAACCGACTGCGCCACCCAGGCGCCCCCCATTCAAAAATGTTTTGACAGGTGCTTGGGTGACTCACTCAGCTGAGCACCTGACTCTTGATTACTGCTCAGGTCATGATCCCAGGGTCATGGGATTGAGCCCCCCAAAACTGGCTGGCTCTGACCATGAAGCCTACTTGGGATTCTCTCTCTCTCTCTCTCTCTCTCTCTCTCTGCCTCTGCCCCTTTCCTTCTCATGCATGCTTTCTCTCTCTCTCTGTATCTCAAATTAAAATATATATATATATATATATATATTAAAGGGTGCCTGGGTGACTCAGTCGGTTAAGCATCCGACTTTGGCTCAGGTCATGATCTCATAGTTCATGATTTCGAGCCCCGTGTCAGGCTCTGTGTTGACAGCTCAGAGCCTGGAGCCTGCTTCAGATTCTTTGTCTCCCTCTCTCTCTGCCCTTCTTTCGCTCTGTCTCTCTCTCTCTCAAAAACAGATAAAACATTATATATATATGGCTATATGGATAGATAGATAGATAGATAGGCATTACTTCTGTCCAATGCCAACTAGTTCCTTGCTTTGCAGAAAATCACTCGGCCGAGTCCCTCAAATGCTGTCAATATCCCCTGACTTCTCCCTTCTAACTTCCTTCTAAGACTGTCAAGGTGGTTTGTGGTATCTGGGGGAGTCAATAGCCAACAGTCCTGGAGAAACCCCTGGCTGTTGAGGCCCAGGGCCCTTGACTCGTGAGTGGGTGCTCCCTTGGGGACCCCACAGTCTTTCACTCAGGAATCTCTTCAACTGTGAGAATTGCTGGGACCCAGGTTCTGTCTGAACTCCTGATTTCTTATTTTGCTGTTGCTGAGTTTATTTTCAAATAAGTTTGAAAGTTTCAAACTTTCCTCAGTCTTATCTTTGTATCCTTGAGAAATGTTTTCTTTAGTTTCTTCTGCCTATTTTTTGGGAATTTCCTTGGGCTTCCAATTAGTGATGACTGGTCAGTAGGCATACTCCAGAGATAACAAGTTGTAGAAGTTGTTCAAGAACCGTTCCTACTGTCTGTGCAGTTCTCATGGGATTTTCTGTGTGTTTGGCCCTCTGGGACCAACACTTGCTCCCTCAAAGCTTTAACTTCAGTGCACAGCTCTCCAACTGGCATAAGTACACCGTGTTTGAATGGGAGTTGCAATGGCCACTTTGAGAAACTTTTGACATAATCATGATTGTCTATTTGAGATCTACATTAGAATATAAATGGGAAGAAACCGTCAGGGGGGTCATCTGCCTTATTGATCGAAAAGAGAGATTACTTTATTTAAAACAGGAGATTCCCTTTTACTTTATTGTGTATGTGCCTAAGTGTTTTGTCTGAGTGTATGCATGTGTGTGTGAGTGACTACAGGTGTATGAGTGTGTGTGTAAACGAGAGACTGGTCTTCCCTGCACACCTTTCCTCTCTGTGAAGGAAGAAGGTAATTAGCTTTTAACAGTGATGATTTCATATTTGAAGTCAGCTCTCTCTCATCTCTTCTTTTCCTTCCTCTTCCATTTTTAACTTCTCTCAGAAAACTTGGGGAATTAATGGATCACACATTTTTGAGGTTCATTTTTTAAAAAGAAGACTCTTTCATCACATAAGAGTAATTTAATCATAGCTTATAAAACCTCTACATATTTTTCTCTGAGCTTATTATCTCATAAAAATTATTAGCTTAATATTTTAGGTAAGGCAAGACTTGGGTATAATTTCTGTGATTAAAATTTAAAAAAAAAATCCATATTAGCTCTATGGGCCCAATAAGTTATTACTGTAATGGCAAATGATTTAATGTTAAAAAAATATAAAATTGTGCTTGGTCCAATTAAATTTCAATTATGAATATCCTTTAATCCGGTGAACCTCATGAAATTGTAAGGGCTTAATATGTTGGTGAATTTTGTAATTTCTAGACCTGTAGTTAACTTTAAGACCTTAAACTAATATTAAATTAAGCTCGTTAGTGAATGACGTATGTTTACCTTGACCATTTCTAAGTAAGAATAAAAAAGGCAATTATTGTTCAAGAAACATGCTCTTTCTACAGTGTTCTTCTGACTTTGGAGGGAAGAAATATTTACTCATATGATTGGAACAATGAAACTGAGTCTTAGTAAAAATTTAATAATTCTTTTCGAGGAAAAAGGGTTTAAATCAGGCTAATTGTACTGACTGTGATTAAGTCATTTGGCAACTAATTAGATTTCTTAGAGAACTGGAAATGTCAGTAGTAATCAGCTAGTATCTACATTATATACATTGACGTTTATTAACACTCTACCTTCATGTCTTCAACTTTTATAAACCCAACTCAATAAACAATGGTGGTGACTGCTTATTTAATTTTAGCTGGCTCTTTTTTTTTTCACCCCATTTTAAATTCTGAAAGCAAATATCATTGGACAATTCCATTACTACTCGGTTTTACCATCAACATGGAGAATTCAACCAAATTGTGCAAATGTCTTCCTTTTTGAGCACATCACATTGATTTATTTTTAAGATGGCCATAAAAAATGTGTACCTTTTAGCAATTTGTGATGCTTTTGTAAATATCTCATTTTGTAATGCTGTAAAACAATACGTTTACCACACAGTAGCTCTAAAGGCATGTTAATGATTTCCTGCACTAAATCCCTCACTTTACTGATGAGGGAACCGGATCAGAGACACTCCGGGACTCACCTACAGTTATCAGTGAATAAATGGTAGAGCTGGGCTTATATCTAGGCTTTACCTCAAATCTGGCCCTTTGTGCATGGCCTCAGAAGCTATGAGCTGAATCAATTCAAAAACCCCATTTAACTCCATATGACATTACATGCCATCTCTTTTCAAATGGGTTGTAGTTCAACAAAAATGCTTATCCTTGATGAAAAATCAGCTGTTCCAGAAGAGGTGGTTTCTCTCAATATAGTACCAAGCAGCCTCTGGTGGCGTTTTCACATCTCTAGAAACATAAGATAGAGTCCACTGGCTAAAGAAGATAGAGGATCCTGAAACTCACACTGTCTGTGGATACACAAGACACAAAACTCCATCACCTAAGAGTTGATCAACCACTCATACGTACTTGACTAAGCTATGGGCGTGTGATGGTTGGTCCAGCCGGACCGCCCCATACATCCTCTGCATTACAGCCTGATGAATCACCCTCCACCTGTGGTTTGATCATTCCAGCCACCCCACCTCCCAGGCTCCGGCTCAGAAACGTTCAATGCCATGCTACTGAATTTTCAACTTTTTGATTTGACATTCAGACTTTCCAGGATATGGCCTCGGCTATCATTTTTTCCTTTTCCTTCCTTTCTCCCTCCTTCCTTCCCCTTCACAAATGATGATCACACATTGTAAAAGCCTCTATACAAGTGCTGGGGATTTGCTGATGAGCAAGACCAACTCCACCCCTACCGTTCTAGAGTGTGCAGATAAAAGAGATAGACAGATGAGGAACTTCTTCCAAGTGTGGTAAGTGCTTTGATAGAAACGTATGGGCGTGAGGAGAGCATGTACAGGGAACCCCAACCAACTGAGCAGTGTGATTTCCCTGAAGAAACAACACCTGAGTTTAAATGTGCGACTATTAATCAGCAGAAGAAAGGGCTTGACCTAATTTGCATTTTACTCACATATAGTTTATACAATTAAGTATAATTTTCCTGAAGGCTATACATTCCATGCTTTTATCTCTCTGTTTCTTTGCTTATTATGGTTCCTCTGTCTAGAATTTCTTTCTCCAGTTCCTACTTATCTCTGCCTGTCAAAGTCCTATTTCTCAGGATCCAAATCAAATGCCACTTCCTCTGTGAAGCCTTCTCGATTGCTCTCTGGACAGTGATCTCTCTCTTCTCAGCTCCTACCACCCTTCATTAATAATCTCATTTTTTTAACATTTATTTATTTTGAGAGAGAGAGAGCGTGTGCACGCACGCATGAGCAGGGGAAAGACAGAGAGAGAGAGAGAGAGGGAGAGAGAGAATCCCAAGCGGGCTCCACACTGTCATTGCAGAGCCCAATGTGGGACTGCATCTCAAGAACCATGAGATCATGACCTGAGCCGAAACGAGCAGTCAGATGCTCAACTGACTGAGCCACTCAGGCGCCCCTATAATCCCATTTTAGAACAAACCATTTTCAATCTTGTGTTTAAT
Organism: Leopardus geoffroyi; assembly: GCF_018350155.1. NCBI lineage: Eukaryota > Metazoa > Chordata > Mammalia > Carnivora > Felidae > Leopardus > Leopardus geoffroyi. The sequence continues at coordinate 140,972,822 of NC_059338.1, read as the reverse complement.
TTCTTCTCTATATACCCACTGGTGATGATGCGTCCTTTCATGTTTTAGAATTCTCATTTATACACTAAGCCATTTCTTAAAGTGAATTCTGAAGTTAGTTTTAAATACTGTAGGTAGCTGCTGCTTTTACTTTTCACATCCATTTGGATTTGGAGTTGAGGGTACTCTTATGATTTCCTTGTGTTTAATAAATCACACTTGTACCCATAAAGACATGGGTTTATTTCCTAGCTGTTTATTACCTCAGTAGTAATTCATTATATCAACAAATTCTCTTGCGTTATTTTCTTCTCCTTGGGGAAAATGATTTAGCTATAAATGAGAAGACTAGAAATCAATATTGGTTTCGAGTCCTAAAAGTAAATGCACATTCTTTTAATTGAGTGAGAATATTTCTCTTTCTCTCTCTCTCTACACACACACACACACACACACACACACACACACACACGGCATTCTCAGTAATTCTCAACACTCAGTTCAGTAGCATTTCAACAAGTTCTACACACGGAATATGCGCTTGTTAAAGAAGCTTGTTCCTAGCATCCCGGCCTCATTTCTACCAACGAATATGCTCCAGAATGTTTTTATTATTTTTATTATTACAAAACAAGCTGGAATAAATCCAGAGCCTTTACCAAGAAATACTCCTTGATCATCTTTTTCCCTGAGGAGGGTATAAGTGGATTAGAGCACTAAAAACAGGAAATACTTTGGAAATTGCTGAAAATGAGTGTGGGAAAATAATAACATGAAATATTATTCTCTTAAACTTTTTTTTCCTGAAGATCACGCTTCAGGGAAGGAATTAATAAACATATTTTTCATCTTGAATTGCATCATTATATTATTCCTTCGAAATGATAAACTTACTCTAATAAATGAGAACTCTTCCTTGTGGCAAAAAGAAAGATTAGGTATAAAACAAGACAGTTTATGGTTAAAGAAACTTTTTTCCTAATTACACCTGTGCCACATTAGGTATTCAAAATATAGGGAAGCCTGATATTACTACCATACACACCCATGGTCTTTCCTTTCATATCTGGAGAGTTGTACCTTTGGATGACTGGGCATGAAGTATTTTACTTGTTCCCTTTGCAATTTTCCAAACAACTGCTCTCCTGCCTAGATGCACCAGCAAACAAGTTTCTTTCTGCCAAGTTAGGTTTTGCATGTTAATTTTTTTTGTTGTTTTTGTTTTTGTATAACAAGGCCTTACAAAGTTTGAGAAAAGCCAGGGCCAATTTCTTGGGGAATCATCATAAACAGTGTTTGTCCAATTTCCAACATTTGCCTACTGTCTTCATGAGTTCAGACAGACCCACCTAGCAGCTCTGGGGCTCACCTGAGGTCCATGCCCTACGTGTCAGGTGGGTAACAAAAATGCTTACTGCTTCTGCCTTCTTGTTGGCAATAATACTGTGAAATTGTGGGTCTGATGCTAGATGTATATTAAAGTGCATGGGATGTTCGTACATCCGTGACAATGAAAAAGACATCTCCGTTCTGTAGTAGCTAACCCCACTCCCGTGCTTACAGTGTCCTGCTTACTACATCTGGGGAAACACTGATCATGGCGACAGATGGCATAGTGTGGCCCCGTTCTTCCTACCCTCCCATCCTGAGTGGGGCTGTGCTGAGTTCCTTCTTCTTAACCAGGGCAGCCTCAGTCTAGATGCTGCTTCCTTCTTGGTCAGCTCCTTCCCCCTCCTGGTCTTCCCTCTTGATCATCCCTGATGTGGCTGCAAAGCTAGCTACCCATGTACAGCTTTACTTTTTACTTTTTAACAATGTTTCTTAAATCCTCCCCATCCTTCCCCTTCCATAGTGGGGTCTCTGTGACTCTCGTTCTTTATGCATTTCCCCAGGGGGCTTCATGTTGTCTCTCTTTTGCCTAGGACATTTGGAACATTTGGAACAAACTTGGTGCCTCCTTTATCCTGTTCTTAACTTCGAGGGCTTTATTTGCTGATGCCTTTCCTCTTTCACTTACGAAACTATTTTGCACACATTATTCTAACAGTCTGAGGAACTCTGTGGCCTTTCTGGTCTCTCAGGTGGGTCAGAAGAGAAGACTCCGTGGATTCTCTTGCTTCATCCCATATGGACAAAATGATTTCCCCACAGACTCCTTAGCACAGGCTTTGATTTGCAAAAACACATTCACCATTGTTATATACAAAATATTAAGTACCTTGCACTGTGGTGATGTGCTATGTTCTGTCGCATTGTCTAGCAATAACATGTCCCAAATAGTTATGGAGGACGTGCTGTATGCGAGGCATTGTATTCCTACTGGACGTCGTGCAAAGGTGAATAAGAAATGATTCCTGTTCTCAACCTTGGCTGGAGGAGCTAGAAGGATCTGCAACTAGCTGGGAATCAGACTAGACACCTCCACCTTCGTTTTCTGTTCCACGCTGCTTGTTGTTCAGACACTTGGTTTTTGTCACAGTAACCGCCAACCACATGGCTTTGCAAAGATATGACAGTGTCTAAAGAAATGTAACGCAGTCTGATGTTGAAAATGTGAATGGACAGGAGCTAGTAGTTTGCAGGGTGACTGGCAGATGTCCAGCAGCACTGTGTTTCCTCTGAACATTTAAAATGTCCTGCAACATCCCCATGAATACACTGTGGTAGCTGGGAATGTCTTCAAGCGCATTTTGGGAGCTGTGGGTATTTTAAATAAAATCAAATTATCGTCATTCTATGATCTCACGAGTCTTTAAAAAATGCTTTATTTTTGTTGGTCTTGCTATTTAGTAGCCCATACGAATTTGTCACACAGCTTAAGTGTATGATTTTAACCTTGTTTACTCTAAATACTTATATTTACTTACAATTATCTCTACATGCATGATCCTTGGAGAAAACCAACTGCTACTGTTGAGTGTTGGGTTAGAAAGCTGCACACTGAATTTTATGCACACAACTGTGAAACAAGAAGGGTTTTTTTTTTTTGTTGGAGATACCTAGTTGAAGACAGTCTAACAGGTTATTTGTTTTACAGTGACCACCTACTTTTAGATTTCAATTAGGCAAATGACCAGGAGTAGGAGTGAACATCTAGTAGTGCTTCAGTGTGCTTGGTGTCACACACAAACACACACACACACACACACACACACACACACACACACACAGCCCTCCAATCCTCTCCCTTTGCTGTCAGCCTCTGCACCATGATGGAAACACTACTCTATCCGGGGTAGGGTCTTGACCTCACAGAGATGGGAAAATTTGAACCACTCCTGCAGGAGAGGGTCAAGGGGACACCTTTTCTTCCTTAATACCCTCAGCCATCCACTTCCCGTGAGTCCCTGCATGTCAGTCTTGGAGTAGGAGTCCCCCTTGGCCACCTGCCCCAAACGGTTTTGCACAGAAGCCCTGGTCTATGGACATGACTCCTAGCACATGCTTTCTGGCAGTAGCTCATAGCTCACGAGAGTTCTGTGAAGAATGGGTATTTGTTCATTTTCTTGCTTTTATGGACACCTGCTCTCTCCATTAAGTATTATTAGTGGTAGAATTTAATGATGACAATATAATTCTTATACTCAATATTAATGTGATTCACCTTCTTGCAGTCATAATTGGCAGACGATAGCACATTATTTGGGGCTGAGTGAAAATGAGCTCCCAGGTTCTCCACCGCATTAGATCGTGTTACTTCCTATGGGCTAATCATTGAGGGCAAGACAAAAATAAATACCAATGGTGTACAAGAAATTCTAATGAGTCCTTTGGAATATAATTTCCTATAGGTTGCAAACAGTGTTACTTGTCATAATAAATTCTAGAATCAAACATATGCTAGGCTAAACAAAATCTAGCAAGTTTCTCTACTATAGGAATACTCAGAACCTTTAATAGATTCATATAAATGGTCAACCTTCAAAAGAAGGTCATTGAAATACTGTTCAATATTTTCTAAGTTATTCTAGAAACTGTTACTTACAAAAAAGCAAACCTGGCTGACGTTCACAGAATATATGTTGGAAGCGATGTTCTCTTGAAGTCGGGCCCTGCTGTTAGAAGCCAGATATTTGGACCTTTCGTTGCTTCCCCCGGGTAACTTCTTCCTTAGTGAAATGGAGATAATCACACTATTAGTTAAATGCTCAGGAGGCCCATTGTGCCAGCTGGATTTACACAAGCACAAAAAGGCAAATTAATACAAAATATAACATTATTTTCAGCTGCACATCTTCCACAGAACCCAATTTTATCCACTCCTTATTAAAGTGTAATTGTAGTTTTATAATCTACGAACTTTGCTTATAGATAAAAGGCTAGGTTTTCAAGGAGCAACTTTTCTCTGCATTCTGAAGGAAGCACCGTGTAAACATTTTGTGTGCAACTCGCCAGACTGGTAATTCCCCTCCAAGGTCAGCTCAGAATGGTGGCTTGTGTCTGAGAAAGAAAGACTCTTTAAAAATGATCTTGGTCTTTCTCAATCCTTAAAAAAATCACTGATTCATCCAATAGCGACATTGCTGATGATTTGGGAGGTTGCATTAGAATGTCACTTAAACATGCAATGACTCACTGTGGAAAATAACCTTGGTGTCACTACAGGAGTCAGACTTGAAACCCTTCTCGTGTGAAAATCTGGAAGCTGCAAACAGCCCATTTTACACCTGAGTACCCCACCCATAGGTTGCTGAGGCAACTCTGCTGCTTACATGTGGAGAAAAAACTGACTCAGAGCTTGAACGGTTTGAAGTGTGCGAGAACAATGAGATACAGGTATGAAAGTGCTTATGAAAAGAAATTTTGAAAGACACGAATTAAGAAACAATTCTACATAGTTTTTAGAAACTGTAGTAAAATACACAAAATGTATAATTTACCATTTTAATGAGTTTTAAATGTATACTTCCGTGGCATAAAACTCATTCATAACATCGTGCAACCATTGCTACTCTCGAGTTCCAGAATTTTTACCACCCCAATTGGAAATCCCTTACTGATTAAGTAGTAACTCCCCCTCCCTTGGCAAACAGCTAAGCTTCTTTCTGTCTCCTTGGATTTGCTTATTCTGGATATGTCAAATCCACGGAATCATCTGCACTACGTGGCCTTTAGGGAGTGGCTTCTTTCACTTAGCGTAATGTTTTCAAGGTTCGTCCATATTGCAGCATTTATCAGTACTCCACTCCTTTTTATGACTGAATAACTGAATAATATCCTATTGTGTGCATGTACAACATTTGATTATCCATTCATGCACTGATGGATGTTTGCATTGCTTCCCTCTTTTGGCTGTTGTGAGTCGTGCTGTTATGAACATCATACAGGTTTTTGTTTGAACACCTGTTTTCAATTCTCTTAGGCATATGTCCAGGAGTATAATTGCTGGGTCATAGGGTAATTTTGTATTTAACTTGTTGAGAAATCATCAAACTGTTTTGCACAGAGGATGCACGCACCCCATATCTTCCCACCAGCAAAATAAGAGGGTTCCAATTTCACCACATCTTTGCCCACATTTATTATTTTCCATTTTTTAAAAAAATAGTCATCCTGGTGGGTATGAAACGATGTCTCATTGTGGCTTTGATTTGCATTTCACTAATGATTACTGACTCTGAGCATCTTTTCATGTGCTTGTTTGGTCCTCTGCACATCTTCTTTGGAGAAATGTCTATTCGAATCCTTTACTCATTTTTAAATTGGGTTGTTTGCTTTTTGTTGTAAGTCCATTTTGTTTTTAAAAAGGAGAGATCTCATGCAGCAGATTTTGGATACTGTGCTAGGTGGAATGATCTCCCAAAGATGTTTATTTCCCAATCCCCCAAATCTGTGAGTATGTTACCTTCCATAGAGAAAGGGACTTTGCAGATGTGATTAAGTTAAAGATCTTGAGATAGGGTGATCATTCTGGATTATCTAGATGGGCCCAGTGCAATCACACGGGTCCTTATAAGAGCCAGGTGGGAATGTCAGAGTGTGTGTGGGGGGGTGCGGTTGTGGAAGCAGAGGTTGGAGTGGGGCACTTTGAACAGGGGCCATAAGCCAGGTGGCCTCTAGAAGTTGGAGAAGGCAAAGACAGATTCTCCCCTAGAGCTTCCACAAAGGAAGATGGCCCTGCCAACGTGTGGATTTTAGCCCTGTGAAATCATTTCTGACCTCTGACCTCCAGGACTATAAATGTTTTGAGCCATCAACGTTGTGGTAATTTGTTACAATAGCAATAGGAAACTAATACAGATCCGGTATTTTTGAAGACAGGAGATATATTTTAAAAGTATAATAAAACAATTTAAAGCTCATTGGAAAAAGATGAGAGAATGATTTCAGTAGACCGCACCCCATGGCAAGTAAGTTTTAAGTCCACTGAGCCCCTCCAGTGAGCATATGATGATTCTGACCCTGCAGATAGCTCCACCAGCCATTCTCGTGGAAATATATCATTTAGATGCAATAGTTTTGTTAAATATAAGTATTGCTGAGAAACAGTAACCAGTATAACTGGTAGAAAGGATACCTATTAAGGATTTATAATAAATTTTCTTGTAAAATCCACTTAATGCTCAGTAGAGGTCAGTAATGGAGCATGGCAGAAAAAGATAAAGCCATGAAAACAATAAATATGAAGAATTTGGGGACATAGGAAGATTTTTATATATGCTTTTCAAAATTAAGTTAGAGATATCCTTGGTTTAAATATAAATCTATATATCTATATATCTATATATATGTTTTTAAAGAAATATATAATAAATACAAGATAAAACTATACATTGAATATATATAATATATATTTTGTTGTATTTATTATATATTAAGTGTATATGTTTGAAATGTGCATACCTTTGGTTTTTTTTTTCATGTTTATGGAAGGTAATGTATATTCAATAAAAAAAATCACCTTTTAAGTGAATGATTCAGTGGGTTTTGACCAATGTATGTACCCATGAAACTACTCCCCTGCAGTCAAGACATAGAACATTTATCACCCTCCAAATGCACTTGGGCTCCTCCTCAACTATTCCCTACCCCCATTCCCCTACCCAGGCAATCACTGACCTGCTTGCCAGCACTGTGGATTAGATTTGTTCTTTCTAGAATTCATGTAGATGCAAATGTATTTTATCTTCAATTTTATGTCTCAAATAATTTTTTAAACGTGGTAGGAGACCCATACGTTAAAGTATGGCAAAGATTCTAAGTGAAATGTATAGTAAATTATCGATAGGAATACTTGCCTCTGGATTCTTATTTTAGGGTTCTACTAAATTCTTTACAAATATATACATATATTCATCTTGCTAAAATAGTTCTCTTACTCCAACGCAGAATTTTTCCTTTCTATAAGTAAAATAATATTTTTAAAGTTCTGTTCAATTTTAATGGGTTTGATATTTCCCTTTTCAGTTTATGTTTCTTGATAAAGAAATCACTTGGCTACTTTAGAATCCAAGTTGGTGCTTATTTTTCAAGCCAGCAGTCACGGTTGTTTGCAGAGCAGATGTGGATTACAGGTAGGCAGAGCAGAAGGTCTTGGAAGGATTCTCAGCTAGGGTACATGAAAAAGATTTTCAAATGAGTCCTGATATTTCCCAGGAGGTAATTGCTTAAAAGTTAAGAAAAAGACCCTAGTAATGAGCCAGATAGATAGTCTATCTTAAAGCGTATGACACTGATAAAGAGTAGAATTTTAAAATTTGTGTATCTTGTGTTTGCACATATTTCCTCTCTACATCTTCCAGTTTGAGTAAATCTGAAACATTGGCACTTGCTGGCTTTAGCGGGGGGGAATACTAGAGAAGGGGGTTATAATGTATGTATCACATGAGGCATGACTGTGAACTCATTCTAGATTCCTTTCTCTGCAGAGCTGTACCTCTCTTACCTGTAATTTGTTTAGATCACCTTAAGAAAGCAATTATAAAAAAATTACAAGTGTGCACATGAACTATTAGACCTTGCACCATTTAATCACTGTTTTCCAAAGACTGTCACTCACAGGATGAAGGGGCAGCAGCTTCCCTAGACTGAGAACGGTGAGTGCCAACCCAGTTCGATAAAGTAACCACCAAAACATATCTAATTAACAGAGCATGGAGAAGGGCCTTTTTATGCGTTCATCAAATAAACAGAGCTAACTCCTCTGGGCCAGCGCTGAGAATCAAAGCCTCTTTCAGTAACCGACAGTTCTGAAAGGTAATCTGAAAATTCCAGCTTTTGAGAAAATGACCATTTCCCACATTAAAGTCCATGAGGCCGACATTGAGAAAAGCAACGGAAGTGGGAGCAGAAGTTGAAATAGACTCTGCCCAGACACATGGGTGACAGGTGTCAAGAAAAAGATTAGCAGTGTCCACCCAGGTTGGCGTGAACAGAGTCGGTATGAGGTTGGTGCTGCACCTGCAAAGTTGAAAAAACGCAGGTGAGGGGCGGGACACATTGGCCCGTTCCTGAGCGGTGATTCTGCTGGGACGGACCGTCACAGGGACCCTGGGGGAGGGGCATTAGGTACCCAGCCAAGGCCAAAACGACTCTTTGGGAGAAATTCTTATTCCTGATCCTCTCTCTGACAGTCTTTTCTCCGGTAGCCAAACTAGGGGAAGGTGGATGAACCACACTTTTTTTTTTTTTCTCTTTGGAAGCTGGGTGAAGGGGTCTTCTGCTATCAGTAGAAATGGAGCAATGGAAGGGGAGGGGAGCAGGCGAAGAGCAGGGAGACCATCCAGGCTACCCGGCTTCCCAACATGGCAGCACTTCCGTTTCCGTTCCTTCGGATTTGTCCTGACGAACTTTGTGGCACTCGATTCTCCTCAAAGTACTTTCCTGCACCCCATTTGCAGGCAGCTTAGTGCGTGAATGATTTTCACCTTGTTCCACAGACCTCAGGGCTCTGTGGGGATCTCTTAGCATCCATGCACTAGTTAAACCACACCAACTGGGTCTGCAAGGTTTACTTATTAGAGATCTGAGTAATATTCAGATAAAAAGCATTTGCTGCTGAGGAAAAAGTTTGAAACACACATATAATGTGTATGAAAAGCCTGGATTTGAATCCTGGCTCTAACCCTATCCAGTCGTGTGATCTTGGGTGGTTTAACCCCTCTAAGCCTTAAATGATCTGTCTGTAAAATGAGGGTAATAATACTTCATAAGTTATTATGAGGATAAGAGTTGACGGTGAACATAGAACGTTTACTACAATGCCTGACACATAGCACTCAGTATGCAGTGGTGGTTGTTAATGCCATTGTTACGATTTCAGCTGCAGACATTCGGGAAGGCTCTGGAATAGTCTTCAGAATCTGGGGTCATAGTGATCCCTGGGTGTAGTTTTAGCACAGAATAGTCTGGTCCTTAATGCATCTTTAGGACCAGTTGTGGACCCTGGGTATGGAGGCCTGGGGTCCTTGTGGCACTATTGTGAACAAAGTGGAATCTTGGAGAACAAGGAATTCAGGTGCTTTTTCATGGAAGTGGGCTTTGGAGTGACATAATGGTGTAGTTTGTTTGGGCTACTTCTTTTTTGATAAACTAAGCTGGGTAAGCAGGTATGATAGAAAAATATCCCAGCAGCCTGAAAGAACTAAAAAAAAAGAAAAAAGCTATAGAGAAATCATTAAAGGATGTATCTTAGTTTTGTGAATTACATTCACTGCAACCTAATTAGTTCATAGCATTATTTATAGATGCAATAACATCTCCCGTTTTTCATACTTTACTTACATTTTTATCCTCATTCTCACAACACACTGCAAGGCAACATTGTAAATATGAGGACACAGCCCCGAATCGGAAGTGAGATAGCAGCAAAGTCTGGATTAGGCCTCCAAATCTGTCAGATCTAAAATGCATGCAGTTTTCACTCTACCACACCCTTGGTTCCCCAGCAAATGTCAAAATCCCTGAGGATGGGAGCCCTTGCTCTGGGGACAGATGCTCCGTGTCTGTCTGTTTAGGTGGGACTTTTTGCTGCACTTTTTCTGGTACATTTTCTCAGTGTCCCCTCCTTATAGGAGGTCTGATCAAATGTGGGCATCAGACAGGCTACAGATCATGGCATCTTCCTCTGGTTTGGTCTTGGGATGGTGAGAAGGGCAGAAACTGCTCTTTTCACTTTCTCCCACCTATTCCTCTTCTGTGTGGCTCTCATTTTTTATTTATTTATTTATTTATGAAACAAATATTTTTTGGGTAATATTTATTTATTTTTGGTAGAGTGTGCAGGGGAAAGGGGAAGGGAGGTGGCGGGGGGCGGGGGGGAGAGGAGGAGAGGGAGAAGGGAAGGGGCAGAGAGAGAGGGAGACAGAGGACCCGAAGCGGGCTCTGCACTGAGAGCAGAGAGCCCAATGTAGGGCTCGAACTCATGAGCTGCAAGATCAGACCTGAGCTGAAGTCAGACACTCAACCGGCCGAGCCACCCAGGTGCCCCCATGTGGCCCTCATTTTAAAATGATCAGAAATACTCTTTTCACAGAACATCAAAATTCTAGAGCCAAGTAAATATAAGGTTATACTTGAACCATCCCTGTGGCATATCCCTGCTAGTGCCTTCCTAAGAATTATTTTACATTAGGGTTATGATATAAAATGTTAAAATTTAAATTAAAAAGCAATATGCACTCTACCAGATGCACTTAAATTTGGTGGACATTGAGCCATGCCCTGTCCTTTGTTGTTGACACAGAGGTATGATGTCTCTAAAGGAAGATCATTGCCGCTGAGTGACTCACTTTTTTTTTTTTTCTAAGAAAGCTTTCAGCCTCTGTCACTTCTGGAGAGTGGCAGTCAATAGGTAAGACTAAATGGAAAGGCTAATGTTCAGTTCAGAGCCTAAATCTTGATCTTGTTTGCAGGTGAATTTTCAGGAGGGAGCCCATGGCCTGGAGAGGACGCTGGTGACCAGGGAAGAGCAGAAGAGTGAAAACTGCTGCCATTTGCCATGGCAGACTGCCATGGGCACAGTGGCTAACTCTGCAGGCGCAGTGATCATGACTGAGAAACAGAACCCCACGTGACAGCAGCCCCCTGGGGCAGCTTAGTGGTCACACTAACTCTGGAACTTTAGAATTCTGGAAGGGTTTCATTGTCATTTTTATCTGGGACCCCAACCAGATAATGAAAGTTCCCACTAAAAAAAGAACTTGAAATGACTAATATTTCCAAAGTATATAGAAAATTAATGAGAAAAGATTGTGCCCACAGAAGAAGACTCTAGACCCAGGTAAAAGGACATTCACCTTGCAAAGAGCACACAGAAACAAGTAAACAGACACGGATACTCCTGGGATAATAAATAACAATGAAATGAATTGGTTAAGAGCTTCCTGGAAGTCACTGTAGAGACTTTGTGGATATTAAGTCTAAGAACTTACTACAAATAGTAAAAGCCCTAATGGAATACACAGAGAGGGAATAGTTTTGTGTTCAAGATAATGTTCCATAATATTTTTCCATTATGTGAATTATCATTTTCCACATTTGTTTTTTCTTTAAAATATCCCAAGTTGAACTACTGGTCCAAAGAAGCAGTAGTCCTGGGCATTGTGTGTCCTAGGAATCTGGTCAGATTCAATGAGAAATGGGTGGATGTGAAGAAGGTTGGTCCTCTGTGGGCTGTACTGCATCAACCCAGGGTGGGTGAACAAACTAGTAGGTTCACGGGGAAGAATTTCAAATGAAAATCAAATAGACCACCCACCCAACCTATTTGTCAGAGGGAGCTAGAAAAAAGGGAAGATCCAGGTATGAGGCAAAGATATAGACGCTTAGGAAAATGGATTAAAGCAAGTGGCTTCTGAGCAGTGGCTGGCTGGGGAAGCCTGAGAAATACCCTGAGCCTGAGAGAGTAGCTGTAATCTTTAATCTTTATTTATTTTTGAGAGAGAGCAAGTGGGGGAGGAAGAGACAGAGGGAGACACAGCCTGAAGCAGGCTCCAGGCTTCAAGCTGTCCGCACAGGGCAAAACGCAGGGCTCCAACTCACGAACCGTGAGATCATGACCTGAGCCGAGGTCGGACGCTTAACCGACTGAGCCACCCAGGCGCCCCTAGAGAGTAGCTGTAGTCTTGTGAGAGAGCAGCACAGGGTTCAAGCATTGGTGGTGGGAGGAGACGTACTTACAGCCTGGCCAGCACGGAGCCTTTCAGCGACCTGTTGCTGGACAACTGACTCCCAGGAGGGCACCACTGATTATTTCTCATGATTTTGCTGCTGTGCAACATAGGTGGTTCCTTTTCTGATTGTGAGTGGCTTGACTGGGGCTTCACTCACATGTCTGGCAGTGGCGATGGCTGTTGACTAGGGCGGCTTGGTTCTTTTCCATATGGCCGCTCGTGCCCTAATAGGCTACACCCAGATTCTTCCCAATGTATTGGCTTCAGTCTTCCAAGAAAGAGGGATCAGAATTTGCCAAATGTTTTAAGGACTCCACTTCGTAATTGACAGAACGTATCTTACCTTATGCTCTATTGGTCAAAAACTTACAAAGCCAGATTCAAGGAGGGGGTGACGGAGAAATAGACTCTCTCTACCTTTTGACAGGAAGAGCAGCTACAACGATGTCGCAAAGGAGTGTGGTCATGGAAGAAGTATGATTCATTGGGGACCATCATTAGAACAATCTAACACATGGAGTTTTTGTCTAAACATGCCTTCTCCCTTTTGGGGATATACATTATGCCACACAGACAGTCCTAATTCTTATTTTCTCATCATCCTATAAGCCTTTCAAAATTTATTCAATAGGCATTTATTAGGCATCTATTATATTATTGGCATTGTGCTAGATACTGGGGATATGATGGTAACTAATACCAGTTGCTGTCTTTAAGGAATTTTTTCTTTCTTACCTATAAAATCAGGAGAACAGTATGCAGGTCGGGTAGGAAGGGAAGAGATACAGCAGGTCAGAGGATGGGAGGGATTGTAGTAGAAAGCCAACAAAACAGTCGGGGGAGTTGGAAGCAAAACAGGATTCCATTCTCAGATTTCCCCCAAAACTATTTGTAAGGGAGGATTTCATCCTTCCAGAAATCAACTTAATTTTTCTTTTTTCAGGAGTAATCTGACTTCAAACAACGGAAAAGTCAGTGCTGGGCGTTCTTGGTTCCAGTGGGAAATAGTTTTAATAAGGTTCTGGGACATCTCCTAGAGAAAGGAAATGTCCAGTGATTACTCAGAACTATGGTAAGTCAAATGTGGGTCATCCCTGACCTTTGCCAAACTCAGAGTTAATGCCAAGCCAGTCCATCTGAGCAACTGTGCCCTACGTCTGTCTGTACTCCTGGAGCAATCTCATATGTAGATGGAGCCATGACCCATTTCCTGGGTCTGACTGTGAGGAAGGAACCTCCTGCACAAGCACATCTCATTGGTGCAAACATGCCATCTGTCGCTTGTCTGGCCCACAATTACCCCTTCAAGTATGCCCGCATGGGATGGAATACGGAAAACAGAGCCGGGCTATGTTCACTCCTTTGTCAAGCAGAAATGGCTGGCAGGGTGCCACCCACTCAACTGTGAACCGCCAGGGTTTAAAGCAAGGAAAAAACCTCATAGTCTCTCAAATCTCATGCCTTGTGTTGTATAAAGAAGTCTTAGAAAATGTACTGTCAGCGGGCAAGATGGAAACCTAAATGGATTTCTTGCTTTTTAAAATGAGATTAAAACTCAGATTATAATAATTTAAATAACCTTCTGTTTCCATAACAGTTAATTGTGGATGTATCAAAGATTACTGAACGCCCTTTGCAATATTTTCCTGAGGCAGATGGAGAATAAACACCTTCATTACGGGTGCTCAGATGATCCACTGTGCTGAATTACATTGAGAAGCACCTGGTACGCTTCTTGATCTACCCGTGCACTCACGTACCCTGCTGTAACGTCAGGATTGCCCTAAGTGGGTACCTATCTCCTACGAAATACCAAGTGCGTTTTCCACAGCCTTTCAGAACCTCTGATAGTGCTACCCAAACAAATCCTGGAGTAACGAGGCAGTTCTAATGTAAATGTTTAATAGAGGCAAGGGATTCTCATCTGATTACTTTGCTGCTGCAGAGAAAGAGGATCTAATTTAACATGAAGTCTGTAATGAGTGAATAGTGCTCTTTTGCCTGGGTAAACGAAATCCCTTGCATTTTGATAATGACTTGCATTCAGAATTGAAATTAAACTAAGCTAAAAAAAATCATAACTTTACCTTAGGGTAGCACACTAAGTCAATGCCATATAGACTGTTTACAAAAGTAAATCTAAAGCACAATGTTCTGGAGTTGACTTTACTAGGGAAGCTGCAACCTTTATTTATTTTTATTTGTTTACATTGGGATCTCGTATTCCTTCTGCCTTATTTGTTTATTTACTTACTTATTTTTGGTTGCTGATTTCTTTAAGTGACCCTGTGGAAAATGTGGGTAGATACTACAGAGTCATGTATTTTATTACCTTAAGAGAACAGTGGTGTAAATAATACAAATAGGCATTGATATTCATTTTCACGTGGGCTCCTTCATGTGGAACAAAAAGGCCCTCCATCTTTTACTTTTCAAGTAGAAGTCGTTTGGCCAGATTAGTGTCTGCAAGTCCCTGGGCATTTATTCCCTGGTGTTGCTGTAAGGTTTTTACTGATGACCAGAGTTGCTCAATCCTCACTTAATGGGGGCTGCAGACTGAGGGCTGAGCAGAACCCGCTGTCCCGTTCTGTAGTTATTGGTAAAGACAGACCTAGGATATCACCATGGGAGGGACTGGATGCGACCCAGTGGGTGGGTGTGGTCGCTGTGGACGGAAGATCAAAAGATCAAAACACCAGGGGGTTATAAACGGAAATTTCCAAGAATTAAGTCAGGAGAGAATCTCAATCCTAAGGGAGGATGATAGTGATGCAGGAACTAGAAACATTGAGATGTGTAGGGTAAAGAAGGGTCCAGCAGTGACAGCAAAAATGAGGAGTTACAAGTGTTATCCTTTTATGACATGATCTTCAAAGCTGGCAGGTTTCGGAGAAAAGAGAAGGAGAATGGTCTAAAAGTGGAAAGGAGGAAGAAGAAAGGTATCTACCCCATCTCCAAGTTGAACAGTACAAGTATGGTAGGAGAAAGTGTTTCTTGAAAGTGTTACGGGGAAGTAGTATCTTCATGAGTTCCGGGCTTTTGTTCTACAAAGAAGGTGAAAGGAACATTTAGGAACGAGGCTGACAACATGCAGGATTTTGCTAATAACGGATGATGAGCTTTGAAGGGCACAGTGGAAGGGCTTCTGGAGTTAGAGGTGGAGAGAGGTCGGGAAAAGGAAAAAGAAAAGGGACCATGTGGTCTGACAGGGCTGGGGACTGGAAGATGGATGAGGAATGACAGGAAGTCTAGGGCTTTTAGTGTTGACTAGCAAGGAGGGAAAAAAAGGCATAATGAGTTTGGTTATCCAGAATCAAGGCAGAGTGTGTGTTAGTGATAGAACAGTGCATTTCAGGAGCTCTCTCTTTATCCCTGATAAGGGCTATGAGGTCTACAGGAGAAGAGCCCTTTTCCACTTGTAATCTCTGCTGGAAGAGGAGGTGTGTGTTGTCTGTCTCGACCCTTATGGATGGAAGAGAAACTTCGGGGGAAGCCTGACATATTCCATACAACCAGACCTTTGCAGTCCTGATGACACGGATAGAAGTCTTATGTAGGCAAGGCCTTGTTCCAGTGCTCTGGTCCATTTAACACTGGGATATTACACTCTAGTGCCAGAATGGTCCAGAATTTGAGTTTTTTGGTTTTTGTTTTTGTTTTTTTTTTTTTTTTTTTTTAATTTGCAGGGACATAAAATATTTAATGGATGAAGAATCTAAGAAAACTTCAAGTTCAACTCCTCAGTTTCACAAGACAAAACTGAGGCTGAGGAGGTTTGAGAGCCTCTGCTGAGTTTTTTTCTAACGATAATGAGGATTATAACTCCGATACTCTGACATCTAAGTACCAACCACACTGTGCTGATGCTTAGATGTTCATAGTTTTAATTAGAAAACAAAACAAAACAAATCTTTCCCACTCAGAAAATATACAGATTCTTTACTGCTCAAATTAAAAGTTTTCTTTTAAAACTTGTGTCTTGAGAACAGGAATAAAGAGTTTGCTGTGATTCAAGAATTTTTTCACAACATATGAAAAGCCATTCATCCCATGGACAACATTAGCATGTGTCTAAGAGGATATTCTTCCAAGGCACAGAGGCTGAGAGCAGAGTGTGAAGTTGAGGTTTCTATGGAGACTGTACCTTAACAAGGTCTGTTAAATTGCTGAGGGTAAAAGTAAAACCTCTCTTTCAATATCCCTGGAGGTATAAAACACATTAGGCAGTCAGGACTCCTGCATTTTACATCTGTCTCTTCAGTCGATGGTTTTTGAACTCTCCTTTGAGGACCTCTTTCTTGGGTGACTTGGAGCTGTAGACCACCTATTCAGAACAATGGATAGCCCTTAACTGGCATACTATTATACACCTGATGCATCGGGATGGTTATACGGTTGATGCTTTCATGTTAGAATGTTACAATGCTTTCTTTGAAGATACTGTAGTTTAAACTTATCTGCTCCTTTTCGGGAGGGATGCAAACATATGGCGGTAAAGAGGGATACAGGTTACTCAAGAATATAAGGATTATAAAGAATCAGGTGGAAATATTTATGTGTGCTACACTTTATTTTTTGTTGTTTTTTAAAAAATGTTTATGAGAGAGAGAGAGAGAGAGAGAGAGAGAGAGAGCGCACATGAGCAGGGGAGGGGCAGAAAGAGGGGGAGACAGAGGATCCAAAGCAAGGTCTGCGCTGACAGCTCGAACTCATGAACAGTGAGATCATGACCTGAGCCGAAGTCAGGTGCTTAACTGACTGAGCCACCCAGGCGCCCCTGTGTGCCACATTTTAAATAATAGCTTTATTTACATATATTTCACACACCATCAAATTCACCTACTTAAAGTATAAAATTTGTGTATTACTTTATTCATATTTAGTATATGTAATATATGATATATTAAAGATTTGTGCAGTGATCACCACTACCTAATATCAGAACATTTTTATCAGCCCCAATAGAAACCTCATATCCATTAATCATCACTCTCCATATACTCTTTCTCCCAGGCTCTGGTAACCATGGAACTTTTATCTCTATAGATTTTCCTATTCTGGACACTTCAGAGAAATGCAGTTATTCAATAGATGGCCTTTTGTGACTGGTTGCTTCCATTCCACATGATTTTTTTCAAGGTGCATTCGGGTTGTAACATGTATCAGTATTTCATTCCTTCTTATAACTGAATAATATTCCATTATGGGGATCTACCACTTTTGTTTATCCATTCATCATCTATTGGGCATTTGGATTGCTTCTACCTTTTGGCTATTGTAAGTACTGCTGTTATGAACACTGCACAAATTTCTGTTTGAATGCCTGCTTTCACTTCTTTTGGTGTATGTAACTAGGAGCAATCTTGTCAGAGGATTAAAATGTTTATGGAACTAATCTGTCACTAATTTGACGTACAGAAATTCTTCTGTCGCCTTCGCCAGGGACATGTATCATGCTTTCAGGCATAAATGTTTTGAAATTTGCATTTTATGCTCTGCCATTTTTCAAATAGAAAATCTTTTTGTGGAAAACAATGATATACTTTTATTACAGTATATGGTACATGTCTAATGATGCTCTTTAAATGAACTAAATGCACTTTTCAGTTTATCTTTTTTTAGCCTGCACGTTTACTTTCTAATTTAAAATTTGCATCTCTACTATATTTGTGATAGATATAAAAGGACTTACACATTAGCCTGTGCATTAACCTCAGAAGGGTGACATAGTTTCATATTTTTCTTTTATCAACTGATTGCTTTAACTTTAAGGGAAATCCAGATGGGAATTTGCATGGGAGGCATTTGTCTTTATGGAAAACTCTGTGGAGATTTACTTTCTTGGTGGGTGATATATCTGAATGATACTTTTGAGTCTAGTCTTTGATGGATAGAAAATGAATACGCATATATATACAATGTCAAGAAGCTAAACGTCTCACTTAGGTCATTTGCAGAAGCAATCGGTCCTATTTTAGTGGAAATATCATGAAAAAATGGAATCCTTCCAATGTTCTCCACTCTCTCAAAATCTTCGAGACTCAAAATTCAAGTCACAGAATTTCTATAATATGACCAAAACTCAGAGTCATTTTATATTAATGTGGTGAGACATAAACCAGATGTCCTTCTAACGCATGCATAGAGGGCACGTGTTGCTTGGATTCAGACAGATGTAAAATAAGAGAAACATTTCAATCATTGAACTGGCACCATGCTCTACCAGAAGTCTCGTATGAAACTTTTTTTTTTTTTTTTGGATTGGACTTTGTGCCATCCTCAAAGTAGACTATGACTTAATAGCACTCAAAGCAGATGATTATTTAGGTATTTAATAGTTGTTTAACCCAATTAAAAAGCCAATTGGTTGGGGGTCTGTTTTTTTCTTCAAATTTTCAGTTGATTGTTAAGGCATTATATAATCCCAGCATGATTGGCAAAAGCCACTGGGAAAACATCCTAGGAAAGGAAAAGATGTTAATGCTTAATGCCTTAACTTATTAAATTATATAACAAGCTTGTATGAAAATGCCTCAGATAGAGCATTGATTTACCTTCCCCCCCACCCCAGCTCCCTCATTTAATGGCTTCTGTGGTGAAGGTTAAGCTTCTTAACAGCAAAGACAGCAAACACAGAAATGCCACTTCACCTGGCTTAACACTCAGCTCGGCCACTAATTACTTGTGTGATGCTGGCCAAGTCACTGCATCTCTTTATTTTCAGTTTCTTCTCATGTACAAAGGTGATAATGGTGGTTACCTCATAGAATTGATACGAAGGTTAGATGAAATAATATATGTCCAATATTTTACGCTGTGCCTGGCATATAATGCACGCTATACGTGCTTGCCAATATTATTGTTAGTAAATCATTTTATAAGACACAGCATATTAGAGATTTTAAGAATAATTTATTATTTATCGTCGTTAAAGAGTATCTTTATTTTTGCTTTTGCTTCAAAGATCTGTTCACCATTAATTCAGAAAATAAACACTTTTTTTTGAACTTCTTCTGAGCCTTTTGCAGAATGGAAGCATCTGGGACACTTTCACTAAATCACTCATCAGAAGGTCCATTACCATTAGTTGAACTAATGGCTACTTACACCATTAGCTTAAATCAACTAATGGGCAGCAGCAATTTCCTCGGCTTTTTAATCTTTTTTTATGAGGGACGTTTTTTCCTACTTGGACACTTGTTTTGGTTTAAGTCTAGATGAGTTCCTTAGGATGTCTTTCTCTATATATGTATTTAAAAACATCTTGACAAATACTCATACATTTCCTGCGCTAGATTCAGTGCATATCTTTTTAAAGCCTAAAAGCCATGAAGCAAAGAACAGAAGAAGGACAACTAAACTCTTGAAGGTGGGGGTGGATTCAGGGTGCGCGTGTGCAGCCCTTCTCTGCTTGTCTGGGGAAGTACCAGCTTTTATTTCCAAGTTCCCACCCTATTGTCAACCAATACTCATATAAAATCCAGTACTCATATAAAATCAACCAATACTCATATTGTCAACCAATACTCATATAAAATCCAGTAAAATTAAACATCTAGGAAAAATGATTATGCCGTTAGATGACATGGTGATCTCAAAGTGCTGTAAAAGTTTTGAAGCCTCTGATTATAAATCCTATATGCACCTTGAAATGGAGTAGTAACCCTAGAATAGTAGCACTGATACACAGTGTATTCAAAAAGGCATGTTTATGAGGGCGATTTTATTGTATTTTGAGAGAGATAGCGAGTGTGGAAGGGGCAGAAGGAGAGAGGGAGAGAGAGAATTCCAATCAGGCTTTGCGCTGGCAGCATAGAGCCCAACGTGAGGCTCGAACTCACAAATTGTAAGATCTTGACCTGAGCTGAAACCAAGAGTCAGACGCTTAACTGACTGAGCCACCCAGGTGCCCCTAGGGTGATTTCAGAACATCAGAATTGGTTTCCTAAATGAGTGGCAAGACATTTCCACCAGCCTTCAGCAGAACTGACTTTGTACAACTTACTTATTTCTCATTCAGTATTTAAATTTAATTTGCAATCGAATCCATAATAACAGAAAACAGATCAGTGGGGTAGGAGGGTATGGATTGCAAGGCCACAAGGAACTTTGGGGTGCTAGAAATGTTCAAGTCTTGTTTGTGCGTGTGAACATAAATTCATTTTCTAAACTCTTTGTATGCTTATAATGAGTGTATTTTATTGAATGTAAGTTATATCTCAATAAAGTTGATTAGAAATACAGATTTTACAAAGTACGTTTTTTACTTTGGGAAGAGTGAAGAAATTGAGGAATATCCCTAGTTCTCTCCTGACCTCTTTAAGATAAGTTACTGCAGACACACATCCCTTTCACTCTGCTCCACACCAGAATCCCGTCACCCACTGTGCACCAAGTGACACTCCCGGTGCAAAGAACATTATGTAGTTCAAAGCTCCTCCAACTTTGTATTCATTGCCTCATCTTTCCTGGTTGGCTAGCAAAGTCCTTTCCATTTTCCCAGAAGTCATGTCTTTAAACAAAAAGATTCGGTTGCTGGAGGGGAGGTGGGTGGGGGATGGGTTAAATGGGTGATGAGCATTAAGGAGGGCACTTTCTGGGATAAGCACTGGGTGTCATATATAAGGGATAAACCATTGGGTTCTACTCCTGAAGACAAGATTACCCTATATGTTAACCAGCTTGAATTTAAATTAACACACACACACACACACACACACACACACACACACACCCTAAGATATTTTGCAAGAGACTTTGGAATTCTTTTTGAACTTATGCTCACCACAAGTGTAGCTACTACCTGTCACCATACAACACTATTACAACACCACTGGCTCTATTCCCTATGATGTACCTTCTATTCCTGTGAGATATTCATTCCATAACTGGAAGCTTGTATCTCCCAGTCCCCTTCTTCCATTTTGCCCATCCTCTCCTCTGGTAACCACCAGTTTGTTCTCTGTAATTATGGGTCTGTTTCTGCTACACCTGAAATTATTGTTAACATTGTGTGTCAACTCTACTTCAGTTAAAAAAATATGTAAACTTGAAATCAATCTACACAAGAAAATCACAGAATGAATATATGAAATCCCTCCATAGTGTTTATATTACAGACACACTCATGATTTCATTACTAGCAATAAAACTCTTTTAAATCCAAGTTGAGAATAATGAGTGATTACTCAAGGAAGGCTAAGGATACATTTTTTTTCTGCCATAATTACAAAGCAGGTAATTCCACACTATGCATTGAAGGAAAAGTCTTTCAACCAAAAGCAATGTATCATGGATTGCCTAGAGCCTCAGATTAGATGGGAAAGTCATCTTTCCTCCAAATTCCTTATGGGAGTACACATTTGAAGTTGCCATTTCCTACCTTTCTGTCTCTGTCCGTCTGTCCATCTATCTTTCCATTTCCCTGTCGGCTATATAGGCAGGAGAGAATAATTTTCTTCATATCCTTGGGCATGTTTCACTAGTCGCAACAATGACATTTCATACTAAAAACAGTATTTGCTTTTTCCCTGATTAGGTTTATTGCATAGAAAAGTGTGAGAAAAAATTAATTTCACTCAATCCACAATACAGAGATAACTAGCATTAATGTCATAGTGTATATATTTTCATTTTCCCCCATTGACCACATATACACATGTAAAGCAGACACTTGATGCTAGAATGTTTTTAGGCATAGATGCAATTGGCTTGAATATTTACCCAAATTCATACTATTATATATTGATAGTGAAATGTTTAATCTAGTCCATTATCTACTTTATTTGACTTGATTTTTAAAGCACAATTAAACAAACATAAAGTTTTATTTTCTCCACAAAGAACTTTGAAATGAAACGCAAAAAGAAAATAAAGATGAGATTATGGAATGATCAGCTGTATACAGTATGCAACAATAGAGTCAAAAAGTGAGAGGAAGGTTTGTTGGTACTTGGGACTAACCCACCTAGAATAATCCCCCCAAAAGTAGAAGAAATATGAAAAACATCTATTTACACCATTGTAAGAACTAATCAGATTGGGAGAAATTACTAGAGAAAAGAAGAACCCAGAGATAAGCTCACTACTCAAAGTTACTTTTTTTTTGCGAACAGAGATGAAATTTTCTCATGATGGTGGAATAGAAGTCAATTACAGGGCACTTCTGGTGGGGAATCAGATAACCTACTTTCCTTCCTCCCCACTCTAGGCACATACACATTAAACCAGGTTTTTGAAGGGCTGGGTAACAGGGTAACAGTGAGCCAGAAATAAAACATCCCTCACCCTGACTTATGGTTCTAGTCTTCATTATGAGAATCTCGGTCTTTCAACTTATGCTACTCCTAAAGTGTAAGCCTCTTGGTTGCTGGCAAGGAAAATAAACAAAGAAACAAAAAAACAAAACCAAAAACAAAACAAACAGACAAAAAACCCGACAAAACATCTGGGAGGAAGATATCTTATCCTAGGCCTCAAATTATTTCTAAAAATAAAATTTAAAAATGCTATGCTATGACATAGTTAGAGGTATCTAGCTGTACAAAGAATCAAGACGCTATGAGTAATAATCTGCATAAATGAAGTAATAATCCCTCCAAATTTCAAATATAGGAATTATTAGATACATATTATAAAACAATAATGCCTTCTATGCTTAGGTATATAAAAGTAATGCTTGAAAATATCTACAAATGACAGAAAGGTATAAACAGTGACAGTACATTTGAAAATGGAATCAAGAACTCAGTGGACAGGTTAACAGCAGAGTAGGCAGAGCAGAAAACAGAATGAATGAACTGGAAGGTAGATTACAAGAAATTATCCAGAATGAAGTATATAGAAATTTTAAAAACATTGAAATACAGAAAAGAAGGTAAGAGATGTATAGAATAGAGAGAGAAAGTTTAAACATGGGTCCCAGAAAGAGAGGAGAGAAAAGATAATAGGCGGCAATTTTTAAAATCAATCCATGAATTAACAAACAACAAACCCCCAAACCGTAAGTAGAATAAAACAAACAAACAAACGTGAAGCCACACTGTAATAAAATGATAAGGAAATAAGGTGAAACAGCCTTTTTTTTTTTTTTTTTAAATGTTTCAGCTTTGAGACAGAGCACGAGCTGGGGAGGGGCAGAGAGAGAGGGACAGAGGATCTGAAGTGGGGTCCACACTGACAGCAGCAAGCCCTATGTGAGGCTCGAACTCACAAACTGGGAGATCATGACCTGAGCCAAAGTCAGACACTCAACTGACTGAGCCACCCAGGCACCCCTAAGGTGAAACAATCTTAAAAGTATCCAGAAAATAGATTGGGCCAGCAGACCTGTACTACATGAAAATGGTCCTAGATGAAACTCTGAGATGCAAGAAAGAATGAAGACTAAGAAAGTGCTAAAATTGTGTGTAAATCTAAAAAAACAAAACAAAAAACAAACATTTTAGACCACTTTATTTTAAATGTGATCAATCTTTAGTCTACATTGTCAGTGAAGAAACAATCATTGTGTGTTAGGTTTCTTTGTTGAAAACGGTAAACACAAGTTCTAGATATCTTAAGCCAAAAAAAAAAAAAAAAAGGAATTTATTAGTAGATACCAGAAACTCAGTTTGAATGAGAAATGTTGGACAAAGAATATGAAGACCTAACAGTATGCTGTATAGTCTCATTCATACAGCAGGTGCCAACTCAATGAATCAGACTCCCAGCTACTCCCCCCTTGCTTCAGTCACTTCAGTTTCACCCACAGAATACAATTTGCCACAAGGCCAGACAGGTGGGGAACCAGCAGCTTGGGTTTCTACAATGGTAAGTGGCTACTTCTTTCCCAGCCTCTATAGTGAAAAGTTCCGCAGAGGAGTTAGGGATGCTGGCAGAACTGGGTGCTTGGGTGCGAGAGAGCCCAAAACTGACCAATGCCAACTTCAGACTTCACCTTTGCCCCCCCGCCCCCCAGCATCCATACACACCACCTTTATGTATTTATGCTTTAAAATAAAACTACTTCCACGAAACAGAGTGAGACTGCTTCTCACACAACTAAAGGGAGATGACCCAAAGTCTAGTCCGATCCTGCAGGCAGGTCTAAGAGATGCCATGACAATTACCAGTGATTACGGACAAGATTAAAAAAAACAAAAAACTGGGACATTAACTACTTGCAATACATCATATATTGAAAGGTTGGGGAAAGAGGAGAGGAATTGTCTTTGCTCAGGCTGCTAAAACATAATACAATAAATACTATCTCTATGCCATTAAATTCCACAGTGGAGAATTCCTGAGGAGGATATCAGAAGTGGGTGGCAGAGAAGGAAGTCTGGTTAGAATGGGTATTTAAGAACATGCTAAATGTATACAGACAACTGATCTGTTTCTGCTGAAAATCCAAACTCAAATTTCAGGGGTTTAACACCACAAAGTGTATTTATCAGTCACATAACAATCTAGTGTGTCTGTTCTTGGCTGGTGAGTGGCTTTCCTACATTTGGCAATTCAGAGTTCCAGCCTCCTTCCAATCATACGGTCCACTACCCCACAGTGCTACATAACCCTCTGTTTCCAGCCAGTCTTAGGGAAATTGAAAGAAGGCACATCTGCTTTTTAAAATTCTTTGGCTCAGAAGAGTCACACGCATCATTTTCATTCATATTCCACTTGTGAGTTATACCTTGGTGCCATTAGTTATGCCTTGCCCTTGTTGGGGGGGTGGACTGCTACTTCCAATTGGCAAATTCAGGCCATGAAAAGGGGCAAAGCACTGTCGTGCAGGTCAGCTGTCTCTGTTACAATTGATTGCTGGCTTCTGTGTCTGCCTAGACATGGTTCTACATGCCACCCTATTACCTGATGGAGTGCTGCTGAGCGTGTTCAACTTTAGGGCAAGATGGATCCATTAATGTGCAGTTCATGGTGAACATCTTGGCTATAAATTATTTACGATCCAGTGGATGGTCATTTGATATCCACCGAAGCAAATCGTCAAGCCATGAACTACTCTCAAAAGACTAATTATTTGCTGAAACCTGGTGGTGCTTGAAACACAGTCTTAGAGGACAAATATTATTGGTGCCTGTCATAGGCTCTATATAACTTTGTGATTTCTATGGAGAATTTAGGTGATTTTGTATCTGCTGAGTGAGGATGGAAAATTAGGATGAAAATGGAGTGTCAACTTTCACTGCAATTTGGACCAGATACATTTCTTCTTTTGCTCTGGGCCCACTCAAATTTTTGAGGCCAGAATATGTTTTGTGTCATACAGAATATGTTTTGTGTCATAGACTCTGGGTCTGGAGTTCTCTCCTGTCCAGCAAGAGAGCAGGACAGGACGCAGGATTAAAATGAGAGAGAGGCTAATGTCTGGGAGGAGACAAGAGCCCCGAGTAAGGGTCTTTGCTCTGTTTTTATTAGGATCAGAAGGCTCACAAGCATGATGGGTGTGCACAAAGAGACAACGAAACCATGAACATTAACCCATGGGCGTGAGGGAAAGGGCTTTGGGAGATACGCGGTGTTAGGGGTTTGGGTCAATACAAAACAGTCTTGGCACTGGGCTGTGGGGTGGAAGGTTGTTTACAGCAGACATGAGGCACCACCTCTGTTTACCTAAACTGACTGAGGGGATGAGAAAGACAGGGCATGCTACCTCAGGGTCAATAAGGCAACTTTCTTTTGCTAATTAGCTCTGCTCTGGGCAACTTCACCCTCCTGTGGTCTCCAGCCCTGTTTATCTGTTTATCTAATTTGGTCCTTCCTTCATGTGAAAGCAGCATTCTGCTATTCTACTAACGTGGGGGGCATTTCTGCCCTGAATACCTACTCTTATTTACCTAATCTTGGATGTTTTCATCCTGAGATTTCCTATTCCAATACCTTTGTCCTATCCTGGGGGCCTTTAGCCCTGTTTACCTAATCTTGTTTACCCCAATTTGGGTGTGTTCATTCTGTGGTTTTCTAATTCTTTATGCCCCTTGGTGCGGGCTCAGGGAGTTCCTAAGCTTATTCCCCACAGTTTTGCTATCTTTAAAATCCCAAAAGATCATAGTTTCCTTAATGTGAAGGAGCCTGAAGTATAACATTTCATTTCCTGTTTTCTTTTAAGTAAATAACTTAAAAATTTTTTTTTAACGTTTATTTATTTCTGAATGACAGAGAGAGACAGAGCACGAGCGAGGGAGGAGCAGACAGAGAGGAAGACACAGAATCTGAAGCAGGCTCCAGGCTCTGAGCTGTTAGCACAGAGCCCAATGCGGGGCTCGAACCCACGAAGAGTGATATCATGACCTAAGCCGAAGTCAGACGCCTAACCTACTGAGCCACCCAGGTGCTCCTAAGTAAATAACTTTTTGAAGTATAATTTATATGCCATAATATTCACTCATTTTGAGTTATCAATTCAATGGATTTTAGTAAACTTGGAATTTTACAATCATCACCATGATCTCTTTTTTTTTAATTAAAAAAAATTTTTTTAAATGTTTACTTATTTTTGAGAGAGAGACAGAGCGCCAGCAGGAGAAGGTCAGAGAGAGAGGGAGACACAGAATCCGAAGCAGGCTCCAGATTCTGAGCTGTCAGCACAGAGCCCAAAGCAGGGTTTGAACCCATGAACCATGAGATCATGACCTGAGCTGAAGTCAGGCATTTCATCCACTGAGCCACCCAGTGTGTCCCATACCATGATCTCATTTTAAAATATTTTTTATCCTAGGGGCGTATGGGTAGCTAGGTCAGTTAAATGTCTGACTTCAGCTCAGGTCATGATCTCACGGCTCCTGAGTTGGAACCCCGCATCAGGCTCTGTGCTAACAGCTCAGAGCCTGAAGTCTGTGTCAGGTTCTGTGTCTCCCTCTCTCTTTGCCCCTCCCCTGCTCACGCTCTGGCTCTTTCTCTCAAAAATAAATAAACGTGAAACAATTTAAAAATATTGTTTTATCCTAAAAAGAAACCTCATGTGCACTTTCTTTTACTTTGAGGGGAGAGGGTGGTCTGCGTGCTACATCAGGGTTTTTTAATCCTGGCACCACTGGCATTTGGGGTCAGATAATTCTTGTTGGGGGGGGGGCTGTCTGGTGCAATATAAGATGCTTAGCAGCATTTCTGGCCTCTATACATGAGATGATAGTAGCACTGTTTCTCTCCGTTGTGACAAATGTCCCCCGGAAGTGGGGGAGAATCACCCCAAGTTGACAACTACTGCCCTAGATTAAAATATAAATGAGATGGCTACTTCTTGTATCATATGGATTTATTCTATACTCCCAGCATCCGTAAGGCATCTAGGATTCCTGCTACTATACATATCCCAAGTCCCATCAGCTTACTGTTACCAACGTAGGAGGCCAGTGTTATGTTCTATGTAACAGTGCAAAGATCCAAAGATCCTGTGGAATTAATTGTATCTTAGAAGCTGTCTATAATGGTTTACTGCTGCCCTTGTCGGGTGAAAGAAAACTTTCGAAACTTCTATATTCAGTGAAAAAGAAAAGAGAACGTTTGCCAGATAAAATGCTGTATACCAAGTGCCAGGGTCTGTGTAGATTTGCTTCAGTGAGATAAAATCTGAAATATCAGCTTTCATTTCTGTCATCACCTGATTAAATTTACGATAATTCGATGTCATCCATCTTTGGTGTTATTATACTAGAGAATTAAACAGAAGATATGAGAAAAATCACCACCTGTAAATTTTTGTGTTGTTAATGTTGTTCTTATCCTTATGATTATCATGGGAGTATATAACTGTTAGGAACAAGGAGTTCTGGAGACTTCCATTTGGCCCTTTCTACCATGATAATACTGATCAAGGAGTCAAGGTGGGAATTCTGACAATTTTTAAGGACATCTATTCAAAATATATAACACTTAATGGATTTAATGCAGAGTTCTTCTTGAAGAGTATCCAGTCTTCTCTTTATCAAGGAACTCTTTGTTTATGAAATAATCAACATCTAGAGATTGAACAATGATTACAATTCTTTACTGTGCTTGCTGAAGAGAGGCTTGTTTCCTAGATCTGGGCTTTTTTTCCATGCAAACAAAGAAGGATCTATTTCCTTGAGAGCCCATTGACTACAACGCACACTTTAGAAATAATGTCTATATCAGGTAGGGTTTTTGGATGCAATCAACAGAAATCTCTTAGCAAAAAAAGAGATGTATCAGTATACTATTGGAGGAGCTCACAACATTGATGGGGGGGGGGGCGGTGGACCAAGGGCATGGAAAGCAAGCTGGGATTAGGAAACCCAGTTGGCTGGACAGGAGGGATGACAGTTTGTGGAGACAGGGACAGTGATGTCAGGATCCACCATGGTTCATGATTACATACATAAGTAGGTCCACTCACAGCTGATTACTCTTAGCATGTATTCACTGCTTTTGATTCCAGCAGACCTTGAAACATAGAAAATAACTTAAATGTACATATGTCCTGCAAAATATTTGAAGAGTTTTATTAAAAGTAGTTTTCATTACCTCTAAAAAGAGTTTTTATATTCCAAATATTCAGTCTAGGAGACAGAGGCACCTGAGAGTAGACATGAATAATTACCCAATCTTCAAGCATGACCTTCTTTGAGCCATTTAGCAGTATTCCCAAGGAAAGAAATGAGTGTAATTGGGACACTAGATACATTGACATCTGCTACACAACCAACCCGAAAGGTCATGTCTTGTCTAAAGCATCTTAAAACACCTGAGGGATAATTTCCTGGTTTAGAATTAGAGAAATTAATTAGGACAAATGCTCTTATTAATTTGGAAACAAAGTTGAGTTATTTGAAGATGTAAAACTAGATAAATACCTTTGGGAAAACATCTATGAACTGGCCGAGTTCTGTACTCAGTAAAGAGGGGATGACTATTTGAATAAAGAATGTGTTCAGAGTGCAGATTTGGGGATTGAATGGAGGATGGTACGAAGTATGAAGGGGCATATGCTATAGGTCATACAGAAGAAAATAACAAAGTCACAACCAAACAAACAAGCCAACAAAAGCAACACAATCTGTTTTCCTTTTCTGTTGTTGAAGCTAGAAGGACAAATATTAACGGACTGGTTGATAAGGTCACGTGGTTTGACATGCCTTGCAAGCCTTCAGAGGACTTCCAGCTACATGAAAGGATTATCCACAGGCAGAGAAAATGCTGAAGAAAATTAACTGGTTGAATCATAAGGAACTCTATGTCAAAAAGGAAAGCTGCGTAAATCGTGGTTGGTGGGGAGCAATTATTAAGCAATTACTTCAATTTGCTGTAAGGAAAGCCGAAAAATATGAACTAGGCTTGGGCAATGAAAGCTAGAATTCTGTGTCCATCTGCCTTTCACTTGCTTGAGTCACATCTATTTGTCTTCATAGCCTCCGGGAAGAGAGACAGCACCCATTTCTTGGGAAGGTGGGGGGGGGCGGTGGTTGTGGTAGATGTTACTGTTTATCTTGGTGATGGTGGTGATGCTGTTTGGGGTGGTAGGGTCGTGGGGGAAGGTTTGAAAACCCCAAGATTATTTTCCTGCACTGCTAGACCAGATTCAAGACCAGTGGAGTGAGGGAAAAGTAACTGGGACCCCACAAACCAATCCAAATGGTGTTCCATAGTCCTGAAAACAGTCTTTCTCGAAGTTTTGTTCTATTAGATGCAGAGTCTGCCTTTGAAAATATCTAGGGTTCTTTCTAGGTTTCTGTTTCTTTACTAAGTGTATGGTTTAGTGAGGATGAATTATTTTATGCAGGAACACATTTTTTTCTTGTTTTGAATGAAACAAAACATCACGTAGTAAAACAAACTGCCAAGTTTTTCTTGTGCTATTTCAGACTCCACACCGACTTCCTGCCAACAGCAGGGGTCAGACAAAGAATAGCTGTATTTTTCTGGTTGAGCTCAAACCTCCATTGCCGTTGCTTTACTTTGGGTAAGGATTTAAAACTAAGTCATTTAAAAACAAAGAAGCCATATTATATGTACTGTGGGTATTTAGATACGAGTTTTTTAAGGCAGTCTTTTGAATCCTCATTTTTTATTGCTTTGGCATGCATTCACAATTTCTTCATACTGAAAAGTCTTTCCCAAAGGTTAAAAATCAAAGTAATAAAAAATATACGTTCAATACTTATTGCAAAGATTTTCCTGATAATATCACACAATGTAAGTCAAGTAATGTTTAAATATAAGTCTTAGAATCATATGAATAATAATTAGCAATCCACATTCTCTTTACCTAAACGTGCATTGCACCTTTTCTATGCTAATGGCCTCAATTCCTTTTCCTTTTCCTTATCATATTACTTAATGATGAAATCACAAGTACAGTAAGAATGGCACCTATGTTTTCCTACATTTTCAGAAACCACTGAAAACCAAGGAAGTGTAAATCACAATGAGGTAGAAAATTCTTTTTAAACTTCCTTGTTAACTGACTTTTTAAAAAAAAATTTTTTTAACGTTTATCCCTGAGACAGAGAGAGACAGAGAATGAATGGGGGAGGGTCAGAGAGAGGGAGACACAGAATCTGAAACAGGCTCCAGGCTCTGAGCTGTCAGCACAGAGCCCGACGCGGGGCTCGAACTCACGGACCCGCGAGATCATGACCTGAGCCGAAGTCGGCCGCCCAACCGACTGAGCCACCCAGGCGCCCCTCTTGTTAACTGACTTTAAGATGTAGGTTGTGCTGAACTTATGTGGGTATTTTTTATTTATTTAATTTTACAAATAAGTGATGCTTGCTTACTTATTTTAGAGTACCATACACAAAACCGCACTCACACAAACTGTATACACTGCAATAAGGAAACATCACAGTAAGTCCTTAATTGTTCCCTTGGTGGCCAAGATGAATTAATTCATTGCTAGTTACACTAGCTAATCCGAAGTAGTAGCAAGAGAAGAAAAATAGAAGAGAATGAAAGTGCACAGGAAAATAATTTTTAAAAAAATGAAACTATGGTTGGGTTTATTCCAAAGAGCAAATGAGGAGGTTCCACATCCCTATGCCCTCCACGAACAATGAGGCCAAATCGGGTCAAATTTAGGTGGAAGAAGTTTCTCTGCAGATAAAATGTACTTCTCACTTTAAATAAAAAGAAACTTTAGATTAAACAAAAACGTTTTTAAACATTTTTTTCTTGGATGCCTGAGCGGTTCAGTTGGCTCAGTGGCTGACTCTTGATTTTGGTTCAGGTTGTGATCGCAGGGTTGTGGGATCGAGCCCCCTGTTGGGCTCCAGTGCTGAGTGTGGAGACTGCTTGAGTCTCTCTCTCTCTCTCTCTCTCTCTCTCAGCCCTTCTCCCCTGCTTGCACACACACTCTCTCTCTAAAATAAAAAAAAAAAAAACAAAAAACCCACAAAACCACACTTTTTTCTTTAAAAAATACGTATCTATTTTCTTCAGTCAATTAGATTACGAATTTTTGGAGAGCAGTCATAAGTCATTTTATATTTTGCCAACATAGCACCACACACATGTACATCTTGAAGAAGACTGCAGTTCTCCAAAACAGAAGAAGAACAATTCAGAAAATATTCTTCAATTTCCAAAAACATCAGTTGACCAGTATGATCAACCATCTCTAAATTAGAGGATCTTTACCTGAAGAATCATTTGATAAGGAAGTGTCAAGTCATATGGAGGGAAGCTTTTCCTAATAAAGTTCTTGGGGTTGAGACAGTGTGAGCCCAGGGAGGAAGGATCTTCCCCACCAGTCCTCTAAGCTTGCACTGACCCAGCACTTGTAACTCCTGCCTCCTTCCCCTATCACTGAGGGTCACAGGCTCTGGCTGCTGTCTGTAGACAGTTTGGGTTATTTGACCTTTAATGGTTTTATTGTTTAAATTATCTATCATCTTTTTTTTTTTTTTTTTTTTTTTTTTTTTTTTTTTTTTTTTTTTTTTAATTCAAGTCTAGGGGATCTTTCCAGACCTAGATAGGTAGCATTCCTCCTCCTCTATGGAAAATGATGACTCTTCCCAGAACTCATTGAAAGGTCTGGGGTGGGGACTAAGAACAGGGCTGACATTCCCTCCTTTCTGAGGCTGTTGAATCAGAAGGAAAAAACCACTATCAGCTTTTGCTTTTGGGATGATCTCTCTCTTTTTTTTACCCTAATAGCAAGGTCATAATTTTAAAATGAAAAAAAAAAAAATGGCAGCCAAGAACACAGGTTTTTTTTTAGCACCTTATTCACACTTGTTATCCTTCTTTCCCCCAAAATGATAATGAGGTGAGACATTGTTATTGCTCTTGTTCCTGAGAAGTCCCTCCACCCAGGTCTCTGAGTCTCAGGGGCATCGTATCTCTCTGAATCACCAATGGCTTCACGCATGTCAGTCTGGACTGTTGCAGAAGATTCTCTTTTTCCAGACCTGACTCAATACAGGCAATTTTCCAGCTGGTTCTCTCAGTAAATGGGCTGGAGCATCGCACCCAAATAAGGAGTGATCACACCTGAACAAGGAATATATTCCATCCAAAATCTAAAGAGGCCCATGAAGTATCATACCCCTTTCTTGAATGCAGGACAGACCAGGTACAGCAACTTATCCTTCACCTTGGAAGAGTATCTTGAGTCCACCCCAACCAGAGCCCTACAACTTTGACTGAGGTAGAAGGTCTTTGGAATTTTGTAAGATTTATTGTCCTCTTTCTGACATGCAAACGTCTTATGAACATATCTAGAGTAGTTGCTGCTTCCTGCGCACCAGGTCTGACCACCCTAATGTCATCGATGTGATGGATCCGTGTGAAGTCTTATGGAAGGGAAAGGCAATCAAGTTCCCTGCAGACTAAATTATTATTGGGCCAATTTATGTGAACTAAATATAAGGCTGGAGAGTTTATATACTCCTGAGGTAGGATAGTGAAGGTATATTAGTGGCCTGGCAGCTAAAAGAAAATTGCTTCCGGGGATCATTACTATCAGCTATCAAGAAAAAAGCACTTGCCAGATTAATATTCTGCAAGTACCAAGGGATGTGTTAAATTGCTCAACAATGAAACCGCATGCCAAAACAGCAAGTGAGATTTGAGTTACTGTCTGTTTATCTTAGGATAATCCACAATCGTTCTCCAAGATCTATTTGTTTTCTGCACTGTTATAGCTTGCAGAGGACCCAGCTCAAGCCATATCTGGACTTCTGATCTGTAGGAACTGAGAGATAATAAATGTGTGTTGTTTGAAGCCATGAAGCTGTGGTAATTGAAACTAACAGCAAGAGAAAACCAGCAGTGGTGTTTGAGTTCTGTCCCGTCTGGTCCCCAAGACTTGTTCCTTCCCTATAAAGCTATACTGTACCAAAGAGTGTAGAACACTGCCTTAGATGGAGGCGCTCTGGGTCACATGCAGGTGGCCCAGGACACAGTGCTTGTAACAGGGCTGGATTGCAAACATCCCTCCATTGAAAATTTGATTAAACCACCTGAGGGGTTTGTAGAGAACCCAAAGCCTAGTTTAAGTAGTAGTTCTGCAGAAGCCACTGGTGTTAACCATGTTAAGGATGCCTGGAAAGCAGAGAAAGATCAAGATAAATGATCTTGCCTTCACAGCATAGAGACCTTTGGAAAATGAGAAGAGGATAGTGTCTATGGACCAGAGGGAGCTAAGTTAGAGCTAATCAGGGAGAGAATGATGAGGTGTTGATCACTTTAATGTTGATCAGTATGTTGATCACTTTAATCACAGTATGTTGATCACAATATGTTGATGTTTAATCACAATATGTTGATCACAAAGTGTTGATCACTTTAATGTTGATCAATATAAAAATGCAGATATTCAAAGCTTTCAGGGAGACGACAGAGGGTACTTCATGTGGCTTTTAATTGTAAATCTTGCTTTTTTGTGAGAAACATCTTAGAGACTGCAATGGGCATCATGAGCACAGGAATTCTTTTCATTGAACTTAAATCACAGAGAGTATTACACAACTTTGAAAAAGAAAGTGATCTGTTCATTATAAGAAATCTCCAGAAGACCAGAGCAAAAGTTATTCTTGCCGACTTGTAAATCGCTGGCATTAGATGGGGAATCAACGACAGGCATACTGGATTGCGCAGCCGTGAACCCCGGACAGGTGGATACGAGGTCCTGCAGGGTCCTTTTTTTTTTTTTTTTTTTTTTTTTTTTTTTTGCCTTCTCACACACACACACTATGGTGGTTTCAGCAGTGGTGTAAAAAGTGTTCTAACACGCAGCCTCCTGGGAGCAGGGCGTGTAGACTGCCACACTCGGAGGCCGGGAAAACCTGTGTGAGCCTCCACGTAGGCCACGGACACAAACTCAGACTGTGAGAATTAAAAAAAAAAAAAAATGACCTTGATGCCAGTGGCAAAACAACGTTAAACTCCTAACAGGCAAATTCCATATTCTTCTTGACGAGGGATAAAACTCAGTGAACATTTTATTAAAACAGGATGCTGCTTCATCATAATGTTTTCACAATGGGCCGAGTCACATCATCAACAGAAATTCTCTAAAAGATTTAAAAGAAAATGGGTAACTACAAGGAAAAGTCCTTTTCTCCTGCCAATATGGCCACAAGTAGGAAAGGAAGGTAAACTGTAAATGTACCTATAAATTCAGGAGGAATTTATCATCGTGTTTATAGAGAGTGGACCGCACCAAAAAACTCGGTGAGCTCAAGTATGTCAGAGTGGATCAGCTTGATCCTAAATGCCAAACAGGGGATCATCTGGGGGCCAGAGGATGAGAGCAGTGAGAGCACTTTCTAAGGAGTCTCTGCAGAGACTCTGAACACGTCAGGAGGTTTGGCACGGGAAAGGCTGTTCCAGTGAGCATCCCACGGGTATACCTTTAGCACTTCACAGGTATGTTTCCGTATCACAAGCGATGTGTAAAATTCACTTTGTTTCCATAGAGAACATAATCTGTTATTGCCATTTTTATATAAAACACTGAGGTGTGGGGGTCAGACAAAACTCTGGGGATCAGGGTGCTCCTTCTTACAATTCAGAGGTCCAAGTGGGTAACTTAAGGTCGCACTGGCATCAAAGGAAAACTGAGTCTTTTCTGTAATAAGGGAGAACTTTACCCCTCAGTTATGTCCTAGAACTACATAAAGCCATGAACAAAACAAGGCCCTTGAAAAACTCTAAGTGGAAAAGGTGACAACCACTTTTTTTTCAATTTTACGAAGCATGCTTCTTTTTATTGAAAAGGTGTTTTTTTTTTTTCTGCTAAAAACGTCAAACAAACACAAAAGCAGAGAGAATAGTCAAACGAAGCCCCATATGCATGGCACTCCAACAATTATAAATTCATGGCCAACCTTGTTTCATTTATAACACCACCTACTTTCCTCGCCCTCTGGATTATTTTGAAATAATTCCCAGACATATCATTCCATTGATGAATGTGAAACATGCTTTCAAAAATTGGTATCTGTATTTTAAGTCTCTCAAGGGGACCACTAAAGTCACTGAAATGTGAAGGTGAGCCAAGAGTCCAAAAAATGCAGGGCTTGGGTCATATTGCATGGTATAACCCTCCCATTCCGTAAACTTTTACACAAGTGAAATTGTATTAGATGTATTTCGAGGAAAGCCTAAAAGCGAAAAGCCAGAAACCCTAAAAAAAAGATTGGAGGATACTGCAAGGATATTTGTGGTTGATTGTGAGTGTCTCTGTGTGTGCACATGTTTCTATATTTATCCATTATCTATCTATCTATCTATCTATCTATCTATCTATCTATCATCTATCCAAAATTAGAATATTTTTGTGCTAGTGAAGAATACATCTCTTTTCTCTACACTTGCCACATTCCTAAGTTCTCTCTCATTCTTTCTTTTTTCACACACACACACACACACACACACACACAGAATAAGCGGAGAGGGGCAAAAAGAGGGACAGAGGGTCAGAAGCAGGCTGTGCACTGAGAGCAGAGAGCCCCATGTGGGGCTCGAACTCATGAACCGTGACATCATGACCTGAGCTGAAGTCGGATGCTTAACTGACTGAGCCACCCAGTTGCCCCCCTAGATATTCTTTCTAGCTCACTATCCATAAATACCCAAGCAAACCTCTGGATTAAGAAAGAAATGCAAATGGTGAGCAAGAGACCTGAGATTGCTAGAGGAACACAGAATTAGTTCAGTTGCCTCAATTTTTCTAGATCTCTTGGTTACTTGCTGTTGTTTGTGGGCTTGATAATAATTCATACAGTCATGTGGCCTCATGTCTCCATTCCTTTGTATTCTCTGTTCTACCAGGAAGCCCCACATTTGGTTCTTCCCCTAGGAAATCTGTCTTCCTCCAATAGGCCTCAGATCAGCACTTAGAATCACTCCAGACACCTCTAGTTTTTCCTGAATGTTATCATCAAATCATATCACCAAGTAGACCCTAAACACCTGTGGGCAGCCTACAGAGCCCATTGTTAAGAGCACAGCCTCCGGAGTCCAACAATCTGAGACTCAGATATCAGTTTTGCCATGTTTCATCTGTGCAACATTAGAGAGGTCCCTAAACTTTGCTGAGTTGTAGTTTGCTTATCTATAAAATGGAGATAACAACATCTATTTTAGGATTCGTATTTGGGTTGACTCAGATAATACAGGTTGGTATGCAAGTTGTCTTTGAATGCCAGCTACATAACAGAGTCCATGGACTCTAAGGCATATCTTTTTAAAGATTTTTTTTAATCTTTATTTATTTTTGAGAAAGAGAGAGAGTGTGAGCAGGGAGGAGTAGAGAGAAGGGGACACAGAATCCAAAGCAGGCTCCAGGCTCCGAGCTGTCAGCACAGAGCCCGGTGCGGGGCCTGAACCCGTGAACCATGAGATCATGACTTGAGCTGAAGACGGATGCTCAATCGACTGAGCCACCCAACCATCCCTCTAAGGCATATCTCTACACTTAACATCTCTGAAAGGGAGTCCTGAAGTCACTGTTTGACAGGTGGTAACTCTACGGAGTTGTCATTGTCTTTGCACACATCAACCAAAATTGGCAGAATGGAAGAAAACCCCATAAATAATATTGAAACAATCATTAGCCTTTAGTAATCAACAGTTATTAGTCTATTTGTACAAACTGTTTTAAGTGCTCTGTCACTGATACCACAGTATGTAGAAAAACACAGACATTGGTAACTCTGTGTTGAAATGTGATTCAGAATAGTTGTTTAGGAAATATGAAAAAGTCTTCAAAATGCTTTAACGAACTTATTTCACTTATGGTTTTTCTTTTAATGTATGCATAGAAGTACTATATGATAAAAAAAATCTACGTCTAACTAAATCTAAAAGGTGTATTTCAGTAAATATAATTAAAAACTCAAAAATAAAAAAGGAAATGTAGTGTTATAGTTTAATTCACAGCTTTTTTTCCTTGTAAGTGGTACAGAAAGTTATGTTACTTTTTAAATTGATAACACCTTAGATTTGTTCTGAAGTAAATAATAACTCCATCATTTAAGATTTCTCTCTAAGTAACAGAACATGTGTCTCACGGTGGCTTAAGCAGTCAGGGTATTTATCATGTTTTTAATAAGAAGTCCAGCAGTAGAAGGATTGTATGGCTGGTTTGGAAGCTCGAACACTCCATCAATGACCCAGCTCTTTTTGCCTTTTCTCTGTCATCCCTGGTGTGTTGCTTTTTATTTTCACGCTTGCAAGATGGCTGCTGTAGTTTCAGGCATCATAACTATATTCCTAACTAAGGTTCAGATTTGCTTATATCTCTTTGGAGAAAAGCGTTTGATATGGGCAATCACAGTTGTAGAAGAGCCTGCGGAAGTGTCTCACAGGACTTCTCATCTTTTAGTAAAAAAATTTTTTCCTAAGTTTATATGATTGCTACTCTTGCCTTTTATTTTTCATTATGAACTTTGGTATTTACTTGCATAGCTCTAGAAAAATGTCTCTCTTTTTTTTTCTTGATCAACTTAAATTTATAATTCAACTGAGGGAAAAAAGACATTAATATTTTTTATTTGTATTTTAGAGGGAGAGAGCATGAGAGCAGGGGAAAGGGGCAGAAGGAGAGAGAGAGAGAATCTGAATCTTAAGCAGGCTCTATGCTGAGCCTAGAGCCCGATGCAGGGCCTGATCCCATGACCCTGGGATCATGACCTGAGCTGAAATCAAGAGTCGGACGCTTAACCAACTGAGTCACCCGGGCATCCCGAGAAATGACATCTTTTTTTTTTTTTTTTTTCAACGTTTATTTATTTTTGGGACAGAGAGAGAGACAGAGCATGAACGGGGGAGGGGCAGAGAGAGAGGGAGACACAGAATCGGAAATAGGCTCCAGGCTCTGAGCCATCAGCCCAGAGCCTGACGCGGGGCTCGAACTCAAGGACCGCGAGATCGTGACCTGGCTGAAGTCGGACGCTTAACCGACTGCGCCACCCAGGCGCCCCGAGAAATGACATCTTAATGATGTATTCAGTTGTTCTCTCTCAAGAGCAAAGGATATCTTTCTCCTTGTTCAAGCCTTCTTTTGTCTTCTTTGGAAATGTTTCGAAGTTTTCCTTACATAAGTTTTACAAATTTCTTGTTCAGTTTTTTCTCAAGGATTTTATATTCTATTTTGCTTTGGAAACAGGGCTCCCTCCAATGTTCTATCTCCTAACTGGTTTTTGTTGGTGGATTGAAGGCTACTGATTCCTCTATGTTAATTTCCCATTCTTTACCACTTTTTACTGCTTTACCACTGAATTACTTTACTGAGTCTATATGAATTTTATTTTTAAAATAAGGCCAAAGAATTTCTTTCATTGCAAGTTACTATAGTTATATAATATTATGAGTTAAATAAGCTTTTGGAGGATAGTCCCATGGCAAAAACACAATTGCGCTTTAGGAAAAATGCATTTTCCCAACAGCCAAGTTCCAAAGAAACTTTTAGAACACTACCATATAGATGAACAACTGCAGGAGTAGTTTAGCTGTGAATACAAAAACTCAGAACATTTTTTTGTCGTTTAAAATATATGGCATATTTCCCAGTTCACTTATGTATTCATATTCTTTTATAGTATGAATTTAGCGCTATCCCTTTGAATGATTTTTAACTATAGTTTTGCTATTAAACAAGTACATGATCAGAATTACACTTGGAGTTTGATACATTTTCCTTTAAGGAATGACTTTCTCCATCTTTGCCGTTTCCAACGATACACTGAATGGTCTGTGCACTTAAACTTTTTTCTGAGTCTGTTGGTGTCTCTTTAATTTTTGCAATCAAAGAAACTGGGTAAATCACTTTGCTAAGGCAGCAACACTTGTTTAGTGCACAATAAATGGTAATCTAGAAGTTTTTAGATTTATTTTCTTCACAGACTGGTAAGATGTAATTTTCCTCAACTCAGCGTATTGATTTTATGGACCCTATCATAAAAGTCCCAAGCCTGGGAAGCGACTATTCAGTACCCCTGGCTCCGTAGAGAACCAACAAACTTCACACGAAGATACCCTGCAATTTTCTTCAGAAGCACATTTTAGTGTTTAATAGCCCATAAGGTTCTCAGAAATTTTTTCTTATATCCATATTAAATTACCAGTGGTGCAGAGGGGTTGAGTTTCAATCCTAAATCACTGGAATGAATTCCCTTTTCTAGGGAAACAGATATCCACATAGGATCTTCAAGAAGTGCTGTCTGTGTGAAATAAACTGAAAATATTACCCTTTTGGCCTGGAGCAAGAGATGTTCAATCAACCGCCCAGCTCCACAAAGTGTTTGCGCTGCAGTAAGCTGGACAATTGTCATCAGATGGTCTTAGACATAACCCTCTCGGACTCTCATGAGTAACACTCACCCCAGGACGGAAACTGGCCGCACAAAATGAACTACGATGCGGAGTCAGACAGGTTGCAGCCGCGCTGGCAGCTGGTGGGTTACGCACACAGACGCACTCCAGCCCATCTCAGCGGACACACCGTGTCCGAGCAGATGAGGACGGGCTGAGCCAAGCTCCCGGTTAGTGTCTGTGCCACCTGAGCCGAGACTCCCCTACCAGGTGTGGTGCTTCCCCCAGCACTACTGGGGGTCATTGCTGGGGCAAGACCTCCTTTTCTTTTTTGGCTGTTTTTTTTGCTTTTTCTGGTTTGCCTGGTGTTTGACTTTGACACGTTTGAGGACTTCTGATTGTGGATAGTCTCATGTTTACAGGAACGGGCAGAAACTCTCGCGACTGGATAGCATGATGGTTCAGGGACGAATGCCATTCATCCGCTCCGACGAAGCGGCAGGAATGACAGACAACACATGGGACAGCTGCCGGGAGGTCCTCCTGAGCATGTGGCAGACTACTTGTGAGCAGTAAACAAATTGTATTGTCTTAAACCACTAAGATTTTTTTAAATTTTTTTTTAACGTTTATTTATTTTTGAGACAGAGAGAGAGCATGAACAGGGGAGGGGCAGAGAGAGAGGGAGACACAGAATCTGAAACAGGCTCCAGGCTCTGAGCTGTCAGCACAGAGCCCGACGTGGGGCTTGAACTCACGGACCATGAGATCATGACCTGAGCTGAAGTCGGATGCTTAACCGACTGAGCCACCCAGGCGCCCCAAACCACTAAGATTTTTAAGTTTCTTTTTTAAACCACTGTATACCTAGCCTCTCCTGGCCAACACAATTTTGAATCACAATTTGAAAGTGTTGCATTCTGCTTTTCTAATTTAACACTAGCATTTCCCACATTGTGCAAGATTTTAAAATAATTACCCATTCAAAACTGGGGTAACAAGCCCTTAAGGAAGGGCGCCTGGGTGGCTCAGTTGGTTGAGCGTCCGACTTTGGTTCAGGTCATGATCTCTCGGTTTGTGAGTTTGAGCCCCATGTGGGGCTCTGTGCTGACAGCTCGGAGTCTGGAACCTGCTTCCATTCCATGTCTCCCTCTCTCTCTGCCCCTCGCCCGCTCATGCTCTCTTTGTGTCTCTCAAAAATAAATAAACATTTAAAAAATTGGGGGAAAAAAGCCCCCAAGGAGATGTATCTTCATTTACTTAACTAATCCTTTATGATCAATTATTTAGACACCCCCCTTTTAATATAAACAATGTTGAAGATGGATTAATAGAATTTCTTCAGATTATTTTCCAAGAGTCAGCTACTGATTTCTTTATCAAATTATAAATTAATGTACGTCTTCTTAGTCTCAAACCATGCAAAAGGTTTGAGCATTTTATAGCGGACCACGCTGAGGCCAATACACTGCATAACAGATGATCTTGACAGTGGTTGTAAGTGTATCGTTGAAGATAACAGAAGAGATAGGTCTACACAGCACTGTGCTCCAGTCTACCTCGGACTAAGTCACTAGCCTTGCTTTCTGGCCAGAGAGGCCCTAGCTAGTGCTGCTCTCTAGGGTATGGCCTCGCTGTCACCGCAGCAGTCCTCACCGGCTGGAGAACCGGGCAAGTTCCATGGCTGGTGGCTCCTAACCCCGCTGGTACTCAAGCTCTCAAGTGCCGGGACAGAGCACTCAGCAGGGCTCCTGTCTCCAGCAGAAGTGTCCCGGAGGCTGCGGAGGCTGGAGACCCTAAAGGATCTGATCGGGCAGGTGGTGAGAGAGGCTACCACCGAGGACAGTGCAGCCAATGAGAGGTGGGCAATGAGGATGCTGGGCAGGAATAAACTCAACCTGTTGCCAGGCCACGTTGTCCAGTAATGCACCCTCTTGTTCGCCCTTCCCTCCTCTGGCCTTCCTGCATTTTCCCTTCATTCTTGCTTCCCTGGCTGAGCGACACTCAAAACACGTTCAGACATGAAGTTTTGTCTCCAATTTTGTTTTCTAGGGAACCTAGGCCATGAAGATTGCCATTACTTGAGAAAACACCAGGAAAATGAGAGGAAAAATTACTCTTTGTGTTAGCATTTTGATACTATTCTCATTATTTTAACATGGCTAAACACGTTGCAAAGGAGACCAAAATTCCTAGTTCAAATTCGTGTTAACCTATTCATATCACCAAAAAGCTTTGGGGTTTGTATAGCTAGGCTAACGGGGGCTTTTTAACATTCCACAAATACTTTGTGCATATAAGCAGGATACTTTGAGCAGAAACAACAAGGAGAGGAAGATAACCTTCTGGGAGATGGAAGGAAGGAAGGAAGGAAGGAAGGAAGGAAGGAAGGAAGGAAGGGAAAGGAAAGAAAGAAAAAAGGAAAGAAGGAAGGAAGGGAAAGGAAAGAAAGAAAGAAGGAAGGAAGGAAGGAAGGGAAAGAAAGAAAAAAGGAAGGAAGGAAGGAAAGAAGGAAGGAGATACAAAGGGAAGGGAAAATGAAAGGAAAGGAAAGGAAGAGAAAGAAAGAGAGAAAGGAAGGGAAACAAATATGTCAGATAATGTCTAAGTGCTAAATTAACTACTCTATATCAAGAACTTGTTTTCTTTCTTTTAACTCTGGATCTAACAAGATATATAATTATAAATAGAAAATGGAAGTAGTATATTAGTATATTTATGTTTAACTATTAGAGAAAATACGGTAAAAATAAAAAGCACAAATTTAATACATTTTGCTAACGGCTTTTTTGTTTTCTGAACAGGTAGCATAGCTAGGGTTTACGGTTGAGATGTAAAACTGTAGGAAAGAAAAATCTTCATAGTGCTTGTCCAGCAAACTTATGCCTTTAAAGTCATGTGGACAATTAACGCGGCAAGCAGAAAGTTTACGTCATGCCCTTGGATTGTTCTTGCTCACCAACCAATGAAACCACATGGCTTTAACCCAGTCCTTGTCATGACATTTTAGGAGGGGGATGTGCAACACACCTACCCAAGGGAGGTGGTGTAGAACATGCCTCATATTGATGCTTTGAGGAGCTGAGTATTTATCCCCCAACTGTCCATCTGTCATTGACTGGATCTGCTTCCGGAGTCATTAACTCTCTTATCTTGCACGTGGGCACACAGAGCTCCCACACCCAGCAGCAAGCTGTGTAACAGATGCCCATATTCCTTAAAGCCTATTATCCTGTCATTTGGCTGTGCTCTTTCTGAGGACTTTTTCAGGAGCCCCTGAGGGCTGGGCTGCCTGAATTTACACAGCAGCCTGGAAATATCAGGGAATCATATCCCTGTTCTGTCTCTGTAGCCGGTAACTCTTGGGAGCTGCTCCATCTCTTCTTTGGTAAAATAATTCTAAAATCCTGAGACGCTACTCAAAATATGCTCTGTTGTCTGGTGCGGCAACTGTACAGGCTGTTTTGGAAAGCATCACTCCATTTGGCTAGAGGACACATAATGCAACCCAGTAGGTGTCATTCCCGTTCTCTATCTGTATTATCTGCTCAGGCTGCTCTAACGAATCACCAAAGACTGGGTGGTTTCAAAAATAAGCATTTAGATCTCATAGGTCTGGAAGCTGGGAAGTCCAAGATCAAGGGGCCAGCAGGTTCTATTCATAGGGAGGACTCTCTTCCTGGCCTGCAGATGACTGTTTTCCCACTGCGTGCTCATGCACCAGAGAGAAAGGGCTCTGGTGTCTCTTCTTATAAGGACACTAATCCCACCCTGAGGGCTCCACCCTCATGGCCTAGTTACCTCCCAAAGGCTCTGCCTCCTAAAGCCATCCCACTCAGGGTTAGGTCTCCAACACACAGAATTTGGAGGGACACAAACGTTCAGTTCATAGCACTATCTTCTCTCCTCCAACTTCACTATTTGTTTTC
Source organism: Leopardus geoffroyi (assembly GCF_018350155.1). Taxonomy (NCBI): domain Eukaryota; kingdom Metazoa; phylum Chordata; class Mammalia; order Carnivora; family Felidae; genus Leopardus; species Leopardus geoffroyi. The sequence goes on along the minus strand of NC_059338.1, from coordinate 140,929,084 downwards.
CACTGTGCCTCTCTCCTCAGGTTCATGAATGTCCTCAGAATGAAGCCTGGTAACAGAAATTGCTAGCTCAAACCCAGCTTTCAACTATACCTTTCAAGGGACTTAGAGGCATCCACTGCTGGGTTCCACAAAGTGTCTGGGTCATTTGTAAGGTAATATTTACTTCTCTGTGATAACATTTCATGCACAGTGCCAGGAACACATCAGGTGTGTGTGTGTGTGTGTATATATATATATACATATATATATACACACACATGTATGTATACATATGTATGTATAGATATGTATAGTTATGTATGCATATATGTGTATGTGTATATATGTGTGTACATATATGTGTATATATGAAGATACCTATGACAATAAATTAAAGGGAGAATGTGTTTGGGTTGAGAGTTCGAACTATGAAGCCAGACTTCCTAGGTGGTCAAAATCCTGGCTCCATCATTTGCCAGCTGTACAAGCTTAGGAGATTCAAGTAACCATGTTTTCCGTCATTTCCGTCGCTGTAACTACAGATATCAGCAGTACCTAACTTCCAGGATTATGAGGATTAGATATGCTAATACATGTGGAGTACTAAGAGGAGTACTTCGGTCAGAGTAAGTTTTTAGTTATTACTGTGGACATCTTCCCCGCTGAGACTAACAGAGAGCCTCCTTTTCTATGGTTTATTCTTTAATACTTTTGTTGTTCCATAGTTCCATCGGAATATCACCACTGGTCTGGGATTTTTGTTCTCTCTCTCACTTTCCCATTTATTTTGCAAAGTTGGTAAGTCTTCACAGACGGCAGTATAATGGGTAGTAGAAGGCATTGCTTTTCGTTTTTTGTTTTTGTTTATTTTTAATTTAATTAATTTTTAAATTCACATTCAAGTTAGTTAGCATATAGTGCAATAATGATTTCAGCAGTAGATTCCAGTGATTCATCCCCTATGTGCTTTTTCTGTTTTTTTTTCTTAATGTTTATTTATTTTTGTGAGAGAGTGTGCACAAGTGGGGAGAGGCGGAAAGAGAGGGGGACAGAATCCAAAGTGGGCTTGGTGCTGACAGCAGAGAGCACGATGCGGGGCTCAAACTTGCAAACTGCAAGATCATGACCTGAGCCAAAGTTGGACACTCAACTGACTGAGCCACCCCTACGCCCCGAGACATTGCCTTTTCTGTTATCTTACTTACAGAGATCATCTACTACTACCCATTCAACTACATGGCTTCCAAACTTGCACCAGCATCCCCTGGGATGCTCTTCGGGCATACGGATTCCTGAGCTCCATCTCAAACCAGCTAAAAGCAGAATATCTGGGCAGGAGGGCTCAGAGAGCTGAATTTAATAAGGTATGTGAGGAATTTTCATGATCCTGTTTCTTATCTGTCTGCAGATAGATATTTGCTCTGGTTCCTTGGGAATGGATCCCAGTATCAGCCTCCTTCTGCTCCATTTCCTAAATGCCCTCAGTCTTGCTACTGTAAATTATCTTTTGTCATTAAGAGTTTTAGGCTGAACACAATGAAGGGAAGGGAAGGCAGAAGCTGCTCGGTCATTTATTTGCTCTTGGAACAGAGAACACAGCCCCAGTCTTACTGATTGCCTTGGTCCTGATGGCTCTCAGGTGCATCACTGATGTTTATAGTTGGCTTTATATAGACCTGTCCAGGGCTGGGGGGAATGCAGCTACTATGGAATCTGAAAGTAGAATGTTTTGGCAGTTGACCTGTGACCAAACTGCCATTCTCCTTGTTCTTAAAGCTATAGAGGTTGATTTTAGACATTCAAAAGTAGGGACGTTATCTACCTCCTTCACACAGGACTCACTAATCTCTTCTGCTCGTACATTTTATTTTATTTTATTTTGTTTTGTTTTATTTTATTATTTTATTTTTTCATACATAATTTTAAAGTCCATAGAGTATATATGCACTTTGTTATTTTTAAGATCACTTTAATGAAAAAAAAATATGACTTGGTGCTTAAATAGTTCAAGTAAGAATTAAATAGTTTGGAAATCTTGTAGGTTTATGGCTAATATTCTTGCTTTTAACAGGGGCTAACCACCTATCTGGCACATCAAAAACACTACAACAGGTACACCTGGGGTTGCAGGATGAAAACTACAGCAGCTATACTTGTAAAGCACTGACGAGATCATACAGTTCACTCCTTCCTCTTGCCAACTCATAAAGAAAAGCAGTAGTTCAAAAAAGTACCAGTATTATGCACAAATCCTAGGTAAAAATGTTAAAATTCTATTTTAAAATGTAACTAGGTAAGGGGCACCTGGGTGGCTCAGTTGGTTAAGCGTCCGACTTCGGCTTAAGTCATGATCTCACAGTCTGTGAGTTCAAGCCCCGCATCGGGCTCTGAGCTGTCAGCTCAGAGCCTGAAGCCTACTTCAGATTCTGTCTCCCTCTCTCTCTGCCCTTCCCCGCTCACATTCTGTCTCTCTCCCTCTCCCCCTCTCTCTCAAAAATAAATAAAAATTAAAAAAATAAAATGTAGCTAGGTAAAGTTCTAATTTTTAAAGTTCTAATTTTAAAATGTCTTTTCATGGTTCTTCTCACTTATATATACACAGAACTTTGAAATGCTATAAAACTTGAGCACTGCTGTGATAATAATATCAAATTGGGACAGCTAGAAATGCAGTGCATAATATATTGTACTGATTATTTGCCTTTTGTATCAACTATTCTTTTTTCTAATTCTTTTTATTGGAGAGAGAGAGAGAGAGAGAGAGAGAGAGAGAGAGCATGAGCAGGGGAGGGGCACAGAGATGGGGACAGAATCCGAAGCAGGCTCCGAGCTGTCAGCTCAGAGCCTGAAGTGGGGCTGAAACTCACAGACTGTGAGATCATGAACTCACTCACGAGCCATGCAATCATGACCTGAGCAGAAGTCTGATGCTTAACCGACTGAGCCACTCAGGCACTCTTATATCAACCGTTCTAAATATCAGCTATGGAGATTGGAATACTTAGCATTTACTATTCCTTTCAACTCACATGTTTTATTTATCTGGTGTTCAGATGAGCCCGTCAAGACTCAGTTCAAGCACTGTGTTGCCCCAGAAGCCACTATATGGCTTCCCCCACAGGCTCTCTGCTGAATGCAGGTGTAAGTACATTCTGCATAATCTACCTCTTTTTTTTTAAAGATTATTTATTTATTTTGAAAGAGAGCGAGAGTGGGTGGGGGGAGGGCAGAGAGAGATAGGAGAGAGAGAATCCCAAGCTGGCTCCATGCTTTGCATGGACCCCATGACCATGAGATCATGACCTGAAATGAAATCAGGAGTCAGTCGCTTAACTGACTGAGCCACCCGGCACCCCCAGAATCTGCCTCTCAAGAGTCCACAGCAAACTCTATGTCAAGATGAAGCACCCTTCCTAGTTCTCACTTATATTCTATGTGACAAAATGATTTCTTAGTATTAATCTCATCAAATTAAACCTGAAGCATCAATTGCTCCTAACTATACTTTGGCTATATTGACATTCATTTCTACAGAACTGAGGGAGTAGTTTCTTGACTCATTCATTAATTCTCAAAATGCCGCTTCCTCAAAAACAGGATCTTAAATACTGGTTGGATGGGAGAACGTTCAGTATGACAACTGAACATTAAAAGCAGTTTTGTCATATATGACAGACTAATGTTTTGTCAAATGACAGAGAGTAAGATCGAGGATTAACACATGACGGCTACTCTTAACCACTCTTATTTAACACGGTGTTGGAAGATCCAGCCAGCACAAGAGAAGGAAAGATCAGAGATGAAGACATAAAACTGCCCATATTTGCAGATCATTTGAAAGTCTATGTAACAAAATTCTCAAGACCTCTACATAAAAACTCCTAGAAATTATAGGCAACTTCAGTAAGATCGAGGATACAAAATAAACATACAAAGATCAATTGTATTTCTATATACTGGCGATGAACACATAGATAATGAAATTTAATATAGATTTCATTTATAACCGCTCCCCAAAACAAAAGACTCAGGTTAAATCTAACAACTCCTGTACAGGACGCATGTGTTCATGCGTTGAAAGACTCAGCATGGTAAAGATGTCAGTTCTCCTCACATTGACATAGATATGCATTGCAATGCATACCAAATCTGAGCAGGAATTCTTTTTTAGATATAAACAAAATTATTCTAAAATGTATATGGAAACATATGGGTCCTAAAACAACTAAAACAATCTGAGAAAGAATATGGTAGGAGGAATCATCCAATTTCAACAGTTACATAGCTACAATAACCATAAGTGTGGTGTTGGCAGAGGGACAGGCCCATCGATCAGTGGAACCAGTAAATGACACAGGCACACAGATCAACAGAACAAAGTAAAGAATCCAGAAAGTAGACACATATAACTGATTTTTAAAAAATTTTTTTTTCAACGTTTATTTATTTTTGGGACAGAGAGAGACAGAGCATGAACGGGGGAGGGGCAGAGAGAGAGGGAGACACAGAATCGGAAACAGGCTCCAGGCTCCGAGCCATCAGCCCAGAGCCTGACGCGGGGCTCGAACTCACGGACCGCGAGATCGTGACCTGGCTGAAGTTGGACGCTTAACCGACTGCGCCACCCAGGCACCCCCAATATAACTGATTTTTGACTAAGGTGCAAAAGCAATTACGTGGAGGCAGGGCAATCTTCCAACAAATTGTTCTGGAGCAACTGGATATCCATAGGCAAAACAAAAACAAAAACAAAAACAAAAACAGCCCAAAACCCCCAACAAAAACAATAAACTTCAAATTATATTTCAGATCGACGGAAAGATTAGCTTATATAAATCATGGATATTGATATATAAATACATTGTTTAAAGCTATGAAACTTTTAGACAAAAGCTTAAGAGAAAAATTTTTAGGAGCTAAGGCTAGGTAAAGAGTTCTTAGGCTTGACACGAGAAACATCACCCGTAAAATAAAAAAATTGGTAAGGTGGAATTCATTAAAAGGAAAAAAGCTTTGAAGAAGATGAAAAGACAAGCTACATGCGGGGAGAAAACATTTGCAAACCGCACATCTCACAAAGGATGAATATCTAGCATATATACAGAACTCTAAAAATTTGAAAGTAAAAACAAAACCAACAATCCAATTATAAAAGGAGCAGAACAACTCAAGATATGTTTCCCAAAACAGGATATAAAAATGGCAGATGTGCATGAAAAGATGTCCAATGTTATTAATAATTCAGGAAATGTAAATTAAAACCACAAGGAGACATCGCTATGCACCTATCAGAATCATTCAAATGACCAAGTGACAAGTGACAAGGCCATAGGTATGACAAAGTCATACAACCTGAATGGTTGTATAATGTAGATTCCATTTATATAACATTCCTTTTATTAATATTTTTATTAATAACCATAAAATTTACCTATTTAAAGTGTGCTACTCAACGGTTATAGGATATTTGCAGAGTTGTGCAAATATCACCCAAATCTGAGTTCATAATATTTTTATCACTCCAAAAAGAAACCCCACACCCATTGGCAGTCACGCTTATTCTCTCCTCCAAGGTCCTGAATGAATTTGCTTTCTATCTTCATGGATTTGCCGATCCCGGACATGTCATATAAACTGAATCATATAATAGGTGGTCTTTTGTGAATCGTTTTTTTCACCTATCATAATGCTGTCAAGGGTTCATCCATATTGTAACATGCATCAACACTTCATCTGTTTTTATTGTCAAATAATACTACGTCATATGAATATACTCCATTTTGTTTTATCCATGCATCAGTGGATGGACATTTGGGTTGTTTCTACTTTTTGGCTACTATCAATAAGTGCCATGAATGTCTGCATGCCAATTTTTGTGTGGATGCATGCTTTATTTCCCTTGGGCACAGACAAAGACTGAAATTTCTTGTTCATATGGTGACTATACATTTCACTTTTCGAGGGACCGCCAAACTGTTTTCCAAAGTGGCTGCACTGTTTTGTAATACCCCCAACAAAATGTTAGGGTTCCAATTTCTTTATACCCTCACTAATAATTGTTATCTTTTCATTATAGCCACCCTTGTGGATGTGAAATGGCATCTCACTGTAACTTTAATATGGATTTAATGAATGGCACTGTTTCATGTGCTTGCTGGCCATTTGTAAATCTTACTGGGAGAAATACCCATCATAATCTTTGCCATTTTAATTCGGTTGTCTTTTTGTTATTGAGTTTATATATTATGGATACTAGACTCATATCAGATACATGATCTGCAAATGTATTTTTCCTATTTTGTGCATTGTATTTTCACTTTATGGTATGATTTGGAGCATAAAGTTTTTTCATTTTGATGAAATCCGACTTACCTATTTTTCCCTTTGTTTATTGTGCTTTTGATCTCATAGTTAACCAATCAAGGTGAGCTTGGTGCAAGAAAAGGGTCCAACTTTATCATTTACTTATGCAGATATCTAGTTTTCCAGCCTCTTTTGTTGAAAAGGCTATTCTTTCTCCGTTAATTATCCTGGCACGCTTGTCAAAAATGATATATCATTTGTGAAATGACAGAATTATTGAGATGGAGAAGAGATTAGTGGTTGCTAGGGGTTTAGGAGATGGTGGAGACAGGAGGGAAGTTTGAGATATTTTTATAAGATTATAAGACACATAGCTGAATGTGAACTTTAATGTAGGACACAGGCCAAAAAAGATAAAAATAATAAGGAAGAATATGCTGAAGTTAAGCCTATTTTTTTCCTCTAAGTTAGAAAGAGGACAGAGGGAAAATTATAACCTGAAGTATTCTGCATCCAATAATTACAATGGGCTTCCTAAAGATAAAATGGTCAAGAAGTTGTAAGAAGAGAAAAAAAGCTGCATGAAATGTTTAGAGAGATTGGCCTGGAATCCATATGGGAGCAGGGGATATCTAATTTGCCCTAGAATGACACAAACTTAGCATAGTGAGCCAATGATGGGAAAGAGTTATCATCAGGATCCTAAAGTCTCAGCATGAGCAAATAGCCAATGTCCAGAAGGGAGAAGGGTGTGTTGGTGGCTGCCAGTACATGGATGACAAATGACACCAACAAATCCCATCCTATGACTTCCACTTCCAAACTGTGGTCTTGGCATCACAGAAATCCACGTAACATAGTCACCATTCTGGCGAAATTGGTGGGGCAGGACCTTAAGTTAAGATTACGCTTCAATTACCCAACAGAACGAGTTCTCTAAAATGCAAATTATGTTGCCGGAGAGACGTCAGGAAAAAATGCTTTTGTAGAATACATGAGTTTGTAGACTGAGACTTTTACCTGCATTAAGTTTTTAACTTAACAGTAACCATCAGAATTACAATTTAAGAGCACATATTTCTTCTTTTAATTCAAAGAACTTTCAACAGAATACCTGAAAATGTATTGTATAAATCTAATGTACACTGAGTCTTCTTACAGGCATCCTATTTTTTTTTAACTCCTCTAGACACATCAGCATGATTATAATGAAAACACTAAGAAGTTACAAAACTTCTCTAACTTTTCCAAGCCTTCACAGTTTGTTTGAGACAGTCATTTCTAGTTGTTTTACCGGACCTCAAATTTTGATAAGTATAGTTACTATCATATTTTATGTACTTAAAAAACATAGTTTAACAAAGAAAAGTTATTTAGAATTAATAAGCATTTTTCTCACTAAAGGTTATTTCATCAAACTGATACTTTCCTGTAAGCTTATAATATGAAAATATTATTAAGTTTTAGGCAGAGAAGCATTAAGACATGTGTAATGTAATCATTGTATATATATGGTGTGGAAGTGTTGAATCACTACGTTGTGCACTTGAAACTAATGTTACACTGTATGTTAACTGGTTGGAATTTAAATAAGAACTTAAAAAAATCATTATATTTTAATCCAAACCATCATTATGTTTAACCTCATTGATTTTCAATATTGAGGAAATGAAAACTCCTACCATAACAGTTTACGCTATGAGAATGTCTTCACAATGGAAAGTCACTTTTACCCCTCTGCTGGTTTTGGGTAGGAGAAATTTTTTAGGATCTTAAAAGATTCCTTTTTTTTTCCCCTAAAAAGAGGAAAGAAAAAATGGGCAACAGCCAACTCCCTCAACAGCTACCTAGACCTCTTGTTAACTCTATAATCAGTTTCTGTTTGTGGCAAGGATTTCCTATGAGGAGTTGATCTCTCTCTCTCTCTATCCTCTAATCCTTTGTCACTGCCAAATTCACTCTCTTATATTCACTGCCGACTGAAAAATGCTTGTCAGAAATGGCCTCATATCCAAGATCCCTTCATTCTGGCCCCTCAGGTCCACTCTTCTGGCTGTTTCAAAAGGTCCCTCCAGCCCTGGTAGATAATCTATTTTCAACTGACTGGCTGGACACTGGAGAAGGATATTTGTCCCTACCCAGTCCTGAGTGGTCAGTGTAGCTTCTGAACCTACAGTCCCCATGTTGGGACCTCCCAACAGGTCTTTTTCTCCCTACTTCCTCAAGCCACACTTTTGTTTCTCTGGTTCTAGCCCCAGTATACCACCCCTTGCCAGTATTATCAGTCAGAATTTTGACACCTTTATTAAGTATAGTTTAAGCAAGTATTCATAAATTGTGATGATATTACTTTCTAAATTTACTTTCTAAATTCCTAAATTACTTTCTAAATTTCTCATGTCTGAATGAACCAAAACAACAAACCAAAGCAGGTAACATTTGGGTCAACTAATTATAAGATACTTTTGGAATGAATAGTTGATTTGCTTTGCAGTTACACTAATAATTCTTGTTAACATGTCAGACATGACTGGGCTGTAAAATATTTAGTCTAGTTATGTAGGTGATTTTAATAAACAGACTGGTTCAACAGCATACTAATCTAACCATGGATTTGGTGGTCGGTTATTAAGGGTCAGTGGTTAGAGTTCAGAAGATACTGCCAAAAACTTCTTAAAAGATGATGTCAAAATATTATGTGACTTAATCAGTTTACAAATATTCATCATGTACCCATTGTATAAAATCCACTGCACCATAAGTGAGCAGACATGAATTCTACCTTCACTGGTTTACAGTCCATTTAGAGGTTGACAGGCCAACTGACAGGCCAGTTTTTATGAATAAGGTTGTATTGGAACACAACTACACCTATTGATTTACATATTGTTTTTGGCTGCTTTTATGCTAGGATGACAGAGTTGAACAGTTGTGACACAACCTACATGACCTGCAAAGTCTAAAATATTTACAGAGATATCTCATCTTTAGAAAAAGTTTTCTGACTTCTAGTTTACTGTAAGGTCACAGGTATAATAGCAATTTCACAGGTATATCATTAGAGGAATTGAGAAGAAAATAAGAGGCGTTCGAGCATTAAGAAAGAGGCCTATTCAAATTAGACACTTAACAAATGTTGTTGAATATACTGAAGTTGTCATTTGATTTGAACCTTGAAATACTTGAATTTGTGAGATGGATTTATACTGGCAATCCAGCCAAGTGGAACATGCGAACGAAATTTCAGAATGTCTTCTTCTGTGGTCCCTCTACTTCCTACTTACCTGCAGTCACTCCCTATATTCCATCCAACAAGACTTCTTGCCCTTCTCCTCAATGCTCCTACTCTGTTGCCTGGCTCACACACGTTGATTTTAACGAATGTATCTTCTCATTCTCTTATCGTCGTCTACCTATGGAATCCTACCACTTCTTCAAAATTCACATAAAATATTCTTCTATTCCAATAAAGCCTTCTCTCCTTGTCCTCACTTTTGGAAGCACTTTCTCTGACACTTTTCTTCTCTAAACTTTATCCACACTTCTTGTGACATCCACCCCCATACATTAGTCTTGTATGTACAGTAGACTGCTTGACTGTAAGTTTCTAGGGGGCAAAATTTATGGTTTACTTATTTTAGTTCCTCTCAATAGTTAGTAACAACTGATCAGTGAGAATGTAATGAATGATAACTGCTACCTAGTCCCCTCTTTTTTTTAAACCTCTTCAGAACATTTATTGTTATCTGGTCTTTCTTTCTTTCTTTCTTTCTTTCTTTCTTTCTTTCTTTCTTTCTTTCTTTCTTTCTTTCTTTTTCTTTCTTTCTTCCTTCCTTCCTTCCTTCCTTCCTTCCTTCCTTCCTTCCTTCCTTCCTTCCTTCCTTCCTTCTTTCTTTCTTTCTTTCTTTCTTTCTTTCTTTCTTTCTTTCTTTCTTTTCTCTTTCTTTCGTAGGTTTCATGTCCACTGCAGAGCCCAATGTGGGGCTTAAACTCATAACTCTGAGATCAACACCTGAGCTGAGATCAAGAGTTGGATGCTTAACCGACTTAGCCACTAGCCCCCCTCTTATTGATTGTTTTGCTTAAGGGCTGTGTCCCATCATCAGAATATGGACATGATGGACATGATTTGAGTATGGACCTAGTCTGTCTTTTTCATTGCCATGTCCCACTGCCTAGTGCATCCTACCTGCTCAATTAAAATGTGTTAAGTTAATTAGTGGCTGAGTGAGTGAATTAAATCCTAAACCTGCCATTTTAGAAAGTGCTAGTAGTGCCTTCATACACTGAAATAACTTTGTTTGATGTTTAATGATAATTTTAATAAATAAGAGTCCCAAATTATCTGTGCTAACATTCTTATATTTATAGGTTCCTAAAAAATTATATGGGAAATATAATAATATGCCAATTTAAAGCCATTACTTCTTCAAATAAGAATGTCAACTTATCTGTAGAAAGGTATAGCATTGTTCAAGATTAATTATTATAAAATATGGGCATTTTTAAAGGTTTTGTACTGATGCTGAAGTTCAGGAGATTGGAAAACTCGATAATTACCTAGTAATGCTTCCTACTGTCTTATAAATTCTAACAGGGTAATTACTAATATGTTCCATTATTATTCTTAAGGATGCATGATGGACAAGAAATTTCTAGGCAATTATTCTTCTCTGGTCTGGTTAGAAGGCAGATAAAGGGACCATTTAATGATGTAAGAAAATCAACCATTTACTGAAAAACTCTGATAGCTTTTATCATGACCCTGAAAATACAAAAAGGCACTTTAAGCAGAGAAATGCAACTATTGCACACTATTGATATGGCTGTGGAGGTGACAAAGTGAGGAGATAAGTTGTTAGTTATAAAAGCTCAGGAAAAACAGAAGTTTCTACTTAAAATTTTCTCTTTATTGCTTGCTCATTTTCTTTGACTTGCTAAATTCACATTGAAATCATATCCATATGTTCTCATCTTAAACTACAACCATATTTCTAATCTCACCCATTTCCCAGCTCGGAAAATGACTCCATATCACTTTCAGTGCCTCCTTTTATGTTCGTGTTTGGTAGAGAGTACACACAGTTAGAATGTGTGTGGAGCAGAAAACACTTAAAATGGCAAGACACATTTCATACCTTCCACTGGCAAGTGGAACGATGGGAGTTCTCAGAGTCTAATCTCAGACAGACCTGGGCTTGAGTCCTGGCTCACACAACAACAACCATTGTTGCTTGAGCAATTTATCCCAATGCTCATCACCAATTTTAAAGGGCTGCGGGGGATGGAATAAGATGACGCATCGGGGAGCCAACAACAAACCATGTGCCTTGCAGTGTGCTAATAAGCATTTGTCAATATGCTGTCTCAATTCTCACAACAGCCTTAGATGGTCAATATTACTACTCTCCCCACTCTCAGATGAGGAAACGGAGGCACAGAAGATCGACTGAGACACAGTAAGATCTCAAGAAATATTATTTTCCTTGGTATATATGAAGGACTTTTATGTATTAGTTGGCTGAAAACATACCAACACTGAGTCAACCAAAATTGCATTAACTGTGGAGCTAGGCTGAACAATTTACACGATTTTCTAAATTAATCCTCACATCATCTCTGCAGCTCTACTGTTCCTCACATTCTACAAATGAACAAATTAAGGTTTAAAGAGGGTAAGTTCTGGGGCACCTGAGTGGCTCAGTCGGTTAAGCGGCTGACTTCGGCTCAGGTCATGATCTCACAGTCCGTGAGTTCGAGCCCTGCGTCGGGTTCTGTGCTGACAGCTCAGAGCCTGGAGCCTGCTTCCGATTCTGTGTCTCCCTCTCTCTCTGACCCTCCCTCGTTCATGCTCTGTCTCTCTCTGTCTCAAAAATAAACAAACATTAAAAAAAAATTTTAAAAGAGGGTAAGTTCTGTGTCCAAGGTACTAGAGCTACAAGGCAATAAAGGCCAAGATACAAACCCAGATACTGATTTCAAAGCCTGCAAAAGTCATCTGTGTTACTTTCCACTAGCTCCAGCCCTTTACCTAGTATCTGGGTCATTAAATAAGTAAAAGAAAATGGCTTTGACAAAGAGGTAGGCTGTGGAATAAGAAGGAAAAGAGCATTCAGAGTGACTTTAATTCAATTTAGCATGTACATATTAATCTAATTATACTACGCAGTGTACTTGGGGAATACAAGGTGTTGTGATATTTAACTCACTCTAAGATGCCACAGTTTGTAATAAGAATCATAACTTTATTTTCCATTATGGAAGGAGTGCCAGGGTGGGGGTCAAGTAATAGCAGACCCTACATGAGGTTGGGACAAGGGCCATACACTTGGTATAAGAGTAAACCAGAAAGAAACCTGACAAGCAGAAAGGCACAAGGGAAGTTGCATGTTTCAATCTCGCCATTGTGTGAGGGAGGGAAAAAAATCTCACCTGAAAGATGTAAAGGCAGTACTCACTCATCTTTGTGGTCTAAATATGCAACACAAATTTAATCTAAAGTGGTTTTGGATAGGTGGTTTCTGACAGAAGCAAATTCAAATACTCTCTACGAGAACACAGTGCAATTCAAACCTACGATGATTCGAAATTGCCATTGATTGTAAAATGCGTTCTGATTTTAGAGATGTTAAAATGTGCAAAAATGCATCTTAGAACAGATGAAAGAGGATGTGAACGGCACTTCCTCCTTTAAAAGCGCTTAGAGACATCTGATCTCATTACGATTAATGAGATAAAACACAAACAACAACACAAGTTATTGTATGAAAGTGCAAAATGAGTGTTGCAGATGTGTAGGAAAATTCAAACTTGACAAAGTTCTGGGAAGAACAGTGAAGTGCGAAGTCTTCGGGGGAAGGTGGGACTCCATCTGGACCTTAATACCTGGGTTAGGTTTAATTGGGAATGGAAGGAGGGAGGACATAGGAAACAGGTGTGGAGTTAGATTAGACTATTTTTAGATTGTAGGAGTGGAGTCTAGGTGGAATGCAGAGCCCGTATTGGGCAGGTAAGTTTAGAAAGATATTATAGAAAATGTTTCAGAAGACTTCTAAGAGAAAGGCAAGGTAAGGAATTAGGAATGGAAATGACAATTCACTTATTCAGTTAGCCACCCAATCTTAATCAGTTGCCCAACCAACCAACAAGTGTTAAGTGGCTGCTACATGCCAGGGACTGTGCTGGGGATGAAGTATAAAATGATAAGTGATACAAGATCTCATCTTGTAAGTTACGACTGTTTAGTAGAACAGCCAAGTAAACAACTGCGATTATACCACAGTAAGTCCTATCATACTAGCTGCAATTTATTGAGCAGCTATTATTTCCCCAAGTACTAGATAGGAAATGTATATGTTATATATTCTATATTAAAAGAAAAAAATAGGGGCGCCTGGGTGGCTCAGTCAGTTGAGCGTCCGACTTTGGCTCAGGTCATGATTTCACAGTTCGTGGGTTCGAGCCCAGTGTCAGACTCTGTGCTGACAGCTCAGAGCCTGGAGCCTGCTTCAGATTCTGTGTCTCCCTCTCTGTCTCTGCTCCTCCCCTGCTTGCGCTCTGTCTCTCAAAAATAAAGATTAAAAAAAATTTTTTAATAAAAAAACAAAAGCAAAAATATACTTATTTTAGAGATGAGAAAACTGAGGCTCAGAGAGATGGAGATTTCTTTATACCTCTTCTTCACACCTAATTAAAAATGGATTCTATTACTTATGACATACTCTCAATTTCACAAATTATATATAGCTACAATCATGAAATAATGAAAACTCATAAAATAATGAATAATCATAAAATAATGAAGAACAATTTTGCAATTTCTTTAAAATAATCAAATAATGTATATCTTGGTACTAAGAAAATTCACTGAGTGATGATATTCTAAGTTCACTAATATACCTCAACTGTATATAAACTCTGGAGGGAAGCTGGCCAAAGTTGTTTTGGAAATTTAGCTAGGGTGTGGCAAACCAAGGACTTAACCTAGTCTCTCTAGTAAATCATTAACATGTCTCATAAGTTTTATTAAATTACAGCCACACAATGATAGATGGAAAAACATGTTTAACTCGTTTCATGGAAGCTGTTGTATGGATCCCAAATCCTTCCTACTACCCTGTGTGCAAGATTGACATGACTTGAGCCGTTTTCAAAGGGAGTTGGATGAATGGATAAAGAAATTGTGGTTTATATACACAATGGAATACTACGTGGCAATGAGAAAAAATGAAATATGGCCTTTTGTAGCAACGTGGATGGAACTGGAGAGTGTGATGCTAAGTGAAATAAGCCATACAGAGAAAGACAGATACCATATGGTTTCACTCTTATGTGGATCCTGAGAAACTTAACAGGAACCCATGGGGGAGGGGGAGGAAAAAAGAAAAAAAAAAAAAAAAAGAGGTTAGAGTGGGAGAGAGCCAAAGCATAAGAGACTGTTAAAAACTGAGAACAAACTGAGGGTTGATGGGGGGTGGGAGGGAGGAGAGGGTGGGTGATGGGTATTGAGGAGGGCACCTTTTGGGATGAGCACTGGGTGTTGTATGGAAACCAATTTGACAATAAATTTCATATAATAAAAAAAAAAAAAAAAAGGGAGTTGGAGCGGCCATTGTATAGAAACTGCCTTTGAGTACTCACCTTTGTTTGGACTGGGCCAAATGCAATTATTTTAAGCAATTGTTTGAGAAGTCAGCAGAACAGACACTCTGATCACAAGATGATAGTTATGGACTTTCTGAAGTTAAAATCAGCAGTTATTAATGTATAACCCAGAGGAGCATAACTTGTTGACACCCATAGAAAACTTGTTAGCATTCACAGAAAACCTTTTTTTTTTTCTTTAACTCATGTAATTGCCCCTACCTCTTCCTCATAAAAACTCTTTGCTTTCACTCTGTAAGTGGGAACACCATTTGGGTATCTATCTGAATCTGTGCTCTCCAACTTGCAATTCTTCTTTTTTAACATTTATTTGAGAGAGAGAGAGAGAGAGAGAGAGAGAGAGAGAGAGAGAGAGAATGAGTGGGGGAGAGGGGCGGAGAGAGAGACAGAGAGTCCTAAGCAGGCTCCCCTCTCAGCACAGAGCTCAATGTGGGGCTTGATCCCACGACCCTGGAATCATGACCTGAGCTGAAATCAACCAACGGATCCACCCAGGAGCCCCCAACTTGCAATTCTTTAATCTCAAATAAATGTTCATTTGCCTCTCACTGTGGCTCTTTATTTTCAGGCTGACACATTCGAGTCAGGAATACTCCCTTCCCTGCTGCCAGTGGCACAAGAACTGACAACTCTCAGCTGCTCTTAACTCCCCCCAGGGTTGTCCTACAAAAAGAGCTGCCTCACCCAAGATCATGCCCCCTTCCCAGGAGATCTATCACCATTGTTCCAGTTCAACACGACTCTGAAGGGTCATCTTCTCTGTAGGATAACTGAATTTACTTCAACTTCTCCATGGTAGGCTGAATAATGCTTCCTCTCCTTCCCCAAAGATATCCACATCCTAATTCCCTGAACCTGTGAATATGTTAGGTTCAATAGAAAAAAGGAATTAAGGTTGCACACGCAAGTAAGGTTGCTAATCAACTGACTTCAAGATAAGGAGATTATCTTGAATTATTTGAGTGAAACTAAAGTAATCACAAGGTCCTTAGAAGTGGCAGAAGGAAACAGGAGAGGAGACCAGAGTGACGCAATGCGAGAAAGATTCTACCTGTTATTGCTGGATTTGAAGATGGAGGAAGGAGACAGGAAACGAGGAATGAGAGTGGTGTCCAGATGTTAGAAAAGGCAAGAAAATGGATTCTCCTCTAGAGGTTCCAGAGAACTCATCCTGGAAGACATTTTCATTTTAGCCCAACGAGACACGTGTCAGACTTTTGTGGAACTGTAAGATAATAAATTTGTGTTGTGTGAAGCCACAAAGTTTGTGGTAATTTGTTATGGCAGTGATAAAAAAACGAATGTATTTTCCCAGTGATCAATTCTGCTCTCTTCCCTCTCTCAGGGGTGTTGGTTGAAAGCATTTTCCAATCAACTTCTTGTAGCAAATCCTTTCTCCAAGTCTTGCTCCTATGGGACCTATGATACTAAGAAATATAGTTCTTTCCTATTTATTTCTTTTTTTTTAAAGTTTGTATTTTTTTTTTAGAGAGAGAGAGAGAGAGAGAGCATGTGCATATTGCACACGTGTGAGTGGAAGAGGGGCAGAGAGAGAGGAGAGAGAGAATTCCAAGCGGGCTTTGTGCTGTTGATGCAGAGCCCGATGTGGGGCTTGATTTCATGAACTCTGAGATCATGACCTGAGCCGAAATCAAGAGTTGGACACTTAATTGACTGAGCCACGCATGTGCCTCTCTTTCCTACTTTTTCTAACTGAAGTATAGACTTATATTCACCTAATCACTGTTGGTGTTGCTAAGACTATTATCTCAACTCAAAAGCACAAAATTAGGGCTATTTTATTTTTCAAATTTGCAGTTTGGATAGACTAGGTTAGCCTAGGAGAAACCATGGTCAAGAAGGTGACTGGACAGGAGAAAACTGACAAATTCTGTGAGTCTGGTGAATCAAAAACCTTGTTCAGTGATGTCAGACAAGCTGCATAGGCTTAGGGTCACAGGGGGGAAAATCTCTAGAGCAGATTTTAAGAACCCAGTCCAGAAGACTGGTAAACAGAAGACTAAGAGCCACAGGGCCTGGTCAGTAAATTTCCTGTGTGAAGGTACTGAAGCTGGAACACAGGCAATTAATAAATGTTAGCTCCCTAGGTCCCCATGTGGATTTCTGAGAAATTCCTCTATTGCTTGGGAATCTTCTTTGGAGTATATTTTCCACAGAGCAACAGGAAAAAGTATTTTTTGTCTGTGGGTACTTTAAAGCAAATAAAGCCGTTATAGAAGGCAAAAGGAAAAAATGTCAAATTGTCTCCTTTCTAATTTAAAAACAAAACCAAAATAACAAGGCCCTAAAGGGAAAACAAAGTGTGCTCGGCGTTACCACCTGTCAAGGCAACGTATGGCGAACCGTGGAAGAGAGATGGGATAAAAGCTACCATTAGTGTCACTGAGTCTGCACTGGGGACCTGTGAGACATAGGAAATGCATTAGGCACATAATGTTCCCATTTGAGCACTTTTCTTAAGATGTCAGAGGCCTTTTCACATTAGTCCGCACTTGAGGCTTACAGCCTTCTGACGTATTACGAACAGAATCACCAGACACGAAATGGACTATGATGAAAACCCAACTAACTTCATCCGTGTTGTAAATTCATCTCAAGGCTGGAATTATCCCAGCCCCCGAGAGAGGGCTAGTGGCTGTGATATTTGCTCAAAGAGATCCAGAGAAAGAGATTTCTTCATTTCTTTCTTTAACGCTGCAATTTCCCTTAAGCACTGCCTTAACCACTTTTCACAAATGTTGATATGCTGTGTTTTCATTTTCATTCATTTAAAAATGTTTCCTAATTTGCCTTCTGATTTCTTCTTTGACCCTGTAAGTGGGACAAATGTAAAAGGACATTGTTTAAATTTTCAAATACTTGGGATTTTTCTGATATCCTTCTCTTACTAATTCCTAGTATATTTGTTTTGTTCAGAAAACCTAGTTTATATGATTTCTATCATCTGAAACTTATAGAGACCATTTTGAGTGTCCAGAACAGAGTCTCTGAGTGAATATTCCATATGAACTTGAAGAGAACATTTGTGGATGGAGTGTTCTATAATGTCAATTAGCCTGAGTTGAGTTTGTTGATCATATTGTTCAGGTCTTTTTTTTTATCCTTACTGATTTCCTTTTGACTTACTCTATTAATTACAGAGAGAGTGGTATTGAAACTTCCAAGTATAACAATGGATTCGTCTACTTTCTAAATTTCTGAGTTTTTATTTCATGTATTTTGAAGCACTATTATTGGTGTCATACATATTTAGGATTGTTATGTGCTCTTGATGAATTTATATCTTTGTTATTAGTAAATACATGATTTTTTTTTTACCTAATAATATTCCTTGTTCTGAAATCAGCTTTGTGTTATATTCATTAATGACGCTCCAGCTATTAAACCATTTCTGTTAGTGTAATTAATGATATGGTTGGTTTTAAATTTACCACCTTGCTATTTTTTTCTTTTTCTTTTTTTATTGTTTTTTTTTTCTTCTGTTCCTGCCGTCTTATGATTTATTTGAATATTTTTATGGTCTTTTTTAACCATAGTTGGTCTATTAGCAATGCCTCTTTGTTTTGTTTTTAGTGATTTTTCTGAGATTTAAGAAATACATTTTTAATCATCACAGTCTACCTTGAAACAATATTGTACTGCTTGATTATATTACTTCACAGTCTACCTCCGTTTGCTCTTCTCAACCTTTGTACTGCTATGGTCAATTACTTCTTCATTTCACTCATAGATCCTACAAAACATGGTTATTATTTTTGATTTAAACAGTTATTTATCTTATAAAAATTCTAAAAGGAAGAAAGATAAAATGTCTTTTATATTTATCCAAATAATTTTTATAATTACCAATTATTATTGTTATTAAATGATTATTAATTATTAATATTTCTGATCTGTCTCATTACTTTCTATAGACCCACAGTGTTATTTTCCTTCGTTCTGCCACACATTCCTTAACGTTGCTGGTGGTAAAAGTTCAATGTGACAAATTTTCTAAGTTTCTGTATATCTTAAAAGTCTTACTTTCATTATTTTGAAAGATATTTTTATTTTTTGTGTCTTTGTAGGTTATATACATATATATACATACATATGTATGTATATATATGTACATATGTATATATATGTATGTATATATTTTACTATTTTATAAAGATGTGCTATGTTATCTTCTGGCTTGCATAGTTTCTGACAAGAAACCTGTAGTCAACTTTAGGTGTCTTCATACATATCATGTTTTACCTATGGTTGGTCTAAAATTGTTTTCTCTTTATCACTGATTTTCAGCAATTTGATTATAATATGAGTTGGTTTGGTTTTCTTTATTTTTATTCTACTTGTTTGTTTTGTTTTAGTTATTTGCATTTCTTGGGTCAGTAGGTTTATAGTCTTCATCAAGTTGTTAAATTTTCATCTATTATTAATTCAAATGTCTTTCTGAACACATCCCTATCCTCAGCTTTCTTCTCTCTTTATTGGACAGCCCAGTTAAACATGTATTAGATTATTTGATATTGTACCATAGGCCATTTGGTTTTCAGCATCTTTTTCTCTATTTGCTTCACTGTGGATAGTTTTGACTACTAAATTTTTATGTTCATTGACCATTTCTTCAGCTGTGTCTAATATGCTGCTACACTCCACATTTCAAATATTATATTTTTCATCTGTAGTGGGTCAGTTTTGGTCGTTTCATAAAAGTTTTTAAAAAATTTATTTTCTCATATTGTTCATGTTTCCCTGTTTTCTAAAGCACGTGGAGCATATTTTTAATAGCTATTTTAATGACCTTGTTTGTTAATTCCATCACCTTGGTCACTTCTGGGTCTATTTGTATTGATTGCTTTACCTCTTATGGATCAGGTTTCTCTACTTCTTTGTATTTCAGGAGTTTTTTTTTTTTTTTAAGCTTATTTATTTATTTTGAGGGGGGAGGGGCAGAGACAGAGAGGGAGAGAGAGAATCCCAAGCAGGCTCTGCGTTGTCAAAGGGGAGCCTGATGAGGGGTTAGAACTTACGAACCATGAGATCATGACTCCAGCCAAAATCAAGAGTCAGATGCTTAGCCAACTGAGCCATCCAGGCACCCCTGTCAGGAAATTTTTAATTGAATTCTGTAAATTGTGAACTTGCCATTGTTGCATGCTAGATTTTGCTGTGTTCCCTTAAAGAGTGTTGGGCTTTACTCTTGCAGGTAGTTATTTGTGATCCGCCCATTCCTTTGAAGGCATGCTTTTAGGCTTTGTGGAGGCAGATCCAGAGTTGTCTTTAGTCTAGGGCTAATTTAGCCCCACTGTTAATGTAATTCTCTTCTGAGGACACTTACAAATACCTCAGTACTTTTAAATCTTTGCATTCTAGCTGATAGGAAAATAACTATTACCAGCCTTGTAATACTATTGCTTGTAACACTGTTGCTTTGTGTTGGTTCTTTGCTGAGGCTCATAGATGAACCAAAACCTTTATAGAACCTCTCTCCACAGACCTCTGGATCTCTTTCTTTCTCTCTGTCTCTATCTGTCTCTTTTTGTCTCTGTTACTCCCTCCTTTCTCATATTAAGCCCTGAAAATTCTATTTGCCTTGAGCTTTCTGATTTGTGATCTCTGTCTCTTAACTCACTGAGAATGCTGGCCTCTGCCTGGTTCTACTGCTCTGCTCGGTAGCCTGGGAACTGCCTCTAGGAAATAAGTTTTGGGGGAAATATTTAGTGCTTACCTCATTTTTTTTTTCACTTATCTCAAGGATCACAGTCCTGCACTATTACACCATAACCATTATTGAATATGCAGTCAAGCCTCATGCTATTTGAACCCTTTTTTCATTGTCCTATTTTAAGATCCTAACGTGTCTTTTTTTTTGTTCTAAACCATGCAACACAGAAACTTGCCAACTATAGGCAGAAAATAAATATATAATAAATTAATTAACACTTTTCCATAAAAATGATACAAGAAACCAAGAATTTTAATTTTCTCCAGCTTGCAAGACTTTGACACATTAATAGTTTTAGAAATGATGGGAGAATAAAAAGCCCATCTTAATATGTCATCCTGGCTAATACATGTTGAAAGGGCATTGATGTTAGAATCATAACACATAGTCACAATAGGCTGGTTGAATTCTATCTCTATCAACTAATTCGATGTTTGACTTTGAGCAAGTTGCACTGACTTCTTTGAGCTTAAGTGTCCCTTGCTCTAAAACGAGAATCATGCTATTTGCTTCATTTATGTTTAAATATGATCATATAGGTCAAATCAAATACCTAGCACTGAGCTAGCCATGGGCACTCAATAGTTACATCTCCTTTAATGAATTAAAAAGAAAATTTAATAAAGCCTGTGTACATGGTACATAAAAGAAAAAATAAGATCCTGCCTAGTTTGATTCGCTTAGATATGTGAAAGGCCAAGATGTATAGATTTATTTCATATAGAGGAGTTTCCTCGGTAGAAAGGTTTAATTGAAGATAGTTGTGTAAAGAAAGAATGAGTAAGTCAGAAAAAAGGTATCTGTCAGCTACAAAACAGAGCTAAAAGAGTCATGCACTGGCACATGTGTGCAGTGCTCACCAGAGCCTTGTTCTAGAATGAGGGTGGCAGGGCCCCAAGTCCATATTAAGGAGATGCAGGCATCTGACTACAATCTGATGCTACTAAATATCTAAAGTATAAAACCAATCGCCTTGTTCTACTTCCATGCATATGAGGCAATGTTCAAATAATAATTTGGCTCTCCCGTGTAGTCTACTTATAGGGGGAGAGCATATTGTCAGAGAATGCAAGTGTTTGGCCCTGTGGTCAATCGTCTTTCTATTATTTGCCTAAATAAATCGTGTTTCTCAGGAATACGTCCATATTGTATGAGCTCAGTCAGCATGGATCAGTGGATTAGCACCTGTTGTCTCAATTGCTCTGTGGCACACACAAGGGCAAAATTCCGAGCCTGTGAGGGAAAGCGGCTAGAACAAGCAAATTCAATGCCAGCTAATCTCTCCAGATGGTACCCAATTTTAAGAATATAACTTATTCTACTTCATATTTTATGTCTATGAATAGAGAAATAGGTATTTACTTATACATTAAGTTCTATAAAGTGCAATAGAGTTCAGAAGATAGTTTGCAAGTGTTATAACACTCCTGAGAGGAAGTGAGAAGCAGAGAGAGGAGAGAATTTGAGACAATAGATACTAAAATTCAATCCCTTCCCTGAGGTCACTTTATCAGTCAGCTACCTTTATCCGCTGATAAAACACTACGTCCATTGGTTTTGCATTTTGCACTATGCAAAGTAGAACAGTCACATTCCATGAAGGAGGCACCTAAAAAGTTGCTTAGCAGGGATGCCAAAGGATAAGAGAAAGGTTTCAGCTGAGTGATTCATGGCTCTGAATCTGTTGGTCTTGATACTGACTACAATTAACTAAAATGGCTTGGATATATTAAAAACAGTTAGGTAATTGTCACACTTAACCTCTGCCAATCCGTTCCATATAAAGCACACTTTTATGGGTTTACATTACAAGCCCTGGTGCAAAATGAAGACACACTCTACAGGAACATCTAGATAACACTCATATTCCCTTACAATAACAACATGATGGAGGGTGACTGGACACCTCTTGGTTACCTGTGAAGTCTCCTTTACTTCTTCACCCTTTCTGACAGCTCCCAATTTTCTTTTGCGGGATTCTCGTGCTCTGGAGAAGCTGTGCCTGCCCACCATTGCTACAGAGGTGGAACTAGCTAATGATGTAGAATTAGCCAAGTGGTGCATTTACCTCATTACTCTGCCTTCAGTGACTGATTCAGGAGTGGATATAGGATGTAATGCAATTAAATTGGAGTGAATATCCAAACTTCTGCTTAGAGCTGTGGGACATGGGCACATCATTGCCATCCAAATGATGTTGGATAAACATAGGAGGCCTAGGGCTAGAACAGCCAATTAAAAAAATTTTTTTAACATTTTATTTATTTTTTAGAGACAGAGCATGAGCAGGGGAGGTGCAGACAGAGAGGGAGACACAGAATCCCAAGCAGGCTCCAGGCTCTGAGCTGTCAACACAGAGCCTGACGTGGGGCTCGAACCCACAAACTATGAGATCATGACCTGAGCCGAAGTCAGATGCTTAACCAACTGAGCCACCCAGGTGTCCCTAGAGCAGCCAATTTTAACAAACCAACAAAGAAAGGAAGAACCAAGGGAATTAGAAAGACACAGTGACAAAGCCCCTATGCCATCATAGTCCTAGAACTCAATC
The DNA here is from genome assembly GCF_018350155.1 of Leopardus geoffroyi. Taxonomy (NCBI): domain Eukaryota; kingdom Metazoa; phylum Chordata; class Mammalia; order Carnivora; family Felidae; genus Leopardus; species Leopardus geoffroyi. Next base: position 140,905,853 of record NC_059338.1, on the reverse strand, counting down.
TGTATCTAATGATGGATTTTTATCTATACATCTCAGTTATATACACCAATACATTCTTATTTGTTGTTTAGGTCAGATGAATTGATTTTTTGTTTGCTTGCTTGCAACATAAAGTACCCATGCAAATACAGAAACATACTGTATGCTGTGCTTAATAGTACTTTAGTATGAATAGACATTTATTTTCTCAAAGTTTTTAATAAAATCCTCTCAGAGGTTTCTATATAAGTTTCTAAATAAGTTTCTATAAGTTTCCAAGTACATATCAGTTTTTAGTGTTATAATGTTTTTAGAAAAGATTCTACCACAGTGTGAACAATCTTATAATATCGCAAGTGCTTACTTATCTGTACCATCAAATCAATATAATCTTGGCACTAAAATTTCAGTTTTACAGTTAAACCACTGTGAAGAACACCTGAAGGAAACAACAGAATGTTCTTGGGCATAAATAGACTCTTGTTAAATGTACAAAGTTGAGAGATAAGCTCTCGAAAAAAAGAAAGAAAGGAAGAAAAGAAAAGAAAAGAAAAGGAAGGAAAGGAAAGGAAAGAGAAGGAAAAGAAAAGAGGAGAGAAGAGAAAAGAAAAGGAAAGAAGAGAAGAGACGAGACGAGACGAGACGAGACAAACAAGACAAGAAAAGAAAACCCAAAGCCCAGAACCCCAAACCCAAAACTCAAAAACTCAATTCAACAGGGAAACTAGGATAAGAGAAAGCCTAACTGCATGTGCTCTTATGAAGCTTTGCTTGTGCCCTCTCTACATTTCCCAAATAGATATAACATTTCAAACCATCAGGAAAAAAGGCAGCACACTAAAACATTTCATATAAAGATGAAAGTGTTAACGAAAACATGATTGTACCCTAAGGTGCTACATGAACTTTCTTACTCTATAACACAGGTCATACCATGCTTCCACTATTCACTAACTTAATTGTGAATGGTTAGCTTTTGAGGACTGGGTCAAATACACAACCCTAGGATTTTGGTTCTTTCCTTTCCTATAAGATTTAGAACCATGGCGTCCGTATCAGGTAGGGTTCTTTGTCACAAACAACAGAAATTTGTTCTAACCTGAGCAAAAGGTATTTATTTGTGAGACAGGATATAATGGCGGGTGTGTGTGTAATTCCACATGCGAAATCTCACAGAATTGATACAAGGCTAACGTAGCAGGCTTGGAAGCAGGAAGCCGCAAAGAGAGAAACAAAGGAACACATGCATGCATATGCCAGGAAAGAGGCAGCACAATAATAGTATCTGCACACGCACAGCCTGGGCAGGAATCCCCACCTCCTAAAAGAGGGATGAGATGACCTCCAATATTCCTTCTCACCACCTCACTTGGTCAAGATGCAGCTTCCTAGGAGATATGGACCCTGTGGTCAAATGGAGGTAACACGAAAGGAAAGAGAGGCTCAGGTCTCTGGCTTGTGCTTTTGTAATGAGAAGTAAAATCCTGGAGTTACTCACCCCCTCCCCAAATTAGGGTTCTATTAGGAAGAGACCTAGACTCCATCCAGACAAAATGGCACAACTGGCGACAGCAGTATCTCTAGAATGGGGATCCAAAGTGATTCTTAGCCTCTCAGACACCAGGATACTGGAGAGGAAACAGCGTGGTTACTGTCATTTTGCTTTGTCATTTTAACTTGGTCAGAACATTAAATGTTTCTAGGGGCGCCTGGGTGACTCAGTCAGTTAACCACCTGACTTCAGCTCAGGTCATGTCTTCATGGTTCATGAGTTCCAGCCCCACGCTGGGCTCTGTGCTGACAGCTCAGAGCCTGGAGCCTGCTCCCGATTCTGTGTCTCCCTCTCTCTCTCTGCCCCGCCTCTGCTCAGGCTGTGTCTGTCTCTCAAAAATAATAAACATTTAAAAAAGTTTAAAAAAAGAAAATTAAATGTTTCTAGAAATACAAGTCTCAAAGGTAAAATGCCACTACTCTGGTAGGACAATTTTGAGGAAGGAATTATGTAGAGATAACATCTGTGATCATGCTGTGTGGCTTTGAAATGTAGTAGGAGGAAAAGCTGGAGATTGTAGCCTTTACGCTATGTTGTGTCACTTAAGGAGATTGACCCCTTAAGTCCCATGCAAATAATAAAAAGCAGCCTTCCTAAGAGAAAGGGTTGGTTTCTCAAATTCTCCTTTGAGGAGAGAATAGCAGATGAAGTCCGTTAACCTATGAAAATGTCTTTACAGGTATCCCTCTCTTTTGAAACACCTGCATTAGGGTGGTAATTACTGTTTGTAAAAGCAGAAATCCTCTTATTTCTTTCACTCAGAGAAAACAGGTACTAATGAAGGACTTTCATAAAAGCAAAGAGGCCTAACATGAACTTCCAAACTTTCAGAGAGTGGGGGATACTGGTTGCCTTATGCCATTTTGGTTTATGCAAGTTTTCATAGGAATGCTCTACTTTCGGATGGTGGGTGTGGGGGGGGGGTGGAAAAGGGGGGCTGTTTTGGAAATAACACACTGAGTAAGAAAATAAGGTAGCGTATTTAGTTCAAGTCTTTGTCCTCTAAGTTTCTAGTAAGCGATGTGGTTTATTGTTCTCGTCTATAGAATCTGCCATGATGAACCTGATTTTCAAATGCCTTGCCTTTGCCATATTGCATTACACGAAGCTAGCTGAAGGAGAGTTCATCCTTAGACTAAAGCCTGTGAACAAAAGCCTTGGGGTTTGTTTCAACTGCAGCTAAGCAACACAACAGAGGTGGTAGGACGAGGAAAAGGAAAATGCATCATTGTTCTTTAACTACCAGCCCATGTCCTTAACGCTCAGAAGAATAGTCAGAGAACAGCAATCACACTTTCCTATAATGCAGTCCTTTGTGAATGTAATACACCAGTGCAATATCTAAATACTCAGCAGCTTCTGACAGTTCCATCCATCAAAATACCGTCCTCACCATGTCATTGCCTCAGAGGAATGGATGCAAAATGACAGTCATTCAACCAGCCAAATAGAACGCACCGGAGAAAAACTATAATGTGAAGTCACTTAGGGCCCTTTGATATAGCTTTGCAATATGTGTCGTTCCCCCTATTCCTTTGTTGTCTGTGTGTAAAAGGCAGCATGACTATACACTGTGCACAAATTTATAAACAAAACTCATTTCCTTAAGTGAGTATAAAAGTAAAAATTGTAGCATTTACTCTAATTTCTTTCTTTTAGGCAATAATACCACAAAAATAATGACTCCATTTATATGTTCATTAAAGAAAAGTGTTTATAGGGGCGCCTGGGTGGCTCAGCTGGTTAAGGGTCCAAGTCTTGGTTTTGGCTCAGGTCATGATCTTATGGTTTTGTGAGTTTGAGCCCCACGTCAGGCTCTGTGTTGGCAGTGTGGAGTCTGCTTGGGATTCTCTCTCTCCCTCTCTCTCTCTGCCCCTCTCTTGCTCACATTGTCTGTCTCTCTCAAAATAAATAAATAAACTTAAAAAAAGTGTTTATGGATTCATTTCAAAATAGGCATAAATAATATGGATATATAGAACTATATGTCTATAATTAAAAAATAAAATAAAGACACTGAAAGTCTGCTTTCTCTACTTTTCTTTTCCTGTGACTTTTCAAAATAAAGTGCACTAAGTATATCAATATTTAAGATGATCAGGTGTTGACTTAGTAATAAAGCTAATTTTTGATACAGATATCTTATTGCAGATTATTACACAAATACATGGAATCTCAAACAAATACATTTTTACTTAACATACCTTTGAGGAAGATAGCTTGAGCGATACAATAGAAATCATACCAGGCATGAAGTAGGAAAACAGCTCTGGTCTCAAATTCTTCTCTTACAGCTAATGAAACTAGTTAATATCTAAGTTTCTTTATTCTTAAAAAAAATCTTTTTAATGTTCATTTATTTTTGAGAGAGAAAGAGACAGAGCATGAGCAGGGAAGGGGCAGAGAGAGAGGGAGACACAGAATCTGAAGCAGGCTCTAGGCTCTGAGCTGTCAGCACAAAGCCAGATGCGGGGCTCGAACTCACAACCATGAGATCATGACCTGAGCCAAAGTCGGACGCTTAACTGACTGAGCCACCCAGGTTCCCCCCTAAGTTACTTTATTCTGTTGCACACTTCGATATGGATTTTTATTTTAATAATATCAAAAATTATTAAGGATATTAGTTCATCTTACACAATGGGAATATTCCAGTGAACGAGAGAAAGACCATGCCCTCTGGAGCTTAAGTTCTAATGGGGGAGATGAAAGTCAACAAGAAAAAAACTAATATTATTTGTGATAGATAAGTGTAATAAGGAAAAATAAAGCAGGGCACCTGGGTGGCTCAGTCGGTTAAGCGTCTGACTCTTGGTTTCAGATCAGGTCATGATCTCATGGCTCATGGGTTCAAGCTCCACATCAGACTCTGTGCTGACAGTGTGGAGCCTGCTTGGGATTCTCTCTCTCTCTCCTCTCTCTGGCTGTCTCTCTCAAAATAAATAAATTAATAAACTTTAGGAAAAAAGAAAAGGAAAGCAAGGTAAGGGGACAGAGAATACCATTATGGGCCTGTGGTCAGGGGCAGCTCTCAGAGAAGAAAGAGTTTGAAGGAGAAAGCCATAAGACATGGGGGAAGAACATTTCAAGCACAAGCAGGGCAATACTAGAAGTCATTTCTATCCTGGATCAACACAATAATTTAACAGGACTCAGGTGTGTCTGTGAACTACATAAACAAACACCATTGAACTCAAACTATGTGCATCCCTAATTCAACTTCCTCGTAGACTAGCATCTTCTCTTATGTTAACTGACACAAGAAAAATGTGACAGAAGGGAAGTATGAAGGCAAAGAGACAGAACTGGGGAGCCTCAGTGGGTCTCATTTTGGCATGAGCTAAGTGACCCTGAATCCAAGGTGGATGGATTCGGGGCCCCTCAGGATTTACCAATGACCTTGGCGGGTGAATTGTACTCATCTGAGCTGGAGAGAGGCCTGCTCAACCGCGGGGTGCTGGGCTCCCCAGGAGCATGGCCTGACTGAGCGAACACACTGGGAGATACACCAGCCAAGCCCTGAGCAGAAACACAGGCCGACTCTACAGTTAAGAATGCATTCACCTCATCTCAGCAGTGATCAGCCAGAGGATAGCCAGGACCAGCCGGTGCAGGGGGACCAGCCCTCCCTGGTGAGGCCTCCCGTAAGCCAAGATCCCTTCCCCCATCCGGACAACAGGGGGATGGGAAGCTCCCACTCCAGGGAAGCCAGCCACCATGTGGGGGAGGTGCAGGGGAGAGTGGGGAGGAGCAGGTCTGTTAGGAGTAAATCACTTTGATGGATTGTTTCCCCAACAGACATGATCTAGACTAAAACTAACTGGGGACTGTTATGTAGACATCTCCCCCACCTTCTTGGCCTAGCCCCAGGAAGTAGAGGCTGGTGAGCAGGAGTAGGTCAGCCAGAGAAAATTTAAAAAGGTTCTATTTTATTTGTTTTTATGAATCCAGTGTGTTAAATTGTGACCTGTCAACTTGGGAGTCCGGGGGCTGTGAAAAGAGCAGCTTCAGCCAGAAACCAAGTGGTGGCCCGATGCTCAAACAGAAAAGGGCATCACGGTCCCCAGCATTCGTGATGGCCCAAGGACAGTCACGCCTGACTGGGAAGGGGTGGAGAGACAGAAAACAGCCAAAGGTCCAGACCACAGCATGAGCTTGCTGACCCTGGGACTACAGCTAATGGGCCTGAAACAGGGTATCTGTGCTCTGAATGTACTTTCAACTAACTGAATAATGTAAGTGTGTTTGTGTCAGGATCCTGAATTTGGAGTATTTCGAAATCCCTAAAAGGTGGTGAGATTCAACTGTGTATTTGACCCCATGCTCTACTATACAGTTCACAGGGGCTATTCAATTGGTGGAATGGAATGGGGGAGGGGCAACAAAAGGAAAATCTCTTGATGCCCAGAGGGTTACAACATAAACGTTTCCCAAGATGGCAATGACTGAATGGGCTCCTGGCTGCTGTTGGCAAGCCCTCCTTGGTCCTGTAGCATCCCATTCTTGCCTGGATTGAGGAACGTGGACCTGAAGGATGTGAGAGATATTTAAGGAAAGGGGTTCTCCAGTGCTTTTCAAAGGCTCTACAATTAATTATTCCCTCATAAAATCCCCATATCCAGAATTGGGTTAAGATCGCAACCCTTTTATCTGTAAATGCCCTGGATACTTCCCCTTATGAGTTAATGAGTTAAACCTTTAGTCCAGGAGATCTGATAGAGATGTTATCCTCTATGATCAGCTTTGTTATCCCACTGGAGGGTCCAAATTGAAGGCGACATTAAGGCCACAATCTTTGTATTTTTCCAGTTCCTCATCTCTCTGAATATGACCAAGTCATTGGTCTTCATTTTCTTTAGAAAGATTTTTTTTTCTAAATGAAAACTCTTATTTTTAAATGTATAATTCAGATGTGTATACTTCCTATTTATAGACTTAATTATGGATTGTAAAACTAATTATAATCTCTGTGGCATTTCCCTCTGAAATTGCTTCAGATATCCTACATTAATCTTCACTATATCTTTATGAGGTGTGGTCATAAAATCTATTAAAATTCCTTTAATAGAAAGAAGAGAAGGAAAGTGGTTTGCCCAAGGTCACTTTGCCAAATTAGTGCTGGGACCTGGCAGAAAGCCCAGGTCCCATGAATCCTGCTCCTGGGCCCCATCCAGGAAACCATGTTGCCCCTAAACCATGACACCACGTCAGGACTGGCCCCAGTTCAGCTAAGCAGGCAGACGTCCCCTGAGGCGTCTGGCCAGCCAGAGAGGGTGCAGCCCACCTCGTGGCCCAATCTATTCTGACCCTTAGACCAGAAAGCAGCACAGACCAAACAGATTACAGAATGACAAAGAAGCAGTTGGCTGTCTCCATCCAGCATGACAAACCATGCCGCAGCACCTCAGTCCCATAAACTTGTTGTCACAGCAACAGCGAAAGCAGAGGTGCAGTGTACCTGACAGTCACATGAATCTATTAAAAACTCAGGGAGTTTAGGGGCCCCTGGGTGGCTCAGTCATTTGAGTATCCAATTCCTGACTTCAGCTCAGGTCATGATCCCAGGATTGTGGGATCAAGCCTTGCATCAGACTCCACCGTCAGTCTGAATTCTCTGCTTGGGATTTTCTCTTTCTCTCTCCCTTTGCCCCCCCCTCCCCCCCCCCCCCGCCTCCCTTGTGTGTGTGCACACGCGTGTGCTTTTTTTCTCTCTCTCTCTCAAAAAAAAAAATCAAGATTTTAATACATGTGGGGCCCTAAGGTATTTCTCATGTCTCCTCCCATTTAATCCTTACAAAGCTTTGTGAGGTACATATCATTATCCTGATGCATGGCTGGTAAGTGCTGGAGTCAGGATCTGACTCACGTCTGAACTTAAGTCTCACGGTGTTAGAGCAAATGCCGCATGAAGGTGGGTCCTTATGGGTTCTTAGTGCTGCTTATGGGGATGGGAGAGACAAACCAGAGATGGTCTCTCAGAAGCCGGCTCAGTAGGGACCAGGAGATGGAGTGGAACATATGTCCCTCATTTTACCTCTTGGCTGTGGTGCTAATTCAATTTTGTGACCCTAGAATACTTTGGCATCAGTGTCAAAGCAATTGAACAGAGATATAAGTGATATTTAAACAAAACAGACGCTGGAGGAATGGAATAATGGTAAATATCCTTACAGGGGTGGGACAGGTGGACAAACGTCTCTACAATGGGTTACCTCTTATCTTTCAGGGCATCACTGCCCCTTTTTCAAGAAATTAAACAATCTGCTTTGCAGACATGTTCCAGCACAAAGATGCAGTATATTCTCACATTTAAAAATGTGCCCATCCAAACTGGGACTGGTTGGAATTAAAGTGTGGCCAGTAGGGATAAGGAAGAGAAATGAGTTGGTAATATGTCACTTTCTGAAGTCTAGAAGGAATGGTTCACCTGCCAATTGCTGCATAGTGAGTGTATGAGCCATTTCTGTGCTACAAGCTATCTCCAAACAACTATTTATTTAGCTTATAGTCTGTGAGGCAGGAAATTGGTCTGGAATCAGCTGAGTAGTTCTTCTGTGGGTCTTATCTGGGCTCTCTCAGATATGTCTTTTCAGTAGCTGTCTGTCAGATTCTAGGTGTTTATGGGACTGTTTAGCTGGGGCAAAGGTGGTAACTGGACCGCCTTATTTCTGATTCTCCAGCCAGCCAGCTCAGACTTCTTCACTCAGTCCCAAAAGCAGCAAGAAAGGAATTCCTAATGCCCTTGCACTTTTCAATTCTCTGTTTGTATCATATTCTAATTAATTAGTCAAAGCAAGATACAAGGCCAGTCTAGACTCATGGAGGTGAAGGCAGATTTTACCTTTGGTGGGAGGAGCTACAAGGCATCACGGGTATTTTTGCAATTTATCTGTGCCTTCTGGCTGGAGTAACTTACATTGTTCTCACATGTAAACATACTTTCTTCATCTCAGATCTCTTAAAAGTCTTACATGATTAGGGCATCAGATTTGATGTCCAGGGCCTCAGAATCTCCTCCAGTATGAGTCCTCTATAGCCAGAGACCAAAGACAAGTATATGCCCCCATCACACACACTCTCTACATCCATGTCGTATACAGAGACCACAGCATGTCATGCCATGTCGTGCCAAATAAATATAAATACCATAATAGGCACTCCCAATAAAACCAGTCACTGGTTCATAAGGATTTTTAAATGCCATAGGACAAACGTGCCAGAGCAGAAGATGCTCCTTGACTGGAGCTTGGGGTGCTCCCTGGGAGTGTTTCCCAGGGCATTTCCTTGATTGTAACCTAGGAATGGGCTTCCTGATCCATTGCTCTTCTTTTGGGCTTTTGGTTCTTTCTCTGAAATGTCTTTTTCTTTTCATGAAAAAAGTAGTCCGTTTTGTAGATGAGCAGCTATTTCAACCTGCTTTCTACTGGTGGAGTTTTGAGAGTCTAGAGGCATTTCTGCAATTTGAACAATCTCAGTCCCTGTAAGTTAAAGCTAGTGCCCTTCCACTTGAATAAAACCCTTAAAACATATCTTTAAGTTTTCTCAGAAGCTTTTTTATCCAGTTGAAAGGTGTTTCTAGGCACTACCCTAAATCTTTGATAGACCTTAACAATTTTTTCTTATAGCCACACTCTTGATTTAATCTTTACCATTTAAGACTTTTTTACTGTATGGTGAGGCAGAATGTGAGTCCTTTGCTAACTCAATAGGTCCTAAGCCTTGTAAGTTCCCTCTACATTCTGCTTTAAAACTAAGTAATACTTTCTTTAAAAAAAATTTTTTTTTACATTCATTCATTTTTGAGAGACAGAGAGAGACAGAGCACAGGTGGGGGAGGGGCAGAGAGAGAGGGAGACACAGAATCCGAAGCAGGCTTCAGGCTCCGAGCTGTCAGCACGGAGCCCAACATGGGGCTCGAACCCACAAGCCGCGAGATCATGACCTGAGCCGAAGTCGGACGCCCAACCGACTGAGCCACCCAGGCGCCCCAATAATTCATCTCCTTGTTCCCATACTCATCACAAAAGAAATGACACTTTCAAGACTCTGTCTGGTGATCTCCTTAGCCAATCCAAAGTTCACTAATTGCTTCCTCCTTCCCAAGTTGTGACAGGTGTTAGTTTTGCAACTGTTGTCCTCCTGTGTATAACGCAGGTCGCCGTCTTTCCAGACTTGCAAACAGTTTCTGCCTGCGGCCTCATCTCAAAGCCAGTGCTGCATCTTCTTTTTCTTTTGTCAGCACCCCACATCTAGCTTCCAATCTCACCATTGGTTATTTTGTACAGTGTGAAAACTGCCCGCAAACTCAGTTGCTTAACATAATCACCATTTATGTGACTTAGAGTTTTATGGATCAGCATTGTGGATGGGACACAGCCAAGAGATTTTTTTTTTTTTTTTTTTCTCATCTCTGCTGCATTCACTGCTGAGTGTGAATGAAATTCAGCCAAGGACCTCGATGGTAACTGGCCGGGCATGTGAACTGGGGGCACAATGGGGCCATGTGGTTTTCATCATCTGGCGGGCAAGCCCACAGAGTGGAAACGGTAAAGGTCCCCAACACCGAGGAAGCTCTAATACAAAACCACTGTTAAGCTTCTTCTTGTGTCACTTTTTGTACTGTTCCATTGTCCTAAGAAAGTCACAGGCCAGTCGAGATTTAAGGGGCATGGAGAAACCTCTTCTCGATCATTTACATGTTTCCTGTCACCCATGAGTTGCTCTTTTTCTTTTTTCTTTCTACTTTATTCTTTTGCCACAGTCTTGTAAATGTTTGTTTTGTTTTGTGTGAAAGCTTTCTTGTTCGAATATGTCCTTATTTTCCTCTGGCTTGATTCATAGTTTGGTTTGGTGTATAATCTAAATAAGAACTATTTCTCCTGCCAAAGTTTGAAGGTGTCCCTCCACTGTCTTCTTTCACTATGACTGTTGAGATACCTGATGACACTCTAAAGATCCTTTGCACTTGACCTGACTCTCTTAAGTTGTGAAAGTAGGCCTCAGTTTCCTTCTATTAAAAAAAAAAGGTACAATAATCTAACCTTTCTCAATGTGCTATGTGGAGACACATAAAAATGCATTGTACATAAAGAGGTTGGCAGAGGTCGGGTGTATAAAAATGGCCCCAGAATGGCAGGGAAATACTCTACATTCTCCCTCTTCCACCAGCATAATTAAAAATGAGGAATAAGGTCTGGCATGTCCCAGGCCACTTCTCATTATCCCAAATAACCAACCTCCTCAAAACATCCTCAGGAATATTTTGCTGGGGCGCCTGGGTGGCTCCATCAGTTAAGCATCCGACTTCAGCTCAGGTCATGATCTCGTGGTTCGTGGATTCGAGCCTCATGTTGGGTTCTGTGCTGACAGCTCAGAGCCTGGAGCCTGCTTCGATTCTGTGTCTCCCTCTCTCTCTGCCCCTGCCCTGCTCTCACTCCGTCCCTCAAAAATAAACACTGAAGAAAAATTAAAAAAAAAAAAAAGAAATATTTTGCAAATCAACTGACTGAGAAGGAAGAAATACGGTTTTGGAGCTTTATATTTGGTCTATCATCTTTGGAAGGGGCATTTTCCTTACCCGTCTAAGAAGGCTTTACCATTCGTAAGCCATAGCATGCGTTTGGCATCTGTCTGGCAATGCCTCAGAATAAAGCTACTGGGTCAAAAGTGAGAGGAGAGCTTTTGGATCATCTGCCAACTAACTGGTGCTGATTTCTGTGAAGAGAAAACTGAGGTGGTTACTGTCATCATTATAGGCCCAAACGTCCATTACAGAGGTGATCCCAGTAAAGGGAGGGGGGAGCGGATGAGGTGACATTACTGAGCCGCCACGAAAATCTGAAAATGGTGATGAAATAATCATTCCAAGCCTTCCACAAGGAAGAAGGTGGTCTGCCATTGCTAATTAGCGCTGAAGTTGGTAGGATTAGGGAAGTTGATCCAATATGGGATTTGAAAATCCTTATTCTTTTTCATACCTTACTTCTCTTCCCACAGCTACTCAGATGATCAAGAGGTGTTTAAAAATGACATAGCATCTCTTTGTCATGCAAATATGAGTATCAAATGTGAATAAAAATTAAGCCGTGAGTTATAAATTAAAGAAAAATAAAAAAAACATTAAAATTGTTCTGAAAACTCCACTTTTCCCTGAGGAAATTAACCTCACAAATGTGTTCCTTTTTCTTTTAAGAAAAGAATTTATTTTTGGCACATGCAGATGGGAAACCAGAAAATATATTTTAAGCATATACGTCTTATCGTTTATCAGAGGTATTCTGTGAGTTTGAAGAAGAATCTAAACTCTCAGTTAAGATCCTGCAAAAATACAAGGCATGAAGAAGGCGTGGCCAATAATTTTTCATTTAAAGTTTTAGCCAATGATCATCGTTACTTGTGTTCACACCAATTTTTATGATCTAAACACATAGTTATTTGATTTATTAAAACTATAGGATCAGGACTGACACTGGGTTCCCCGGTGACCAGGTACATGTCATAAAATGACAAGCAGAGCACTATGAGGTCTCAGACTACACTTCTAAAGGTTTATTTATTTTTGAGAGACAGAGAAAAACAGAGTGTGAGCAGGGGAGAGGCAGAGACAGAGGGAGAAGCAGAACTTGAAGCAGGCTCCAGGCTCCGAGCTGTCAGCACAGAGCCTGACGCGGCTCAAACTCATGAACTGTGAGATCATGACCTGAGATGAAGTCGGAGGCTCAACCGACTGAGCCACCAGGCACCCCACACTTCTAATAACTAAGTTGAAACTCAATATCTACCTGCCACATGCCCGTATTTAAGGAAATTTCTTTCCATTTAATTGCCTTGTGGCCTTTCTACGGAATTGAAGCCCACTGAATCATTCTCCAACTTCAAAAAATTTACTCTGCTTTATGGAAGACTGATAGATAAATAGAAAGACACAAAATGTCTGCAACTAATTTTAATAAAAGGCTGGCTACTACAAGTGCTATATCTGAAGTATAGATACACTGCAGGTATAGGGCCATTCAGTGCCTCTGCTTTAACTAAGGCTCAGACATTTGATGCAATTATGACATTGTTAGCCTGGTAATAAGCTGAATAATGATGCAGAGGAGCAGACGGTGCCTGGAGGCACAAAGACCAATTAGGATGCCATCCTCCATTCTAGGCCAGAGGTAATGAGCACCTGAATCTGGGAATACAACCTAAATAAGAAAGGAGTGGATATGAGAGTTGTTATGAGAGAAAACTGAGGTTTGAGTAACTGATTTGTTATCATTCTAAGAAAAACAATGGAGATGAAGGAAAGAACTGTAAAATGGATCTGAAAATTTCTACATCTGGTCTTTGGAGTGATCAGACTTTGGAGATTTGGCCAAAATATAACCTTTTCAGCCCTAAGAAGGACATCATCTTCTGTGAACACTCCAGATGGAGCGATCCTGTAGGCTGCTCCTGGCTCCTTGTAGGGCAGGCATCTCAAAGGAACCCATAAATAATAGAAGTCCACTATGTATCTGGCATGGGATTAAATACAAACTAAGATCAGGCCTATTCATATCATGGACGGCCTGCAATCTTTTAAAACTGATGGGTCTGCTATGTTCTGGCAGCACTTTGGAGCCCAGTGAGAGGCAGCACCCCACCCCCAGGGGAGGTCCAGAGAAATCGGAGCACAGATGCCAAACCGGCTGCATTTGTCAGTTTCGCTTCCTCCTACAGATGCTCTAAGCATTGTCCTTCTTAGTCCTCTTGCAAAAAGTGAAGCAGCATTTGAAGGCTCGAGGAAAGAGGATGGAGAAGCGGTGAGAATCATCCCGACTTCTCCAGTGCTGCCCCACTGAAATCATCCTCACCAAGACCAATGGTTTCTATAATTAAATCCAATGACACTTCTCTGTCTCTGCAGCAGTCAGGAATGACAGATACGGCAGAATGACAGAAAGACAATTTTAACTGACCTAAGCAAACAAAGGGAATTCATGGGTTTATAAAACTTATAAAGGCTCCCAGCTCTTTACCTATTTTTCCAGTGAAATTCCTGGCATGGAGTCCCATTGGCCTTGGGCTCACAGGCCATCCCTGTGCTCAGGGAGGTCACACATTGATTGTTTGCATCTGGGCACCAAATGAACCAAGAGTAGGTTAGGCATGGTTCCACAAGAAAACTGACGCACATTACCAGAAGCAATAAATGCATATCCACAGTAGTGTTTATTGTGTATGATTAGACCGAAACATTAGACACACTCTTCCCTTGCCCTCCGATATTCTTTTTTCCATTCCAACTTCTCAGTCTTCCTCACAAGATGTACCAGACCGACTTTCACTTTAACCTTTTAAAACTTCATTCTGTACTTTGGAAAGTTTTTCAGGCTTTCAGTGGCTTGCCTGGATTCCTAGCTACAGAGGCCCCATGATATTCACATCATTTCATTATTTGCAAAACTCCAGTTCCTGCCAACTGGGCCACAATTCCTGACTGCCATCTATCTTGGATCCCCTGAGAGCTGGGCTTTGGCAAAGCCCCACTCTGCCCTTTTGGGGGAAGTACTAGAAGTCCCAGTACTGAGACTTGAGAAAAACAGACCCACAAAGGCTCTTGCTTCCTCGATGGCTGCCCAGAAGGGTTGGTTAGTACAACTAAGAGAGGCTGGGAAGTTAATGCACACACAGGGTGAGTGATTCATGAGAGGCAGAAAATGAGGAGCTAGAAGTCTGCCTGACAGACTAGGCAACATTTACACAGGGTTTCTCTCTTAAGATTGCATGACCAACCACCAGGCTGTGTTTTCTCCTGAGGCTGTGACCACCTACATAATGCACCCCCGTGTGATTGCTTTCTGGCCTTTCCTACCCCATTCCTATTTTTGTCTTATTCTTACTGTCCCGTCATAGTGCCCCCACACCCCTCCAGTAAAGGGTTAGCACATCACTTGCTTTGGCTTTGCTTCTTAGGGAACCTGAGCTAAGACACAGGACTTTCTACTTAGGTTTCCTCCTAGACACTTGTCATCTCACGACACAACACACATTCTTCTGGGGAGACACCACCCACTCCCATGGTTTCTGCAATATCTATATCTATATCTCTATCTATCTACAACTAATTATATATATAATTATATACATAATTAGTTTTATAATAATAAAGTTTGTCTTATATATAATATATATATAATCTGTAATCTGATCACTCCCAGACCTCCATCTCTATCCCGGGCTTCTCTCCTGAGCTCCCAGCTCCATGGACCCAGCTCTCACTGGAGGTCCTTCCCAGGAAGGCTCACAGGAATCTCCAACTAACAAACTTAGCTATGGGCCAAACCCAAACTGCTCTTTCCTAGACATTTCCTCTTTTTTGGGGGCCAGGGAGGGGTTGGGAATTTCCTTTCTTAGTCAATGGCACCATCATGTTTTCCTAAATCAGACGCCTGAAACCACCTTGACCTCTCACTGTCTCTTACTGCTTAGTGGTCACATCATCTCTCATCAGGCCTTGACCGTTCTATCTTCTCATCAGTATTATTCCTCTTCTACTGCTGTAACCTCCCCAAGCCATTGTCCCCCCTCTCCTGCAGTTTCCCAGCCCATTCTTTAGAGCACGACCCCTGTAAAACACAAATCTCAAAGGCTCTTTGTGTCCCTTTGTAAACGTTTTTGGATGTTATGAAGTTTGCATTTTATGCCCCACATTCTGTCTATATTTTCGGGTTTATTTCTTGCCTCTCAACAGTCTAGGTGACCTAAGTTCCAACCCTATTGAACTTTTATTTCCTTGGGGACTCATGAGGTTTTTCACCTCTGAGCCTTCACATAAGCTATTTCCTCTGCTTGAAACAGTCTCATCTCTCTTCATCTTGCTCACTTGTGCTCATCCTTTAGGTTCCAGCCTAGCTATCACTTCCCCCAGGAAGTCCTCCTGGATATTCACTCCTTCCCCCAGTTCAGGCTAGGGGTTCCTGCTGTGGCTGCCACTGCACTTGGACATCTGCTCTCACTGCCCTCATCAGAGAGGTTTAGTTGTCCTCCTTTCTGTATAGGGGTGGGGCCTCTGTCTACCTTGCTCATAACTGCTTTCCTCCAAACCAGGCATGGGGATAGGCTTCAAGCTATGTCTAACATATGAACACATTTGTAAAAATTTTTGTCTTCTCATCCTGTCAAGTCTAGAACACCCAGTTTCCTTTCCCAAGAAATTCAGAAAACAAGTATGTACTATCTTGCCTTTGCAGTTCTTTGAAGAGCTTTCATTACAGAATTATATGAGGTAGAATTGTGACTTAAGACACTAAGCTTTCAGCTAGATTGTAGCATCAGTTATTAAGAAATATTACCACAGATGTGAAAGAAATCGTTATTACATGTTTC
Source organism: Leopardus geoffroyi (assembly GCF_018350155.1). Classification (NCBI taxonomy): domain Eukaryota; kingdom Metazoa; phylum Chordata; class Mammalia; order Carnivora; family Felidae; genus Leopardus; species Leopardus geoffroyi. The sequence continues at coordinate 140,889,964 of NC_059338.1, read as the reverse complement.
AAAGTTTCTTTGCTTTCTGTTTTACATTCTGGTTTTGTTGAAAGATAGAATTTAAAATCTGTAGTCTTTAAACATTGATTTCACTGCAGGTGAGTAAATGGAACACATGCCTTTACTCTCTACCAGAGGTTGTCACTTGTGCCCAGAGAGCCCGGGACACAAGTCACATTTTTATACACTTATTTTTTAGTGCAGACATTTTACTCATGTTTTTCTTGGACTTTTTGCCATTGACCTAACCCAATATGCCTTTGAAAGTTTTTTTCTTGTGGTGTTTGTTTATTTTACCATGATAATTACCATGATATTTATTTTACATGATACTTATTTATTATTTATTTTACCATAATGATTAAAAGTGGCCAAAAGGCATTTAAAAACATATCCAAAACATATTTTTTCACTTAAAATAAGCACATCACCAGACTCTTATAGAAAATATTTATGACACTATTAACATACATATTTTTTTAAATGCCAACACATACATATTCTCTGAGCCACATTAATCTTAGCACTAAGATTAATTTCTCTCTAATAATATATTCAGTTAATATGAATTATTAGTTTTCAGGGTCCTAAAATGTTATTGAAACTTAACTAATATAAACTGAAGTAGAGGTAGAGGTAAGGGAATCGAAATAGAGTGAGTGTAATTCAACTCTAAAACTGGTTTTAGACTGGTATTCCCTAAAGAGAAGTAAAAGCTCTTTTACAAATCTGTGCTGAAATTTCTATTTCAATTTTGATATGTAACATAACTCAATTTTTTAAGTCAGTCAAGGCTACATTAGGCAAAAACTAAATTGTAGCTTGCCCCAGGATTCCTTAAGTCAATTTCTTAAAGGCCTAAACAGGTACAGAAATGAGGCAGGAAGAAAGAACCTATAACTTTAATTTTTAACTTTATTTTTTAATGATTGTATATACCAAATTAGTTTAAAATGTTAATTTTCAAAGTAGGGCCGGAAACCTAGGGGGTAACAGGCATTACTCTTAAGACATCTCCCTTCACTACTTTCTAACTCAATAGGGAAACCTGCAGTTCGACCTTAAAAAGTTGTCCAGAAGTGATACAAATTCTAATCTCATTAACAACAGGACCCAGATGAACCTTGTGTATCACAGCAGCATTAAGAAAAGCTAGAAAATGGAAGTTAATTATGAAGGAAATACAGGTCTGTGAACAAAGACATTTAAATTGTCAAAGAAAGAAATAAGCTAATGAACAATAAACTTAAATGAAGTGAAGCTAGCCACAAAGAAACCTAGTAAATCAAGTTAGGGATTCTTCCATTTATAATAGTGCCCACATTTGGTGTAAATAAAGCTTGGTAGGCTCAAGTAAACGAAAGAACAATACTCAAACGATTATGAAATGACCACTTAGGAAAGTTAATGCTGACCTAATTAGCATATTTAAAAAATATTAAATATTGGTCACTTATTTTTTTAATATTATTACAGCTATAAAGCCTTCTCTGGAATTTAGGGTTTTGATAGTAAATAATCAAACTTTCCGGTGAAAACTTACTTTTTAATCTAGGTACTTCCCAGTAGAATATACAAGTCTATTATTATTAAGGACATAAAACAGCAAAAGCCTTTTTTGTCTTGAGACCACACTAAAATAGTTTATCGTAATGAGAAAGATTTTCTGTTTCTAAAAGATGATGAATAAGACATCGTCACCAGGAAATCTGGTTTTATATGCTCCATTGGCCTCAGATATGTGTTTGCTTTAATCAGGTCATATATGATACTTAACTGATTCTGGAAAGTGATGAAAGTTTTAATTGGTAATATAAATTAGCAGAAAAAAATTCTACACATCCTAAAACAGGATTTTGATATCTTAGGGAAATATAATTAAGAGCAAAATATTCTCCCAATCAAAAAAAAAAAAAAAAAAAAAAGGCTCTCTATAAAAGTAGTAGACACAGAAAAACAGTTATTGAATAAACATCAAACCAGAATGTGAAGATCCAAGGCAATCTACTAAGGGACTACAAAGAAAGAAATCTCACCCTTTTGTAAAGTCAAGCAGATACAATCCACAGCATACATGTTCTCAAGATAAACCATAATTAGTCCTCAAGTTAGAGGAGCTGACGGCACCATTTGTTAGATATAGTTCATCCTAAATTCACCCGATAATTCCAGCGATCGTATGTGTCTGCCGATTGGTTTTGGACAAAAGAAAATACACTTCTACTATCTTTACTATAAGAAGTGGTTTTGCAACTGGGAGCCAGGAGCCCGTCACCCTATTGTCTCATGAAATTGGGAGACAGGGGTACAATCTCTCTTGATGATTACATTTGAAAGAGATGGCTCTCAGGTCCTTGAGAAAGACACTCTTGGGTCACAGTGCTGGCAAGAGGCTTATTTAGCTTCTAAAAAGATTTATACACATTTAAAAACACAGAGAATGAAATTTTAATTAAAAGATTTCTAAGAAATGCTCCAATAAGAGGGAGGGGGGAGAAATTTCTTCCTTTATTTTCAACAGGGAGAACTAAACTTTCCAATTTTTATTTGTCCTTATAGCTACTGCAATTTATTTTTTTTACTAATAATTGTGGACATTTTTAGATGAAACTCATTAATATATTTTTAGTGAATTAATACGTACTTAGTTCTTAAAAAAAGCCCTTCTTGCCCCAAATATGGAATTGCTAAATATGAGATTTGCTGACGGATCTAGTGTTATAAGTCACTCTGCTGTTACTATCAGCATACTGACTGACAGTTTGACGAAAATTTGAGAAGCTAAAGAATTTTTCAAAAATGAATGTTCTCTTGACACTTTAAGTGAAATTATCTTTAAAGTTGTTTACATTCAGCAGTGCCTGGGTGGCTCAGTTGGTTAAGCATCTGACTCTTGATTTCGGCTCAGATCATGATCTCACTGTTCGTGAGTTTGAGGCCCACATCGGGCTCTGTGCTGACAGTGAGGAGCTTGCTTGGGATTCTGTGTCTCCCTATCTCTCTGCCTCTCCCCCACTCACTCTCTCTCAAAAATAAATAAACATTAAAAAAAAGTTGTTTAGGTTCATTGTAGTGTTATCTTGGACTATACTGATTTAAAACATGACTTACCTGAATCTATGAAAAATATCTGATTTATTGGTCAGTAATCCTCAACGTGGTCTAAGGACCAACGTGGTCTAAGAACCTAGAACAGTGGTTCTCAGGTTAACATGAAGAAACCCCACCTGAACGGATTGCTAAAATCCTGGTTGCTGAACCCTTCCTTATGGTTTCCATCTGGTAGGTCCAGCAGGGATCCCAAAGATTTGCATTTACAAGTTCCCAGATACTGCTGCTGGTTGGAACCACACTTTGAGAACCACGGACCCAGTGTATAAGGCAAGCACACATACTCCTGGGCCCCATGCTAGCTGTGTAAGATGCAAAGATCTGTTTTCAGTACAATGTTAGACACTATACCTTTGTTCTTTCATGGGTTTCCTTCAGGGGTTTCCTAAGTTTGCTTCTGCACCTTTATTTTTGTTTGTTTTGCTTATTTCCTTCAATAGATTCTCAGCTAAGGCAGGTTGATAGTTGCATAAATAACCATATGGATGAAATGATAAGTTATTTAACACATACATAGCTGTACTTTAATACAGTGAGAAGGAACTGTAAAATCAGAACAGTGACTAGAACCCTCTGCAGGAGGGTAGTAGTTACATTTCCAGTACCGAAGGGGGAGAACCTTAGATTAACTAGTGGGGTTTTTGTTTTTGTTTTTTGGCAAAAAGGGATAGAAAGCTTCTTTTCCAGTGTAATTTCTGGAATTCCCTTTTCTCTGGTTAGGATTTCCATGCATCTTCCCAGTGCTAAGACTTCAGAGGTGTAAACAGATGTACAGAGGTTCATTTTAACCACACGGACAAGTCTCAAGGCTTCTTTGCTCAGTGCACACCCTACCTCCATTCATAGTAACCCTGCTTCACACAATGCTTAAATTTTCTCCCATGTATATGGTTCTTAGTGATCATAGGTTATAAGCAGCCATCTCAAGACCTCTAATATGGCATGTATATCATCATATGCTTTGATAAACTAATCAGAATATTCCAGACAATGGTCATGAACATACTTAAAGGCTTTAACTGTTTCTATTAAGGGACAACTGGTCTCTGCCTGCTTTGGAGTTTAATCCCACGGTAGAGAAGTCTTTATTTTCCTCTGAGGTCATAAGCTGTGCTTTATTACAATGATTTGTCCTTGTAGCGCTGACATATTTGGTCATTTTTTGTAGATTTTGAGGTCCTGTTATAACTCAGCAAATAATTTTCACCTGATAGGGGCATCTGAGTGGCTCAGTCAGTTAGACATCTGACTCTTGATTTCGGCTCAGGTCATGATATCATGGTTGTGAGATACAGCTCTGCATCAGGCTACGTACTGAGCAGGGGGCCTGCTTCAGATTCTCTCTCTCCCTCTCTGCCCCTCCCTCATTTGTTCTCTCACAAAAATAAATAAACTTAAAAAATACATAAAAAAAGAATTTTTACCCGATAGAAGGATCCAGCGACACCTGTGTTTCCATATTTTTGATAATTAGCATCTTCATTCAATTTCATCAGCCCTTCTAGATGCTTCTGTCAAGTAGCATCTAAATGTCTTGCATCAGGGTAATTATTCAGAATGTTAGGCTGATGTCACCCTGTTCTTCCAAAAAAACACTAAATAGCTGAGAACATAAGAAAAATATGATTGCTGATGCAGACAATAATCAAGGTTTAACAATGCAGCCAAGAATTTGAGGCTACTTCCATAAGCATATATCTGACTTGACAGGGGAAGGAGCCCAGCAGCAATGGCAAAGACAGCCCAGTATGTTCCCAGCCGTGTGGTCTATTCTCCTGCACTATTACTATTATTATTTTTCTTTTGAGAGACAGAAAGAGAGCATGCATATGTGAGTGGGGGGAGGGGCAGAGGAAGAGGGAGAGAGAGAATCTTACGCAGGCTCTATGTCCAACGCAAAGCCCCAAGTGGGGCTTGATCTCATGACCAGATCATGACCTGAGCCGAAATCAAGGGTTGGAAGACTAACCTACTGAGTCACCCAGGAGACCCTCCAGCATTATTTTTAATGATCTGTTTGTATGTGCCCATGTATGTGGAATTCTGTGTTACTTCATGTGAGCATATACATCATTTCCATTACATTTATTGCTAACAACTGTGAAAACTGTCAAGTTTATCATGTTGAATCAAAGTTGCTGATGGCAATTTTTAGGGTTATGAAATATAATATGGGCTCAGACCATAAATGAGAATTAAAAAATGGAAAAGATATCCAAAACAATCAACTTGAAAACAAAGATAAGTTTGTTAAGAATGGACATTACAATGACTTTTAATAAACATTAGAACTATGCAAATTAAATTTCTTTTTTAGTTTTATGTTCAGAAAAAGCTGTTATAGGCTTATTAAGGACATTTTATTTCAAAGCATATTATCTTCTAAATTGATTTGTTTTGGATTATGTCTCTGAAAATCATTTCTAGACCTTCAGTTATTTAAATGTGTGAGTTGAACTGATAATGGGGGTGGGAGAGGGGTGATAAATTTAAAGACCTTTCCTGTAAGGAGTATTAAACATAGAGTCCCCTCTATGGATGTTATTTTAATCCATCTAATGAGACAATGCAAAAAAGGTCACATTTTGCAGAGGTAATAAAACTAAGCATGGTCTGCCTGAATATACAACCACAGAACTCACTGCAGACAACTGTATAAACAATTAATTATGCAAACAAACCAATCTGCCCACAGTGATTAATCACCTGTTCTGCACCTAGCAGTGTGCTAGATGGTACATGGTGCAGATATTGGCCTTCTAGATACATATTAATTTCTCAGAAGCTATTCTGGGAAATTTAATGACAAAAGCCATTCAGGTTAAAGGCAACTGATATTTAAAATCAATGTGCAGTCATTATTTGGTTTTCAGCCATCACCAAAAATCACTGCTCTGTGGTTGTTCTTTCCACTCACTTGAGGAGGTGACTCACCCTAAAAATAATAAGCATGACTGTCTAGTAACTTTGGGATGGGTGGCTGATATTCAGATAGAAAGACAAATAGAAGTATGTTCTTGTGGGTGTCCAAGAATACCATTTTGAAGGATTTGGCTGTCTCAAATGCTTCCTTAAAAACAAAACAAACAATATAGTAATGCTCAAAATAAACTAGCTTTACTTCTTAATGAGAATGTTGTATGTTAGGTTCTTTTTTAAACATTAGGATGACATTAGTTTGACATTTGGATCAGTTTCAGGATTCCAAGAGGAAAGAGACGGCATGCTCAAATCAGGATATTTCGAGGAGGCTTTTATTTACAAAGAAAATAATTATCAGGGCAGGACCAGGGTGTATGTAACTACAGGGGACAGAGTAGGGACCCAGCAGCAGCTGAAGTATTACCAGTCCCGGTCCTGAAGGTGGAATTGCAGATGCTGACAGAAAGGAAGCTACGTGAGCCAAGATGCCAAGCAGAATGCATCTGTGGCTGTCATTTCTCCTTCCTCCTGCAGGTACTTTAAACATTTTAAAGTTGTCTTCCTCGTTCCTTCCCAGTAGATAAACTAGCATTTGAGGAGTTGAGAAGAGGATAAAGGGACAATCACTTCTTCCAGAATTTCACTGCTGCCACTGTTCTTTCCAAGGCCCCTACTGATCTGACACTAAGTCCAACAGACACATTTCTGCCCTCGTAGCTGTAAGTTACCTCTCGGTTATAAGTGATAAAAATGCAGCTAAAGTTGGCTTAGGAAAAAGGATACTTTGGATCATATGATTGAAAAGTCAGAGTTTATAGCTTTTTCCCAAGTGTTCCTGCAAAAGTTGTAAAATGACCTGGCTGGTTGGCACGCCATCCCTGTGAGCACAGAGATGAATATCTGACGGTGTGTGTCTGGGTCATGTTCTAACTGTGGGGCTCCTGGGGGGGATTTACTCCAACCAGGGCACTCGAGCCAAAACTAGAGGAAGCATGGCTCCCGACAGGAAAGCTAAAGTGTCTTTGTCGGAAGAAGGGGCGATCCATTAAAATCCACTACAGTTGTTAGCTTGTTTGTCCTGTTTGTCGAAATACTTGGCATAGATGGGTCCCTTTATGGAATACTTTTTCCTTGCCTTCTTTGACATTATTTAACTTTTCGGCCACCTAGGGCCATTTCTATCAGGCTTCCTACAGGATGTACTCTTCATAGTTCAAACACTGGTGTCCATATTTGTTCAGATGCACCTTCCTCCTTAGTCATGCAGCTTACTCTGATCTCAGGCTAGATAAGCCCAACGGTGGCTCGCATCATTCAAGCATTTATAAAGTCCTGGCTTCCACTGCCAGTGCTTTGTCACCTCTACCACCGTCTGGTCTCTGCCTCCAGCGGGCACAAGGGCCTGACTTCTGCAGAGCCTGGACAGTGCCTACCATAGGGGCGCTGCAGCAGCTCCAGCACCCAAGTTCAACCTGGTAGAACCCCCGAGGGTCAGGCTTTCCCAGCAGCTGCTTAAGAGTAGGAAGTAATGAGACCTGGAAATGTGGAAGCAGTTGATCAACAAGACACGGGAAATGGGAAAAACCTGGCAGATAAATTGTTTGCCCTTTCTTACCCTGAAACAAAACCTCCTTCATGGGTTTCATACGACCTTTCTGGAGATGTCCTGCACGAATAAACACGTGGCTAATGTTATCCTGTGAGGCTGTGGCTAGTTTGGCAATGTATCACCTTCTATGTGCTTTCCCTCTTTCCTGGACTCACCTGTGTTTTTATCCTTCTTGAACTTGTCCAGGCACGGCACCCCAAAGAAAGTCTGAGCACACACCTTTGTCTCAAGATTTACTTCTTAGGGAACTTGGTATAAGATACAAGACTCCCTTTCTTTGCCTCTCACCAAATTTGGTATTCATTGGGGTATTTCTCAGGTCCTTTTTATTTCTCACAACCCACATTCTGCCTGGAGGGCCTCTTCCACTCTCATGATTGGAATCATTGGAGACTCCAAGATCTCCATCCTAGGTTCCTCTCCTGAGTTCCAGAACCAGATCTGAGACGTCACTACCTGCTGCACAGGTAACCAAACACAATGTGTCCAAAACTTAAGTAACAGAATCTCACAGTTGCCACTCCAAATTGCTCGTGCTTTGACATTTCATATCTTGTGAATGACATCATCATGCAGTCAGTTGCCTAAGTTCAAAGTCAGAATCATTCCTGACTCCTTACTCCCTTACTGCCCGTTCTGTATATCCCCAGGCCTTGCCATCGCCTCAGGACACCTTGGTCTCATCCAACTTCATTTCATCTCCACTGTCATAGTGTCTCCAAGCCATTCCCCCATTTCTCCTGCAGTTCTCCAGCCCATTCTTTAGAGAGTGACCCTTGTAAAACACACATCTCAAAGGCTTTCTTTTGTTCTTAAATTTTCCTTAATGCTGCGTAGTCTGGATCTATTGTTTTACTCCTGCCTGTCTTCCCAGCTATATCTTCTGTCTTTATGAAATCTAGGCTCCAGCTCTATTGATCTTTTTTTTTTTCCTCATAGCCCCATGATTTTCTCACTTATAAGTCTTCACATAAGCTATTTTCTTTTTCTTTTCTTTTCTTCTTTCTCTCTCTCTTTCTTTCAAGAGCGTGCACGATAGGGGAGAGGGATGGGGGGTGGGGAGAGAGAGAATCTAAAGCAGGCTCCATGCTCAGCATGGAGTCTGACATGGGGCTCAATCTCCTGAGACCATGACCTGAGCTGAAATCATGAGTTGGATGCTTTAACGACTGAGCCACCCAGGCGTCCCCACATAAGCTATTTCCTGTGCTTAAAATGGTCTTCCTTCTCCTCTTCACTTTGTTAACTTTTACTCATCCTTCAGGTCTCAGCTGACATACCACTTCCTTCAGGAAGCCCTCCGGGCTCTCCCTTTCCCTCAGTTCATGAGAATGGTTCTTTCTATAGTCCCCATGGTCCCCTGTATGTTGAATTTAATCTGAGGGATCAACTTTCCTTCTCCTCTGTGTCTAGGGATGCAGACTCCCTTGTCCATAACAGTTTCGCCCCAAACCTGGCATGGTGACTGACCCAGTAATTGCTTAAATATACACTGAAAAAACAAAAACAAGGCCAACACAAAAACTTCATTTAAAGTCATTTTTCTGATAGCAGGTTTCCAGAATTTCAGAAAACTAATGTGGATAGTCTTGTCCTTTTAGGTCATTTTAGAAGCTCTCCTTACAGAATTATAGGGGATTTCATCTTAATGATTTTGAGGAAACTGAGCTCTAAGGTAGAATGCGTTATCACCTAGTCTAAGAAATAACGTCACTGAGAGGTAGATGCAATTCCTATTACATATTTCAAAGTTTCTCTGGTTTCTGCTTTTTTACATGTTTGTTTATTTTTGAGAGAGACAGAAAGAGAGAGCGCAAGCATGCACTAGTTGGGGAGGGGCAGAAAGAGAAGATGACAGAGGACCCAAAGCAGGCTCTGTGCTGACAGCACACAGCCCAACAGGGGCTCAAACCCATAAGCCGCAAGATCATGACCAGAGCTGAGGTTGGACGCTTGACCAGCTGAGCCACCCAGTCGCCCCTCAGGTTTCTGTTTTGAATGCTGGATTTGACAAAATGCAGAGTTTAATGCTCACCATCTTAAGAAAACAAAAAAAGTTTTTAAGAATGTGTTTCACAGCAAGTGAGTGATGAAGCACCTGTGGTGGAATTGCCTGCCAGGACATGGACTGTCGGTCACGCAGATGTCGGCAGGAAACACACTGCATTCTTAACACACTTATGTCTCTTAGTGTTAATACTCATTGCCCTTGTTTGATCATGGTTGTCCTTTGGGTTTTTAATGTCATGATTGAAATTGAGTAGGTTTTATCCGTTATTGTCCTTTTAAAAAAGTTTTTGGGGCATCTAGGTGGTGCAGTCGGTTGAGTGTCCAACTTCAGCTCAGGTCATGATCTCGTGGTTCATTAGTTCGAGCCCACATTGGGCTCTGTGCTGACAGCTTGGATCCTGGATCCTGCTTCGGATTCTGTGTCTCCCTCTCTGCCCCTCTCCTGCTCATGTCCTCTCTCTCTCTCTCTCTCTCTCAAAAACTGAATAAAATATTAAAAAAATATATTTTTTTAAGTTTTTGAGTGTCAATATTTTTGTTGATCTTGTTTTTGTGCTTCTTTGCTACTTTATGTGGGCACAGGCATTGTTTCCATTTTGTATGTTGCTGTGTTTATAGTTTACCATCCCTTGAATAGAAATTAATGATCGTGATTTGTAGGGTAATTAAATGAACTGTAGGTTCATAAAAATTGAGAATTTAGAAAATGTGATGTTTCCAAAGATATCAAAATTAGCAAAATATGCATATGTTGTAAATGATACAATGCTATATACATATTATACTATACATGTAAACTATAGCCATTAGAAGTATATACATTCACCCTCAGCATGGTGTATGGTGGGAGGCTAGGGGTGGCAGAGGGAGTGGTCTACACAGACAGGGACTTCAGGGACTTCCACTTTTCAATTCTAGGTCTAGGCAAGTTTTATATACTCAGCAACTACTTCTTAATATCTAAGCATATTATCTTCCAGAATTGCTTTCTCTTTAGTATTTAAATGCCTCAGTCGGCAATTTTGGAAGCAAATGGGAAAAACAGAGGCCAAAGCACCATAAGACAGATACAACACCTTGTCCTGTGCACTGTTCTGCAGTTTTAAATGTAAACGGGTGTCTCATATATTATAAAGAGAATTGTTTCAGGCCTCTGAAAATCATTTTCTAAGCTCTATTTTATTTGTACCCCTAAATTAAGCCGGGCTGCAGAAATTAAACTGTCTAGGAGACATATGACCAAAAAAGTCCTGTCAGCCAACAATTTCTACATTTACTTTCCCTACAGGATGAGAAAATAACTTTTTGAGTTTTAGGCCATTGTATCTATAAACAGCTCTGCTGATGGAGCTCTCTATGAAGAATCATTCAGATTGGTATGTTCTTCAATGTCAAGATTAACTCTGTCTTCTAGGACTACTCAATTGCTGCACCTTCCATGAACCTGTTCCAGCTCATCTCCCCAGGCGAGTCAAGCTCCACAGAGCTGTTCCTATGGCTCTTGGAAATGCCTGGGACAGCCCTCTCTCCAATTTGGACTTGGAGTACTTCAATTGAAGAGAATGATATGTTTTTTTTCTCTTTGTAGTCCTGGGTCAAGGATAGTGCCAGTCACTTTATAGATAATCAATAAATATATGCTGAGTGGTAGATGGCAACTAAAAAGGGCTCTCCTAGAGACCACTTACTAGGAGACCAGAGCCTGCAATTGTTAGGATGTTATAGTAGCATATATTTTAAAATATAACCTACCATTCAGCCATGGCTCCATTATTTTATTTATATTGTGGGTAGTTTTGGTTATTTGAAATACGTCGACCAGATAAGATGATAAACCCCAAAAGATCTTGCAATTCATTTCAAAGTAATAATTTTCAAGAGTTAATCATAAAACAAGGAAGAACTTTAGAGAAAAATAACATCTTGGGAAAGTATATTCTTGGGGAAATAATGTTATATTTTTGTGTATATATAAATGGATTTTGGATTATAAGGGAAATGGGATTTTTGAAATGTTTTGGTTCAAAACCTTCACATGTAAAATATTAGCTAAATATGATTTGCTTCACAAAATTAGTCTAAAGTCTCCAAAATGGAAGTATAGAGAGGACATCCCAGCAGATCTCTAGTTGTCCAAACTAAAGCAGATGTAACAGCAGTAATGTGTTTCACATTAAGCCCCAGAATAGATCTGCACAGGAGATCTTTCAGTTTACAGAGATTCAAGTTCTTAATATAACTTCTATATTTAGTAAATACTCAGAATCAGTATATTCTTTTATCTTCAATTCTCTTATCTTCAAGTTATCTTCAATATCTTGGGAAGGTATTTGAAAAACTGGGATCTAAAAGTATCTGTGTGTGTGCACATGTGTGTGCATTCATGTATGTGTGTAGACAATACTATCATCTCTTCATTACTTTAAGAATAGCCATGCTCTGGGGCTCCTGGGTGGCTCCATCGGTTAAGTGCCCGACTTCGGCTTAGGTCATGATCTCATGGTTCGTGGGTTTCAGCCCTGCGTCTGGCTCTGTGCTGACAGCTTAGAGCCTGGAGCCTGCTTCAGATTCTGTGTCTCCCTCTCTCTCTGCCCCTCCCCCACTCGCACTCTGTCTCTCTCAAAAATAAATAAAACGTTAAAAAAAATTTAAAAAAAAGAACCATGCTCTTTCATATGTAAATGAGATCCCATTCCAGAAAAACAAGTTTTAATTTTACTACTACCACATTCTACTCAAAAATTAGCATGACTTCATTATATTTATTAAACATAGGTGAATAAACAGCATCATTTACATATTATTTAATGTATAATATTTAATGTATAATATATTATTTAATGTATAACTAAATCTAGTTCAGTTTCCCTCTCCCTAAACATGTGCAAGAAATAAAGTAATAATTTTGAGTATTGCAGGAATTCAGGTCAAGTTCTTGCTAAGGATGAAGCAAAAAAACATCCTCAAAAAACTGCTGCTTTACTCCCGAGTTATCCTTGATCTTGTGATCCCTAACTCTGTGATGAAGAGGATTGGGTGGTGAGACAATATTTTTAATAGTTACCCAAACTCAACTGTTATACTGATAAGCTTCCCCTTGTCCAATCGGCATTGACAACCATCAACGTTCTGCTATGATTTAACTTCGGAGGGCACATCATTATCAAACAAAAACGTGGATCCTTTGTATGAGTAGTAGTTGCCATGCAACTTCTACCTGGATGTTATTTTAATCTATTTAGTGAGAGATTCTTTAAAAATCAGATTCTGAAAGACCGTACAGCTATGAATGGCAGGCTGCATGTATAATTACACAGCTGCTTGCAGACAACTTCGTGTATAATTATGGAAACAAGTTACCTGCCTGCTGTCTAACACTGTCCCAGGTATTCTAGACAGTGCAGAACAAAGACCTTTAAAATTTGTATTGATTTCCAAGAAACTATTTTAAATAAATGTTATAAGATCATTCAGAAAAAAAGCAGAATCAATATTTAAAATCGATACATAGCCATTATTTTGCTTTTAGTAATGACTGACATGGCTACTTCATAGTAGTTCTTTCCAATGCACTGACAATTAGATGAATGTCTGATTCACTTAATCTTTCCAAGGCTCTAAGAGCCATAAACCTGAATGTCTAGTAACTGGGATAGTGTCAGAGAGATAGACAGATGCCTGTCTGGGACTGTCATTTAGAAGGATTTAGCTGCTGAACGGACCATTTTCCAAAGAAACACCAATAATTTTTAAGTCCTACCAGAAGACTGATACTTCTACCAGTATTCCCTAAGAAAGGTAATGGTGTAAAACTTTGACATTTGTATCAGTCAAGGTCACAAGAGGACATGGATGGCACATGGAAATCAGGGTATGTTGAAAAAGTTTCACCGACAAAGGAAATAATTACAAGATGGGGAAGAGGGTCAAGAGCCACATAGGTGAATGCAGAACACAGAACTGTGGTGAAAATGCTGCCTTTGCTATGTTTGAGAGAGAGAGAGAGATTATTGACATGTGGAAGGAGAGCGTCCTTTCATAAAGGTCAGACTGAGAGCAGGAGTGACCTTTGGGGAACACGTGGCTAGCCTGACATGAGCTCACAGGAGCTCACTCTTTGTTCTTACTCTTTCTACTCTCTATTAACTGCTGGCTCCCCACTGGCCAACTTGAAGCCTGAGAAGCTTCTAACTTGAAGCCTGAGAACAATTGAGCGCTTCTGTGTCCTTGAAATTTGGGGCGGACATGAATGGGTGGATAAGCACAGATATGGAGCCTGGAAGGGCAAATGGAGGGTATTCAGCACAATGTCAAAACAAATTGCTCTTCCATGCCATTGTGATTATTCCATTATAACAAAAAGCAATCTAGTGACCATATGGCTTTTATGGCAGGAATGGTTCTCTCTTAATAGACGGGAGGCTATCTTATGAATGTTTGAAGCACTGAATGGGAAAATTCCCATAGGTGGCTGTTAAACCACAAAGACAAGTGACCTAACATGGCAGACACTAGGCCTTACTGCTGGGGCAGGTTTACGGGGCCCCTTTCGTCCATGTTACCCGGACAGCCCACGGGAAGCTAACGAGGCCTGGCATTGCTCAGCCCTTGAGCAATGGGCCTCTTAAGCTCTATGACTGGAGCAGCACCAACCTGTCCCTGGCACAACTGGGAGCTGGGTTGAAGCCTTGCTGCTGCGGTGAATATGACGTGGTCCTGTGGTGTCACATGCCACCTCAGTATTTTCCACGAGGCTTAATTGCAGTGAGGGTCTGGATATGACACAGCTTCCTGGGAGTCCAGCCACAGAGAACTGGCCTTACCTCTGTGGGTAAGGTTTTGTGTGGCAACTTCCCAGCTCATCACTACGTTCTTCTATTTCTACCAGGTCAAGAGTGTTTTGAGCAGCGTTGGAGTTCTGTGGAGGTTGTAAGTACTAGGACTCAGACAGGCTGAGTCACAGGCTCTGAGCTCAGGACTGACCCTAATGAGATGAGCTTGGTCAAGTTCTTTCCTCTTCCTGGCTTTAACTTTTCTCAAATTTGGAAGCTGGGGTATGATCAGGTGGATGCTGGATCAGGTTATCTAGAGTGATTCTTTCCGATCTAATACCCTGTGATTGTACTCTCTGTAATTGTCATCAGTGTCTACTCCTCATCTCTAGAACACAGAAGAATGTTCTTAAAATTAGGATTTGAAAAAAACTTTTGAACATGATTTGCCTGTGTTTAATACTTTGTAAATGCTAGATAGTGAGTATGGGGAGAATGCTGAATGCATTATATAAATTTATAGGGAATTTATGCTTCCTTTTGTGTTTATTAACAAAGATTTGTGTTTAGAACTGGTTTCCCTATGAGCCATGATAAAAAACAACAGGATTTTGTAAATCAGCACCAAATAGCAAATAGCGTAAGTAGGAGGGATCTATGGGTTTAGAAAAGGGCCAATTCTAGTTGATCTGAACTTAACATTTGATGAAATAATTTGCCTACTACCTCTGTGTTTAAAGAGAATAAGACAGAAAGAAACTACAAGACAAAATGGAATCACAAAATTCTTTTAGGTATTCTTAAACTTATAAATCATATAGTGACTATATTTTGATTCGTCTAAATAATAATAACCAGTTTCCATATCAATAGATTAAATATCCTTGTCTCTGAGGGATATTTTGCATGATCGCTCTTTATAATTTTCTGAATTTATGAGATGTTAATTAATAGTGAGCTTGAACTATTTCTGTTTTTAACAGTTCTCATTTCCTCACAGTGGAGTATGGTTGCATGCTTATTTTGGCTGAGTGCTCCTTACACACCGCACTGAACACTGGACCTCTTCTGGCCACTAACCTTAGGGACTTGCTCTGTGGCTGCCAGCCATTTCCACATATGGGTTTACAAGCATAGAGGGGATCACTTCTATATCAACCTTAGAATAATGTGTCAAAAAAATTAAGTGGAAAATAGTTCTTTAAAAAAAAAAGAGGGCTCCAGGGGCACCTGGGTGGCTCAGTCAGTTAAGCGTCTGACTTCAGCTCAAGACTTGACTTCATGGTTCCTGGGTTTGAGTCCCGTGTAGGGCTCTGTACCGACAGCTCAGAGCCTGGAGCCTGCTTCAGATTCTGTCTTCTTCTCTCTCTGCCCTTCCCCCCCGCCTCTCTCTCTCTCTCTCTCTCTCTCTCTCTCAAAAATAAAGAAACATTAAAAAAAAAGAAGGCTCTGAAAAAATTTGTGAGATCTGTGACATAGGGGAATGTTATACCTAAGGGTTTCCTAATTATTAGTCCTCCTATGTACATTCACAAAGATAATTCTGTGCTCTTCACATTTAGAAGTTATCTCGCCTCGGATTTGCACTATATTCTCCCCTAGAACCATTTCCTGTGCTTGGGAACTTAGTGCCAAGATGAGCCTTCAACTGACACTGCTGTAGTCTTCCTGAATGCTAGTTGTCTTCGGACTGGCTTAGCTATGGCAAGCCTGCAAAGAGCAAATGTGGTACAAAGTATTCACGGGCTTCTGAGAGCAACAAGGCATTTTGTGGCTAATCTCTTAGCTACAAAGTTCCATCCACATGGTTAAGGCAGCGTCTTTTAAGCATAGTTCAGCTGGCCCCACAATTACTTTAATAATCTTCCTGTGTCACAGGTCAGTGTTTACCCAGCAGAAACACAGCAGTACTTGGCACAAAAACAGACACTCAGATCAATGGAATAGAATAGAGAACCCAGAAATGAACCCACAAATGCATGGCCAACTAATCTTTGACAAAGCAGGAAAGAATCTCCAATGGAATAAAGACAGTCTCTTCAGCAAGTGGTGCTGGGAAAACTGGACAGTGACATGCAGAAGAATTAACCTGGACCACTTTCTTACATACACCATACACAAAAATAAACTCAAAATGGATAAAAGACCTAAATGTAAGACAGGAAGTCATCAAAATCTTCGAGGAGAAAACAGGCAATAATCTCTTTGACCTCAGCTGCAGCAACTTCTTACTTGACACATCTCCAGAGACAAGGGGACAAAAGTACAAATGAACTATTGGGACCTCATCAAGATAAAAAGCTCCTGCACAGGGAAGGAAACAATCAGCAAAACTAAAAGGCAACCGACAGAATGGGAGAAGATATTTCCAAATGACATATCACATAAAGGGTTAGTATCCAAAATGTATAAGGAACTTATCAAACTCAACACCCAAAAAACAAATAATCCAGTGAAGAAATGGGCAGGAGACATGAATTGACACTTTTCTAAAGAAGACATGCAGATGTAACAGACACATGAAAAAATGCTCAACATCACTCATCATCAGGGAAATACAAGTCAAAACCACAATGAGATACCACCTCACACCTGTCAGAATGGCTAAAATAAAAAAACTCAGGCAACAGCAGATATTGGCAAGGATGCGGAGAAAGAGGAACCCTTCTGCTCTGCTGGTGGGAATGCAAACTGGTGCAGTCACTCTGGAAAACAGTATGGAGGTTCCTCAAAAAATTAAAGACAGAACTACCCTATGACCCAGCAATTTCACTAATAGGTATTTATCCAAAGGATACAGGAGTCCTGTTTCAAAGAAGCACATGTGCCCCAATGTTTATGGCAGTGCTATCAACAATAGCCAAAGTATGGAAGAGCCCAAATGTCCATTGACTAATGAGTGGATAATACATATATCTATTCATTATGTGTATCTATATCTATATCTATATCTATATCTATATCTATATCTATATCTATATATATGTATATACATGTATATATATATATGTGTGTGTATATATATGTGTGTATCTATATCTATATATATAGATATAATGAATATTACCTGGTGATCAAAAAGAATGAAATCTTGCCATTTGCAACAACATGGATAGAAATAGAGTATATTATGCTAAATGAAATAAGTCAGTCAGAGAAAGACAAATATACTATTTCACTTGTATGTGGAATTTAAGAAACAAAATGGATGAACATAGGGGAAGGGAAGCAAAAATAGTATAAAAACCAAGAGGGCGACAAACCATAAGAGACTTGTTTTTGTTTATTTATTTTTGAGAGAGAGAGAGAGAGAGAGAGAGAGGCAGAGAGAGAAAGAGACACAGAATCTGAAGTAGGCTCCAGGCTCTGAGCCGTAAGATCATGACCTGATGAAGTTGGACACTTAACCGACTGAACCTCCAGGTGTCCCCATAGGAGACTCTTTTTTTTTTTTTTTTAATTTTTTTTTTCAACGTTTATTTATTTTTGGGACAGAGAGAGACAGAGCATGAACGGGGGAGGGGCAGAGAGAGAGGGAGACACAGAATCGGAAACAGGCTCCAGGCTCTGAGCCATCAGCCCAGAGCCTGACGCGGGGCTCGAACTCACGGACCGCGAGATCGTGACCTGGCTGAAGTCGGACGCTTAACCGACTGCGCCACCCAGGCGCCCCAGGAGACTCTTAAATACAGAGAACAAACTGAGGGTTGCTAGAGAGGAGGTGGGTGGGGGATGGGCTAAATGGGCAATGAGCATTAGGAGGACACTTGTTGGGATGAGCACTGGGTGTTATATGTAAGTGATCAAGCACTTAATTCTATTCCTGAAATTTAAAAAAAAAAAAAAAGGAAGAAAGAAATGCAGCAGTACTGCGTGTCTTTATGAACATTAGTCAAACAAATTCATCAAGTATTTCAAGTATTCTCTAAAATCATTAGCATAATTCCATAATCTAATTTAGAGTTTTCTTTCATCTAGAAGATAAAGGTGTTCTCTTCAATTCCTATGGCAAAGTCTATGGCTTTTTCCACCATGTTGTTGGGGGTTAGAAAAATTTGAGAGACTGTGATATAACATTAATAGGAAGTAAACTGGAAGCAGTCACAGGGATGCTTCTGTATGCTCTAGACCAAATTTGATGGACAGAAAACATATCTAACTTGGACTTGCCTCAGGGATCTTCAGAAAGGACCCACCGGATTCCTTTGTTGACACAAGTCAGCATACAAAAAAGATAAAAGCAAGCAACCAGAAGAAAATCATAGCATCTTGCCATAACCAAATCGAATTCATTACTACCTCTGCATCCATAGCTCCTTCTCTCTTTTTGAACATCCCTGTGCCTGAGTCAAATCCTTCAACTTGTTCTTTGGACGTCATCACCTCCAATTCATTCAAGACCATCTCTGCAATTATCCCCTCTCTCTTGCAAAAACCTTTTTTTTTTTCCTCCCAATTGGAGCGTTCCCATTGACAACTTCCTGTATTTCAATAAAGAAAACAAAGATCCAACACTCCCTTGAGTAGTTATTATCTCCTCAGTTACTGCTTCGTTTTTCCATTTACCTTGGTAACAGAACTGGCAACACGGTCTCCAAATCCTCTTCCGTTCCTCCTTCCATTCAGTGCTGGGGAGTGCCACTCCTCATGGACTGTGACAGGGCTCCTGTTGAAGACAGCAGACTTTTGTGTCCTGTCAAAACCAATGGGCAATTCTCCCTCCTAACCTAATTAGAATCTCCAGTAGAATTTGGCCTGGTTCACCACACCTCTCATTCTTTAAACATTCTTCCTCTTCCATAACCTCACTCTCCTGGCTTTTCTCATGCTTCATTGTCTCAAACTCTTTTTCACATCCTTCGGTGGCTTCCCTCTCTCCAACCAGCCTGTGCGTGCTAGAATTCCCAGGGCCAGCCACGGTCTCTTTCTCTTCTCTCTAGCCTCAGGTCACAGGTCATCTCATCAAATCCCTTGGCTTTAAGCGCCATCTTAAATAGGAACTGTGGAAGTCTGACTGCAAGTTTTTCTTGCCTCTGGAGGTGACATAGCAGGGCAGAGATTGCAGGGGACAGCATACTGATGCACACAAAGTAGCTGATGTCTCCAGGGCGAGTTCTAAGCAAGTCGAGTGGTAGTATGGGACTGTTCCATGCTATAGGGGCAAGAGTGTTGGAACTGCTGAAGTGTCAAGAGATTTCCAAGGAGAAGGAAGAATGAAGAAGAAAGATGCTGTCTTTGAGCGGAATGTGGGGATAATGGGACACCCATGATCCTTCATATAAATTTATGGGAATCTGAATCATCAGTGATTGTCTCTGTCAGAAAAGTGGTTTTAGTTTAGGTAAACTGGCCAGATAGCATTTGATTGTGGAGTGAGGGCAGAATCAGCAGCATTTGACAAGCAGCCTGCTGTGGAAAAATTAGAATTGGGCCACCTTTCATAATAAGTATCTACTTGGGTCCTGGCTTGAGAAAAAAAAAAAAAAACAGTATCAGAAATATTAATAAGCATTGTTATTTTTGGCAATCAGAGCTTGGTGCTACACTACTTTCTAGCTCTGCTCTATCTAATAAATCTGTGACAGTGGGGGTTAGCCAGATGCACTTACCTGAAGATCAGAAGATCCTTTCAGGCAACTTAGAGGATAACCCTTTTGCACTGAGGATAAAATTGACAGATGAATAATACATTTCATAGCCTATCTCACCTCTGTCTGACTCTGTGTCTCTCCTTTCCAGTTACTCTCCCCTTAACTCTGGCCCCTGCAACTCAGGTGTGGAAGACCTAAATATATAATATGGATCCACAGGTAGAATGGAGGACAAAAGCTCTTTTTAAAATTATAATTGTGAGAAAATATTTCAGATGAGATTTTGTTTTTGTTGTTGCTGTCATTTGTTTTGTTTTGTTTTTTTTTTAAGCTAATATCCTTTCTCATCCATCATTACTTTGTGAAACAAGGTGACCTTTTTCTAAGGTTTTAGCTCCTTTTAGGATGGGACAATGATTCAAAAATTTTCTAGGCTTCTCGAAAACATTGGGGCGCCTGGATGGCTCAGTCAGTGGGGCGCCTGGATGGCTCAGTCGGCTGAGCGTCCAACTTCGGCTCAGGTCATTTCATAGTCCTTGCTGACAGCTCAGAGCCTGAAACCTGCTTTGGATTCTGTGTCTCCTCTCTCTCTGCCCTTCCCCCACTAATGATCTGTCTCAAAAAACAAATGAACATTAAAAAAATGTTTTAAAGAAAAACATTGTAGCTAAGCACTATAATGGTACACTTATCTGGAGAAAAACATGTTTCTGAGATTTTACATAATTTTGAAACACAGAATTTATTATTACTATTATTCTATGTGGTGTCTTACCACTTAAAAACATTATGGTATCATCAGTAGTTAGTGAAATGTATTTGGCAATTCCCTTTAGTCTGAATAAAACCTACCACTAAGTACCTTTCTGTGCTGTTCCAGGATGGGATTTATAATGCAAGAAAGGCTAAGGATTCTACATAATATGGTTGGCATAGTTCACCTTGTGGAAACCTGACCCTTTCACTATGCATTCTTGTTCCTCACCTCCTTTTTTTGTTTCTTAACCATCATGTTTGACACATTAAGACCTTGATCCCTGGCCCCAGAGTGACTCCTCCAACCCTTGAGTCTCAACCTTTGGAAGGTCTGTTTCTGCCGCTCTATATGCACTGTCATGCATCTTGATTCTCTAGAATGCATTCACCATGGACTCTCAGGAATTATAGGATTCCCACCCTTTGTAGGAACAGAAAGACCTAGAAGTCCACCTGCACTCAGATAACAAGAACCCAAAGAACAAGAAGAGTGGACATACGCTAAATGCAGTTATGCAGGACACTTCCTGTGAGGCCTGCTGCTTGTTGATGTCTTTATTTCCCATCTATGTGGGAAGCTCCGGTCCCACATAGTCCATTGTTCATTCCATTGTGATCTTAACACGTGTTTTCCTACTTCAGCTTTCCTGTGGAGTAGGATATGGGTGGAAACCACCTGGCCCAGCACGGTTGGCTGAGATACGAAGCTTATTTGTATGCATATACTATTGCAGGAAATGCCAGGCATCTCTCCAGCTTGCTTGTCACATGTAGCAAAAAGGTGACAATTACTGGGAAACTTTGAGCAGTCCCAGAGGTGCTCTTCAAAACCTCTTGCTCATGAAAGAGGAAATATACTTGTTTTATGTCTGGTTTTATCTGCTATTAATTTTTGTCATTAAAAGATTCGTCAGTAGAATAAGAAATTAAAAAAAAATTTTTAATCTTTATTTATTTTTGAGAGAGAGAGAGACAGAGTGCGAGAGGCAGAGGAACACAGAGAGAGGGAGATACAGAATCTGAAGAGGCTCTAAGCTCTGAGCTATCATCACAGAGCCTGACGCGGAGCTTGAACCCACAAACCGAGAGATCATGAGCCGAGCTGAAGTCAGACGCTTAGATTGAGCCATACAAAAACCCCTAGAATAAGAAACCTTAAATAATACTTTCCCAATAAAGTACTGAAATATATTTTGTTAATAAAACTTGATTTCTGTCAGTGTGAGCATGAAATAGAAAATTCTGCACTTTTGAATAAAACATGAAGAATACACTTCCTTACAAAAAATCAAATTTTCTTAAAAGAAGTGAAAGAGTATAGTTTTATGTTTCAATTACTCTAATGCAGCAATGAGATTTGCTAACAGTTGTGCAATTCACCAGCAAGAGCTATCATCAACATACTCTATGCACTTACGACTTACATACTTAGTTCTCTCTTGCAGTCCTTTGTAGCAGAATTTATGCCATGGCATAGTTTCCTCTTATTTAGAAAACCAATGCACTGAAAGATGTACGAATAATTTATTTCTCTAGCACTTGTCAGCCATACTTTTATAAGTGCAATCTAGTGTATGGGAAAGGTCCTGGGGGAGATAAAGCATTCAGTCAAGTGTCAATGAAATTACTTAAGGACACCGATCAAAATGGTATCACATGGGTAGCTGTAATTTACATATACTCAAATTAGTCTTAAATATTCACATATGCTCAATTTATAGTGAGTATTTACATATATTCAATTTATATATACTTAAATTTAGTCTTACAGAGAGGATTTTATATCCAGGAAGAGAATTTTTCTTTGAACTGCTAAAGACATGACTTTTCAAAATTTCTGAAAGATTTATACTTTAAAAGTTGGTGCTTACCACTGCATATTTCATCTTTTGAGGGCAGAAAGATATTTACTCGAGTACTACTTGGCAGGGAAGGAGACAATCACAGGATGAGGATGTGGTTGCACATGTGTGTTTGTGTGTGTCAGTGCATGCGCATATGAATTCCTATGTTGCTAAAGATGACAAATTATTTGAATCTGGAATTGGTAAGAGAAACACAGAACAAAAAAAAAAAAAACTAAGAAGTAATTACATAGAGAATCAGAAGAGTAGGAATGCATATCTTTGAGATAATTTCATTTTTAATTTCTAAAATATTATATAATAAGAATAATAAAGATTGACTAAATCTCACCCTTCAAATAATGCCCTCAGCAATACTGTGAAGTTTAAACCAATTTGCACAGAAGCAGAAACTGAAGCTCAGTGAGGTTGGATGGCTTGCTCAGTCAGCCATGTTGGGCCATGGAGTGAGGGTCTGCAGTCACGAGTAGCAGGCCCTACCCCACACTGAAGAATCCTTCAGGGCCTGCCCTGCTCTGTCCCTGTAGCTGACAGCCTTTCTGCCTCAGGTCCTTGGCCTCCTCCTGCAGAATGAGCTAGAGATGGAACACCTCCCCTCAGGTTGGAAAAAACCGATAGGGATGTGTTTTAATTCAGTTTGAGTAAAATTTCCATTCCAACAAGGGTGTGAATTTGTTCTCGATTTCATAATCCTTCAGGGCCATTTAAATCCTACCTTCTAATTAAAGATTTTGTACCAAAATTGTATTAGTGGGTACTCTGTTTTTCAAACTCCATTTCCATCTAACAGTATATTTTCAAATCTACAGAACTGAAAAGAATAAAGCACTTTAAAAATTGTGTTGGGGCGCCTGGGTGGCTCAGTCGGTTAAAGCGTCCGACTTCAGCTCAGGTCACGATCTCATGGTCTGTGAGTTCGAGCCCCGAGTCGGGCTCTGGGCTGATGGCTCAGAGCCTGGAGCCTGCTTCCGATTCTGTGTCTCCCTCTCTCTCTGACCCTCCCCCGTTCATGCTCTGTCTCTCTCTGTTCCAAAAATAAATAAAACGTTAAAAAAAAAAATTTTTTTTTTAAATAAAAATAAAAATAAAAATAAAAATTGTGTTGATGTACTCAAAAGGAAGCTCGGTATTTTCACTTAAAACCTTGGCTCAGCAGAGCGCCCGTGTGGCTCAGTTGGTCATGATCTCATGGTTTGTGGGTTCGAGCGCCACATCGGGCTCCATGCTGACAGCTCAGAGCGTGGAGCCTGCCTCGGATTCTGTGTCTCCCTCTCTGCTCCTTCCCCGCTCACACTCTCTCTCTACTTCAAAAATAAATAAATATTAAAACAAACAAACAACAAAAATCTTGGCTCAGCATTTCACAATGAATTTTGGTGGGAACACTAGTGTTTCCTAAGAGTTGATTCCTAATTGAAATTTCTAATTAGGATAAAAAATATGGTAACAATATATTATACTATACACACATACATGTGTACAAACATATATATATATATATATATATATATATATATATATATAAAGTGCAAAAACTACTAAAAATTTATATATTTAAGAAAAAAATTTTTAATGTTTATTTATTTTTGAGAGAGAGAGAGAGAGAGAGAGAGAGAGAGAGAAAGCATGAGCGGGGGAAGGACAGAGACAGAAAGGGAGACACAGAATCCAAAGCAGGCTCCAGGCTCTGAGCTGTCAGTACAGAGCCCCATGCGGGGCTCGAACCCACAGACCATGAGATCATGATCTGAGCTGAAGTCAGACGCTTAACCACTCGAGCCACCTAGGTGCCCCTAAAAATTATTATTTTTAAAAATTAATACGCTGGTTTGTTTAGAAGAAAAAGGTATGGTGTTTGTGAAAGGAGCACCACCTGAAAGATGTTCTGATAAAGAAGACTCAGTTACCTGGGCATGAAATATAGGCAGCCCCTCTCTCTCTCTCTTAAAAATAAATAAACATAAAAAAACTTATTAACTATGATTATAGAGGCTTGGTAGTATATTATTAAATTTATTTGAAAAAATTGAAAAAACCAGTTGCCATTCCAAAACCATGCTGGGCTTTTAAGTAACAGGGTATACCAGTAATGTGCAACCTGAAATCTGCCTTAAAGAGCCCTACATGGCAAAATTAAAGTGACAGCTGAGACATTTTAGAGCTGAATTTGTCAGTCTTCAAAACAGTGTTTTAAAAGTAGACCAAAGCCCCCAGCCCATTCACTTTCATTTTGTACTTTTGTTTTATCTGTCCACTTATCTGCGGGTATAATCCATCTTGTATAGTGAAATGTCAATTCTGATGATTTGTTTTAAAGAAATAGTTGTGCCTTTTTGCAATAGCAAAAAAAAAAAATCCTGAGTAGAATCAGGATAATGGTCTAACGTCAATTTTTATTCACAAAGCACTTCAATGTTCAATTTCTATCATCAAATCTACCGTGTTACATTTTACCCTTGAAAACTGAGATCAAAGATAAAAAAAAATTATTAAACAGTCTTCATTCTTTTCCTTTTCAAAGAAAACATAGAGGAAAAGAATTATTGAAACAAATCGTCAGAGTTGATATTACACTGTATAAGACAGAAGAAGCTGTAAGTATCACTCTTCAGGTAAATTTTATTGCTAAATAAAAAGGTTATGTTGCCTTATTTTCATATGGAAAACAAAACTTTAACTTTTATTTCAAATGATTATCTACTGGCATATGCAATTTCAATGTGGGAATTACAAGAAGAACCTTGGCTTACAAGGTTTAAACTGCCTGCAAAATATTGAAAAATTTAATAAATTAAGGTAAACACTAAAAAAAATCTAAATATACAGCAAGATTACTTTCTTCTAAAGCACAGAGAAATGATCAAACACAGACTTGTACCCCATTGCATTTGAATTATGGTATCTCTGTCCCATAAATGCTCTCGGAGTAACCACCATCCTTCAGGACATCTGGGGTTTGCAATTTTTACTGGAAATGTAGCTTTAGGTAACTTTTTTAAAATTCGAGAAAAAAGAATTTTTACTTCTAGCTCTAACACCAATAAAAAAGAGATTGAAAGAGCTCATACTGGGGCGCCTGGGTGACTCAATCAGTTAAGCATATGACTTCAGCTCAGGTCATGATCTCGCGGTTCGTGAGTTTGAGCCCCACATCGGGCTCTGTGCTGACAGCTCAGAGCCTAGAGCCTGCTTTGGATTCTCTCTCTCTCTCTCTCTCTCTCTCTCTCTCGCAAAAATAAACGTCAAAAAATGTTTAAGAAAAAGCTCATACTATTAAAAAACATGGACAGAAGTTTACTTGATTTCTCAATTGCATTAGTTTCCTAATGTAACCAAGCACCACAAACTGGGTGGCTTAGAACAGTCTCATAATTCTGGGGGCTAGAAAGTCTACACACAAGGCGTCTGTAGGATTATGCTCCCTTGAAACCTTCATTGCTTCCTGGTTTCCGGTGGAGGCCAGCAATCCGTGGTGACCCTCGGCCTGCACCTGCAGCACCCCCAGTCTGTCCCTCTGTCCTCACCGGCTGTGCATGTCTCATCAGAACGACGCCAGTCACATTGGATGAAGGGCCCACCCTACTTCCGTATAACTTCGTCTTAATTAATTACATCTCTAAGGATCCTATTTCCATATAAAGTCACATTCTGAGATGTAACTTTCAATATCTCTTTTGAGGAACATAATGCAACCCATAATACTCACTGACCACCATTTTCTTCTTTAAATTTTCTTCTTTAAATTTTTTTCTAAAATTTTTGCATTGAAACAGTTTAGATGTACACAAACTTTCAATGATGGTACAGAGGGTTCTCACATACCCTCACCTAGTTTCTACTGATGTAAATAACTTTCGTAATCATGATACAGTTTTCAAAACTAAAAAAATAACATTGGGAAAATTCTATTAACTAAGCTATGGACCTTTATTTGTATTTCATTAATTTTTCCACTGATACCTGCTTTAAAAATTTTTTGTTGTTCTAGGATCCAATCTAGGAAATCATATTTCATTTATTACATTGAGTTGCAGCACCAATCTGTGACTGTGTTTTAAGTCTTTACTTGATTTTTATGAACTTGGCATAGAGACTTTTGAAGAATACTGGGTGTTTTGTAGAATTCATCTGGATTTTTCTGATGTTTCCTCATAACTTCACTAGGATTATGAATTTGGAGGAAGGATATCACACTGGCGAAGTACCCTGCTCATCACATCCCATCACGGGGTACACGATACCAACATGGCTTCTTCTTAGTGATACTAACCTGCGTGACTTGGGTAAGGTGCGGTCTGACAGATTTCTTCACTGTAAAGTTGCCATTTTCCCCTTTCTGTGCTCTTGTTGTTTGGGAGCAAATCCTAAATCCAGTCCACACTGAAAGGAAGGAAAAATGAAGTTTTACCTCTTGAAGGGAAGGAGAATATCAAAGAATTTGTAGACACAGGCCCAAACCAACACAGTCATCAGTGAATGTTTCGGGGTAGATACTCTGAATCTATGCAGATAACTTACCTCTCCTTAACGTTCTGTCCACTAATTTTATCTGCCCTCTGTAAATCTCGCCCATAGCAATTATTGCTGTGCTATCCAAAGGTAATTTTCTACTTTGGTCCTACCATACCCTTTTGAAAAGCAACTAAAAAATAATAATTCTGGCACAGCATTAATGTAATTATATTAATTATATCTGTTGGGATGGTTGAGGAATCAATAAATTGTATTCATAGTGTTTTCTCTGAACTAACGTGAGCTCCAAGAAATAAAAGCCCATCACCACAGACCAGTTAGTGCATTAGAGCACTGAGTCATGCAAGGTGCTTTTAATGGTTCCGAGAGAAGGTGCACTGCCCTCTCTGACAGTGCTCATTTGCATACACATGTTTAATCCCAGCAGGAGGTGTGAATGCAGGTATCACCAGAGCAGAAATACAGGCATTCTCAGGTAAAAGCAGTTCTTCATAAACTTTATAACCTCATTCCAAACTCCAGTTGTCAGTTTACAGCTTTCAGGGTGACATCTTAAATCAGGAAAATGCCACACGTGTACAGTAACTGGCCTAATCTTTTTGGTAAATTGCTGCCTATGATTTTCAAAAACATAGTAAATTGCTGGCAACTGACATTGTGTCTCCCTGCGTGATTAACTTCACTTCTGCACAGTTAATAAATCAGTTTTAAATTATTCATCAGATCACCCGGTGTCTAGGCTTTGATTGACAACCATTGATTTTGGGGACCTGTAATTCTAACTTTTATACTGAGGCGAAATTTGCCAGCTGATTGTTTCCATTCTCTTCCAATGTAAAATTAAAACCGTAAGCAGAAAGATGGCAGTGTAGGAAGATCCTGAACTCACCTTCTCCCAGGGACACACCAAATCTACAGCTACATATGGGTTCTTTCTTTCTGAAAAGGATCTGAATGCTCCAATGGCTGCTCTCAACAACAAAGAATAAAAGTGCCACATCAAATTGGGTGAGAGGCAGAGACACAGTCTGGTGCAGCAACACACAATAGGGTGCAATCTCACCAGACAGGTGTTTTCGCCGAAGAGTGAAGAAACAGTGACCCACACTGGGTGCCCTGGCTCCTGGAATCTGCACTGGAGAGGTGAGCCCTCGGGACACCTGGCTTGGAAAATCAGTGGGGCTGACACAAGGGGTCCCAAAGTGCTATCGGAAACCGAAAGTCCCCTTTTGGAGGGCTCATGTACCATCACACTCGCCCCTAGACCCAGTGGAAAAACATCATCAGCGTTTGAAAAATGTCTAGATTATATGTGAGGGTGAGTCAGCTGCTGATCTGGAGGTTTCAGCTGGAGGTACAGGGGACAATTAAGATGCTCCCCCTTGGAGCATCTGGACAGCTCAGTTGGTTAAGTGTCCGACTTCAGCTCAGGTCATGATCTCACAGTTCGTGAGTTCAAACCCCGCGTCGGGCTCTGTGCTGACAGCTCAGAGCCTGGAGCCTGCCTCTGATTCTGCGTCTCCCTCTCTCTCTGCCCCTCCCCTGCCCGTGCTGTTTGTCTCTCTCTCTCTCTCTCTCTCTCAAAAAGTAAATAATAAACATTTAAAAAAAAATTAAAAAAAAAAATGATCCCCGGAGGCAGAGGTTCTGGCAGATGCCATTTTTGCACACTCCATGTAGTCTGCTAGCACAGGGGGGTGAGCTTGGGCATGGCACTCTTCCACTCTCTTGCTGGGATGGGTAGGGAAAGCGGTTGGGGCACTCTCTAAGGCAGGAGAATGTGGGTGGTTGTGGCGCTCCTGTGCTCCTTGGCTGGGGCTGGTGAGCCAAATAGCTGTGGCATTCTTCCACTCCCAGCCTGAAGCCAGTGCATGTGAACAGACAAGATACTCGCTTACTGCATTGTTGAAGCCACAGGCACCTGTAGTCAAGACATTTTCCTACTGCCTTTCCGAAGCCAGTGAGTGGCCCACCCACTACACCCTCCAGCAGCCTTGCTAAAGCCAGCAGGTAAAAGAAGCATACACAAGGGGCACCCCTTGATCGCCTGACCCTGGTGGACAAGAGACTGGTGTCTCTGCATGGGGCCTTCAAAGCTGGAAAGACAGTACTTGGTAGGCCAGCACCAGCAGGACACTGCACAGACAGAAATTTACTCAGCCTGGAGCTTCAGCCTCAGGGACGCACTTCAGGTTTCCCACACATGTAGAGGCTAAAGAGGCACTCCCAGGAAACATAAGCAGGGAGACACTATCCATGGCTCACTTAGCTCAGTGAGACTTCCCATAAAGGGCCTTATGCACTTGTCTGGAGCCTGATTTTTGCCAAGTGTCACCTAGGGGACACCTCCAGATCTCCTGGTCTGGAGGTCAGCAGGGTTTACAATTGGGGGCCCATGACACTGTATATATTTACATACTTTATTTTTTAAATTTTATTTTTAATATTTATTTACTTTTGAGAGACAGAGCGTGAGTGGGGGAGGGGCAGAGAGACAGGGAGACACAGAATCCGAAGGGGGCTCCAGGCTCCATGCTGTTAGCACAGAGCCCGACGTGGAGCTCGAACCCATGAACTGTGAGATCATGACCTGAGCTGAAGTTGGATGCTTAATCGACTGAGCCACCCACATGCCCCATATATTTGCATACTTTAAATGCTGCTGCTTGAGGGTCTGGCTTCCAATCAGCCTGAAATTAGGTGCTAAATGAGATTCCTCCCCTTCGATCACTGACAGGTCTTGGCACACCCTCAACAAAACAACTGGACATACAAAAAATAAGTCAGGTAGCCTAGACAGTCATCAAGGTCCATGAGGCAACCAAGAGCCAGGGCAAGGTTGACTGAATCACCTACACGAGGCCACCCCTTCGAGACTGAGAGAGGTAGCTGTTTTGCCTCGTATATGGAAACAACACGGAGTCAAGCAAAATGAAGAAAGAGAGCGATATGTTTGAAAAGCAAGAACAAGATAAGACCTCAGAAAAATACCTTAATGATATGAAGAAAAATAACCTACATGAGAAAGAAGGAATGGTCATAAAGATGCTCACCAAATGTGGTACAAGAATGGACGAACACCGTGATATTCCTCAACAAAGAGACAGAAAACATAAGTCGGTACCAAACAGAAGCCACAGAGCTGAAGAATATAATAACTGACCTGAAAAAATACACCAGAGGGTTCAACAAAAGACGAAATGAAGCAGCAGAATGGATCAGCCATCTGGAAGAGAGGGCATTGGGACTCATCCAGACAGAGTACTGAAAAGAGAGAATTAAAAAAAAAAACGTAGATAAGTTAAGGGACCTCTAGAACAACATCAAGCATAACCACATGGCATTATAGGGGTCCCAGAAGGAGAAGAGAAGGAAAAAGGGGCAGAACAACTATTTGGAGACATAATGGCAGAAAACTTCCCTAATTTAGTTAAGGAAACAGACACCCAGGTCCAAGAGGCTCAGGGTGTTTCAAATAAGATGTACCCAAAGAGAACCACACCAAGACACGTAAAATGTCAAGTCAAAGATAAAGAGAGAATCTTAAAAGCAGCAATAGAAAAGCAAGTAGTTACATATAAGGAAACCACATAAGTCATGAGCAGATTTGTCAGCAGAAACTTTGCAAGCCAGATGGGAGCGGCAGGGCATATTCAAAGAGCCGAAAGGAAAAATCTACTTACGAATACTCTTCCCAGTAAGATTATCATTCAGAAGTGAAGAAGATAAAGAATTTCCCAGACAAGCACAAACTAACACTTTCACATTTCATTATTATTACTACTATTACTATTGTGATTAATTTATCTATGTTTGTCATTATATAGAAAATTTCATGGGAATAGAAGCTGACCTTCTGGTATATTTTTATGTTCCTATTGCCATGCTTGTCAGCTCTAAATTAAAATCTGCATGTATAGATTGGGTTGTATACTACAGAAAAGCTCCAAAAACAATGGCTTAAGAGATATTTCCGCATAGGAAAGAAATCCAATGTTACACAGTCTAGAGATGATATAACAGCTTCACAAAGATACAAGGTCCCAAGATGTCGTTCTGTCTTTCCATTCTATTATCTCAGTCGATAACTTGTCTCCTCAAGGTTATCTTATGGTCCAAGCTGCTCAGGCTCCAGCCAAACTGTTTCCCCATCTTTCCCTATATGATTGGTTTTATTGCCTCATCATTCTGCCTAACCAGCATTCTCAGCCTTGCTTTTTCAGAGTGAAGGATCTAGAACTCTTGTGGGCATCCTGTGACTGTCACCCCAGTAAATCACACATCAAGTGCACAGCTACTCTAGTGCTTCTCATGTTCAAGGCCACTCCAAAGCCTTAACTGATAATTTCTCATGCATCAATAAGAAACTTTCTCTGTGTAAAGAGAAAATTTTTAGATAAATGTGATTTTTGTCAAGTGAGATACAGAGGCAAATTTGTATAGCTAATTCAATGACTCTTTTTTTTTTTCCTTTATAATATCCCAGAAGGTAGTGTTCCATGTTCATGTCATAAGCTCTGTTCCTGCAAGGCTCTCCAGCTAAATGTTCATCATTTATTGAACTGTGGGGTAGTGTTCTTTGTCATTGTACAAAACTACTGGAAGGCATAAATTGGAAAACAGTAAGAGACATGAAAATAAACATGCTTATCAGGCTCTCTTCTATACTCTTAGGAGCATTGGCGAATGTCACCTAAAATTCATTTGGATTTTCCTCTTAATTGAAGTTTCTCAACCATGAGATGGTATCCATTAAATACATGAATTAACATCACAGTAGCAGAATCCATAATCTTAACGGCATTTACTGGTGTTCTATTTGTTCTACACATTGTTATTGTAGAACGACCTTACGTTCAATTTGTTCCATCAAGAATTCCACCCATACTGCCTGAATTTCCTTTATTAAAAAGGTGGAGAGACACATTGTACTAGATGCTGTTAGAGCTGCCTCAGTCTACGGCTCAATGGTGTATTTTTGGCACAGTGTAGCCTAACTCTCATATGTTGAGACAATTAAAGATTGATTAAGACAAAAATGTTGCTTTTACTCATGAGTGAAGTGGATACATTTGGAGACTGTCACATGAGCAGAACCCCAGGAACACCAGGGAAGCTGGGTGACAGCGATCCCTTCCCAACCTCTCTCCTGCTTTAGTCTGGCTGAGGAAGATGGGAACCACTGCTCTATTCTGTCCCCTGCCCTGGGAGGGGCGGGGGGCAGAGTCTGGGAGAGGAAGTGCGGGGAGGGGAGGAAATCTGGAGCCAAAGCCACACGTGTGGTTTGCTTGGCCAGCGGAGGAGACCTGAGAGCATGGATTAGCAACCAAATTTTAACAGCTAAAGTCGGTGCAGAATCTCTGCCTGGTGCATTAAGGAACCAGAAAGCGGGATTTGGCACAGAAGCATCAGAGAGGGAGTTACCGGAGAACATGGAATCATTTCATGCTTATACTCTGGAATTGACACTATGACATAATTACACAGATGAAACACTTACTTTTATTTAAAATATTGTTCCTTTTCATATGTTAATTGGAGGGAGACTGTAGTATAAAATAAAAATGGCAGAGACAATATATTTTGGTGTAGTGATTCAATTATATGTGCACAGACCTGGTCAATACAGTGACTCTAATACAGAGTAATAAATGCTGCTACTATGTATAAAAAAATTAACCCATCTGCTTAAAAAAATAAACAAAACCCACTGGCAACCACTAAAGACAGACATACCACTCATTAACAGCAATTCATGCAACCGAGGCTACCGTGATTACTTGAAAGTTTAGACTGATTCTGTTTATCATTAGACTGGGTTACCTAGCAGTAAATTAAATTAAATTTCCTGGTTGTCTCTGGAGAAAACATTCCCCCAAATCTTTGTATTTGCATTAAACATCATGATAAGACACAATACAGATTTCAGCTTGCATACGACTCTTCTCTATAAGCTCCAGAGGAAAAAATTAGGTCACCATTTCAGTGAGGAAATATTAGAACTTTATTTTTTAGAAATTATGTTCACTTATAACTCTAAGGTCTCTGGAATAAGAAACATAACTATTTTAAGCTGACTTCTCCTATTTTCTTTACTTTAATGGCATCCCTTGAAAAAGTACCATTTAGCAGTAAAAATAAAAATCAAGATCCACAGGCGTATGAATTTCTTTAGAATTAAATCAAAGGC
Source organism: Leopardus geoffroyi (assembly GCF_018350155.1). Lineage (NCBI taxonomy): Eukaryota > Metazoa > Chordata > Mammalia > Carnivora > Felidae > Leopardus > Leopardus geoffroyi. The sequence continues at coordinate 140,856,674 of NC_059338.1, read as the reverse complement.
AGGTTTAACTATAAAGATCCTCAAAGCCTAGAGACATCTACCCCCATCACCTCCCTTCTGTCACTTCCCTCTCCCATCTATGTCTGAGAATCAAAATAGAAGAACAGGGTATATATGATAGTAAATATCAGACCTACATAAAAAAAAAAATTCTGGTGACCAAAAGTGTCTATGTATAAAAAAATGCCTACTTGACACTAACATTAGAATATTAAAGACATGATTTTTATAGTTCAAAGGAAGGCACAGGCTTTGCTCAATTTCTAAAACTGTTTCTATAAATGCTTCTGGATCATTTCCTAGAGTAATTATTCTTAAATACAGGTGTTACCAGTTTCTAGACTTCGACTAGTGTCTTATTTCAAGATTTCTTTTGAGAGCTGCCCAGGTAGAAAGAAGTCACTCCTAGGAAAAGCTAAAAGTAAGTAGTAACTAGTAATAAATTAAAGAAATTATATCTATTTCATTAATTTAAAATTAAATTAATTGTAAGTAATAAATGTATTAAATAAACTGCATCTATTTGAATACAAACAAAATATACAAAGCACAGCTGCCGAAGTTCAGCCTACTGAAAATAAAAAGGAAGTGATGATGCATAAAAATGTTTAGAAAGTTTATTAAATATAATGGCTAGATTGTAGCCAGTTGGGAAGAAACTGGGATTTGGGTTTCCTAGCTTTAGAACTCTTACTTGGCTCTCTAAAGTATTTCCAATTCAAAATACCACGTGCAGCAGAAAAAAGAACCAAACTCTGAAATTTAGAAATTGAATCTTAAATTGGTATATCTAAACCAGTCGCATTTAAAGTAATTATTGATACAGATGGACTAATGCTTTCTTGTTTGTAACTGCTTTTTATTCATTGCATTTGATTTTTCTTTTTCCTCATTTCTGCCTTTCCTGGTTTTAAGTGAGCATTTTTTATGATTCCATTTTTATCTTTCCTAAGCATATCAATTACACTTATTTTAAAAATGTTATTGGTTTCCCTAGTGTAAAATACACATTTTTAATCAAAGTCCACCTTCAAATACCACTATAACTTAGCATGCAGTATAGTCAGTTTGTAACAGAATATTCCCAATTTCTCCCTCCTATCCCTTGTGAAATTGCTGATATTCATTATATTTTTCCATATACCAATGACATTGTTACGATTACCGCTTTAAACGGTTGTCTTATAGATCAACGAAGAATAAGAAAAATAAGGATTTTTAAAACACTTATTCTTTCTCTTTATGTGATACTTTCTTTATATAAATCCAAGTTTCTGATCCATATCATTTTCCTCTTGCCTAAAGAACTCTTAATATTTCTTTTCTTTTACTTCTTCTTTTTAAATATTTATTCTTGAGAGAGAGAGAGAGAGAGAGCGCACGCGAGCGGGCAGAGAAGGAGGGAGACACAGAATCCGAAGCAGGCTCCAGGCTCCAAGCTGTCAGCACAGAACCGGATGCGGGGCTTGAACTCATGAACCGAACCGGAGATCAAGACCTGAGCCAAAGTCAGACACTCAACCAAGTGCACCCAGGCGCCCCAAGAACTCTTAACATTTCTTGAAGGGTGAGTCTGTTATCAATGATTTCCCTCAGTATTTGTTTATCTGAGAAAAAATTTGTCTCTTTTTCTCCAAAGTAATTTTGCTGCATATTGAATTCAAGGTTGAAAAAGAGGAAAAAAAAAAAAAAAAAAAAAAGAATTCAAGGTTGATGCTTTCTCCTTCTAAATAGTTCACTCCACTTTCTTTTGCTTACATGTGTTCCGATGACAAGTCTTTGTTTTCAACGTTTATTTATTTTTGGGACAGAGAGAGACAGAGTATGAACGGGGGAGGGGCAGAGAGAGAGGGAGACACAGAATCGGAAACAGGCTCCAGGCTCTGAGCCATCAGCCCAGAGCCTGACGCGGGGCTCGAACTCACGGACCGCGAGATCGTGACCTGGCTGAAGTCGGACGCTTAACCGACTGTGCCACCCAGGCGCCCCAAGTCTTTGTTTTCTAGAGGTAACACTACACATATTTTTTCACTTCCCCATCTTCTTTCAAGATTTCATCTTTAACTTTTTGCAGTTTGAATGGTAATATGACTAAATATTTGTGTGGCTTTTTGTTTTTGCTTTTAAAATTTATTCTGTTGGTATCATCTGAGTTTCATGGGTCTGTGGCTTGGTGTCTGTCTTTAATTTTGGAAAGTTCTTGGCCATTACTACTTTAAATTTTTCTTCTGCTCCCTTTCCTCTTCCACTTCTGATTTCTCAATTATGAATACGTATGTATACCTTGGGATAGTGTCTCACAGTTCTTGGATGTTCTATTTTTTTTTTTTAATGTTTCCTTTTCTCTTTGTATTTCAGTGTAGGAAGTCTCTATTGACCTATCTTCACACTTCTTGATTCTTTTCCCAGCTACTTAAAGTTTCCTGAGGAGCATTCTTCATTTCTGTTACCGAATTTCTTTCTCTGGCATTCACTTTTCACTCTTGGAGTTTCCATCTTTCTGTCTACTTTGCCCATCTATTTTTTTTTTTTTAATTTGAGAGACAGAGTGGGGTGGGAGAGGGGTACAGGGAGAGAGAATCTTAAGTAAGCTCCACGCGGAGCTCACTCCCACATCCCTGAGATCATGACCTGAGCCGAAATTCAGAGTCAGACACTCAACTGACTGAGCCACCCAGGTGCCCCATACTTAACTCATTTACTTTTGTATGCTACTTTTATTCTTATAATCCTAAATTATTAACCATGGTTATTTTCAATTCTCTGGTCATTCCCACATCTGTTATATCTGAGTCTGCTTCTGATGACTGCTGTGTCTCTTCAGAGAGTAGTTTTTTGTTTGTTGCATGCCTTGTGATTTTTTTTAAAACTAGACACATTGTTATCAGATAATAGGAATTGAGGTAAGTAGATCTTTCAATGGAGAATTTATATCAATGTGGCTAGGATTAAGCTGTGTTTAACATCTGCTGTAGTTATAGTCACCAAAGGCTTTGAATTCCTTTGGTGTCTTTGTCTCCTCTCTTGACTTGGCCACCCTCTTTGTAATCCACTTCTGAGAGTCTGTATCTTGGCAGTTGTTTTAGCTGCAGTCCACTGTTACTGTACTAGAAAGCTACTGGTATGGTGGTAAGGTGTTGGGGAGCGGAAGTGTTTGTAATATTCTAATTAAACCTAAGTCTTTCGGTGAAGACTGTCTCAGGACTGTGACCTCACAGTATTTCTGCTGCTTTGTAGCTCCCACCCCCCACTTCTTCCATTGCCCCCTGCCCTCCCTGGTTCCCAGTCTATTTCCTCGAAGCCCTGGCCTCTGCTGACTAAGTTTCTTGCCTTCTTTGCTGAGATTGGAAGTCTGGAGGGGCATAGAGTGGGGACGAATCCTCTGTCACAATCTGGGCATATTTTACAGTGGCGACTCTCCCCCACTCCCCACTTCTGGAGGAAGCCCTTAAAGGGGTCATTCTCAGATCGTCACGTGAGAACCTGGTGAGTTTCCTGGAGGAAAAGTCCATGGAAGGGTGGGAGCCCCCTAAAACTGTGCTCTATCATTTAAGTGTTCCTAATAGCTTCTGCTCCAGGTAGGTAGGTCTCTGTTCTGTCTCTGCATGCGCCTGTCTCTCCAAATGTGCCTGAAACCTCAGTTTTCTGATGGGTCCAATAAAAATCTTAATTTACGGTTTGTCCAGCTTTTCTTGTTGTACATTTGGAAGTGAACTTCAAAATCTTCTCAATCTATTAACTTTCTATTTACGTTATCCAATTTTTTCAAACCTCCAGAGTCAGGAGCCTGGGTCATTTCTACAGTTTATGCTCTTCTAAAAGTAAGTTGTAGCAGGAAAACCTCCATTTTGAAGGCAACACGAGAGATGTGACACCTCACTCAACCAAATTGTGAAGTACACATTTAAAAAAAAACATAAGTGACAAAAAGCACAGGGAATATAAATTTTCTGACTATGATGAGCCTCTGAGAATAATGGCTATAATTATGAATAGGTACGGCCCACAATGCACAGTTCTAATAATGGGTAGAGTATAAAATAAAAAAATAAATGTAATAAAACAAATACAATATTCTTTATAATTTTATTATCAGTTAAAAGTCATTTATTATCATAACGGTTAGGAAACAATAATATAATCCATGTGTCTACATAGTGAAAATTAAGGAAAGCAAGAATTTATGGACTTTTCTGGGTAAGTAAAATAAATGAAAGAACTATTGTATCTGATGTGGTGACTTTTTTCCAAGGAAATTATCATTCTCAGTCATCCGAGCTATAATTAAGTTCTCGGGAGCACAGTTCCTTTATCTTGGTGAGCTCTAAGATTTCTATCTAAGGCTAACTTGAGTGAAGGATACCAATGCTCTCTAGTGTATGAGGTATTTTCTACCGTAAGAAGAGTCATTAATAAAAAATCACCTGTGATGTCAACAGATTTACAGGTTGCTGCATTTGATTGGAAGCCTTTCCTTCATCATGGAAATCTGTATTAATTTATTCATCCTAAACTTATTCATTAAGATTCCATGGCCTGTGTTAGTTAATATTTTTCACCACATGATCCACAGACAACACGTTTTCCACTTCTGTAAAATGGACCAAAAACAACAACAACAACAACAACACCCCAAAACAAAAAACAAACTTTACTAACTTAAGTCCAAACATCTGTTTTTAGAACTGGCTTTCTATCTGGACTATGGAAGTGCCGTCATTCACTATCTCCAGCCCTGAGAGTTTATTAGTATAATGTATTTTGGTATCATGGGTGGCCTTATAAAAATTTGCATAATGTTATCTGTTATAACAGGAGAATCCTCAGAAAACAGTAATCAAGTGAGCATTCAGGATAAAGTAATATTTTCAGGCCAGCAAAGCACTTTAAAAATGAATGTAATTTTACTGGCAAGTACTGAAAGTAGAAACTATTGAACTTGGAAATTGAAAGATCTTAGTGGACCTTATAAAGAGAACACTTTTCTGAGTGCACCCTGTCTCTTTCTTCTTAGAAGATTCAAACTTAATTGACCTTTTGATTAGTGACCTGTTTTGTATATATGCCTTTCATCCCCACATTTTTCTTCTTTCTCTTTTTATTTTCTTTTTGTCTTATGTACCATGTGAATTTCCCTTTGAGGCACCTGGAATGTTTTAATTAACCTATTTTGCTCTGGAAGTAGGTAGTCTCTCTAAAATTAAGTTTATCATCCTGTTTATCACAGTTTATCATCTATTCATGTGGAAAAAGCACACTTACACAAGTTATTATAACACATGTTATTGTTAATGTAGTAATTGAAGATAATATAAAGAAAACACTGATTTGATGAACAAATAATGACTTTGGAAATATGTAAATATAATAAAACCTCAAAACAGTAGCCCCATGTTTAGTTTTTCATGCTGAAGTGGGACTTGCCTTCCAAGGTATCTTCATGTACACTTTTAAGTGAATTCCTATCAGTATGACTATGGCTCCAAATGGGTAAGTGATACATTGTTTTAAACATTCTTGTTATTAAAGCAGGAAAAGGAATTAAATAAGAATGTTAGCACATTATGCATAGCAAATTGGTGTCTCAGTTTGAATAAATTCTGCAAAATATATGTATTACATAGGATGGCATCTTTGCATGTTTTTAGGTGGAATATTTACCTACCAATAACCGAATATTTTATTGTGGTGATTCCTATTTTTTTTAATTTTCTTAATGTTTATTTATCTATTTATTTATTTATTTAGAAAGCATGAGCAAGGGAGTGGCAGACAAAGAGGGAGACACAGAATCTGAAGCAGGCTCCAGGTTCTGAGCTGTCAGCACAGAGCGCGATGCAGGGCTCGAACTCATGAACCATAAGATCACGACCTGAGTTGAGGTCAGACGCTAACCGACTGAGCCACACAGGCGCCCCTCATACCTCTAATTCTTGATCAGATAGCAGACAGTAGCCCAGATGCACCCTTACATGTCAGTCTATCTAGCATAATGTCAGTAGAGCATAGAGGATTTTCATGCTTTCTACAGAAGCAGTAAACGATTGCCATGCAAATATAAGAGCAGCTTGTGCTGAATTTTTATTTAAGCGATTTAAATATTTTCCTGTATACAGCACAATTTGTCATTGTAAAGAAGAGCCTAAATGGTATAATTAAATAAAAAGCCATATCTATTTTTAAGCTTCTCATTTCCAACTATAGTAGTCAGACGTGTGCTGTTGTTCTAAGTCACTCTTGAAGCTCTCTAAGTACCATGAAGTGCCTCTCTTTGCCCTTATGGTTTACACCTTAGCAAATCTGCCTTGACCCGCCCTGATTCTTTTTTTTTTTTTTAATGTTTATTTATTTTTGAGAAAGAGAGTACGTAGGGGAGGTGCAGAGAGAGGGAGACAGAGAATCCCAAGCAGGCTCCACGCTGTTAACACAGATGTCCCACACAGGGCTCGAACTCACTAGCTGTGAGATCATGACCTGACCCATGACCACGACATGAGACCATGACCAAAAGTTGGATGTTTCACTAACTGAGCCAGCCAGGTATCCCAAACCAGTCAGTACAGATTCTTATAGAATCTAACAAAGACTCCTGTGAGGCCTTTTTGTAGTAAGGGGCATTTGATTTGGTGAATCAGCAAGAAATCCCCAGAGGATTTCCTCTAGAACAACCCCCCTCTCCCAGAGGTGGTTTCTGTTAGTTCTATTATAAGTACCGTGCAGTTACAACCTGTCAGCATTTCTCACGTCAGTGAATGTGTTAGTGAACCCCACACCCTAAGTTTAATATCTGTAAGCTAATATTTCCCTTTAATAATGTGTTGTTATTTAATAATTGCCCAACTGTCTTCCATCCATGCAGATTAGGAAGGAATTTCAGATTTTATGAATAAAATGATTACATCCATTAAGTTTTGTGTTATTTCAGCACATTTTGCATCTCGTCATTTGAATTTATTTACCTCTATGAAACATATTTGAGATAGACTTCAAATTAGACTAGAAAAGGTATGTCCTGTGGACCTGGTGACATAGGACCTTTCTCTTCTGTGACTAAATTCTTCAGTATCACTTCCAGTTTCCTGAGACGCTCTCCCTCTTCCACCCACTTCTGTTCTGTCAAACACCACAAACACAGGACTGCTGTGCATAGGCGACAATTATTGAAGACTTGTAATAAAAGAGAAATGGCAGAAGAGCACTTTATGAGTAAGAACTTAACTCGGGCATTAGATTCAGAGAGCCGTGACCATCTTCTTTACAGGAAATTTATCACGGGTCATTTTTTCCTCAAAAGATCCCACGTGTCACCATTTTAACTGCCCCCCTACCATTTGGTTCTACCCTTCCTGCCAGCCTACACCCCCCCTCCCTTTGCTCAGGTTCTGCCACATAAATTTCCAACATTTCAAAACCCCAAATATCCAGTCTTCCTCCATTCAGTAGGAACACTGGTCCACAATGGGAAAATGTCTCCAGTCATAAAGTCAGGGTGACCTATCTTGGATATCACATTGGGTATTTTTCTTCTTTCAAGATTCACATTCCTCAGCTGCCTGATGTTCAATGCCTGAAAACAGTTACTTTATATATGTTTTTTCAGTTTTGCTGTTATCTTCACCACAAGGACAATTCCAGTATCAGTTAACATGTCGTAGCCAGAAGTGTGCGTCTATACTCTAAGGTTTTCAATTACGGTGATCATGTGGTAGGTAGAACTTACATACTGACTTTGTTTCTGTTTTACATAATATAAAAATTTCTCATATTATTATAAACTCAAAATGTTTTTTTAAAACTCAGTTGTTTTTAATCATTTCATAAATCAAGTAGATAATTTTCTTAACTGTTTTGCTATTTTCCACCAATTGTGTTGCTTCTAAATTTATTATCATAATGATTTCTTACCTTTGCTACTTTGGTAGTAAAAAAAAAAGTCTTTTTTAAAAATTTCAATTTTTTGAAATGTATTGAAAATATTTTTAGCACTCTTATCTTGAAATAGAATTATTGAACCACTATATGAATCACTGCGTGTCTGGAACTAATAGAATTATAGTGAAATTTTTTAAAAAAGAAAATGTTTTTACAGGCCAGCATACAGTTTACCTTGGCAAATGTGCTATGCACACTTGCAAAAATATGTAATCTTCAATTATTGCATGTATTGTTCTATAAATATCAATTGGGTCATGGTAGTGGGATAATATTGCTCAGATCATCGTTGCTTCATTGATTTGTGTGTGTGTGATTTGTGAGGGGCAAGGCCCCTGCTCTGCCCGCATGCACATGTGCACTCTCTCTCTTAAAATAAAGAAAAAAAAGAAAGAAAGGGAAATAAGTATTGTTATTCTAAGCAACCAAGCTTTAGGTGTTTGTTTGTTTGTAGCCACAATTCTATCAATTGTTGAAAGAGACGTGTTAAAATTTATTTATTTATTTATTTTTTTTTTTCAACGTTTATTTATTTTTGGGACAGAGAGAGACAGAGCATGAACGGGGGAGGGGCAGAGAGAGAGGGAGACACAGAATCAGAAACAGGCTCCAGGCTCTGAGCCATCAGCCCAGAGCCCGACGCGGGGCCTGAACTCACGGACCGCGAGATCGTGACCTGGCTGAAGTCGGACGCTTAACCGACTGCGCCACCCAGGCGCCCCGAGACGTGTTAAAATTTTTAACAGTGTTTGTGGAATTGTCTCTTCTGTCAATCTTTGTTGCATGATTTTAAAGCTCTGCTCTCAAGTGAATATAGATTCCTCACTGTTTCGTGTTTCTGATTCTTCTATCAGTACTCAATGTCCATGTTATATCTGATACTTCTTTTGCCCTCAGTCTATTTTACCTGATATTGACATAACTGATACCGACATAATTGATTTTCTTTCTAATGCATACTGTTTGCCTGTGGAGCTAGGGGTTTCCTTGATTATGTATATTGTTGAATATCTTCTTATATAGTAAATAAGCAGCTCATTTTTAAATATCTGATAATTGTGTATTTTTAACATTTTTACCTTTCGGTAATAGAACGTTTTGTTTGGTTGTACTTAACTCCTCTGGAGTTTAATTTTGCAAACAATTGTATGAACAATATTTACTTAGAAGTCTTCCCCTTGATTTGTCATACTTTTTACATAATATAGTACATTTTTTAGGGCCTTTCTCTAAAGATGTCTATTTGGTTTCATTGATTTTTGTATATGCCATCAGTACTGTTTTAATTAATTTAGTTTTGGAAGTACTTTAATATATCATAGGTTTTATCTATGTGTCTCTTTTGCTAAACTTTCCATAATGTTTTCTATTTTCCTACCCAAATAATCTTTACAAAATCACTAATGATAGGGGCGCCTGGGTGGCGCAGTCGGTTAAGCGTCCGACTTCAGCCAGGTCACGATCTCGCGGTCCGTGAGTTCAAGCCCCGCGTGGGGCTCTGGGCTGATGGCTCAGAGCCTGGAGCCTGTTTCCGATTCTGTGTCTCCCTCTCTCTCTGCCCCTCCCCCGTTTATGCTCTGTCTCTCTCTGTCCCAAAAATAAATAAACGTTGAAAAAAAAAAAACAAAATCACTAATGATATTCTAAAAATACATATTAATATCTGTGCTCTAATACGTCTCATTCCACATGTTCTTTTTCGGATGTGATGTTGACACTCCTCACAAAAGCCGAATTCCCTGTCCCCTCCTCCCGTGTGTGAATGCTAGGACTATGGTGAAAGCGACACTATGTAACACCTGAAGCCACATAAATCTTCTTCCTGGTTCCCTTTTTCTCTCTCTCAGCTGACACACCTTGGAATCCCTGAGGGCACAGATTGAAAGATCACATGGAGAGACGATACAGAGAATGGGAAAGATGGCCAAGGAGCCCCAGCTGCTGCTTCTTAGCTCACGTGTCACATGCATGAGTCACAAGTGATCATAGCCCCACCGTTCCAGCCACCCTGGAACCCAGTGGAACTAACACAAAGTATTCCTATTGAGCCTTGTCTAGGATGCAGATTGAAAGGGAAATGAGGAGGTACCTGGGTGGCTCAGTCAGATCGGCATCTGACTCTTGATTTTAGCTCAGGTCATGATCTCACAACTCATGAGATTGAGCCCCACATTGGGCTCTACGCTGACAGTGCAAAGCAGGCTTGGGATTCTTTCTCTGCCTCTGCCCTTCCTCTGCCTACATGCACATACACACGCACATTCTCTCTGTCTCTCAAAATAAATAAACTTAAAAAAAAAAAGAATGGGAAACAAGTATTATTATTTTAAGCAACTAAACTAAGCTTTGGGTTTTTTTTTTTTAATGTAGCCACAATACCCAAAACCATATATGCATATTTTGTTTTATATTCATTATATTTAACTTTTACAATAATTAGGAAATGGCTGACAGAAAGTTGTTTCATAGAAATCCAGAAAAGGATTTGAGTGACTCTGCCAAATGCCTATGAAGGATCATGTAACATGAGAACTAAACCAAAGTCACAAACACTTGAGGTCCACTCAACAGCCATCCCCTCTTACCCTTCTTATGAAGAATACTCTTACTTTTTCAGATATCAGCCCTGTGCTGTGACCTTGTTCTAAATAAAATGCCTACTTCCGGTAAACCTTTGCAGATTCAGGGCACAAGTCTGTCTTTTCCCAAATTAATCATGGTTATTATATTTATTTCCCTTGCCTGGCTTGGGAATGTGCATATGATTCAAATCTATCCAATGACACACAATACATTTGCCTAGGGAATATTTTAGGGGAGTTGCCTTAGCGCTTAAAGAGTGAAGGGCAATTGACCAAAATGGCAACATAGAAAATGCCTCAGCTCCCTCTTCTCAGAAACACTGTACAGCTACCCGTGGAACAGTTCCCTTGGAAGCAACCTGTCAGTTGATAGATAAATGGATAAATAAAATGTAGCATATATATGCACTATGGAATATTATCCATCCTTAAAAAATAAGAAATTCTGTCATTTCTGACAACACAGATGAAACTGGAAACCATTGTTCTAAGTGAAATAAACCAGACAAAGACAAATAGTGCATGGTATCGCTTATATGTGGAATCTTAAAAAAAGAGGGAGGGGGGGCAGGGAGGAAAGAGAGAGAAAGAAAGAGAGAAAGAAAGAAAGAAAGAAAAAGAGGAAGAGAAAAAAGAGAAGGAGGAAGGGAAGGAGAAAGGAAGGAAGGAAGGAAGGAAGGGAGGGAAGAAGAAAAAAGTTGAAGTCATAGAAAACAGTGGAAGAGTAGTTGCTAGTGGCTAGGAGTGGGGGAAGTAGGGAGAGATCAGTCTAAAAAAGAGCAAACTTTCAGTTATAAGATGAATAAGGTCTGAGGATCATATGTATAGCATGGTGACTATAGTTGATAATACATACTGTATAACTGAAATTTTCTAAGATAAATGTTCTTACCACCCCCCAAAAAAGCAAACACGTGAGGTGATGGAATCCTTTCACGATGTATATGTACACTTCCATCAAATCATCACGTTGTCTGTTTAAATGTCTTACAATTTTATTTGTCAATATTACTTCAATAAAGCTGGCAAAATAGAAAGGAAAGTTAATTATTTTTTCCTGCTACTTGACATCGATGTGGGGGAGGTTGTGATGGCTGGAATTACTGAGCCACTTTGAGATAATGAGGAAAACAGCCAGTTAAGGGTGACAGAGCAGGAAGACAGAAAGAATCTGTGTCCTTAATAGCATTTATTATACCTCTGAATTGAACAACCCTGAAACCACCAACTTGCAGATTCCTTATTATATGAAATGATAAACCCCACATACGTTTGAGTAGATGAATTCAATTGGGATTTTCTGTTGTTCACTATTAAAAGCATCCTAACTGAGAGAGGTAGGTGACTTCTTCATGCTTCCCCCAAGTCCACTGTATACCCCCCCGTATAGTCTTAGGATAAAGAGTAAGTTCAGTGAACCCTTGCATTCCTAGTGTCCATTCCAATGCCTAACGCACAGTAGGTTTATGGTTTATGGAATGATTACTTCACTCTACCTCCTTCTCCCACTTCAAGGTGATCTCACAGCATCTCTCATTAATATGTCCATGGCGCAGTATAGCATGCTGGTGAAAAAAAATATGGTTTTGAGTGTCCAGCTCAAAATTCATACAAGTGTATGTCTATGCATTTGAATCTCATATATGATCTTTCCTAGCAGAAGAACTTGGTAGGTGTGTTACTTTTTGATATATTTGACTCTGAATAAAGCAGTGCCCAAACCCATATAATTCTGATTTCAAGGGAACAGATTATTCACCAAACAGGAAGTGTAGCAGTAAGATGAATGGCTAGCTCTGTACCTCAGTGATCCAGGTTTTTCTCTATTGTTTCCACTCTCCTGTCTTCAGCAGAGCCTTCCCTGTGGCAGGCACTGTTCTGGGTACTCAGGACATATTATTGAAATAGACATAAAACCTCTGCTCTTGTGGAACTTACACTGTTGCCAGGGAGTGAAGCTATAATATAAGAATGAACACAATAGTGATATATGATAACATATATTAACAAGGAATATAATAATGCATAAGACATATAAACCTTGAGGGGCGCCTGGGTGGCGCAGTTGGTTAAGCGTCCGACTTCAGCCAGGTCACGATCTCGCGGTCCGTGAGTTCGAGCCCTGCGTCGGGCTCTGGGCTGACGGCTCAGAGCCTGGAGCCTGTTTCCGATTCTGTGTCTCCCTCTCTCTCTGCCCCTCCCCCGTTCATGCTCTGTCTCTCTCTGTCCCAAAAATAAACGTTGAAAAAAAAAATTAAAAAAAAAAAAAGACATATAAACCTTGAATATAATAACAGGAAATTATATAGTATGCTAAAAATGATGCATTCTATGGGAAAAAATAGAGCAGGGTAAGAGGAATTGGTATTGGGGTGTTGGATGGGAGATGGCTTGAGGGCTTTGTCTTCACATTCATTCACCTTGTAGTATCAAGATGCTGATAGTAGATCTAGGTCTTAGATCCTCACAACACTCAAAGCCCAGAAGATAGAACATTGGTTTTTGTTTGTTTGCTTTTTTTAAAAAGTGAGAAACTCTTCCTACCAGTCATGCAGCAAAAGTAGACCTTATAGTTCTTTTGGAGATATGTGTTCAAGTTCACTTCTCAGTCAATCCCAAGGGCGATGGAAGGAATATGCTGGAATGAGACCACTCAGTTTTTAGTCCTGGAGCTGGAGAAGGACCCAACACCTCCAGGTGTTTTCATGCTTGGAAAAAAACCTGATGTTCTTTGGCAAGGAATAAGTTCATGGACACGAGGAGTGACGACCGGGTATTTAACCAAAAACAACCTCCCCAGCAAATTATCTACTAAAGCCTTAGGTTCCTTTCCTTCAAGATAGAGATAATAATAGCATCAATTTAATTGGGTTGTTGAGAGAATCAAGGAGATGATGTGTACAAAGTGCTCACTAAAGAAAGGACCTAGCATATTTTGATCATTTAATAAATAGTGGTTATTATCATGTTCATCATTACTGTTATTATTAACAACCATCACAACACTAATCTAGTACTTTAAGATGTATGTGCATTACTATGCATTACTATAAAAGGGGAAATTATAGGACTAAGTGGCATGTTAAGTACATATAATGGTCCTTTGTGATAGAATCTCAGATCTGTACATTAACTTCACAGCTGTAACACTATGAATTAAACCGGGTCCCTTAACACGTAAACAGCTTTTTTGGAATACATTCACAGCTAGATTCTCCTGGTGTCTCTATTGCTCTCTTTAGGAGTACTTTGTGTATCTTTGGAAGTCTCCAAGGATGTTTTTCATGCTACACTTTAAAATCAACAAGAGCACAATTAAGTTATTGTTGCTTCCTTGGAAATTACATGACATAGATCATTTTCCTTCTAAGTAATAGCTATAGCATGTAAATATACAATCACATTTCAACTGGCACATTTAAAATACAAAGAAATATACCGAAAATTTAGATTTTCCAAAGGAATTAGTCTGACATGGTAGTGCCACCTTGACAATTACTAAAATTATAGGCTAATTTTCCTATTATTTGTTTTGCTTCAGAGCTGTGGAACTTTTACTTTAGTGATTCTAGAGAGTTTTCAATGTGTCAGATTCTTAAAGCATTCCTAAAGTGTACAATTATAAATTAAAAAGTTATACACAGAAATAGATGAGTGTGAAGAAATTCTATAGATTTATCTTATAGTAATCATGAACTTGGATGAGAAGCCTTCTAAAAGCAACAATAGGAGAAATAGCTCATGTTTACTGATCACCTACTCTGTACACATTATTTTACATTCATGTTTTTAATTTTATTCCTACAGCAACACTTTGAGGTAAACATTGTATTCTGTATTGTATGAGGAACTTCAACTCAAAGAATCTAAGTAAGATGCCAAGAAGACACAAAGAATAAACGGGGAAGATGGGTTTTATCTGCAGATCTCGACAATCAGATTTGTACCTTATATACTAGAGGGCCACCCACACAGATTTAGTCCAAAAATGGTATGTTTTAGCAAATAGAGGTTTCCGACTGGGTACTTGTTTTCTTCTTGTTATGTAAAATGTTTAAGATCTTTTTATATAGTGGCCTGATTTGTTAATATTTTGATTCTTTAAGAAACTTGATGTTTCAAAGTTGTAATAATAGAAACTTAACTTCCTTTTTGACCTGACAACATTACTCATGACAGCTTTCTTTACTGTGAAATGCTTCACCAGCATATTTTGCCTATAAATCCTGTCAAGGTCAATGATAGAATTCTTCCTTTTTAAGTCATTCCTATCACATAATTTACATGGTTCCTCTCAACATGGGGGAAAGCATTTTATCCAGAACTGTTAAAAGCTGAACTGAGGCACATTAAAACTTTCAACAGTTTAGTTGAGCATTCATTGATGCAAATCAGGCAGTGACAATGCAAGTGGTTGGGAATGATTCACTGACAGGAACTAGGCAAGAGATTTTTGTAGAGAAGACAAGGGAGCAGAGCAAGGAAGTTATTTCATTGGCTATAGCTCAAGAAGCTGCCTTACTTGGGAAAGCCCAGTTGGCTGTATGTGATTGGTTGTTCTTAAGTTTCATTTTCTCAGATACCAGTGCACTGAGTCTGGCTTAGGTTTCAGTGTCCTCGGGTAGGTTACCAAGGCATTAGAGCCACCTCAGTCTATTGGCCTCTGTGTTGCATTATTTTAACCCAACACACTTCTAAGCAACATAAGCAACACACAAGTCAAGGAGTCTCAAGAAAAATTAAAAGATATTTTGAACGGATTAAAAATAAAACATAGAAATTTGTGGGATACAATAAAGGCAGTAGTGATGTGAAGGAAATTTATAGCACTGAATGTATGTATGAGAAGAGGAAAGATCTAAAAACATTAATCTAATCTTCTCTACCTTAGGAGGCTAGAGAAAGAACAGCAAACAAAAGTTCAAGCAGAAGAAAGGAAATGAGAATTTTAAAAGTGCAGCATGAATCAATGAAATTGAAAACAAGGAAACAATACAGAAAAATCAATGAAACCCAAAGCTGGTGCTTTGGAAAGATCTATACAATTGATCAATCTCTTGTCAGGTTTAAAAAGAACAAAGAGAGAGGACACAAATTATCTGCTGTCATCTTGTCATCCTTGTTAGGCTTTCCAACTCCATCTCATCTGTCATTACTACCTCCTCCAAGAGAGCCCTCGACCTAGCTCTTGCCTCCCTAACTTGGATAATTAACTACCGTAGAGAGAGTAGAGTCTCTATATTTTGTATTCTTTTTTTATTTCCCCAGCACTAGCAATTAGGCCCCTAATTGAATAAATGAAAACCACCAGTTACAGATTTCTTACTTCATGCCACGTGTAAATAAATACAACCTGTAGAATCTTCCTGCATAGATCCTTTTTGCCTAGGTAAAGTTCTCCCACTGTGTATCCTTTTTTCACACTGTGCTCCTTTGTAGCACCTGTCATGGCCGCAACTTAACATACATGGGAATTGTGATCTGGTGGAAGGATATCTCCCCTCAGTATTCTATATGCCTAACAGAAGACTGGTCTTTTTTACTCATGAGTGTATTCCAGAGCCTAGGACAGTGCCCAGCACATAGTGAGATCTCAACACATATTTCTGGAATGAGTAAATAAAAGAAGAAAGGAAGAGATAGAGGTAGGGAAAAAGGGAGGGGGGTAAGGAGGTGGAAGGAGAGGGGGAAGAATGGAGAGTAGTGTAAGAAGGGTTTGGTCATGTAGGTGGGCCAGGGAAAAAGACTGTGGGCTTTCTTTTTTTACTTCATCCTGCTGACAAATCATACCAACTATCTTCTGTGACCACTATATGGAGCCAATAAGAAATTTTAGGTAAGAAGCAATATAATTTAGGAAATAATACAAAGGATGATTGTGGGGGAGGCGAGGTAAGAGCTGAGGACAAACAGCATATAATAGCCAATGAAAGAAATGATAGAAGCAAAAATCAAAGCAGTAGTTGTATAAAAGCTGTGAAGAGCTGGTGTTTAGAGGGTAAAAGCAACAGGACTTGAAAACAATACTATCATGTGCATTCTGTATCTAGTAGAATCAATTGGCCATCTGACGTTTAGAGACTGAGCAGAACAGCAGCATCACAAAATAAAAAGTCACTGATAAGTGAAGTACTCTCTGTTCCTAGTAACACTACGAGTCAGAATTCAGTAACAGTTTGATATTCTGAAAGGCATCATCATGCAGGCAACCCCAACACCAAGGCACACGTTCTCAAGAGACTGTGCAGAAGACTGCAGAGGAGAGCTTTTGCAGCATTAAAAATAATGCAGAACTTGCTCAACACAGGAAAAAACCCCCGCTGATATCAAAGTCCCCAGTGTGTCCCATGGCAGGCATTTTATGTACAGAGACGATTCCGTGGTCTTAGTTATCTTCACGGATGTGATCTGATGGAATCTAATTTTAAAGATGAAAATTGTTGCTTTTGGAGAATTGCTTATAGCTTTACTTCTTTAGAAAGATAAGGATAAATTTAGATCAGGATTGAACACTGGCATGCTTGGGGAAGAAAAAATATTTTATAAAATCATGACCTGCAGAGTAGAACATGCAGTAATTCTGAATATTCTAGCTTTAAAAAGTTACATTGAGAATTTCATTCATATTTACCTATAGCACTTGCTATTGTGCACAATATTTTTTTCTTGTGCAATAATACTAAATATAGTCTTTAGAGAAATGAAATTAAGTATAATGAATACTTGATTAGATTGTGGTTCATAGTATATACTCTTTATATTGGCCTAGAGTAGAGTACGTATCTTCATGTTTGAAAGAATATGGAGTTTTTGTGGTTTTTTTATCCCCCCAAATTAACTTAATGATTTGGAGAAATGTTCTATACTATGTAGGATGACATTTATTATGGATGTGTAAGAAATAAATTCAGTATATGTATTTATAATTTACTAAATCAATTATAATTTGAATTACATTGTTGTTTTCTACCTTCAAATAGGATTGATTTTAAATGGGTTTTTGCATTTATTATTTACATTCTGATCAACACTGTGTTCATTTCCTTGCTGCAAGACCAAAATCCATCATCCAGTTCTGGTCAGATTCCATTTTAAATTCCCTGGGCAAACTTTGACTTCAGATGTGTTGCAAGACAAAATGTGCCAATTTATGCTTAGTGTCCTATTGTTTTGTTCTCACTGCACAATACTCAGTATGGGAAAGCCCTTGCTATCCTCCTTGTAGACAATCCTTTCTTAACATAATTTAATATTTGAGTTCTAGAGTAATAATTCTACAGTAACCCGTTAAAGCAAATGATGAATTATTTCACTCACCCTCTTGTAACAGTTTGGTAGCATTCAATAAAAAGACATGATAAAAATAAGACACTTCCAACCACTATGTGTTAAGAACTATACTGACAGGTTCTAAACAAATCCATCTAGCAACTACTATATGTAGAAAGTTGCCAGTAATGGAAACCCAGTGGCAAAACAAACAAACAAACAAACAAACAACAAAACAAAACAAAACCAACCAGGGAAATTGAAGCTATCCCCTAAGTTCTTCTGGAGCTTTGCTACTTACCTATCAGTCAATCTCCCTCTGCAGCCCCCACCTTTGAAATCAGGCAGGCTGTGGTTGCACTGATAAGGAGAATGGGACAGAATTGGAAACTCTGAGGTGAGGTCATAATAAGTTTCAGACTTTCACCTGGCTCCCCCAGTCTTTAGATGTGCTCCGTTGGACCAACCCACATGCCGTGAACAAGTCTGGGCCACTCAGTGAGGCTTCTTACAGGAATTCTAATTGACAGCATCAGCTAAGGTCTCAGCCAGCAGCCTGTACTACCTGCCAGATGTGTGTGCGACTGAGCCAACAGCTGCCCTGTTTTCCAGCCTTCAAGACTTCGATCTGGGACTTCAGACTTCATGGAGCAGAGGCAAGCCATCCCCATGGCCCCGACTGAATGTCTGACAACCAAATCTGTGAGCGTAATAAATGGTTGCTTAAGAGACGAAATTCCACAATCATAGCAAATGGAAAAGCTAGTGAGATCTGCATGTTAAGTTTCATGGTATGGCAACATAATAATAGATGAATATCATACAATATTTTATGCAACTTTTCTCAGAATTTGCCAACGATCTCGTGAAAATTATGATTTCAAGTATAAAATAGATGTTGAAGCTATATAAAGAAATATATGCTTAAGTTATCGTCCATATTAGCAAAATCTGGAAAGACTTATCACTTAAATTTACTACTATGCTTGATAAAACAATTGGCTTATATCTGAATAACAACTTCAGGCTTACAATAACAGAGATAATGCTATGTGGAGGAAATTATTTTACATTACTGTTTCCCTGTGTGCAAATACATACTTTCTTTTTCTTTTTTTCTCTAAAGAATGGGCAATTTTGATGAGAACTAATTACTTACTAAAAACAAAGCTTGCTTACTACTTACTATGTCCTCAAGTCCTAGAGCAAATCAGAAGAAAGCAATCCCTTTGA
This sequence comes from Leopardus geoffroyi, assembly GCF_018350155.1. NCBI lineage: Eukaryota > Metazoa > Chordata > Mammalia > Carnivora > Felidae > Leopardus > Leopardus geoffroyi. The sequence continues at coordinate 140,837,658 of NC_059338.1, read as the reverse complement.
AGCACTTTTTGTTGAGAACTTATATGAAAATTCCTCTCAAATAAAACTCTTCAGGAATTATCAAATTAAAATTATAGAACCATGAGAGTTTTCAGTTACGTCAGTATTAGTCCATTTTCATTATTTCTGTAATGTTGTTAAGCAATTATGAAATATACGAAAATACGCATTCATATAACTTATGATGATATGACTGAATTTCAAGTTCAATAACTATCAACAAGACCGTAATTATGTATGAATGAATTTTACGTTCTAGATCTGTAATTTTTACAATTCCACCTGCTATATTAGGATACTATCTGACATATTTCAGGCATTTCCCTCCTAGATTTACACTGGTAATATAATAATAACACAAAAAAATGAACCCGTGATTAGCTATGCTGATAGCACTAGAAGCAGCGGGAGTGAAAATGGCACTTGGAGTATATTGCTAGGTATGCATGACAGGTGTTTGGACTGAACGGCTTTAATCTCCTTTGACAAAAAGAAATGTCCTTCATCCAGTAAGCTGAATTTATCTTGCTTAAGATTCACCTTCAGCAAGTTGTGGAGGAGAAGAGAAAAGAGCAAATGCCTGAAGACAACCACATCAGAACCACATTCATTTTACGGGTACCTCCTAATTATTAAGTGACTCGTCACCATCTCTTGTATCCACATATCGAAAGATGTATAAAATGACCAAAGAGCAGATGATCAGAGGAATGTAAATAAAAGGGCCGCCTTTTGATTTTGTTTGTCTCTGACTGTGACTCTAAAATTAGTTCCCAAGAACAGTCTGCTGAAAAAGCAGCCAGTTGTTTCTTGATCCACATGTGCAATGAAGGTACAAAAATGAGCGCTGTGCTCAGAGGGAAAAAAAAAAAAAAAAAAAAAAATCCCTGGAGAGCAGCTGCAGGCAATACAGTCTGAAAAGCAGCATTATTTTAAAGCTGTCATGTAGGACAAAACGTTCAAGGTAAAATTTTCAAATGGATAAAAACACAATTTCCTATTCTGTCAGAAAATGCATGGGTAACATTCCATTTTATGACGTTAGACAAAAAGTACATAATGAAAAAGATTAAATAATGACACCTATTTGGGGACCTGTATTCTTTACTGAAGGAGAGTATTATCTATCATCTATCTTTCTATCATTCTATCATCTATCAATCTATTCCATGAATATCTCAAAAATACATTTGAGGTGGCTTGAAATAAAGACACAAATAAAAGATCACCTAAAATAATTTATGCAAAATAAGAGCTAAAACAATAGGAAATGAAAGAAGCAAATCATAACAAGAAGCAGCCTTGCTGAAGAAAGAAAGAAAACCTATAATAATACATGCTATTGAACTTATTAAAAGTAGATTTGGGTACCATACCTTAAGAAGTAAACTATCACTAACAAAAAGCAAGTAAGCAAACAACTTTTTAAATCCTTTGGGCCATTTACTCAAGTAACTCTCCAGCAAAGGTATGTCTACATTTCAAAACTTGTCTAAAGACATCATTTTATTACATATATCAATGCATTACATACATTACATTATATATGTACATATATACATATATATCTATTGATCTGTTAGCTCACAAAAAGCTTGAATTATATGAAATATTTTTGTCAACTGGTTATAATAAAAAGTGGGGCTAATGAGTAAGCTTAACTTACTGTTAAAACTCAAAAGTGTATCAATTACACAGTATTAACAAATAAATATGGATTTCCCATTCTATAAATTTCATAGCAACAAATAAATATATATTTTTAAGTTTTTAAAATGTTTATTTATTTTTGAGAGAGAGAGATAGGCAGTGCATGCATGCATGAGCAGGGGAAGGGCAGAGAGAGAGGGAGACACAGAATCCAAAGCAGGCTCCAGACTCTGGGCTGTCAGCATAGAGCCCAACACAGGGCTTGAATCCATGAACTGTGAGATTATGACCTGAGCTGAAGTTGGACACTTAACCAACTGAACCACCCAGGCACCCCAATAAATATTTTCAATAAACATATATTTTCAAACTCTGACATAATACCACCAGAAAAACACAGGATATAATAAGATCATAGATTTAAACAAAATTTTGAAAATTTAAAACAATTTAAGCCCACATCATAACTAGGTAAGCATATATACATATATATATGTATGCATACATATATGCACATATTTGTGCATATATTATATGCACAAGTATATATGCATATATGCATATGTGCATGCATATGGATATATGTATATATTACATATGTATATATGTATGGATATAGATATATATCTATATCCACCTATATACAGTATGTGTAAATCTTACAATCACCATTGAAAAGAAAAAGACTTTCTAAAGCCTCGAATAAAAGGGTCTGAGATACAAATGCTCTTCTAACCTTGAAATAGACATACTTCCTGGGTCTTGAATTATTTTGAGCTAGAAACTAAGGAATATAGTTGAAACTCAGAAAAAAACAAAGTTTTCAAAAAAAGTTGAAGCTTATATATAAATTTTGTGCTAATAAATGCTAGAAGAAAAATAAAACATTTATGCTATTTACAGATAAACCAACTTCCCAGAATCATGAGTATATTTATATCATGTGTAGATAGAAAAATTACTTTTCCTGAAATCCAACTTAGTGCAACTTGGAAGCTGACACAGAAACACCAGGGCCATTATAAATGTATTGCCACTTGCTTGAGAAAAAAATAATACCCAGATTATACCACATAAAGACTACTAATTAGTAACTAGGTGTTTCATCTCTTGAATCCTTGACATGCAATTCCATTTGGATCCACAGGAGAGAAGTAAAAATTAGAGTTTAGTGTTTAAAACATGCTGATTCTGTATCTTGATCTCTGCAGTATATTCATGATTGATTAGATTATAGAACCAGTTCAGAATAAGTTTGACAGAGCTTGATACTTTTGAAGTGATCTTAAAAACATCTGGATACATTTGAAGGACAAAACAGATTTCATGATTTATAGGTTAATAGGATACCATTATTTGAATGATTTTATTGGCTGATGACTCCAAAGATGTCTCACAAATTAGAAGATGTGGGAAACAGGCATTTATACATTTCTATGCTGATTATAGGAGAATGAACTGTGAAGAACTTCCTCAATCTTGAAAATGCTAATCAGGGTTTCCAGGTCAAATTGAGAGTATTTGTACCCTACCCTTCCACGGCACTTTCTAAAACTTAGTGAAGGAATTGAGAAGATATACTTGATAGCAGTGAAAAGAATGATGGGTGTTCATTTGCAGATGAGAAATTTCACCACATAACTGGAAAACAGAGAACTGGGCTAACAGATGGCAACTGATCAGAGGAACCCTGAAGAGTCCCAGACTCAAAACAATAAACACTATAGAGGCTGGTAGTGAAAAGTCTGGCTGGATGACAACAAGAGAAATTATAAGTCTGTAAATAAAAAATAAATAAATACATAATAAAATAAAATAAAATAAAATAAAATAAAATAAAATAAAATAAAATAAAATAAAATAGAAAACTATATTGAAAAATGCTTTCTTCTACTCCAGATTATGAGAATTTAAGGTGAAGTCCATGGATATTCTAATGGTATACCTGGGGGACTAAAAGATACACCTTAAAGATATGCAAACTATTGTGCTTATAAACATGTGTACATTTTCTCCCCGGGTAAAGTGTTGCATGTTTATAACATTTTAACAATGTTTACTGACTTCCAAAAACAAGAGTCCTATCATCTAATTTAAATAAACAAAAACAAAAGCTTTCTACAGTCTATGGTGATGTACATTCAGGATTGAGAACCACTCTGAAGAGAAAAGGCTTTTGTTTTAAATATGGCTAACTTTGCCATGTCTCTACCATCTTTGATCAAATTTTGAATGTTATAAGTGTGCCCACATCCAAGATGCCCATGGCAGACCACTAGCCATACAGTGCTGTAGGTGCTGCTGACAAAGAAGCAGCTTCTTCCTGCTTCCTGTTTGTATTTCTTTTCCTGGATATCAGGAATATTTATTGGTCTTATGAGTTTCATGTAAGATTTTATTTGAAAATGGGCCACAGTGCAAATAAAACTATTTATTACAAACAAACAAACATCTCCCCACACCTCTCCCTGCATGCAGAATCCAGCAGCCAGACCACCTTTACCTACTTTCGCTGTTGATCTCTCTGTCTCTGCCTCTTTCAAACACACACACTAACACATGTGTGCATACATGTGCACTGTTCTCTGAAGAAACTGAATGAACTGCATGAGAAATAGTGTGACTGATGCCATCCCAGAAAACTCTCCATGTTCAAATATTTGAGTCCACCCACACTAGTGACCAGATTCTTGCACACTCAGCTCCAAGCTAAGTGTGCCAAGTGACACAGTCTGCCCACGTGAATTGAGTTCCCAGTCTGTTTCTTAGCTGCCACATTATGTAGTGACGAGCAAATAATCAAGGTTCACTTGTCAACAGAGAAAAGCCTGGAGTAAGATCGAGTATACAGAGAGAAAAATAGATCTGGAGAAAGCAGAGAAGTCATAGAAAGTCACTTTTTACAGGGGGTCTATCTTCAGAGACTGCTAGAAAGCTATCTGAGGCTCATAAGAATCATACAGTGGTGAGAAAAATGGAGAATTGGAGAATATAAAGGATTCTTGAGCACTAGAAATATAATTAAATAAACAATTGAAATATTTGAGAGTTAGTACTGTGGGAATGTTCCTGAACACAAACAAATGGACAAGAATTAAAATTTTAAGAGAAATGATAAAAACCATAAAACAAAGAATTCTGTTTTCTGCTAATAATTTCCAAAAAAGATGAAAGAGAAAAATAGCAAATTATCAAACTATTAAAACAAGAGATTTTCTAGAAAGCAAAGGGACACTAGTCTTTGAATTTAAATGTCTTATTGAGCGGAAAATAATCTGAATAAAAATGTGGCCCATATGTGGCCACATCATTGTGTTATTCTGAAACTTGTTCAGTAAAAGTATCATAAAATTTTTGGAGAGGAAAAAGAGATTACTCACAAAGACCTGAATTTAGACCAACATTAGATGTCTCTTCAGCGACATGAATGTCAGAATAAAATGGAGCAATGTTGCCAATGTTCTGAGGAAAAATTGTCTTGAATCAAGAATTTGATACTTAGCTAAATTACTAATCAAATGATAAGCACAGACTACAGATATTTTAGACAAGTAAGTAATCAGAAAAATCACGAATATCCTTTTGTTGGTTAATTACCTGATGATAGAGCAAAATGGAGTAAATCAAGAAAGATGAAGATATGACCTCTAAAAATAATGGCTATGACCCAGGAAAGCGGTAAAAGTCAGTCACTAGCTAAAACAAATAAGAGAATGATGTCCATTGGCCATACCTGATCCATCATCTGTTTTTGTAAATAAAGTTTTATTGAAACACAGTCACATCCATTTATTTATATATTGTCTATGGCTGCTTTTATGCTACAGTGGCAGAGTTGAGTAGCTGCAACAGGGACTAAATGGTTTGCAAAGACTAAAACTATTTATTTATTTACTATCTGCCCTCTTTAACAGAAAATGTTTACTATCATCTGATGTATACAATTGCATAATGTGAGGATACAATGAAGTTACAGAGTTCAATAAAAAACAAAAACACCCAAAAACATCAGTTAGACACTCCAGGAAATCAAAAAGCTGAATATGAAGCAACAAGTCAACCAGTTTGAAAGAAAGCAGAACCTTGAAGAACAGTAGAATAATTTCTGTGTAACAGAGAAAATGTATTATAACCAGAAGTTATTAGGAATATGATAAAGAAGACCTATGTCTTGGGGCACTTCAGTGGCTCAGTCAGTTAAATGTCTGACTTTGGCTCAGGTCATGATGTCACAGTTTGTGAGTTTGAGCCCCACATCTGTGCTAACAGAACAGAGCCACTTTGGATCTCTGTTCCCCTCTCTCTCTGCCCCTCCTCCACTCATATTCTCTCATTCTCTCTCTCTCAAAAATAAATAAATATTTTAAAAAAGGAAGGAAAGAATAAAGGAAAACAAGCCAATTGTTAACTTGAAAGACATGGTTCATATGAAAAGAATACTAAAATTATCATAACTTTGAGTGTAAGAGTGTGAAGTACATGAACACATGGGTTGTAATGTTAAGACTGTAAAGAAGGGATGTGATCTTGGCTTATTACTACCTTTCACATTAAGTACATTTACATGTCATTATGAAATAAATGTCATTGGTTCGTAACATTTACAGTCAAGCTATAGAAAAAGCATCAAAAACTTCATTAGAGTTGTGCATTAGAATGTAAGTGTAAGCATATTCAGTAAGATCTAAGTATATTACCAAAAGACATGAAGTGCTGGAGGTTTTGTCATGTATCATGAATATTATAGCAAAAGAAAAGTGTTTTTTAAATCTCTTTTGACAATGGCAGGCATTCTTTTTTCCCACTTGGCATGAAAGTGAAAATCTCTACCCTAATTGGACACCAATATATTTGCCATCACATCAGTCATTGAAATTGATCTCTATCCATTTTCTATTTTTTCTTTTTCTTTTTGTTTTTAATAACAAGAGATTTAATTTATTAAGAACTTATTATGTTTCAGACACTGTACAAAAGGTTTTTTGTTTCACCCTGGCCTGTAGTTCTCTATCTTTGTAGTGTGTTTATCCAGTTTTGGTATCAGGGTAATGTTGGTCTAAAAGAATGAATTTGGAAGCTTTCTGTCCTCTTCTATTTTTTGGAATTGCTTGAGAAGAATAGGTATCAACACTTTTAAAAATATTTGGTAGGATTCACCTGTGAAGCTATCTGGTCCTGGACTTTTGTTTGTTGATAGTTTTGGGGTTTTTTTTTGATTCAGTTTTATTACTGGTAATTGGTCTGTTCAAATTTTCTATTTCTTCCTGATTCATTTTTGGGAAGCTACAGGTTTCTATGAATTTAACTATTACTTCTAGGTTGTCTAGTTGTTTGCATAATTCTTCATATTATTCTCTTATATTCCTTTGTATTTCTGTAGTGTCAGTTGCTACTTCTATTTCTGATTTTAATAATTTGAGTTCTCTCTTTTTTTTTTTTTTTTTTTGATGAGCCTTGGCTACAGGATTATCAATTTTGTTGACCTTTTCAAAGAAATAGCTCCTGGTTTCATTGATCTTTTCTATTGTTTTGATCTTGCTTATTTCTGTACTAATCTTCATTATTTCCTTCCTTCTACTGGTTTTGGGTTTTGTTTGTTCTTCTGTTCCCAGGTCCTTTAAACGTATATTTAGGTTGTTTGAGATTTTTCTTTCTTCTTGAGGTAGAACTGTGTTACTGTCTTCCCTCTTAGAACAGCTTTTGCTGCATCCCAAAGATTTTGGACTGCTTTCATTTTCATTTGTTTCCATGTCTTTTTAAAAATTTCCTCTTTGATTTTTTGGTTGACCCATTCATTGTTTAGTAGCATGTTATTTAACTTCTAGGTATTTGTGTTCTTTCCACACTTTTTTTTTTTTTTGATTTCTAGTTTCATAGTGTTGTGATTGGAAAAGATGCATGGTATGACTTCAATCTTTTTGAATTTGTTAAGATTTGTTTTGTGGCCTAACATGTGATCTGTTCTTGAGAATATTCCATGTTCACTTGAAAAGAAAATGTATTCTGCTGCTTTAGGATGGAATGTTCTGAATATATCTGTTATATCCATTTAGTCCAATGTGTCTTTAAAAGCCACTTTTGTTGATTTTCTGTTTGAATGATCTATATCCATTGATGTAAGTGGGGTGTTAAAATCCCCAATTATTATTGTATCCCCTATTATTACTTTCTTTAATTATTTTGGTGCTTCATGTATTTGGGTATTTCCAGGTTGGGTGCGTAAATATTTACAATTGCTTTATCTTCTTGTTGGATTGTTACCTTTACAAGTATGCAGTGTCGTTCTTTGTTTTAGTCTTTGTTTTAAAGTCTATTTTGTCCGATATAAGTATTGCTATCCTGGCTTTCTTTTCATTTACATTTTCCTAATAAATGTTTTTCTATTTCTTCACTTTCAATCTGCATATGTCATATGAATGAGTCTCTTGTAGGCAGTGTATAGATAGATCTAGCTTTTTAAAATCCATTCCATCACTCTATATCCTTTGATTGGAATATTTAGTCCATTTACATTCAAAGTAATTATTGATAGGGATGTAGTTATTGCCATTTTATTATCTGTTTTATAGTTGTGTGTGTAGTTCCTTTCTTTTCTTGCTCTCTTCCCTCCTGGTTTTCTGGTCTTCATAATGACATACTTGGATTCCTTTATTTTTATTTTTTTGCATATATATTATCAGTTTTTGATTTGTGGCTACCGTTAAGTTTATATATAACATCTTGTGTATATAGCAGTATATATTAACTTGACGGTCATTTAAGTTTGAATGAACCCTCAAAGAACTAAATTTTTACTCCTCTCATCCCGTTTTAGGTAGATGGTGTCATACTTCCCAGGCTTTTCTTTTGTGAATCTTTTGACTGATTTTTTATAACATTTCATTTTATTCTTCTGTGCTTCCTACTTTTCCTGCCCTTGCTATGGTCTTTCTTTTCCACTCAAAAAGTCCCCTTTAACATCTTTTTTGTCAGACTGTTTGAGTGGTGATGAATTCCTTTAACTTTTTTCTTTTTCTTTTTGGTCTGGGAAACTCTTTATTTCTTCTTCTTTTCTCTCCCTTCCAGTCTGCAAAGTTTTTCCTGAAAAATCAGCTGATAGCCTTATGAGGTTTCCCCTTTATGGGACTGCTTTCTCTTGCTGCTTTAAAAATCCTTCTTTATCACTACATTTTGCCATTTTAAGTACAGTGTATCTTGCTGTGGGCCTCCTTGGGTTGATTTTGTTGGGTGCTCTTTGTGTCCCCTGGATCTGGAGATCTGTTTCCTTTCCCAGATTCAGGAATTTTTTAGCTACTATTTTTTAAAATATATATTCTGCTCCATTTCTCTCTTCTTCTTCTGGGATCCCTCTAATGCAAATGATATTACACTTGTTGGTATCACTAAATTCCCTTAATCTATTCTTTTTTTTTTTTTTTTTTTTTATTCTTTTTCCTTTTTGCTGTTCAGCTTGGTTACTTTCCATTACTGCCTTCCAGGCCACTGTTCCATTCTTCTACTTCCTCTAGTCTACTATTTATTTCCTCTAGTGTATTTTTAGTTGCAGTTACTGACTTCTTCACCTCTGATTGGTTCTTTTTTATCTTTTCTATTTCATTGTGGAGGGTCTCACTGAGGTCCTCCACTCTTTTCTCAACTCCTGTGAATATTTTTATGACCATTACTTTAAATTCTCCATGGGGCATATTACTTCTATCTGTTTTGTTTAGCTTTCTTGCTGTGATTTTGTCCTGTTTTTTCATTGGACATATTCCTCTGTCTCATCATTTTCTAACTCTCTGTCTGATTCTATGTGTCAAGAGCTATGTCTCCTGCTCTTGAAAGTAGTGGCCTTATGAGGAAAAGATCGTGTAGTGCCCTGCAGTACAACGTCTCTTATTCACTAGATCCTGGTGCTTAGCATCGTCTCCTATGTGTTGCATGTGCCCTACTATTGTGGCTGAACTGTGTTTGCCTTCAGTCCAGTCATCCGCAATGACTCTCTTTACCTGTTGTGGGCAGAGTTCGGCCCCTGATTTAGTGGCTCATTCTAGCCCTGCCTTGGTCTTGAGTTGGGTCAGATTAGATGTTTGCCAGAGCTGTGGTATCACTGAACTGAAGGGCACTCTCCCTGTATTGTCCCTTGAGAAGCTTTTGTTGGAGGGCTGGGTTTGCAGTCAAATCAGATATCTACCCCCACTGCTGGGGCTGCAGTTGAACAGTGGTTTTCTTCCACTCTCCCTGGGGCAGGAGTCACTTTAAACTGGTACTGACCCTTTTTGTGGCTGCTTTCACACTGCCATGCTTGTGGTGCCACTCTGGATGGACTCCTGCCAAGGCTGGGATACAGGGAATGTGTCCACAGAAGAGTGTGGTGGCAGAGTGCACTATTAGTAAGCTAGGTGGGGAGTGTTTGCGCTCTGCTGGTTCTCACAGGTATCCATGTATCTAGGCTGGGGGGTAGGAAAGAAATGCCACCACCAGCTTTTTAATTCTTGAAAAAGTCTCCCAAAGATACCTGGCTTTCCACCATAAACTCTGAGATTAGTAAACAAATCTCCCTCCTGTTTACCCAGGTATTTTTTAAAACTGCTGCTTGTGTATTGTATGTCAGTGGGGCTGTTTGCTGTGCTTTTTTTTTTTTTAATTAAAAAAAATTTTGTTTTACTGTTAATTTATTTTTGAGAGACAGACAGAGCCTGAGTGGGGGAGGAACAGAGAAAGAAGGAGACACAGAATCTGCAGCAGGCTCCAGGCTCCGAGCTGAATCATTTGTACTTAAATAGTGTAGGAAATTATGGACAAAATTATTTTATAATCACTACAGTATGAAGCATATATCCTTTTTTAAAATGGAGTTTAAAAGCTCTAATTGAAATTCACATTAATTAAACTGATAATTTTCCAGAGCATTTCAAACAGAGCACATCTGGGTTATTAATACAGCACATCTATAGACCTGGTAAGTCTTTGTAGCCCACAGATCCACTCCTACTACCACGACCACTGCTCGCTCTTTCCTTTTGTGCTCTAAAATTTCCTAATGCCCAACTTTTCCCCCAAAGATTTTCCATGTTTGGAGTTGATGATTTCTAACTTCTATGCATAGTTATGTTCTGAAAAAGCTTATGATCTTGTATTTCAAGTTATGCTTCTCTGAATATTGATTGTGGTCTGAGAATTAATAGATACAATGGCTTTCATATCACAGACGTACTTCATAAAGATTTGCTACTAATGGTACTAGTGACTTGGAGATTATTTACTTGGGAGATGCTGAAATGGGTCCAACTCTGGAGAACCTTCTATATCTACATAGATTTCTTTAGGTATAGAGATATTCTGGGATGTTTAGACTTTTTTTCATACGATAAAGGTAGTGATAGTATTACGTTTTTCACAACTTCTATGATTTTATCTTTTTATGATTTGCTTTAATTGCAAAAAGTCAGGTCACTGAAATGGGACCAATATTTGGTGAAGCCAAATAAATAGATAAAGGGCAAAATAATTTAAAACATTACGGAGTTTTCCTATTCTTTCAGGACAGCTCCAGTGGCCTAAATGACCTTCAATTAGTACCTATGTAGTGCTTGGGACTGAGGAAGGACTATGAATATATGGATAAGGTAATTTTTTTAAACACCAAAAAAGAATTGTACAAATTTTCTTTAAAATGGCATTACTGGGTAATTATCTTAGAATATTTGAGAGAGGTTCCTGCAAATTCTTTCTACAATTTAAATCCATATACATTAAGGGAGTTTAATGAGCATAACCTGTTCTTGGAAACTTAATGACTCATAGCAGATGTTTGAATTACATGACAATGGCAACAATTTTGGAACCTAGAGTTACATAAAGTGTTGTGAATTTTCTCTCTATGGAAATAGGGATTAGGAATAATATATTAAAGTAGTTTTCCCATGATATTACAAGCTTCATTGTGAATGGACAAATTTACGGAGGCTGAAGAGCTGGAAGAGAGCCTTTGAATGGCATCTGTGTACTACAAACACCCTCAGAAAAGTTCATCACAGTATGCTATGCACTGACTCAGCATTCAGCTGGCAGAGTGACAATGAAACCATAGGAAACGGGTAACAACTACCTCACCAACATCTCAATGTGTCATGGAGTAAGCTAAAGTATTCAACAAATGCTCTAATGCCTGAAATAATAGCAATACTGTGGGTAAGAAATCATTTAACGTGAATATTTCCACATCTGTTAATCTCAAATGATGCTAATAAAAGTACAGTTATTTCTACTGGGTATATGAGAACAAAATCTATCAGCCAATTAGCAACAGAGCTAAGAATATAAATTTCATTTTCTAATCCTATTTCATTTCTATCATACCGTGTTGAAATCAGGCAGCAAAAAGCTCTTTGCTTAATTAGAGTGAATTCCAAGATAAGCTTTATCACCAAAGGGGGGAAAAAGCGTAGCGTGCAAGATGGAGCTTTATTCATTCTATTGTCTCCTCTTCCCAGTCTTAACCTATAGTCCTTCAGTGTCTAGTTGAGGCAATACAAATCTTTCTATCCTTCAGAAGAGTAATATGGCACTTAAAAATACTTATTATCTGCGTAAACTTTGCCAAGTAACAACTTTTGAGTGTCGGTTTCTTTGTCAAGTATTTGTAACCTCAATCCTTGCTTTGTGGGTAGTTATCAGCACATGAATGCCTGTAAAACACTTAGACACTTAGATGCTAGTCAATAAATGAAAGATGCTATTTTTAAAAAAAGAAAAAGAAAAAGAAAGATGTCATTTGCTGCCTGCTCAATCTAGAGATTCCTCTTGGATGGTATTGCTGAACCATCCTATGATCACAATCGTCATATGACCATGATCTGGAGGTCAAAACTCAGAAAACGTCTTTCCTCAGTAGGCCCACACCAGCCCTTGCAAAATGTATACGTCCTCATTCCTCTCTCAACCCCAAAAATCTATGTCTGAAATAACATCATTATCTTTTCCAGCTGCAACTGCCATCAATCCAGTACTGAGCAGGCCAATACCTCTTTAGCAAACCTATCTGCACCTAAGTCATTCTTACTAATAGGAAACATTATTTCCTGAAAATGTCATTGATTCAGCACTTTTCTGCAAAATTTATAGTGCATTAATGTTAGCAAGTGACATATATAAATGAATGACTCCACAAAAAAAAAAAAAATAAAATGCTAACAACTGGACTTAAATGAAAGGGAAAGTTGTGTTTCCAGCATGTCATGTCTCCTAGTATCACACTTTTTAAAATGTCAACATTGTAAGTCCTTACCCTTTGCCTAGAAAAAATTGCTTTCATGCCAGTAATGAAGAGAATCACTTGTGTTATGTCGAGTGATTTTTAATGATCAATAACAATACTTAGCACTTATGTAGCGGTTTTCATCTTCAAACCACTTTACTGGCATTAAACAAATTCAAGAGGCTGTCATTTTACTCACAAGAAAATCCATGGAATGAATGTTGTCATTCCAGATTACAGAATACGAATGGTAGAGGCATGGACTTCACACAAATCACGTAACGGCAGATCATTTTTGGAAGTTAGTTAAAATTATATCAGTTGTAAACTTTACTATTTGTAAAATTAACAGATGATTTTTTACTGCCAAATGTGTGAGAATACAAAGACGTGTCAAGAAGAAAATCAAACTGCATAAATGACTCCCAATATCATTAAACATGAATAGACATTAATGTTAATAGTTTCTTCTCATTTCTAAATGTCTATGTATCACTGGTTTATGGCACATAGATTTATTTTCATCGTGTGCATAGTCTTTGTAAATGAGATCAGAATGAATACCTAGTTGGTTGCCCTCATTTTTCACTAACAGGCATGAATATTTTTTAAAAAATTCAAAAATGATTCTTCATTCTCATACACATTAAGGTTGTATGAATGCACCAAAATTTACTTTGCCATCTTCTCTTAGACATCTAAGTAGTTTTCCTTTCTTTTCTGCTACTATGCATAATGGTAATTTATACCTTTGCACACATTTTTCTGCCTTACTTACTGATGAGTAGGAATATAAATATAACTTTAAGATGTCATCTCTCCTGCTCCCCTCACAGCCCTCCACGCCCATATTTAGGTTAAGTTTTAGGAATTGCTGGATCATGACTTGCAGTCTGAAAAACAATTGTTACTGCCACATGATTCTAAAAAAGTGGTTTGGTGGCCAACATTCACGAGTGCTGTGGACTAAGTAGAAAGTGTAGAAGTTCAAGATCCAGGGAAGAAAGGCCTTTAAATAAGGCAGTGTCATGATCAGAACTGTGCTTTAGGAAAAAAAAAAAATCACTCTAACAGCAGTTCTGAAGAGTTTTGTTTTGTTTTGTTTTGATGGAAGCGGTTTTGCCCTGGAAATAGGAAGATGGTGGCAATAGTGTAATCATCCATGAGAGAAGATGAGAGAATAGCTGGCTGTACATGGTATCGACTACACAAGCCACTGAAGGACATTCTCCATCCTTTTTTAAAGGACACTCGAGGCCTCGTGTAGATGGTCCACATGTGAATCATCGACTTCGATAAGGCCTCCAAGCTAGTAGTTTTAAGCTTCTTTATCCTGCTCAGTACTAGTCTTGCTCCCCTCCTGCTTTCAATACGCACATTGAGGAGTTAAATGCATTTCAGTCTTTTACTAAGTCAAATATAAAGATTTAAATATTCACAAATGTACATGAAATATCATATCAGGAAACTTAAGTAGAGTTAGGATTTAGGATTTTGGATTATTCATAGTTCAAGATTTTTTAACCAGTTCTCCTCTAATGTTATAGCTCCCTGAACTCAATACACAGAGGTTTAAACTCTAGTGATTTTAGTTAGGAAATCAGTTTTCCTAAGTAAGTAAACTCTTACAATCATTCATTTGAGCACTATTCTTTAAGTCACATTTAAAAAAGTAATGCATTTCACTAATAGCTACTTTGTAAAAGGAAGGTTTTAAAGTTAGTTTTCTAAAGAATTTATAGAATTAAAATTATTAATACAGATATGAAACATATTTGACTAAGGGATGAATATTGGCATTTCTTCCAACATACCTATATGCCAGGCAAGAATCTCACAAGAAATGTTCCAAAGGAAAATTTGTTACTTGCTTGAAGATGTCCTTCAACACAATGATAAGACACTTCTTTTAGTTTGTTTCTGCAGTTATATGATTAATAATCTAAGCTTCATAAGTATGCATGCTTCTTTTCCATATATTCTTGAATTCTCTACAACATTTACACTGAAAGACACCATTCATCCTTCATCTTTACTCCTTCATACCACCATTGGTATTTTACTTACAAGATACCTTTCCATAGTGATGCTCATTGACTTAGAAGCACACTTGCAATTGTGGGTCAAATTTTATCTAACCTACATCTGTTAGCCAGGAATGCATTTTTCTTTCTCTGCTTTCAGAGTCACCTTTCAGCAGTCTTGTTGCTGCACTTTCCAGCACACCACACAGAGGGCAGAGGTGTGATTGTAAGGGGCAAATACCATCATCCGGAAAGCAATCTCAGGGCCAGAACTATTGCATCAGTTTTGCTGTTTTGTTGTTGTTTTGGTTAAGAGTCAAGATCCAGCTAGCAACTAAAAGTGCACATAGTGTAAACAGCAATTAACTGAGATCCAACATAGTAGCAATATTTAAGAGAAGATGGGGAGCTGGCATGAGGGTTGGCATGGGTATAATGTAATGAGAATGGATTCACCATTTAGTCATGGAATGGTAACCACCACAACAACAATGAATATGGATTTCATATTGAACCTAGACTTACTTTCGACTGTAGAGCTCAGATAAGAGGAATTCCAAAAAGTAAGATGAACTTAGAAGATTCACATTATGGCAGATATCCAGGAAAAAGAAAGTTTTAAGCTGTTCAGAAAGCTATATCTGTATTGTCAACGGCTAAAAAGATTATGACTAATTCTTTTACAATGATGATCTAGATACACATGTACTATAACAATAGTTTTTATTTCTTACTTTTTATTAACTTGTTTTTTTATTTTTTTTAAATTTATATCCAAATTAGTTAGCATATAGTGCAACAATGATTTCAGGAGTAGATTCCTTAGTGCCCCTTACCCATTTAGCCCATCCCCCCTCCCACAACCCCTCCAGTAATCCTCAGTTTGTTCTCCATATTTATGAGTCTCTTCTGTTTTGTCCCCCTCCCTGTTTTTATATTATTTTTGTTTCCCTTCCCTTATGTTCATCTGTTTTGTCTCTTAAAGACACTCATATGAGTGAAGTCATATGATTTTTGTATTTCTCTGACTGACTAATTTCACTTAGCATAATACCCTCCAGTTCCATCCACGTAGTTGCAAATGGCAAGTTTTCATTCTTTTTGATTTCCAAGTAATACTCCATTGTATATATATACCATATCTTCTTTATCCATTCATCCATCGATGGACATTTGGGCTCTTTCCATCCTTTGGCTATTGTTGACAGTGCTGCTATAAACATTGGGGTGTATGTGTCTCTTTGAAACAACATACCTATATTCCTTGGATAAATACCTACTAGTGCAATTGCTGGGTTGTAGGGTAGTTCCGTTTTTAATTTTTTGAGGAATCTCCATACTGTTTTCCAGAGTGGCTGCACCAGCTTGCATTCCTACCAACAATGCAAAAGAGAACCTCTTTCTCCGCATCCTCACCAACATCTGTTGTTGCCTGAGTTGTTAATTTTAGCCATTCTGACAGGTGTGAGGTGATATCTCATTGTGGTTTTGATTTGTATTTCCCTGATGATGAATGATGTTGAGCATTATAATAATAATAATAATTTTAAATTTAGATAAACTTCACGTAACATAAAAACTCATCATTTTAACCTTTTTAAGGTGCACAATTCAGTGGTTTTTAGTATATTCTCATTGTCATGCAACTGTCATCACCATCTAGTTCTGAAACTTTTTCATCACCTCAAAAGGACACCTCACATCCATTACTGGCAACCCCCAGACCCTGGAAACCATCAGTTTGCTGTCTGTCTCTATGGTTTGACTCTTCTGGATAATTCATATAAACAAAATGACAGAATATGCAGCCTCTTGCTTTTGGCTTCTTTCACTTAGCATGTTTTCAAGGTTCATCCATGTTATATAGCAAGTAACAGTACTTTTTTTTTTTTTTTTTGAGAGAGAGAGAGAGAGAGAGAGAGAGAGAGACAGAGTGTGAGTTGGAGAGGGGCAGAAGTAGAGAGAGAGACAGAGAGAGAGAGAGGGAGAGAGAGAGAGAATTTCAAGCAGGATCTGTGCTGTCAGTTCAGAGCCCAACGTGGGGCTCAAACTCATGAAACTGTAAGATCATGACCTGAGCTGAAGCCAAAGGTTAGATGCTTAACCGACTGAGCCACGCAGGTGCCCCAGTACTTCATTTCTTTTTAGAGCCAAATGATATTCCATTGTGTGGATACACCATATTTTATTTTCTCATTAATCAGTTGATGAACAGTTTGGTTTGTTTCCACTTTTTGGCTATTACAAATAATACTGCTAGGAACATTCTTGTATAAGTTTTTGTGTGGATATATGACATCACTTCTCTTGGTTACATATATAGTGGTAGAATTCCTGGGCCATGTGCTAATTCAAACTGCTTGAGGAACAGCCAAATGTTTTTTCAGAGACCACTACTATTTTGCAAGCCGATTAGCACCACACAAGGGTCTAATTTGCCCAATCGTTGCCAACATTTGTTATTTATCTTTTCCCCCATTTTTATTGGAGCCATTCTAGTGGATATAAAGTGGTTACTCATTGTGGCTTTGATCTGCAGTTCTGTAATCACTAATGATGTTGGGCATCATTCATGTGCTTTTCAGCCATTTGTGTATCTTCTTTGGAGAAATGTGTATTCAAATCCTTTGCCCATTTTTAATGGGGTTGTTTGTTTCTTCTTGAGATTTTTTTTAAAATTGTGATAAAATAGATAAAACGTATAATTTACCTTTGAAACCATTTTACAGGGTTAAACTTCAATTCAATGACATGAGGTACATTCAGAATGTTGCGCCATCATCACCATCTAGTTCTAGAACATATTTTATCATCCCAAATTGAAATCCATATCCACTGAGTAGTTACTCCTCATTCCCCTTACCTTACCTCTGAAATCACAAATCTGCTTCCTGTATTTATGGATTTGCCTATTTTGGACATAGCATATAAATGGAATCATAAAATATGTGGTGTTTAAGGTCTGGCTTCTTTTACTTAGCATAATGTTTTCAAGGTTCACCCATGTCATAGCATGCATCACTACTTCTTTCTTTATTATGGCTGTATAATACTTCATCTATGGATATACCGTGTTTGGTTATCCATTCATCCCTTGATAGACATTTTGGTTATTTCCACCTTTGGCTGTTGTGAACAGTGCTGCCATGAGCAATTGTGTACAATTATTTGTTAGAATACCTGGTTTCAATTCTTTTAGGTATACACTTAGAAGTGGAGTTGGTAAGTCATATGGTAATCATATCTTTAAATTGATGAGAAACTATTTTCCACAGTGACTGCATCTTTTTGTTAAGTTTTAAGAGTTATTTATGTATTCTGAATACTAGAATCTTGTTAAACATATTATTTTCAAGTATTTTCTACAATTCTGTGGGTCGTATCTTTACTTCCTTGATAGTGTGCTGTGATGTGCAAAATATTTCAATTTTCATGAGGGCTAATGCATCTATTTTGTTGATGTGGTGGTTGTTGATGCTGCAGTTGCTTGTGCTTTTGGTAACATATATACAAACCCATTTCTTTGTCTAAGATTATGAAGATTTATACTTATATTTCCTTGTAAGAAATTTACATTTTTAGTACTTACAATTGGTCACTGATCAACTTTGAATTAACTTTTCTGTATAGTGTGAGGTAGGGGGTCAAAATTTATTATTTATTTATTTTGCATGTGTCTATTCATTAATGGGTATCATTTGTTGAAAGGACTATACTTTCTCCATTAATGATCTTGGCACCCTTGTCAAAAATCAATTGGCTATAGATGTATTTGCTTATTTCTCTATTATCAATTCTATTCTATCGATTAATTTATTTGTGTATCCTTATGCCAGTACCATGCTGTTTGATCACTGTAGTGTTTTTGAAGAAATTATGAGTCCTAAAACTTTGTTCTTTCCAAAGATCGTTTTGGCTATCTGGGTTCCCATGCAATTCCATATGAATTTGAGCATTGGCTTTTAAATTTCTTCCAAAACAGTGGCCGTTGGATTTTTTTTTTTTTTTTTTTTTTTTTTTGAGAGAGAGAGAAAAGCATGAGTGAGGCAGGGAAAGAGGGAGAGGGTTGGGAGGGGAGCCTGGGTGTGGGGCTCAATCCCATGACCCTGAGACCATGACCTGAGCTGAAATCAAGAGTCAGATGCCTAACCAACTAAGCCACCCAAGCGCCTCATGGCTGTTGGATTTTTTTTTTAATTTTTTCAATGTTTTGTATCTACTTTTGAGGCAGAGAGAGACAGAGCATGAGCAGGGGAGGGGCAGAAAGAGAGGGAGACACAGAATCCGAAGAAGGCTCCAGGCTCTGAGCTGACAGCACAAAGCCCGATGCGGGGCTTGAACTCACAAACTGCGAGATCATGACCTGAGCCGAAGTCGGACGCCTAACCGACTGAGCCACCCAGGCGCCCGGCTCTTGGATTTTTATAGGGATTGCATTCAATTGTAGATTAATTTGAGGAGTACTGCCATTTAACAACATTAAATCTTCTGATTCATGAATATGATATCTATTTATTTTGACTTTTTAAATGTCTCTCAATAATGTATAGTTTTCAGGGTACAAATCTTACGCTTCCTTAGTTAAATTTATTCCTAAGTATTTTCTTCTTTCCGATGCTATTGTAGATGGAATTAGTTTCTTCATTTTTTTCCAGATTGTCTGTTGCTAGCATATAACAATGGAACTAATTTTCATATGTTAATTTATATCCTGCAATTTTGCTGAACATGCTCATTAGTTTTAATAGTGTTTTTCTGAGTACTTTAGGGTTTTTGTATATAAAATCAAGCCATCAATAAATAATTTTACTTATTCCTTCCTAATTTGGATGCCTTTTAATTATTTTTCTTATCTAATTATCCTGGTTAGAGTTTCTAGTTCAGTGTTGGATAGATATGGTGAAGGCTGACATTCTTGGTTTGTTCCTGACTTTAGGGGAAAAGCTTTCAGCCTTTCATTATTGGTTTTCCATAGATGTCATTTATTGTGTTGAATAAGTTCCCTTCTATTCCTGACTTGTTTACTTTTAATCATAAACGGATGTTGAATTTTGTCAAATGTTTTCTCTGCACAATCAAGGTTTTCTTCTCCTTATTCTATTCACATTGATTGATGTTGGAAAAACTTTGTATTCCTGGAATCATTTCTCTTGATAATTGTGTAAAAATTTTTCAATATACTGATAGACTCAGTTTGTAAGTATATATTGAGGAATTTTACACCCATGTTTATAAGGGATACTTGCATAATTTCCTTTTATTGGATTTGATTTGCAATCAGGGTAAAGCTGGCCTCGTACAATTAAAAAGTGTTCTTTTCTATTTTTTTGGAAATGTTTGAAAAAGCTTAATGTTAATTCATGTTTGTTAAGAGACTCTGGAATGATGGCAGAGTAGGAGGATCCTAAGCTCACCTAATCCCATGGACACAGCTAGATAACAGCCACATCAGTGCAGTTCACCCAGAAAACAACCGGAAACCTGGAAAAACAGACTTTCTGCAGTTAATTCTAAAGAGGAGGCCACATTGAAAAGGATAGGAAGGTTAGAAATGTGGATCAGGAAGCAGATTCTCACTGAGACTAACAATAAATGGAAAAGATAACATAAACATGGAGAAGAGAAAGGAGCAGACCCCACACCAGACACACCAGACATAGGGGACCTACGTTAGGAAGATGAGTCCCTATAACATGTAGCTTTGAAAACGAATGGGATAGGGGCGCCTGGGTGGCTCACTCGGTTAAGCGTCCGACTTCAGCTTAGGTCACGATCTCACAGTCCGTGAGTTCGAGCCCCACGTCGGGCTCTGGGCTGATGGCTCAGAGCCTGGAGCCTGCTTCCAGTTCTGGGTCTCCCTCTCTCTCTGCCCCTCCCCCATTCATGCTCTGTCTCTCTCTGTCTCAAAAATAAATAAACGTTAAAAAAAAAATTAAAAAAAAAAAAAGAAAACGAATGGGATATAACTTCAGAGTGCTGAAAGGAAAAAAAAAATCTGCCATCAGAAACACTCTATCTAGCAAGGCTATCATCACCCAGAATACAAGGAGAGATAAAGAGTTTCCCAGACAAACAAAAGTTAAAGGAATTTATCACCACTAAACCGACCTTACAAGAAATGTTAAAGGGGATTCTTTGAGTGGAAAAAGAAAGGCCACAATAAAGGCTACAAAAATTGTGAAAGGAAAAATTTCACACGTAAATATAAACATAATAAAAGGAGTAGATTAATCACTTATAAAATGAGTATGGAGGTTAAAGCCCAAAAGCAGTAAAGTCCATTATATCTATACATATCAAGGGATTCACAAAATACAAAGATATAAAGTATGACATCATACATATAAAACATGAATGGGAGGAGTAAAAATTTAGTACTTTTAGAATGGGTTCAAACTTGAGACCATCAACTTAATACAGACCGCTATACACATAATATGTTATATATGAACCTAATGGTAACCACAAATCAAACACCTGTAATAGATATACAAAAAATAAAGAGAAAGGAATCCAAGTCTATCACTAAAGAAGTCATGGAAACATGAGGAAAGAGAAAGAAAACAAAACCAGAGAAGAACCACAAAAACAACTGTAAAACAATTAACAAAATGGCAATAAGTACATACCTATCAATAATTACTTTGAAAGTAAATGGACTAGATGCTCCAATCAAGGGACCCAGGGTGACTGAATGCATAGAAAGCAAGACCCACTATATTCTTCCTACAAAAAACTCACTTGAGACCTAAAGACACATGCAGACTGAAAGCGAAAGGATGGAAAAAAACATTTACCATATAAAAAATGGAAGCAAAAAGAGGCTAGGGTAGCCATACTTATATTGGATAAAGTAGACTTGAAAACAAAGACGTCTTGTAACAAGAAAAAAAAGAAGGACACTCACAACGATAAAAGGGACAATCCAACAGTAAAATATAGCAATTGTAAATATTTATGCATTCAATAAGGGGAATGCCCAAATACATAAAGCAAGTATTAACAGGAGGAAATTGATGGTATTACATAACAGTAGGGGAATTTAACACCTTGCTTACATCAATGAATATAACATCCAGACAAAATCAACAAGAAAACAGTGGCTTTGAAACATTGGAACAAATCAACCTATACTGAGAACACTCCATCCCCAAACAGTGGAATAACATTATTCTCCAGTGTACATGGAACATTCTCTAGTATACCTTACATGCTAGGCTACAAAACAAGCCTCAACAAATTCAAAAACACTGAAATTGTATCACACATGTTTTCCAACCACAATAGTATGACACTAGAAATCATTCAAAAGGAAAAAAAAATCTCAAAGAACACAAATATATGGAGGCTAAATAACACACTACTGAAAAATGAATGAGTTACCCCCCAAAAATCAGAGGAAATAAAAAATACATGGATTTTAGGTCCCCAGAATTAGATCAGGGCTGTTCAAAGCACTTATTCCCACAGTATGTCATTTCTTAGCTTTCCCACTCGGGATTTTGGTTGGTCTATTATTTGCCCAACAGTTACCCATTGCCTCAGACAGCAGCAACAAACCATTTTCCTGTACATGTTTTCAAGAAATGCCCCTGGGTGGCAGCATAGTCAAGGACAGTTCCAGTTGGGTGAGATAAAGACAAGCCTTTTTACTGGGTCTTACAGGGAGCCACTAGACAGATGAAATAACAAAAATTTGCAAGTCAGATTTGTTCTGTTTCTTATGGTACTAGTACAATGAGTTCAGGTTATTAATTTCAAGGCTTCAGTTGAGCTGGGGAGTGGGAGAGGAGTTTACAGTATCTTAAAGCACTCACTATTCCTACCAGGCTTTGCTCAGTGCTTAACTGGGTGGCTGTCAACTTGTCATTATTCTTCAGCATTCTGAATAAGTTGATTCTGGTAGTTCTTTACAGTTTTTTCATTTTTAAAATTTTTATTTATTTATTTTTTAGAGTCAGAGAGAGAGTGTGCACGTGCGTGCCCGTAACTATGGAAGGAGCAGAGGGAGAAGGAGAGAGAATCTTAAGAGGCTCAATGGTAAGCACCAAGCCCAAAATGGGGCTGAATCTCATGACTGTGAAATTATGACCTGAGCTGAAATAAGAGCTGGGCACTTAACTGTCTGAACCACCCAAATGCCCGTTTACATGGTATTTTGAAAAAAAAAATTATGTTTATTTTATTTTATTTTATTTTATTTTATTTTATTTTACTTTATTTTATTTTTTGAGAGAGAAAGTGAAAATTGGGGAGGGGCAGAGAGAGAGGAAGAGAGAAATCCCAAGCAGGCTCCACGCTGTTAGCGCAGAGTCCGAGGTAGGGCTCAAACTCACAAACTGTGAAATCATGACCTGAGCTGAAAACAAGAGTCAGATGCTTAGCCAACTGAGCCACCCAGGCACCCTTTTTCGTGGTTTTTGTCAAGGGAAGGGTTTAGGAGTTCCTTACTCAACCATTTTTGCTGATTCATTCTTGTCTTATTATTTTTAACTGTGACTAAGATAATTAAAATAAACATTCATGTAAATAAATTAGAAATAGGAAGGAGAAAACATGAAGCATCACAACTGAGTTTGATTTGTAAATGTTGCCCAAGTTAATATCATCTTACACTAACCAGGCTCTTGCTCTGTGTTTCCCAAATAACTATATGTATATCACAGTACGATATTTATAATGTATATATGCTAAAATTGCGTATTAAATAAATATATTGTATTCTAATCAAAGCATAACAAATACAGTGTAAAGAAAGAAAAAGTCCTCAACAATGGTTATATTATTACCAACATTACTTATTGGCATATATTAAGCATTTTCAGAATATGCAGCTCTAGGGAAATTTGACCTAAAAATTATTTTTTTCTACCTAATTAAATCAAGGTGATAATTAAGTATTTCCAGAGAGAGTTTCATCAAAATCAATAAGCAAAATAATAAAAATGCGTTTGCTGAGATCTATCTCTGATAGCAAGAAAATCTGCCAAACTTTAGGAGACAATCTTTTTTTCTGTCTGACCTTAGAACCTAAAATATTTTCCTAAAACTACTAGCAAAGTAATGGCTGATTGTGTTCATTGTTTTTTTTTTTTTTTTTTTTTTGTGATGACAGAACCCTGTTTCTTGTGAATCATGTTATAAACACATTTCACAAAGGTTAAAAACAACTCTTTCAAAACAACTCTTTTAGTCCTATCTGAAATATATGGACTGGATCAAAATTTTGTAAGTAACAGTCTACCATATTCCAGTAACTAATTTTCAATCAAATTCGTTTATTGATTTTCAAAAATGCTTAAGACATCCTTTTTTTTTTGTAATAATTACTAAGGCATAGATCATTAGATGTAAAAAACAATTCAATTGCATTGGTTATTCCAAACTAAACATTTTCAAACCCGCAGGGCTGTTACCGATCATTTTACCTTTTCATAAACCCTCTTACCTTACTTCAAATATATTGCCAGAGATCAAATTCAGTTTCTTAGTCCCCTGTTGCTTAGCATCCTCAGACATTTGAGTTATATATAAATATACTCCTTATGACCTACTAACTGAAATGTATCTCAGATTCAGTACAGTTAGTAGCTTAAAAACTGTAACTGTAAAACTTTGGTACCAAATAAACCTTATAGAGATGTGGTGTAAGTTAAACATGTATGAACTGAGCTAAAGTCAGGTTAGAAAGCAAGCCTGGAGTCTTCCAATTTGTTGTTCCTTCCTCACCCCAACCCCTTGCACTCATGTTTCCCGGAGAGCTGTGAAGAACACCAGTTAGTAACAGTTGAGGTATATACCTGTTTTCATAACTTTGTTCACTTATATACTAACAATTCATTACTCACTACCTCTACCTACTGGGGCCAGAGTTCATCTAAAATTCACAGTAGAGGTAAGGATACAGGCAAATCACTCACCCTTAACAACTCTGTGCTGCAGAGAAGGAGGGAGGGTGACAGGTAGGACCTCAGGACCACCGTGGGAGGTGGGCAATAATAGCTCTAAAAATCTGGATCAACAGAGACAGTGTAGTTGATCTTGATTATTTTAAGATTCTGTATCTGTGACTTTGTCTACTTGCTAACTTTTATTTACAATTCCAAAATATGGTGATTTTATAGTCATATATGGACATGTGCAGAATGGCGAATCATGTGTTATCCAGCATGCACATATAGTAAACAAGTGTCCTTTTAGCAGGCTATTTAATGAGACACTTTTCACATTTTTGTGGGTGATTTTTCTGTTTAAGATGGTCCTGAAATATAGTTCTATTGACTAGATTTCACAATATAAAAGAAATGTACATTATTTTCTTTGTGTCTATTGAAAAATTTTTAACCTGTTTCTCATGCATATTTTCTCTTTTCTTTAGCTTCTCCACAAAGCAGATCTTGCTCTAAGATTTTCTAAAATATCTTAGAGTGTATACACATCTAAATGTATAAAAGTTGATCCAATACACCATGTCTTTTTATCTGTATACATATACAATATTCTTTTATTATCTCCAAAGTTTTGATAAACATGATCCTTTCCCTGAGAGATTTAATGTAATGAAAATAATTTTTACTTCCTATGTGTTGCAATATCTTAAAGTAAATTTAAATATTTTAGAGACTCATTATCTCACTGTAACTAGAGAAAACTCCATTTTCAATAATGTTCTAGGGACTAATCTTGTCACTGACAGAGATGTAAAAATGGAGAAACATCATTATTGTCCTAATGGGGCTTAGAAATCTCCTAGTGGTGAACAGTTAAGTCTTTCAATAATTAATACAAATTAAAGAGACAAAACACATTAGAATACTGTAAATCAAGTGTTTTCATGGACCAAAGAAGTTGAAATTAAAATTTATTCATTTTTGTCTACATTTTTCAAATGAAAAGAGGGAAGCTGAGAGGAAAATAAAAGATCGCCTTTAAAAGGCCAAGTTCTGATAAGAAACAGTGAAACGAAGGAGAAAGAGAAATATATACCAGCAAAGAACTAGAGGATGAAGACATTAGCCAAGGGGCAATAGACAAGGACATCACATATTACTGTAACATTTTAAAATATTTACTGCATTCATTTACTGTTTCACTTATTTATTCGGTAAATATTTCTGAGTACCTGTTAGTGTCCATTGTTGTTGAATGTATCAAAGGTACAGAGATGAGCAAAAGATACTTGCCCTTTGTTCTCAGAAATTATGCATCTCTAAAATTAACAGAAAGATGTGCAACATAGATGTGCAAATATATGCATTTTCTATGTATAATTTCTCAAATACTTGAATAAAAATAAATTCTAGCATATTTGCTTATAAGTACAGACTATACAAGATAGGTGACAGAGAGACAGACAGACATTAGGAGATAAAGCTTCTAGAATCTAAGAATGGAATCTAAAGTCTAAGGGAGAGTTGATCCTCTGCCAGTGAAGTGCTTACTTCAACAGTCAAACTGTTTCAGTAAATATCCATTATGCCAAGTACCCAGGCAGAACTTGCTTAATGAAATTATAAAACATAAATCATTGCTAATGTTAAAACAATATTGTTCTTAATAATTGTTACCAAATATTTAAATCCCAGCAAAACATAAATATTATAATAACTTAAATCCCAGAAAAATATAAATATCGTATAAATATTAAAATACTGAGTATAACTTCCAGATTGCACATGAAAGCTCAATTTAAACTACCTGCTTTCTCTGTGAAATCTTTAGCAGTAAAATGATAAGTCATGAAAACACGTTAGTTACCTTTTGGTTTGTGTAGAAACTGAATTTCATTCCACTTGATCCAGATTCTATAATCTTACTTCTCCACTAGGAAGCCAGGAGTTTGTAGGACGTGGACTATTTCTCCTCTAGTGAACACCGCAAGTCTTGACCAAAAAAAAAAATAGGTTTTTCTTACATATTTAAACAGGTCTTTGAAAATACATTTCAAATATACTACTTATGTTGAGTTCTGCCAATATTTTCTATATAGTAATAGCAATTCTGTAAAAATGAATGTCTAATGAATTTACTTTCTTTTTTAAGAAAAAATGTGAATTTATAAGAAATAATCCCACATTTAATTTTTCATTCTTATTTTCTAGTCACCAATTCTTCTTACTGAATGATGAATTACTCAATTCCTACCAAAAATTCTATATAAATTCCTATTTACTGGGCTTCTTCATGTTTAAAGTATGTTCTAGATTATTCACCAAGTCCTATTGATTCTATCCCCCAAGTTTCTCTTGAATCCACCCACTTCTTTTCACTCTACAGCTACCATCTTTAAAGAATCATTAACATTTCACATCTGGAATGCTGAAAAACCTTCAAAATGGTTTCCTGACAGCACCCCCCCCCTTTGCTTACATTCTCCACAAAGGAAGTTAAGAAATATTTGTAATATATTATCTCACTACATCACTTCTCTACTTAAGATTCTTTAATGCCCACTTACTTGTTTTAGTGTAAAGTTTAAAATCTTTAATAGGACTTGCAGACCACACTGAATTCTCTAGTACTATCTCCCTTATTCCTGGGTGTTCACACATACTGTCCCTCCTCTTCGAATGTTTTTCTTTCCTCTGTCCCATTGTTACATTATTCCCTGGTCTCAAATAAAATATAACATTTATGGCAAACCTTACTAATTCTTTCTTTAAAACTAAATTATTTTTTGCATCTTCTGCTTAATGTGTGCAAAGCCACAATAGTATATCACTTCCACTCTAACAACTAGGAAAAACTGTAATTTACAAAATCGTAAATTTTCTTGAGTCCATCAGAGAGCTGAGGTAGCAATGTTGTCAAGTGAAACAAATTCCAAATAGAGACAATCAATCCAAGAAGAGACAGAAAACAAACTGTTTCACCTTTGGCTGAACACAGGAAAAGGACATAGTTCCAAAAAAAAAAAAAAAAAAAAGAATAGTAAGAGATCAGGTAAAATTTTATTTTATTTATTTTATTTTTTTTACAAGAACTTAACGTCTGGTATTTATCTATTTATTTTTAATTTATTTTTTTAAAAATGTGAAATCTATTGTCAAATTGGTTTCCATACAACACCCAGTACTCATCCCAACAGGTGCCCTTCTCAATGTCCATCAACCCCTTTCCCCTCCCTCCTACCCTATCAACCCTCAGTTTATTCTCAGTTTTTAAGAGTCTTTTATGGTTTGCCTCCTTCTGTCTCTGTAACTTTTTTTCCCCCTTACCCTCCCCCATGGTCTTTTGTTAAGTTTCTCAGGATCCACATAAGAGTGAAAACATATGGTATCTGTATTTCTCTGTACGAAAATTTTAATGAATTCTTAAAGACCAAGAATGGCGTAGCATAACAATTTTTAATAACTGAAGTTAGAGACACAAGGAAAATTTGTATTGACTTAAAATCTCTTTTCCATAGGTCTCCATTGAGTGCTCATGGGAAATATTGAGGGCTGGCAGAGGGTAAGGCATGCAAGCTGTGATTGTTTAGCTCTGGAATTACCTACTTCCTGTACACTTGCCTAATAAGCAAAAGACTTGCCTTAAGGCAAGTCTTCCACAGGCAAGGAGAGAACTAAGGACCAGGCTGAGAGGAATAGAAGCAAAAGTTTTCCTCTCTGGGGAGACAGGCAAGGAATTTTCTTGTATCCAGATTCCTGCACAGTTGCAAAGCAGAGGTCTGATGCTGCTGAAGGAGGGGCAGGAAATGCTTAAGGTCCATCATAAACTCAGCTACTTTGGTGAAGGAAGTACAGGGATGCTTAGAAAGCCACACCCCAAAACCCATGTTCACAGGGCCTGCCTGAGTCTGAGACTGAGCCACAAGACCAAAGACATGCCCACCTTACCCCTACTATGATCTTAACACCAAATAATGAGCAGCAGGAGAGTGCTTCCAGAGAAGGACCAAGAGCACGGGGGAGCCCCCAATGTAGCATAGTCACTCAAGGACTCCTGAAAACTGATGTAAGAGTATGAACAGTAAGAAATACCTTCAAGCACTCCAGGCCCTCCACTAAGCCTGAGATGATAATCATCCATCGCTGGAAGAACTTAAAGCTTGCGGTATACTGAAAATAACAACAGCATCAACAGAACTGAAACACGGTCAACTTCTGACTAGATGGACTCAACTCCTCACACTAATGGCATAGAAGAGGAATGCCCAGTTTCAGGTGTAAGCATTATTTACCTAATTCTCTGTTTTTTTTTTTTAATTCATAATGCCTATATTTCAATACAAATTACAAAACATAAAAAAAGCAAATAATCTGTTTCTAGGAGGTAGAGAAATTAAAAGAATGAAACTCAGAAATACACGAGATGTTGTAATTATCCGGCAGGGATGTTAGAATAAATATAGTTATATGTTGAAAGATCCAGCAGACCTAGTTTATGAGCAGATTAGGAATTTTACAGAGATGTTAATACTAGAAACAGCTATGTCAATTCCTCAATTATGTGTTGCCATAGCTCTGTACTTCCCTGACATGATACTTCTTACAACGTGCTACTTTTACTAAATGGTTAAATTGTCTGTCTATGGCTGGTGATTTTATTAATCCTTGTATTCCCACTTACATCCTTATAGTTCCTACTTTGGAGCTTGGCCCATACAGTAAGTGATTTATAAATATTTGTGAGAACAAATGATTGATTATGAAAGTGATAAACATAATACATCTTTCACATTGTATTTTGTTAATTTAGTACAGATTCAAATATATATTCCAGAAAGCTTGGCTTACAGTTATAATAAATTTAACTTCAAAAAATATACGTGAAGGCAAAAGATAACTGTTTCAACATTTTTAAAGAATGATATGGGGCGTTGGGGTGCGTGGGTGGCTCAGTCGGTTAAAAGTCTGACTCTTGGTTTTGGCTCAGGTCATGATCTCACAGTCCATGGGCTCGAGTTCCAGGTCAGGCTGTGCACTGAACAGTGTGGAGCCTGCTTGGGATTCTCTCTCTCTCACTCTCTCTCTGCCTCCCCCTTCCCTCAAAATAAGTAAATAAACAAACTTAAATTATATGAGGTGTAAATAAAGAAAAACAGGAAAGATGCATTACAAAATTATGAGATTGAAACGCAAAGTTACAGAATACCTAAGACCTAAGACAGTTTAAACGAGACTATCACATTTCCATGCCTGCCACTCCCACCCTCAATCCAGGCTCCACAGCATCTACAAACTATAATGATGTTCCTGGGACAGTGGTGCAATTACCTGCATGTCTGCGAGACCTGCTTCAGATAGACACACATACCAAACACACAGATATATATATATATATACACAAAAGCTAGGTGGCAGCCACACCAGATGCGAGGTTGACTAATCTATCCTGCTTTTCTGCTAAAAGGTTTATCTTCAAAACCCAGAAGTGATTCTCAGCTTAACAGGATCCAGGGGAGATCTCAGTAATTGACGTGGAAGGGGATAGCATTATTCCTCTGACCCACTGGTTCCAAATAACTTTGCTCCTCTGATTGTGGGCTGTAGCCCGGCAACATAAGCGCCACTTGGGAGCTTGTTAGAATTGCACAAGTTTGGACTCTACCTCAGACCTCCTGAATGAGAATCTGCACTTTAACAGCATGCCAGGTGATATGTGTATGGATATTAAAATTTGCAGAGCACCCCTTCATTTCCATTTCATGACACACTGCATGCCAATTAATGAAGAGACTCATGACTTACTCTGCAGCCTGAGGCCCAGTAGAGCTGAGGCCACATCAGAATTTTGTCGGCCGGGAATTGGAGTGGCAATTTTATTCCATTTTAAATCATCATGGAGCTCGTGCTCAGGGACCATTTTAAATATCACTCATGGGAATTCTTCAAATGTTTTAAAACAAAATCAAACATTACAACACTTCTAGTCAGTAAGGTCCAGGAATATAGATTTGTATTCTTTCTTATGATCAGACACCAGCCTCAGAGTTCTTTTGACCACACAGAATCTATATGCTTGAGCAGGAATAAGGAAACAGGCAAGAAGGGCCTAACAGAGCACTGAAGCCATCACAAAAAAGAAAATACTTCATTTTTACTAAATGTGAATGATATTCTTATTTGAACAAATAATCTTTTAATTTAGTTGGAATTTGCTTTTAGGAAACTCATGAAGAAGAAACGTGTGTGTGTAAATACATATACACACATATAAAACGCATACATTTAACATACATTATATCCTAGAAATATGGGGATAGCTTAACCCTCTCATAACTAATCAGAAGGTAGAAATGAAGCTCTTAAAACAGAGACCTCTCTAGGGACAGGAATAAAAATACCATGCTACTAATGTCTGAAAATCCAGGCATCCAGGCAGCTCAGATAAAGCACAGATCACAAGGGACACTAAAGTCATTCAAAATGTATTTGCTTGTAGCAACTGCCAGTGCCATTTTGGGCACAGCTGTAACTCACAAACAACCTCCCCCTTGTCTGCCTTCCTCCAGGGAGCCCTTCCATCCATCATTAGACCTCATATACCAGGGATGACAAAAGGGTAGCCTATTGACATAGGCTCAGCTGCCCCAGGCCTCTACAAACGCACTTTCTCCCTGGCATCACACACCAGATAATGCAATATTCATTGTTCACATAAAACCATATGCTGCGCTGGCACGAATCCCATCATTCAATATTTACACCTGTGCCAGCCCCCGTGATTCTCCTCTGTGGGAAACCTAGGGACAGAATGCAAGCATACAGCCAACTCTAAACATCCGAAATGGTATTTTCGTCTTACTCCTTCCCAACATACTTACAATTTACACTTAAATGAAAGGAAAATGACAAATACTTCAACTCACAACTCTGGTTGTGAATTCTGGTCTTCAGTGGTGACTGACTGGGAATAATGTAAGCAGATGAAAAACACAATTGATGGCCACATAGGCTTGCTGCTCAGAAACAAATCAACCACAAAAGTAATTGATAGAGAGCCCAGCCCAACAACACTTTGGTTGCTGCTCCCTAGTTCAGACTGAGTTCGACTGTAAAACTGACTTTGGTTTTTGGAGGCAGCCAGTGTTCTGTGTCAGCTTTGTCCAGCACACCTGTTCAGATAGTGATGGCCAAAAAGAACCTGGGATTGGAGTAGACTGAAAAACAAAACAAACAAACAAACAAACAAAAAAACACTCTTGAATTTTTATTTCTGAGTTATCAAGTCTCACAAATGAATATATTAATGACAGGGGATTGGTCAAGACATGTCCTGGAGGCAAGCAATGCTTATGGGGGAATGTATTCTTTCACATGCTGTTCACGATGTTGGACAACTAGGCAGTGGGTTTATATTAGGAGATCAATAAAATATGGCTCCTGGGACAAATCCAATTCACCGGCTATTTTTACAAATATCGTTTTCTTTGAGCACAGCCACACCCATTCATTTATATGGCATTACAGCTGCTCTGAGCTGCAATGCAGAGTTGAGTGCTTGCAACATATTGATGTATTTGCAAGTAAAACTCCATGAAAGTTTTCAACGTTAAAGGCAGTGATTGAACACACTGATGAATCTGAATTCCTGCTTGCAACCTCATTAAAATAAAAATATTTGGGGATTAATAAAGGCATAAAGCTACCAAAACAGAATATAAATGAAGATGATAGCCACCAAATTCTGTAAGCTGGAAAGCTGAAGGAGAAGCAGAAACTTACACCACATACCTAAGAAAACTGATCAAAGCGGTGAGTGTGGAAACACATGTAACCTAATTTGCATTGCAGAACCTTAGGAGGTGGTGCTCTCAGGAATCTTTGCAGGGACATGGAGTCTGGTGGAGCACCAGGATGGATGTAAAGAATATTGGAAAACTTCTGACAATACCAAGAATTGTCAAAGGATTTGAGACAAACAGGCAAAGGAACATTTGTACATTGCTGATGGGAGGGTACATCAATACTTTGCAAAATAATTAGTCAACACCTAGTAAGGGTGAAGATGCATAAACTTTATGATCCAGAAATTCCATTCCTAAGAGTATAACCCAGAAGAATTGTAAAATAGACACACCTGAAGACATGAATAGATGTTATTTGTATAGAGAAAAATGAATGCAAATGGAATGCCTATCAAGAGTAAAATGGATAAATACATGGGGCATTATTCAGAAGAATAATATGAATTAGAATTATACAGATTATTATGAAAATAATGTTGATTAAAGAGTTCCATGTTTAAACAACAAACAGATATTTTGTGTGGCTTGGGTCTACACACACAATAAAAGTACGATGTGGAAACATGAAGTTGCCAGTTTGTAGGTAAAAACAGATAATTATCAGGAATTTCATAATTGCTTCTTCTGGAGAGTAAGAGCTAGAAGTAGATGTGAGCAAGGAACTGCCATTTGTTATTCACATTGTTAAAGTGGCTAATTTCTAAGATACCTAAACGTACTTTTTGGATAAAATTTTTAGGAATCAATAAATACAACAAACTCCTGGAGTATATTATTGCTTCTCACAAGGAGCAATACTCTTGTTCCTTTCATATTCATAACAGAAACAAAGCAGCTCACAGATCTTTGATTGTTTTCATTTTGCACGTGGTTGCCTAACTAAACAGCACAGACTGGAATGTATCCTCTAGAGAAATGGGAAGTGAGACGGTTTGACCAGACACCTTCATGTGATTCAGTCATAAGTCACTCTTCCAAGTGTTCTTCCTCTATGCAGCATACATTTCAGATCTTGGTGATTTTTAGCAAAAGTCTAGGACAGATCACCAAATTCATATTGCAGAGGACCTGAAAGGTAGTGATTACTACCTTTGTTTCTGCCAGTGTGTAGTGAAATTTTAACTTCCATTCTTTGACTCAAAGAATGTAATATATATATAATAACATAATATATATATATATAATATATATATATATATATATATATAATATATATATATATATATAACATATTTTATAGTTCCTGTAAATCTCCATGATGGTTCAATTATTCCAGTAAGTAATTAATCCCCATAATGTCACTTTGCTGTGTGGTGTTGCTAATTTTCCTTTCTACGTAAAAGGAATCAACAATGAGTTCAAAATGAGGATAGCTCAAAACCACTGTGAGAAGGATACACAGAGTCAATGTCAAAGACCATGGACTTAGTGTGTAGAGTATTTCCAATTTTAAAACCAGGAGAACTAGAACACCTATTAAATGCCTCCTCCATCCTGGGCACTGCTCTAGATGCTAGGGAAGGGGGGATAAAAATCCCCATTTTAATGGAGGCTATAGTGAGTGTGTAATATTTCAGATGGAAAAAAGTGTAATACTGCAGGAAGAGATTCTATCTTATATTTCACTGACCCCTTAAATGCATTCGAATAAGTTCTTTTTCTTCCCCTTCTTCCTCTCCTGCTGCTTCTTTCCCTTTTTATTCTTGGAATAAATTCTAAAAAATGGAAAACTTAGAATTTCACTAGATAACAGAGTTTGTACAGCAGAATATTAATGACACAGGATAGAGAAATCATCACTAACTTTAAATGAATGCCCAGTGTTGACATCACAGTCAGTGCTATGAAGTATTTGAAACTAATTTGTAGTAGAGAAACCTACTTATCACACCATAAGGCAGAAATCAACAAGAATCACTTTTATAGCTGAAATTAATGTGAATTTTATGGTAATAACGTTCATTCTGAAACTGCTTCTTTGTTGAACATCTATTCTCAGACTGTTTTGCAGAAAAGAATAAGGGAAAGAGAAAAATCTACAACCTATCCCATAACAAGGACAATTATTGCAAAGTATGTGTTTACAGGTCAGTTAGAACTATTGTATTGTGAAGCTCCTTGAGGCCGATTTCATTCCCGTCTCCCCAGTGCTCAGACACCTGCTTTGTGTCGGGGAAGCAGCTCCTGGCAGCTCAGGGGAGGCTAGGCTGTAATCACAGCTGCCATCACTATGAGGTGCGGCACAGAGATGACACAGATCTGCCCTTGAACTCACCCTCTCTGAGGTTGTGTCAAGAAGGGAAGAACATAACAGTATCCTGCCTAAGGTTCTGAAAAGTCCATTGTTGAGGAGAGCATTTTTAATAAAGCAATCTGATCAAAGTGGCTCAGAAAATGTAAGTCAATTTTAAAAGTCACTTGCTCCATTTGTACTTGAGGAAGCTCTTACATCTTTTCCATTAGAACTTATTTTCTGAGGTTCCTGAAGAATTCATAACAGCCTCTGTGGAACTGCACATAAAGTTCAAAGGAATTCCTAACTGAGGGCTGTTAAAGCAAAGATATAAATATAAAAAGGTACAAAGCAATTAGGGCATTACTAAACATAATGAGATTCAATTAAGGTAGAAGTTGTGGAGAATAAAGAAGTTAAACTAGGAATCTTTCTGAGAAGACTGAAGAAGGATTTGTTTCTGATTGGATTCATTCTTTCATTTGTGGCATGTCACAGTTCTGGACAAAATCGTCAGGCTCAATTTGTATCCTCTTATTCATAACAGTGATAATGAAGAGTGGCTTGGAGGAATCCTTTGTATGCCCAGTACTCTCCATCAATAATCTCAGCTGCCTCACATAGAGAAAAGATATGATAGATATGTAGATATGTAAAAAAATATATTCACATTTTATATTATTTATATTATATATATTTATACTATTTCATATACCTAGATATCTATATTACATATAAATATGCATATTTAAATATAAATAAAATTATATAAGGTATAAGTAAATTATCTTTAGAAAACTTTGCTAATATACCCTAAGTAAAAACAGTACATTTATTTAAGAAGTCACGCAGCGCCTCCTTCCAAACATGTTCTTCTTTCTAAGCCTCACCCATATAGAAATTCGAAAGGGGCCCCTGCTTAAATGACAGCTAAATTACAAAGGTACTTCTTCCTGACTACTAGGATGTATTAGTATTTTTACATCATTGGAAATGTGCACTGACCCAGAATTCATTCTAAAGAAAAGCGAAGGGTAGAAGCCTTTCTCCCTTCTGAATTACTGTTGTACTTACCATAAAAACCCAACACTAAATAACAGTGCCGCATCTGTCAGTAATTATATGCCTGTCTTTTGGTTCTTTCCTTCTGAATGTACCAGAAGGAAAACAGGTTCTTGGTGATGCCCCGTCGAATGAAGGGATCACATTCATTTTGGGATGACAGCATGGGAGGTATTAGAAGTTAGGCTGAGAGGATTTCGGGTTTCACTTTAGGTAATAAAGACTACTGAATTGAAGTCTAGTGCCACTGTGCCTAACATCAATTTAAAGAGAAGCTGAGTAGGGGGCACCTGGGTGGCTCAGTTGGTTGAGCATCCAACTTCGGCTCAGGTCACGATCTCACAGTTTGTGAGTTTGAGCCCTGCGTCGGGCTCTGTGCTGACAGTCTGGAGCCTGCTTCGGATCCTGTGCCTCCCTCTCTGCCCCTTCCCTGCTCATACTCTGTCTCTCTCTGTCTCTCAAAAATAGATAAATGTTTTTAAAAAATCTTAAAAAAATAAAGAGAAGCTGAGCAAGATGGCCAGGCTGAAATTTAACCATCTACTTTGCCAAGTGAATACAATTCAGGTGACAAAAAGAAGTGAGAAATGCATCAAGAGAGATTGATCTCTGGAGAGATCTTTAGAGCTACAAAAGCCTTTCCTGGATACAGGTTTTTCCAGTCTTTCTTGGGACTGGGTCTAGAGCTCCTTAGAAGCCAGAACACTAGGGAAAAAATCCAGGGAAATGTCTCTTACTATTTTACTATTCCTATATCCAAAAAACACAGCCAAAGTGAATATTATAAGTGTTCTTTTACTATGTCTAGATCACCTGCAATATGGAGATAGCTGTATGAGAGAGGGGATTATATATAACCATCAATTTTAAGTCAGTGCCTACCAGGTACCTTGCACACAGTATTTAATAAATGTTACTGGATGTCATACCAGTGATACATTTTTCCAAAACCAAGAGAGAAAGCAGTGAGGGTTTTTTACTTCTCTACTTGGGCTAACGGTCTACCATTGTAAGAGCTTGCCAGGCCTGATATTTGAAGGTAACAAAACCAAATTTTAATTTAAATGAGTCTTACCTTCAGAAATTACTGCAGATTTACTTAAGATCAGTGGTTTTTCTTTTTATATTGAAGTGTAGTTGACAGAACAATATTATATTAGGTATACAACATAGTGGTTCAACATTTATATACATCATGAAGTGATTACCACGATAAATCTAGCTACCATCTGTCACCATATACAGTTGTTACATATTATTAACTGTATTCCCTATGCTGTACATTGCATCTCTGTGTCTTATTTATTTTATACCTGCAAGTCTGTACCTTTTAAATCTCTTCCCCTGTTACACCTCTACTTCTACCTCCCATTCATGGGCAAACACCAGGTTGTTCTTTGTATCTATATCTGTTTTGTTTTGTTTTTTAGATTCCACATAGAAGTAAAACCATATGGTATTTTTGTTTCTCAATCAAACTTATTTCACTTAGCATAATACCCTCAGGTCCATCCATGTGGTCACAAATGGCCAGATTTCATTCTTTTTTATGGCTGAATGCTACTCTATTGTATGTATAAACCACATCCTTATCCATTCATCCATCCATGGACACTTAGGTTGCTTCCGTATCTTGGCTATTACAAATACTACTGTAATGATCATAGGGGTACATATATCTTTTCAAATTAATGTTTTCATTTAGATCATTTTTTAAAGTGTATTTATTTTTTGAGAGAGAGAGAGTATGCAAGCAGGGGGAAGGGCACAGAGAGAATCCCAAGTAGGCTCCATGCCGTCAGCACATAGTATGGTATGGGAACTCGAGCCCATGAACACGAGATCATGACTTGAGCTGAAACCAAGAGTTGGACGTTTAACCGACTGAGCCACCCAGTTTCTTTTTTTATTATCAAAAACATAGTCCCCATCCACTTTAATCTTTACACTAGAAAACTTAAATGTTAAGAAAAACAAAAGGTAGAGACACCACATGTAGTTCAAAGTTTTTGTGGATTTCCCCCAGTGCTTGCCTGTCCATTCTATCAATTCTTGACCCAACAGACAAATTACTGAGTGATTATCTGAGCATCAAGAATGACTTCATGAAGGGGGTCACCTCCACTATTTTATGCATATGCTACTTACAAGCAAAGTGTGCAAAATAAAGACATTTAAATCCAATGAGCATGCAGTAGGTATACTGCCTGTTCCACCTACTTCCACTTCACAAGGAGCTGCTTACAAACACTTCCTTTGGAACCGTCCATGTCACTTTTAGACAATTAGATAATGCATGACGACAGAAAAACAATTGGGATGTTATTAAAAATTAATAGCTATTAAAGCCTCTATTAAAAGAGAAGAAAGATTTCAAATAATAACCTTCCACCTTAAGAAACTAGCAAAAGAGCATACTAAATCCAAAAGACGCAGATTGAAGGAAATGAAAAAGATCAGAGCATAAATAAACCTAATAGGAATAGAAAGTGGAACAAAACCAAAAGTGTTCTTTGAAAAATAAGGGGCTGCCAGAATGCTAGGGGTTTCCCTTTCTTATTCCTGACTTTAAAAATCAGGTATTCTCTCTTTTTTATTTGCCAGTTTTGCTAATGGTTTGTCAATTTTATTTTCACATTGAAAATATAGATGTCTTTGGTATTTTAGCAAATCATTATACTCCCAAATAAATAAACCTGACCCAGGAGAAGTGATGAAGTTGCCTGGAACAATGATCTCAAACCATCTATAGTTTTTAAAAATTTGTCTCCAATTTGTTGTGGATCAGTGTTTCTGTAAAATACAATCAAAAGAATTTGCCAGAAAAATGAAATGAACAGCATTTGAAATACTACCTAACATTTTATTACATTCCACAGACATAGAATTACTCTTTGAAATTGCTGGGAGAGTTTCTAAATAGTCACTCTCCATTTCCTCACCTCATGGTGGACCAGCCCACACACAGGCCAGAGGCCAGCACTTCCAGGTACGCTGGCCTGGTGGCATTCTCATGTTTCTCCACAGAGCCACACCTTCAACGATCCAGTCAGAGAAGAGGTGGCACTCCCTTTCAGACTAATGCAGACTGCCAACCACGGAGCCCACAGATTGGTAGAGGTGCACGCCCATCAACCTCTCGGGCATGTTCTAAGCACGCCTTTGGCCCCGAGAACTGCACTCTGGCTTCATTGGTATATGTAGTAACTCTTCATAGCCCTTATTCCCCCAAGAATTTTCCTCCTAAGCCTCCTTCTCAGGCTTTTGAATCTATCTGCTAGTGGCCCCTATTTAGCATTGCTTGCTCCAGCTAGATGCCAATAGCACACGTCTTCACATGTTTTTGACAAAAGTTACCACTGCCAGAGAGCTGCTCCCGCCCTAGAGGGGTCAAAAGAAAGTGGAGCCCCTGTGCCAGTCCGTCAGGGAACTATCAGACATGCCAAAACGCACAACCAGTTTTTTGAGAACAAGGTTTACATTGTCCCTTTGGACCAGCACATCTTCCCAGTTACGCGGGCCACCGTCCAGAGAGCCACTACTGAGCTGGAGAATGAAGGATGGCAGGAAGGCAAGCAAAATAACTATAATGCTTTCATAATGAAATTTACAGTATTTTTTTCCTTCATTCAGCACCTGCTTCATTGCTGTGAGCTTTTGTTTAGGTTGCAGGATTCCAAAAAAGTTGATAATATCTGTTTTGCTAGCTCAATGATTGGTTTATTTGAGGTACTGATTATTGTACCTTCCAACTTTTTCATTTTTCCATGACATCACAGTTCAATTCAATGGATGGAGAATAGACTTTCCAATAAATGGTGTTGTGAAACTGGTTGTCTATATGAAAAAGCATGAAGTTGGACCCTTATCTCATACCACGTATAGCTAAAAATTAAACAAAGACCTAATGTAATAGCTAGAAACAGTAAAATCTTAGAAGAGAAATAGGAGTAAATCTTTGTGACCCTGGATTAGGCAATGGATTCTTAGATATGATATGAAAACTACAAGCGACAAAAGAAAAAGTAGATAAATGTGGCTTCATAAAATGACACATTTGTGTTTACACAGATACTATTACAAAAGTGAAAGACAACCCACATAACAGGAGAGGTTATTTGCAAGTCATAAATCTGATGAGGGATTTGTATGTAGAATTCACAAAGAACTCTTACACCTTAGTCATAAAACACAAATAACACAAAAAATAAACAAGAATCTGAATAAATAGTTCTCCCAAAGAAAATACATAAGTGACCAACAAGCACATACAAGATGCTCAAATTATTAGTCATTAGGGGAATGCAAATCAGAACCCCAATGAGATACCACGTCACACCCCCTAAAATGACTAGAATCAAACACAAAATAGCAAATGTTGGCAGGCATGTGGAGAAACTGAAACCCCCATACATTGCTGGCGGAATGTAAAATGACAGAGCCACTTTGGAAAACAGTCTGGAAGTTCCTTAAAAATCTAAACATACATTTACTATTTCACCTACCAATTCTACTCATACGTATATACCCAAGAGAATCAAAAGCATATCCATGAAGAAACTTGTACACAGATGATTTTAGTGGACTTAAACGGTAGCAGCCAAAAGATGAAAACAATCTAAATTTCCATCAATGATGAATGGATAAGCAAAATGCAGTGTTCTACACAATGCAATATTATTTGACCATAAAGAGGAATGATGTACTGATACATACTACAACATGAGGAATCTTGAAAATACTATGCTAAGTGAAATAAGCCAGTCACAAGAGTACATGTTATAGTTTTGCATTTATATGAAATGTCTAGAACAGCCTATAGAGATAGAAGGTAGATGAATGGTTGCCAAGCCTGGATGAGATGAGGGGTTTGGGGGATAAAAGCTGAAGTGTGTAAGTCTTCATTTTTAGGTGGGGAAGTATTAAAAAATTAATTGTGGCGATGATTTCTCAACATTCTGAATATACTAAAAATCACTGAATTCCATACTTTAAATGCCTAGATTGTATACTCTGTGAATTAAGTTTCAATAAAATTACTAGAAAGTGTAGACTGAAAACCACTGAATAAATTAGGAAATCATGAGTCCATACTAAAGAAATGGATAAATGGACATTTTGATAAGGAATAGGACATTTCATAATCTCAAAGCACCTCTGCAGAATCAATTCAGAAATCTCATCCTTAAGATCCTGTTCCTCCTAAACCATTTCCAGTCCCCAAATCCCTATCAGTCATATCAGTCAGGATTTTTCAGAGAAACAGAACCAAAAGGATTAGATATAGATCATATATATCATATATATACATCTACAAAATACCTTCACAGCAATACCTAGATTAGCATTTGATTAAATACCTGGGTATTATAGCCTAGCCAAACTGACACATAAAACTCTCTCACTACAAAAGGCTTACTACATACAAATAAAGGGAGTAACTTTACGGTAAATTTAGCAGACAGCACCTCAACAAAGTAATCAAGGTGAACATCACCAGCAATGGTGCACATAGAAAATGTGTGACACCTGATAGAATACAAAATACTTCATAGCATTTTGGGACGTTCCTGTTAAAGAATAAACTAAAAGTAAGTAACCAGCAAAAAATGAATCAGCAAAACTCCAACTGAGGGAGAGTCTACAAAATAAATATCCTTTATCTTTTTAAGTGTCAATGTCATGAAAGTTAAGTAACGTCTGTCGGAGTCCCCAGTGTGACTTGGCAAGTCTGTGTCTGCAGTCCTGGCAAATGTAAGAAACACTGCAATCAGGTAGGCAGATTGTAAAGAATCGCATTCTTTCAGGACAACAGTCCAGATTTCCATGTAGAAAGGAGACACAGATGATTGGTAGTTATCATTTGACTCTCGCAAAGGTAGAGAACTCCTTCAATCAGAAGTCATTATGTAGCAACTTCTCTGGGTTGTCAACAATGCCCTTTGAAGTTAAGGTTTTCCATTCCCATGTAATACAAATGCTACTCATTTGATGGTTCTGTAATTTTTATTATTTATTTATTTATTTTAAAGTGTTTTTTAAACTTTTATTCATTTTTGAGAGAAAGAGAGAGAGAGAGAGAGAGAGCGCATAAGTGAGGGTGGGGCAGAGAGAGAGGGAGACACAGAATCCAAAGCAGGTTTCAGGCTCTGGGCTGCAGCTTAGAGCCCGACATGGTGCTCGAACCCATGAGCTGTGAGATCATGGCCTGAGCTGAAGTCGGACACCCAAGTGACTGAGCCACTCAGGCGCTCCTGATGGCTCTATAATTTTTAATCTCATATCCTATTCTATTAATTGTGACATACTCATCAGTTCTAAGATGTATTTTACTTCTATGATTAAAGCTGCAATTGTGAAAGCTGGAAACTCCAATAGACCAAATTCAAGACTGTATCTATGATAACATCATTATCACTTGTGTTTCTACCTACTCTTCTTTCAAGTTGCAAAGGAAATGGGCGGAATTGCAGTTGACATGCTAGGGGTTAATTGCTCTGTGTATATCTGATACTAGAACTGTACTGCATATAAAAGTCATCTTCCATGTGTATTGCTATAGAGATAATATAGGGAACTGACCTTACAAAAGATCAATTTACCTGAAGGATTTTGAAACTGGCTATTCATTCAGGTTAAGCTGAATGATAAACAAGGCTAAATTATTAATAGAGAAGATATGGGCTGAGCAAATAAATGAGACAATACACTTTTTCAATGATTTATATGCCAAATAGCTATGGGAGAACTCTTAAAAACTTCTGATGTAAATAACTCAGACTAATTCCAGAGTCTTTTGAACTCACAAGTAGACCAAGAAAATGGTGTACAAAACATGAGAGAGAGAGAGAGATGTTCGCCTGTGGAATGGCTTCACAGGATTACCAGAAACAGGGGCTCCTTCTGATGGTACCCTTTCCTCTAGTTAGGAAACTGCCTCTACTCTGCATCCTTTTCTACCTCCTCCTATTCAGTTGCTTTGTAATTTCAATTTTTGAAAGGTTACAATTCACTATTAATTCTCTGAGTAAGCATTTGAAAAAAAAAGCAATGTGCTCTAATTAGGAAGTTCTGCGGCAGGATTCTTAGTACACAACTCGCCATTAAAGCTAATCTGAGTACAGCTGATGGCTCCTGGCAGGAATGATAAAGTAGCTGGTGACTTTATTTTTTTTTTTTTTAATGTTTATTTAGTTTTGAGAGAGAGAGAGAGAGAGAGAGAGGGAGAGGGGCAGGGTGCGAGCTGGGTAGGGGCAGAGAGAGAGAGAAACACGGAAGCAGGCTCCAGGCTCGGAGTTGTCAGTACAGAGCCCAACACGTGGGGCTCGAACCCACGAACTGTGAGATCATGAGTCAAAACTGAATGTTTAACCGACTGAGCCACCCAGGAGCCCAATGTTGGTAACTTCTAAAAATGCATTTGGGGGGCGCCTGGGTGGCTCAGTCGGTTAAGCGTCCGACTTCAGCTCAGGTCACGATCTCACGGTCCGTGAGTTCGAGCCCCGCATCGGGCTCTGGGCTGATGGCTCAGAGCCTGGACACTGCTTCCGGTTCTGTGTCTCCCTCTCTCTCTGCCCCTCCCCCGTTCATGCTCTGTCTCTCTCTGTCTCAAAATAAATAAACGTTAAAAAAAATTTTTTTTTTTTTAAATGCATTTGGGGGAGCCAGGGTATCTCAGTTGGTTAAGCGTCCACTCTTGATTTCCGCTCAGGTCATGATCTCATGGTTTGTGAGGTGGAGCCCTGGGTTGGGCTCTGAGCTCACAGCACGGAGGCTGCTTGGGATTCTCTCTCTCCCTCTCTCTCTCTGCCCTCCCCCTGCTGGTGCATGTGTGTGCTCTCTCTCTCTCATAATAAATAAGTAAGTAAGTAAGTAAATAAATAAATAAATAAATAAATAAACAAACAAACAAACATATATACATACATACTTAAAAAATGCATTTGGGTTTATTTACCTTTTATTGGCTGATTTCCCTTCCAACCTTCCAAAAGGAGCATTTACAAAGGATAAGGAGACAGAGAAATACATAATTGTGTGTGGGCTCTTTTTCACAGACCCTTCAGTTAGAATTAATCTTGAAGTGTAATTAATACATCTTTAATATGACCATATACATCAGAACAGCTATGAAACCTGAGTAAATTGCACTTTCTCTTGAGGCCTATATTAATTCTCAAATGTCAAGATGCACTCAATTGTGAGAAGAGTAACTACACTTCAAATGAATTGGACAGAGTGCTCTTAAAAATAAAGCGTTTGAATGTAAAGGGGTTTAAATATCACAGTTCTGATTAAAACCTTTGCAAAGAAAACAAACTTGAAAGAAAAGTTCTGGATAACTATGTAAGTGTGGGACCATGATTAATTAAAGAATGCCATTAAAA
Source organism: Leopardus geoffroyi (assembly GCF_018350155.1). NCBI lineage: Eukaryota > Metazoa > Chordata > Mammalia > Carnivora > Felidae > Leopardus > Leopardus geoffroyi. The sequence continues at coordinate 140,793,371 of NC_059338.1, read as the reverse complement.
GTTGTTAATATCAGTGGGATAAAGTTAATGGTCAACTGAAGGTAAGCAATATTTTTTCTTACATTCCTGTGTTCTGATCAACAGTACAGTTATCACTGACAATTTCTCTTCACGAATGAATGTTCACTTTGTCAAATTCATCTTTAAATGAATCTAATCATTAATTCATAATTAGACCAAGTGGCAGCATAAATCATAATGAAAAACCTTGGAGATGTCAGTGGGGAATATTTATAAATCAAGAAAATACCATGTTTGTCTTTTTTAAACAAATATATCCTTAATACAACACCATTTTTTAAAAATATAATATCAATTCTGTTTTTAAATATAATTTGTCAAATTGGTTTCCATACAACACCCAGTGCTCATCCCAGTAGGTGCCCTCCTCAATGCCCATCACCCATTTTCCCCTCTCCCCCGTCCTCCCATCAATCCTCAGTTTGTTCTCTGTATTTAAGAAGTCTCCTATGGTTTGCCTCCTTCTCTGCTTGAAACTATTTTTCTCCTTCCCATCCCCCATGGTCTTCCTTAAGTTTCTGAAATTCCACATAGGAGTGAACACATGGTATTTGTCTTTCTCTAATTTCACTTAGCATAATACCCTCCAGTTCCATTCATGTTGCTGCAAATGGCAGGATTTCATTCTTTCTCATTGCCAAGTAGTATTCCATTGTATATATAAACCACATTTTTTTTGTCTATTCATCAGATGATGGGCATTTAGGCTCTTTCCATAATTTGGCTATTGTTGAAAGTGCTGCTATAAACATTGGGGTACATGTGCCCCTATGAAACAGCACTCCTGTATCCTTTCGATAAATTTCTAGTAGTGTTATTGCTGAGTCGTAGGGTAGTTCTATTTTTAATTTTTTGAGGAATCTCCACACTGTTTTCCAGAGTGGCTGCATCAGTTTGCATTCCCCCCAACAGTGCAAGAGGGTTCCCGTTTCTCCACATCCTCGCCAACATCTGTTGTTTCCTGAGTTGTTAATTTTAGCCACTCTGATAGGTGTGAGGTGGTATCTCAACGTGGTTTTGATGTGTATTTCCCTGATAATGAGTGACTCTGAGCATCTTTTCATGTGTGTATTGGCCATCTGGATGTCTTCTTTGGAAAAGGGTCTATTCATGTCTTCTGCCCATTTCTTTGATGGATTATTTGTTTTTTGAGTGTTGAGTTTGGTGAGTTCTTTATAGATTTTGGATACTAACCCTTTAGCCAGTATGTCATTGGCAAATATCTTCTCCCATTCCATAGATTGCCTTTTAGTTTTGTTGATTGTTTCCTTTGCAGTGCAGAAGCCTTTTTTATCTTGATGAGGTCTTGATAGTTCGTTTTTGCTTTTATTTCCCTTGCCTTTGGAGACATGTCTAGCAAGAAATTGCTGCAGCTGAGGTCAAACAGATTGTTGCCTGTTTTCTCCTCTAGGGTTTTGATTGTTTGTTTGTTTATTTATTTATGTATTTATTTATTTAAATGTTTATTTTTGAGAGAGAGAGAGAGAGCGTGCCAGGGGAGGGGCAGAGAGAGGGGGGGACACAGAGTCCGAAGCAGGCTACAGGCTCTGAGCTGTTAGCACAGAGCTGGATGTGGGGCTCAAACTCACAAACTGCGGGATCATGACCTGAGCTGAATTCCAAGACTTAACCTGCTGAGCCACACAGGTGCCCAGAGCTACACTACATTTTAATAGAGAAAAGATAGTGTCTTAAAACACAAAATAGAGAAATTCAAATGAAAGTATACCATGTCTCCTAGCCACAAGTGCACTAAAGATCATTCACTTTACATGTAAATATTTTTGTTTCCTCCTTCTGGTGGGTTTGATGCTGTTAGCTGATGCAACAGAATGTAATTTTGCATAAGTGTTAAAGGATTCTGCATTACAATTGGTTGCAATAAATTAGACTTTTTTCTTTTAGGGAGGTATTATGCATCTATTTATCATAATGCATTATAAACAGCAGTGCTTTTGTCCATGGGCACTGATGCTTTGACAAGAAAAGTTATTTCTCCCATTAATTGCCTTGGAAGGAAGATATGCTATCCAAATCAGTTTCATTTAACATTTTGTATTTTTCCATAATGACTTTCACGATGTCAATTGGAACCAATGCTGTGATAGTCTTTTCATAATGATGTTTTAGATACCTTGCTGCCACAACTTTTTAAACATTTACTTATGTCTGAAAAATTGTTGGTAATGTACTCTGTGTTCAGAGAAAGTGAAAATGAAAATGATGGTAGATAAAAGTTTTTCTGATGAGAAAAATAAAGTTAGGGTAAGTTTACAACCAAGAATTCACCTAAACTTCAACATGTCGTTACACAAATAGACTCCACAGGTGAGAGAGCCACATTTAAAATTGCAGCAGCAGCTCAAATATAAAAATTGTGACTCAACTAATACAATAATATAATTGTAACAATAAGTAAGACTGGGTGTTCACTGCAAAGTAAAGCAGATTTTCCAGTGGAAACAACTCTGGCATACTCTTGCAATTTAGTATCTAAGTCCATAGTATTACTAAAAAGTGCCTTTTTTCCTGTGGTTTTCAGACATCTTAACATGTGTAATAGTGGAAATTCAGAATAACGGATGATGCTCAGATGACTAAAAGGTACAATTAAACAATAAATAACCTCTTTCAACTATCTATTTTTTACGTTCTTTTCCTTAAAATTTTGATTCCAGTATAGTTAACATACAGAGTTATATTAGTTCCAGGTGTATAATATATTGATTCAACAATCCCATACATCACCCAGTGCTCCTCAGGACAAGAGTACTCCTTAATCCCCATCACCTATTTCACCCATCCCTCCACCCACCTGCCTCCGGATAACCACCAGCTTGTTCTCTATAGTTAAGAGTCTATATCTTGGTTTGTCCCTCTCTATTTCCTTTGCTCATTTGTTTCTTAAGTTCCACGGGTGAAATCATATGGTATTTGTCTTTCTCTGACTTATTTCACTTAGCATTATACTGTATAACTCTATCCACATTGTTGCAAATGGCAAGATTCTATTCTTCTTTATGCCTGAATGATATTCGTATACGTGTGTGTGTGTGTGTGTGTGTGTGTGTGTGTGTGTGTGTGTGTGTGTATACCACCACATCTTTATCCATTCATCTATCAATGGAAACTTGGGGTGCTTCAATAGTTTGGCTATTGTAAATGATGTCGCTATAAACATCGTGGTGCATGTATCCTTCTGACTTCGTGTTTTTGTGTTTTTTGGATAAATACCCACTGGTGAGATGACTTGATTGTAAGGTTGTTCTATTTTTAACTTTTTGAGGAAACTCCATACTGTTTCCCAGACTGGCTGCACCAATTTGCATTCCCACCTACAGTGCAAGAGGGTTCCTTTTTTTCCACATCCTCACTAACACTTGTAGTTTCTTGTGTTTTTAATTTTAGCCATTCTGACAGGTGTGAGGTGGTATCTCATTGTAGTTTGATTTGCATTTGCCTGATGATGAGTGATGTTAAGTGTCTTTTGGACATCTGGATATCTTCTTTGGAGAATGTCTGTTCATGTATTTTGCCCATTTTTAATTGGACTATTTATTTTGGTGGGGTTTGAATTGTATAATTATATAGTTTATTTTTTGCTTTTATTTCCCTTGCCTCAGGAGACATATCTAGAAAAATTTTGCTATGGCTGATGTCAAAAACATTACCGACTGTGTTCTCTTTTAGGATTTTTATGGTTTCGGGTCTCACATTTAGGTGTTTAATCCATTTTGACTTTCTTTTTGTGTATGGTGTAAAAAAATGGTCTCGTAGTTTTCCTAATACCATTTACTGAAGAGACTGTCTTCTTCCTATTAGACTTCTCTCCTGCTTTGTTGAACATTAAAATGATCATACACTTGTGGGTTTATTTCTGGGTTTTCTGTTCTCTTCCACTGATCTATGTGTCTATTTTTGTGCCATTATCATACTGTTTTGAATTACTATAGCTTTGTAAGGTAACTTGAAGTCTGGAATTGTGATACCTCCAGTTTTGCTTTTCTTTTTCAAAACTGCTTTGGCTATCAAACACCTTTTGTGGTTCCATATACATTTTAGGATTGTTTGCTCTAGTTCTGTGAAAAATGCTGTTGGTATTTTGATAGGTATTGCACTAAATCTTTAGATTGCTTTGGGTAGTGTGGCCATTTTAACAGTATTTGTTCTTCCAATCCATGAGCTTGGAAGGTCTTTCTTTGTGTCATCTTCAATTTCTTTTATTAATGTTTTATGGTTTTCAGTGTACTGGTCTTCCACCTTTTTGTTGGGTTTATTCCTTGGTATCTTATCATTTTTGGTGCAACTGCAAATGGGATTATTTTCTTAATTTCCATTTCTCCTGCTTCATTATTAGTGTATAGAAACACAACAGATTTCTGCACATTGACTTTGTATCCTACAACTTTACTGAATTTATTTATCAGTTCTAGCAGTTTTTTGGTGGGTTTTTTGTTTGTTTGTTTTTGTTTTGTTTTGGTTTGGTTTGGTTTCTCTACATAGTATAATATCGTCTTCAAATGGTGAAGGTTTTACTTCTTCCTTACCAATTTGGATGACTTTTATTTCTTTTTGTTGTCTGCTTGCTGTGCCTAGGACTTCCAGTACTATGTTGAATATAAGGGGTAACAGTGGACATCTTTGTCTTATTCCTGACCTTAGCGGGGAAAGCTCTCAGTTTTTCCTCATTGAGAATGATGTTCACTGTGGTTTTTTCATATATGGCTTTTATTATATTGAGGTATGTTCCCTCTACCTATTCTTCTGAGGGCTTTTTTCATGAGTGGATGTTGTACTTTGTCAAATGCTTTTCCCGAATCTACTGAAATGATCATATGGTTTTTATCCTTTCTTTTATTGATGTGATATATCACATTGATTGATTTGTGAATACTAAACCACCCTTGCATCTTGGAACTAAATCCCACTTGGCTGTGGTGAATGATTTTGTAATGTATTGTTAGATTTTATTTGCTAGTATTCTGTTGAGGATTTTTGCATCTATGTTTATCAGAGATATTGGTCTGTAGTTCTCTCTCTCTCTCTCTCTCTCTAGTGTCTTTGTATCTGGTTTTGGTATCAGGATGATACTAATCTCATACAGCGAATTTGGAAGTTTTCTGCTATTTTTTAGAGTAGTTTGAGAAGAATGGGTGTTAAGTCTTCTTTATGGGTTTGGTAGAATTCACCTGTGGAGTCATCTGGTCCTGGACTTTTGTTTGTTTGGAGCTTTTCGATTACTGATTCAATCTCCTTGCTGGTAATCCGTCTATTCCAACTTTCCATTCATCCGTTGGTTCTGGTATGCTGTATGTTTCTGGGAATTTATCCATTTATTCTAGGTTGTCTAATCTGCTGACATAGATTTTCATAATATTCTCTTACAATTGTTTGTATTTCTGTGGTGTTGGTTGTTATTTTCCCTCTCTCCATTGTGATTTTATTTCAGTCTTTCCTCTTTTTTTGAGTCGTATATCAATTTTGTTGATCTTTTGAAAGAACCAGCTCCTGGTTTCATTGATCTGTTCTATTGTTTCTTGTAGTTTCTATATCATTATTTCGACTCTAATATTTATTATTTCTTTCTTTCTGCTGGTTTTAGGTTTTGTTTGTTGTTCTTTTCTTAGCTCTTTTAGGTGTAAGGTTAGGTTGAGATTTTTCTTGCTTCTTAAGGTAGGCTCATATTGCTATAAAGTTTCCCTCTAGACCAGCTTTTGCTGAATCTCAAAGGTTTTGGACCATTGTGTTTACATTTTTGTTTGTTTCCATGTACTTTTTGATTGCTTCTGTGATTTCTTGGTTGACTCATTCATTGTATAGTAGCATGTTATTTAACCTCCTTGTATTTGTGGTGTTTTCAGATTTTTTCTTGTGATTGATTTCTAGTTTCAAAGCACTGTGGTCAGAAAGTATGCATGGTATGACTTGATCTTGAATTTATCGAGGCTTGCTTTGTGGGCCAATATGTGATTTATTCTGCAGAATGTTCCATGTGCACTTGAAAAGAAGGTGTATTCTACTGCTTTAGGATGCAATGTTCTGAACATAACTGTTAAGTCTATTTGGTCCAGTGTGTCATTTAAGTCACTCTTTCTTTGTTGATTTTCTCTTTGGATGATCTGTCCACTGATATAAGTGAGGTGTTAAAGTCTTCTACTATTATTGTATTATTATCAATTGGTTCATGTTTGTTATTAACTGTTTTGTGTATTTGGGTGTTTCATGTTGGGTCCATAAATATTTACAAATATTTGATCTTCTTGTTGGATTTTCCCCTTTATTACTGTTATATAGTGACTTTGTCTCTTTCTACAATCTCTGTTTTAACGTCTATTTGTTCCAATATAAGTGGTACTACTCCAAGGTTTCCTTTTACATTAATTTGCATGATAAATATTTCTCCTTTTCCTCACTTTCAAACTGCAGGTCTGAAATGAGTCTCCTGTAGCAAGATATGGATAGGTCTTGTTTTTCTGTCCCCAAGTTGGGCTCCATGACCAGCGTGGAGCCCACTTGTGATTCATTCTCTCTCCCTCCCTCTCTCTCTCTCTCTCCCCCTCCCTCTCCCTCTCCCTCTCTCCCTCTGCCCTTCTCCCCAGCTTGCTCTCTTACTCTCTAAAAGAGAAAATAAAAAAATAAAACAACAAAAAGAACAAAAAGAACAAAAACAGAGTTCAGTTGGAAGGGCTGAGAGGATTCCCATTTTGTCAAAAAATGAAATAAAGTGACTTGCCTAAAATCACACCATAACTGGTAGAGTCAGAATTGGAATTTATGGCTCCTGACTCAAGTGTGTTCTTTAATATCATATGACTTCTTTGAAGAGAAGCTTCTTAGGGAATAGGGCATTTGAGGAATTATTCCCTGGAAGTAATGACTTATCAGTTTCCTTTAGTAAGCCCGATTAACAAAACAGTAACTGAGCTATTTTTTCTCAACTTAGCAGGCCTTGTATATGTCAAGATGTCTTTTTAGTACTTTTTGTGCCAGGGAATTGGACCTTGGCATTTTCTGGCAACAATACATGAGACAGAAGAATCTCTTTACTCTTACCACCACCCCACCTCCCTTCTCTTTCATGGGTCTTCTTGCAAGTTACACCCTTTCTGACACTTGCAACGGGCAGCCTAATATAGGCATCACGACTTTTGAAAATTCCATCAGGCTTTTAATCTGCAGACTGTTTTAAAACTGTAGATATAACTGTAAACAAGAGGTAGTTAAAGGAAGAAAAATTTCATTAATATTGTGTCCTTCATCTAATTAGTGGGCAATCCCTCTTCTATCAAAAAGCAAACAAAAAAGAAATCCATCGTTAGGCTTATTGTTCTCACCTGGTGGAGTATAATTTTAATATTACCAAAAAGGGTGCTAACCCTGATATGGCATTCAGAAAAAGATCTAGCTTGTTGTATTCTTTAGAACAATAATGAATACCTTAGTATGTGCATTAGCTCCAAAGATGGCATGTATGACTACAGTGATAAGTGTTATCTAATCATCAGTGTCAATTATTTCTACCTGATTTCAGATTCCATGTTACTTGGTAAGAATATAAAGGTGACTAGGGAAGAGTGGAAAATACTTCTATTATTTACGTATTCAGCATTTATTGAATTCTTGCTGTGTGCACAGAATTAAACAGTTGCTGAGGCAGTGCTTGTGTGGATTTTAAATAAGTCCCAGTGAGTAACTCATGGTCTAGAAGAATCAAGTTACGCTTTGTTCACATTCAAGACTCCAATCAAAAATCTTCATGCATCTGGATTTTTATCTACAGTATCCAAGAATGTTAAAATTTTGTCAAATGAAGCCGATAGACTCTATAGCAGTATGTCTCCTAATCACTCATATGCTTTGGCAAACAATGGAAAATCATTCACATAGTGCAAAATTATTGGCAGATCACATAAGTAGCTTACTCAAAACTAAACACATCTTAGCATAAGAATGAAAATCAGTTAAGAGCTAACCATTGTTAGTAGTAGAAATAGAATAGATTGTTTCAACCCATTATCTATTATACATTAGGTGAGGAAATGCAGAAAACTAGGAAGCAAAAGGGGACAAGGTAATGAAGATAATCCCTGAGAAGGAAATAGAATCTTGGCAGACATTCAGGGGAGAAACATGTCAGAAAATACCAGCTTACTCTGTTCCCAACGACCAACAATGAAAGTCAGAGAAAAATGCACATGTTCTAAATTAAAGATAGACAAACAATTACTATGGATTAAGGAAAAGTAAGACATATTTGTTTCAAGAGGTGTGGGTGCAGACTTTTCATAGAGTTTGGGTGTTTGAATAGCTAGTTAGTAGTTATAGTCACTAATCCACACAATACTGGGAAATGCCTTTTAATAGGGTTCTCAGTGAAGGATTACTTAGTACTAAATGTAAACTAATTCATAGAACCAATGTGACTAATGTGTCAAGGCTGCTGTTGCCAACGGTTTGGCCACATTTAATAAAAATAGTGAGGAACTAAGACACTAATACTTCTGAATATTACATATAATACAGTGATTACAAATTGCTTTTTTATATGGGTTATTTCTTCCATATTTTTGTAAAGAGAATTGTTGAGGCTCCTGTTCATTTTTTTTCCCATGACCCCTTCATAAGGTCCCAAATAAGAAGTCTCTCTCAAATATTAGTACTATGAGACATTTTGCTTCTTATGAAGAATGGTGTTTCTTTCTCTTAGAAAATTTGAGGTATATAACTTGCCATTTTAAATTTCCTATGAACTGCGTGCATTTGTATCCCAAGGATCTAGCACAATGCAAAACTTAGGGAAGACATTCAAAATACATTTGTGAAATGAATGATTGGATTTTGTTCGGCTAGAAGTTCAGAGCTTTTTATTTGGGTGTAGTCCCCAAAATTTATTTTTTTTTAAATTTTGTTTCCTTTGCTTGAGAAGACATCTAGAAAAATGTTACTAAGACCCATGTCAAAGAGATTACTGCCTATGTTTTCTTCTACGATTTTTATGGTTTCATGTCTCCCATTTAGGTCTTTAATCAATTTTGAGTTTATTTTTGTGTATGGTGTAAGAAAGTGGTCCAGTTTCATTCAGTTGCATATAGCTGTCCAGTTTTCCCAGCACCATTTCTTGAAGAGACTGTCTTTTCCCCATTGTATTTTCTTGAGTCCTTTGTCATAGATTAATTGACCATATAAATGTGCATTTAGTTCTGGGCTATTATTTTCCATTGATCTATATCTCTATTTTTGTGCCAGTACCATACTGTTTCGATTACTACAGCTTTGTAGTAGATCTTGAAATCTAGAATTGTGATACCTCCAGCTTTGTTCTTCTTTCTCGAGATTGCTTTGGCACTTTGGAATGTTTTGTGATTCCATATTAATTTTAGAATTCTTATTTCTTGATGTAGTCCTGTATTGCTATAAACTTCCCTCTTAGAACTGCTTTTGCTGCAGACAGAGAAAGACAGAAGACATATAATTTCACTTACATGCAGAATCTACAAAATAAAACAAATAGATTCTTAAAAACAGAGAATACAGGGGTGCCTGAGTGGCTCAGTCTGTTGAATGTCAGACTCTTGATTCCAGCTCAGGTTGTGATCCCAGGATCGTGGGATTGAGCCCCACTTCGGGCTCATGCTGGGTGTGGAGGCTGCTTAAGATTCTCTCTCTCTTTTCCTCTCTGCCCCTCTCCACCTCCTGTGTGCACTTTCTCTCTCTCTAAAATAAATAAAATGAAGACAAAAACAAAAGAACAGAAAACACACTGGCAATTTCTAAAATGGGAATGGTGGGGGGATGGGTGAAACAGATAGAAGGGATTAGAGGTGCAAAATTCTAGTTGTAAAATAAGTAAGTCATAGAAATGAAAAGTACAGCATAGGGAATATTGTCAATGGTACTATAATAATATTACATGGTGATCATGCTTATTGTGGTGAGCACAGGGTAACAGAATTGCTGAATTGATATGTTGTATACCTGAAATTAATATAATATTGTATGTTTATTAAAAAAATTACTTCAATTAAAAAAAAGGTAGTTCAGAGCAATGCTTGGCAATAATCACAGCTATCATATTGGGCCATAGTGTTCATGTAGTTCTTTTTCTCAGTCATGATTTTCTACATCCATTTCTATTTTACTAGCTTTAAGTGTATTGTCATTTTGGCTTCCAATGGACTCAGCTTATACTGAAAAAAGATACTCATATGCCTAACAACAATATAAGACAGAAAGGTAAAAATAAAACACTTAACAGAGATACAAGCAACATGTTACATGAACCCTGAGGAAGAAGCAGTTGCATCTAACTGGAATTTATTAAGGGAAGAGAGACCTTGCAAGGGGAGGAAATGCATTGAGCATGCTTTATTGAGCTTTTTTTTTTTTTTTTTTGGAGGTCAGTTACTTATCCAATCTGGCTAGAGCAGAGAGTTTATAAAGAGTAGTAGTGGGAAATGAAACAAAAAAGATAACTAAAAATCAGACTGAGAAGGACTGTGAATGCTAATTTAAGATATTTGGTCATTATACTTCAGGCAATTGGGATCCACTGAAGCAATCTGAGGGAAATGTAAAGGCATTATTGCTGTTTCTTAGGAAAATAATGTAAATGACAGTATAAAGGATGATTTGGAGCAATAAAAGACTGAAAGAAGAAACCATTGGAAAAATTTATAATAATGTGAGTTGTGGATAATAAGAACCAATGCAGGGAAAGACAAGGACAGATGTAAAAAAGAAAAAGAAAAAAAATACAGTTAACATGACTTGACCACTGATGGGATGTGAAGATAGAGCAAGAAGAAATTGCTATAGGGTTGTAATAATGTTACTAATGGATATAGAGTTTCAGTAAGACAAAGAGACACTAAAAAGAGGATAATAACACAGAATATCTCTGAGATATTGAGTGCCACCATATCTCAGGCAGTGAATTAGATCTTTAATTCTCATAGTAACTCTGTAGTGTGCTTTCCCCAAATTACAGCTGTATTTACCATTTAAGTGTCTTCTCCATAGGCACACAAGAGGATAAGTGGTCAAGGCAAAACTTTAAACCAGATTTGTCTGAGTAAGAAGGTCGTGTTCCGTACACTCTTACTCATTGCCCACTTTCATTCTGAACACGTTGAATTTAGGGATAATTGCAATATCCCTGTATGGCAAGGGGTTCCAAATGTAGGTATGTTGTCTAAGACAAGAAGCAGGCCAGAAATATGGAGGTGGAGTTATCTGAAGGGAAGTGAATGTTGAAACAGTGGTAGCCAGCGTTTCACTAGGGAGAGCATGTGAGAGAAGACCAGGATGTAACTTTGAGAAAGTTACACCTAAAAGGTAGGTGAAGAAAGAGATGTGATGGAGAAGCTGATAACTAGTAGAACAAGAGTGAGGAGATTTACACAGAGGCCAAGAAGTAGCATGTGAAGAAGAAAGGAGTGGTCACCAATGCCAAGTACTACAGAAAGTTACCTGAGCATGAGATCTGGGAAGACGCACTTGGATTTTGCAAGTAGGAATTTATTGGAGACTCCAAAAGAACAGCATCATTCAGGTATCAGAGATTGTTAAAGCCCATAATAGTTCTTCAGAGTGTTGGGTGATGAAGATGTAGTAAAGAACTGAAGACTTTTCATTTGTGATTTCCGTAAAGGAGCAAAGAACAGAGATGGAAAAGAAGTGCATCATGGACTTTTTCATTGTGGATTGTTTTGGTTTTTGTTTTCCTTTTTAATTTAATTTTTAAAAAAATTTTTTGATGTTTATTTTTGAGAAAGAGAGAGAGACAGACAGACAGAGCATGAGCAGGGGAGGGGCGGAGAGAGAGAGGGAGACACAGAATCCTAAGCAGGCTCCAGGCTCTGAGCTGTCAGCATAGAGCCTGACGTGGGGCTTGAACCCACCAACTGTGAGATCATGACCTGAGCTGAAGTCAGACGCTTAACCGACCAAGCCACCCAGGTGACCCTTGTTTTCCTTTTTTAGTCACTATCATGAAGACTTATTGAAGTGTAAGAAGGCAGTGGTGAAAAAGATATAAAATAAAAAGAGAGAAAGAAAGAGGAAGTGAGGGAGGATACATTACCCTATGCGCTAACTACATAACCCCTTACGTGGCAGGCTGCAGCCTGAGCTACATGGCAACTAAACAACGAATTCCACAAACTGGGACGACATTAACCCCCTTTAACTTAAATGTCATATCTAATTAAGTTTTTCTAGCATATAAAATGCATCTTCTGTGAAAAGTGATGTATCTCAGACATGACTCACCATTTAGCATATCTATACCATGAGAAAATATTAAAGATGTTTCCCCAAACAGATGACTGTTGTATACACACATTTAGCAGAGCTTATTTAGACATCCAAAAGTGGAAACCAGCAGATTATATCTGCCACAGAAATCTTGACATTTCATCTTTCAAATAAACAATCATAAAATATATCTCTAGTGGTCAAAAAGAATTAAGGACTATGACATAAGAAGACTATCCGGAGGATCACAGGCTTTTGGTCTAGTTGACGGCAAACAGTGCACACCGGGGCATTAACATGCGTGTCGGCATAATGAGCAGACATAACGGAGAGAATAGAATATAGTTTGACTCTGAAAGAGAGCTACAATGTAAAGCTTTGCAAAAAGCAGCTTTGAAATCATGAGAAATGGGAACAGAAAAAGACATGAGTGAACAGAAAGTTAGGAATAGGGGGGAGGGATTGAAAAACAAATAAAAGATAGCAAAACAAACATGTCAACCCCAAAGAGAAGCCCCAAAGGAAAAAAACTGCTTTTGCATCCTAGATAAAAGCAAAGGATTCTTAGGAACGGGAATGCTGTTTCTTATGGTATGTATTTCACTTCACAAGAAAATGCAAACTGTTCCCCAAAGTGACTGAACTGTGTGATCCCACCAGCAATATAAAAGAGCTCCATTCACTCTGAACCCTCACCAGACTTGGTATATTTAGGATTTTTTTAGCCATTCTAGTATATATTAAGTGTATTCAACATTTTTTTCCAGTTTGAGAATTGACATACACACTGTGTAAGTTCTAGGCATATATGCCATATGCCTATTATGGTTTGATTTACATATATTGTGAATTTATTAACAAAATATTTAGTTAACATCCATTTCTCAGATAGATACAATAAAAAAAAGAAGGAAAAAAATTCCCCTTGTGATGAGAACTCTTAGGATTGACTCTCATAACAACCTTCCTATATATCAAACGGCACTGTTGGCTATATTCATCATGTTGTACATTACATCTCTAGTACTTATGGCCTTTCTCCAATTTCCCCTGCCCCCACCCTCCACCTCTGGCAACCACATGGCTAATATCTTTTTCTATGAGTTGTTGCTTTTAGATTCCACATCAAAATGAGATCATGTAGTAGTTGGTATTTGTCTTTCCGTCTGACTTATTTCACTTAGCATAATGCCTTCAAGGCCCATCCGTGTTGTCACAAATAGTAGGATTTCCTTGTTTATTTTATGGCTGAGTGGTATTTCATGATATGGATATACACATATATGTATGCATCTGTATGCGCGTGTGTGTGTGCACGTGTGTACGACACGTATATATACCTACCTCACAACTGCTTTATCCATTCAGCCATCAATGGACACTTAGGTTGTTTCCATGTCCTGACTTGTAAATAATGCTGCTATGAACATGGGGGTGCAGATGTATCTTCCATCTGAGGTTTTTGTTACCTTTGGATATATTTCCAGAAGTGGAATTGATGGATCATTTGGTAGTTCGAGTTTTAATCTTTTAAGAATCCTCCTGTTTTTCATAATGGCTGTGCCACTTTACATGCCACCAAAGTGCACAAGGATTCCCTCTTCTCCACATCCTCGCCAACACTTGTTATCTCTTGTCTTTTTGATGATGGACATACAAGAGGCATGAGGTGATATCTCATTGTAGTTTCAATTGCATTTCCCTAATATGAAATTCAGCACCTTTCATTTGGTCTGTTGGCATTTTTAATATCTTCTTTGGGGAAATGTCTAGTTGTGTCCTTTGCCCATTTTTCAGCTGGGTTATTTGGTGTTCTACAGTAAAAAGAGAGAGTTGCAATGTCTTAGATATCAGATACACAGTTTGCAAATACCCATTCTGTAGGTTGTCTTTTCACTTTGTTTGTGGTCTCTTTTGATGTTTAGCAGAGTTTTAGTTTGATGTAGTCCCACTTGTTTATTTTTATTTTGTTGCTTATACTTTGTCATATCCAAAAAATCATTATCAAGGCCCATGTCAAGGAGATTTGTTCCTCTGTTTTCTTCTGGGAGTTTAATGGTTTCAGATCTTACATATAAGTCTTTAATCCATTCTCAGTTTGTGTGAGTGGTATAAGATATGGGTCCACCTTCATTCTTTTACATGTGAATATCCGATTATCTCAGCACCATTTATTGAAGAGATTGTCTTTTCTCTGCTGGGTATTCTTGGCTCCCCTGTCAAATTTATTTGACTGTAAATACTTGGGGTTTTTTTGTTTTGTTTTGTTTTGTTTTGTTTTGGGGGGGGGCTCTTGATTCTGTTCCATTGTTCTGTTTTTATACCAGTACCATACTATTTTGAGGATTTTAGCTTTATGGTATAGCTTGCAATCAGAAAGTAGGGGGTGCCTTCTGCTTTGTTCTTCTTTCCTGTCCTTTCTGTCCTGATTTCTCAGGATTTCTTTGGGTATTCATCGTCTTTCATAGTTTCATATAAATATTAGGAGTTTTTTTGTTTGTTTTTTTAACTTCTGTAAAAACTTCCGTTGGAATTTTGATAGAGATTGCATTAAATCTATAGATGGCCTTTGGTAGTACTGACATATTAACAATAGTCATTATTCCAATCCAAGAATACAGGATACATTCCCATTTATTTGTATCTTCTATGATTTCTTTAATCAGGGTTTTGCAGTTTTCAGCACAGAGATCTTTAATTCCTTAAATGTATTACTAAGTATTTTATTGTTTTGATACTATTCTAAATGGGATCTTTTTCTTTCTTTTTTTTTTCACAATTTTGCCATCAGTGCATAGAAATGCTACTAACTTTTGAATGCTAATTTTGTACCCTAAGCTTTACTGAATCCATTGATAAGATATAACAGTTTTCTGGTTGAGTCTTTAGGATTTTCTGTATATACAATCATGTCTGCAAATAGAGCTAATTTTACTTCTTGCTTTCTAACTTTGATACCTTTTATTTCTTTTTCTTGCCTGATTTCACTAGCTAGGACTTTCAGTACCATGTTGAATAGGAGTGGTAACAGTGGCAGCCTCTTCTTGTTCCTGATCTGAGAGCAAAAGCTTCCAACCTTTCACCATGGAGTATGATGCTAGCTGCGGGCTTGTTTTATATGGTCTTTATTATGTTGGGATATGTTCCTTCTTTGTCTAATTTGTTAAGAGTTTTTATTATGAATGTATGTTAAATTTTGTCAAGTGCTCTTTCTGCATCTATTGAGATGATCATATGATTCTTGCTTTCATTCTCTTAATGTAAATCACATTGATTGATTTGCATATGTTGAACCATCCTTGTATCCCAAGTATAAATCTCACTTGGTGGGATCGTGGTGAAGGATACTTTAAATGCATTGCTGAATTTGGTTTGCTAGTATTTCACTGAACTTTTGCATCTAGATTCATCAGGGATATTGGCCTGTAGTTTTCTTTTCTGATTTTGGTATCAAGATAAGGCTGGTGTCATAAAATAAGTGCCCTCCTCTTTGATTTTTTGGAAGTGTTTGAAAATGATTGGTGTTAATTCTTTAATGTTTTGTAAAACTCACCAGTGAACTCATCTGATCCTGGGCTTTTCTTCACTGGAAGATTTTTGATACTGATTCAACCTCCTTATTAATAATTGGTCTGTCCATATTTCCTATCTTCTTTAAAAAAAATTAAGTATTTATTTATTTTTGAGAGAGAGAAAGAGAGGGAATGAGTGGGGGAGGGGCAGAGAGAGGGAGGAGACAAAGAATCTGAAGCAGGCTTCAGGCTCTCAGCTGTCAGCACAGAGCCAGAAGTGGTGCTTGAAACCATGAACTGTGGGATCATGACCTGAGCTGAAGTTGGACACTTAACCAACTGAGCCATCCTGGTGTCCCAAGATTTCCTATTGCTTCTTGATCAGTCTTGGTACACTGTATATTTCTAAGAATTTGCCCATTTTTCTAGGTTAACTAATACAGATATTTATAGTAGCCTCTTATGATCCTTTGAATTTCTATGTTATTTGTAATGTCTCTTTTTACATTTATAATTTGTTGATATGGTCCTTTCTCTCTTCCCTTTGGTTAGTCTAGCTAAGAGTTTGTCAATTTTCCCAGCAATAGCACTGCTAGGAATTTATCCAAGGGATACAGGAGTACTGATGCATAGGGGCACTTGTACCCCAATGTTTATAGCAGCACTCTCAACAATAGCCTAATTATGGAAAGAGCCTAAATGTCCATCAACTGATGAATGGATAAAGAAATTGTGGTTTATATACACAATGGAATACTACGTGGCAATGAGAAAAAATGAAATATGGCCTTTTGTAGCAACGTGGATGGAACTGGAGAGTGTGATGCTAAGTGAAATAAGCCATACAGAGAAAGACAGATACCATATGGTTTCACTCTTATGTGGATCCTGAGAAACTTAACAGAAACCCATGGGGGAGGGGAAGGAAAAAAAAAAAAAAGAGGTTAGAGTGGAAGAGAGCCAAAGCATAAGAGACTGTTAAAAACTGAGAACAAATTGAGGGTTGATGGGGGGTGGGAGGGAGGGGAGGGTGGGTGATGGGTATTGAAGAGGGCACCTTTTGGGATGAGCACTGGGTGTTGTATGGAAACCAATTTGACAATAAATTTCATATATTAAAAAATAGATAAATAAATAAATAAAATTAAAAAAAAAAGAGTTTGTCAATTTTGTCTTTTCAAAGAAAAGTCTTGGTTTGGCTAATCTTTTCTATTATTTTCCTGGTCTCTATGTCATTATTTCTGCTCTAATCTTTATTATTTCCTTTCTTCTGTTAACTTTAGGCTTAGTTTGATCTTTTTTTCTAGTTCCTAAACGTGTAGTGTTAGGTTGTTTATTTGGGGTCTTTCTTGATTCTTAACATAGGTGTTTATTGTTATGGACCTCCCTCTTAGGAACTGCTTTTGCTGCACTTAAGCATTAGTTCTGGAAAGTTGTATTTTCATTTTCCTTTGTCTCAAGGAACTGTTCTTCTTTCTCCTTTAATTTCTTCTTTGATCCATTGGTTATTTGGAAGAGTGTTGTTTAATTTTTAGGTGTTTGTGAATTTTCCATTTTTCCTCTCATTATCGATTTCTAGTTTCTTGCCACTGTGGTCAGAGAAGATTCTTGGTATGATTTCAACCTTCTTCAATTTGCTAAGAATTGTTTCAGAGGCTAACATTTGCTCTAATCTATAAAATGTTAGAAGTGTGCTTGAGAAGAATGTGCATTCTGCTGTTGATGGGTAAAACGTTCTGTATATGCCTGTTAGGTCCATTTTGTCTCAGTATTGTTCAAATCCACAGTTTCTTTATTGATTCTCTGTCTGGATGATCTATTTATTGCTGGAAGTTGTGGTATTAAAGTCCCCAGCTATTATTGTATTATATAGTTTATTTCTCTTTTTAGCTGTATTAGTTTTTGTTTATTCATTTAGGTGCTCTAATGTTGAGTGTATTTGTAATTGTTATATCTTCTTGAGTATTAACTCCTTTACCAGTGTATAATGACCTTCTTTGTCTATTTTTACCATTTTTAGTTTAAAGACTATTTTTTTTTCATATAAGTATAGCATTCCTTGCCTTTTTTTTTTTTGTTATCAATTACCATTTGCTTGAAATGTCTATTTTTCCATCCCTTCCCTCTCAGTCTACATGTGTCCCTAAGGCTAAAGTGAGTCTCCTATAGGCAGCATATTGTTGGAACTTATTTTTTGTTTTGTTTTGTAAATCCATTCAGCCATTCTAATGTCTCTTAATTGGGCAATTTAATCTGTTTACATTAAAATAATTATTGGTAGGTAGGACTTACCATTGTCATTTTGTTAACTGTTTTCTGGTTGTTTTGTAATCTATTGTTCCTTGTTTCTTATCCTGTTGCTCTTTTTGTTTGTTTTGATGTGTTTTGGTATCACTAAACTTTGACAAGGGAACCTAACCAGGCAATGTGTTGATTGCAGTTGTGACACAAACAGAGGCTTGAAATGACCTTACACACTGGGGCTTGGTTTTTTTTGTACTTTTGTCATTTTATGAGAAAAAGATGCTAGCTAGCCTGATAATCTCAGGACCATGGGGACAGATATGTGGGAATGATCTACTTCAGTGACTGCAGCCTGAAGTTCCTGCTAACCCACTACCTTAGGAGAGAAAACCAATGCTGATTGTTGTAAGCCACCAAAGTTTTGAGATTATTATTTATGCAGAAGGAACTGAACATGATTAATGAAGAACAGATTGATTATGAAAACTAAATAAGAGGTTTAGGAGAAGGAATATAGAGAAGTAAAAGAGTTCTGGTGACGTGTGTGTGTGTGTGTGTGAGAGAGAGAGAGAGAGAGAGAGAGAGAGAGAGAGAGAGAGCAAGCTTGGAATGGGAAGCAAGGGTAGAGCTATTGGGGATAATCGGAAATGTTTATATTTCATTGGAGGAATCTGTGGGGGAAAAGAATGAAATAATAGAAACATTGGGTTTAAAATGAAGTTGAATTAGATGAGGGCAGAAACTCAGGATGCAGAAATATTTCTTTAAGGAACATTACAATATTCAAGAAAAAGGATTATACTCACTATATTTCTTTGACAAAACCCAGAGATCCTACGTTATGGCATGTATTTCATGTATTAGTCTAGAAATGACCCTGTCTAAATGTTACTCTCATTCAATTGAATCCTAAAGCCTAATGGCTGCTTATTCCTTTATAGGGATGGTAGTTACAATAATCATTAATACATATTTGTTAATAGCACAGTAAGTTTCTGGCATGATTCTAAAACCCAAATAAAAGTAACCAAGCAACAATGCAGAATTTGAATTGACTGTACCAAGTAAAAGGTATTAACTATTTATAATGTTAATCATACAATCAAATGCTCTAAGCAGTCCATGCCAAAAGTGCTACCAGGGTTAATACTAAATCTTTCATAGATAATAAGCCCAAGCTGGATGAGAACCCAAAGAAAACAGAAGCCCCAAAACACGAGAGTAAAGTCCTGAGTCCACTGTTGAAGAAAGCTAGACTTTAGCTCAAATTCAAATTTATCTCTTAGATATTTTGATAGGAATGGTATTTGGCCTGGCTCTCCACTGAAAATAAGTTGGGATTTTTGCAGGGTGTTGGAGTTAGGAACTAATTTTAGGATGAGTAAAAAGGATCTTTTCCCCACAACGAGAGTCTATTCTAATCAGGCTTCTTGAAGGACAGGAGACCCTCTGTGAGCTGCTTGAGAAGAAAATTCACAGTATGTTTATGGTAACTACCCAAGTACCACACATTCCACTGAGCATAATTATGAAAGGATTGTTTAAGTTTTATTTCCCAAACAGAAAATAAATATGCCTTTCACTGTTACTAATCTAGTCTACACTGAAAACAGAAGTCCTATGTGTGTTGGTTCGTTCCTTAAAAATTGTGACTTTTTCTTCTCAAATTGTATCTTAAGAATCAAAAGTAATTATATACATTAATATGTATCTACTATATATCATAATAGATATAGATATAAATACTATGTATAATTCAATATGTGAAATGGCTGTTAAGACAACTATCACACAAACTGCTATATATAAATATATATAGTATATATATTTATTATATAATTATTAATACATTTATTATTATATGGCACATATATAATATATATAACAATATATAGTATGTATAAATATTTATTAGTATATGGTATATATATTATAATATATATACTGGTTTGATACACTATAGATACAGACACAGTTTAGTCTAGATACAGATTATAGTTTACTGTACCTACACACAGATATACTTCATCTGTATCGTGCTTGTTATACTATAGTATTTTACACGGATATCTACATACCTATGAATACACACACATATGTAGTTCTGTGATGGGAGTCAAACAGCTTTTCACATTTGGGATTATTTCAAGGTCAGGAATAAACAGGAATACATTCATGTCTTCAAGCCTTAAATTAGAAGAAAAAGACTACTTGGGTTACTAACTTAGATGCCTACATTATGATTACAAAACTGTCTTTTTTTTTCATAAGACCTTGAACTTCAATGCCTTCTTAATTGTGAATCTCGTTAAGTGTTCAGAAATGACATTATTGTTTAAAACTCATGCCCATTAAGCAGAGCATAGCCATTCCACTGTAGTTATTAGGGTAGTAGGAAATGCTGTCCTGGAAAAGAGGCTGGTAAATTAGGGACCATTGAACAAAAATAAAACATTTCTGGCTAGGAAACTAATTACATAAAACAATGTAGAGAAGGGAAGCTTCTATCTCTATAAAGAGGAGGCACTAAAGTTAGACTAATCTACTCTAATTATATTACCCAACATACATCAACTCTGTTCTTTGAAAGCACATCTCTGATAGTCTTTCAGAACATTTCCTATACTTCTTTTCCATAACTGCAACTTACCAATCACATGAGCTCAATGAGGATAACAAATTGCATGAATGCCTGTACAAATGAATTAATGAATAACCCTAGCTTTGAACACAGAACTACGGAGAGGCTTCCTGCTGAACTCATCGCAGACATTATGTACTAACCAGAATCAGCGGGTAAGATGACAATGAGTGGCACTCTTTGCCATGCGTTTCTGGCTCTTCTTGTAGGAACCTTGCCAGTCTCTTATCACCTCATAGGGACACCCTGCCCATACTTTTATACCCTGTGCTCTCAATATTATTTAAATAGAAACAGAAAAGGGTATCATTGGAGTATTTAATCCTGATATTCCCTGCCCCCGCCCAACAACCTAGTTATTCTACATTAGGAATGTCAGCTATTTTTTCATCCTGATTAGAATGCAATCAGTGATCTAGCTTAAAATAGCTATTTCAGCAGGTACAGTTTCATGATTTTCTCTCTTTCCATTTATTTTGACATTTGTAAACATTAAGCATATTATTAAAAGCTGTTAATAGGACATGATAATCTTTTTTTAAAAACTTTTTTTAACGTTTATTCATTTTTGAGAGACGGAGAGAGACAGAGCATGAGTGGGGAAGGGGCAGAGAGAGAGGGAGACACAGAATCCAAAGCAGGCTCCAGGCTCTGAGCTGTCAGCACAGAGCCCGACGCAGGGCTCCAGCTCATGAACTGCGAGATCATGACCTGAGCCGAAGTCGCACGCTCAACTGACTGAGCCACCCAGGTGCCCCCCGCTCCTTTTTTTTTTTTTTTTAATTTTGTAATGTTTATTTATGTTTGAGAGAGACAGAGTGTGAGGGGGTAGGGGCACAGAGAGAGACACACACACAGAATGTGAAGCAGGCTCCAGGCTTTAGCTGTCAGCACAGCCCGACATCGGGCTCAAACTGATGAATCACAAAATCATGACCTGAGCTGAAGTCAGATGCTTAACCAACTGAGCCACCCAGGCAGCCCCTAGGACAAGACAATCTTTATTATTATTATTTTTTAAATGTTTATTTATTTTGAGATAGAGGGAGACAGAGCACAAGCGGGGAGGGGCAGAGAATCTGAAACAGGCTCCAGGCTCTGAGCTGTCAGCACAGAGCCCGATGTGGGGCTCGAACGCATGAACTGTGAGATCATGACCTGAGCTGAAGTCGGACGCTTAACCAACTGAGCCACCCAGGTGCCTCAAGATAATCTTCATAAAAGCATATGCTCATATGTTATAACTGCACAGAGAGACCACCTAAACCTTTCTGCCCAATTCCTGGGATCCAGATTCCCATGTAGGCTGTTTCAGAGGTCTGACTACTGGTGAATGCTAGGCTGGGAGTCAACAGAGCTGGGCCTGTTGCTGATGAGAAGCACAGCAGTGTGACCTTGGACCAGTTACTTAACCTTGCTGAATTTTAGTTAGCTGATACATAAGTTGGGATTTCTTTCGTTGAATTGGTGAGAGCATTAAATGAGAGAACATGTGTAAGTAAATGATTTAAGACAACACAGAATAAGTGATTAGTAGATTCTATTAAAATGGTATGGGTTAGGGGTGCCTGGGTGGCGCAGTCGGTTAAGCGTCCGACTTCAGCCAGGTCACGATCTCGCGGTCCGTGAGTTCGAGCCCCGCGTCGGGCTCTGGGCTGATGGCTCAGAGCCTGGAGCCTGTTTCCGATTCTGTGTCTCCCTCTCTCTCTGCCCCTCCCCCGTTCATGCTCTGTCTCTCTCTGTCCCAAAAATAAATAAACGTTGAAAAAAAATTTAAAAAAAAATGGTATGGGTTACTTGAACCTGTCCACACTTTAATCTTTTCATTTAAAATGAACAAGTTAGATGGAAAGATAAGTTTAGGTCCTTCTAATGCTACAGGTCTATAAATCTAAAGAACAGTTTCTACTTTTGTGTTCTTACCAAGGATAGTGTTACCTGAATGAATTTTATAACATATAAAAAAATACAACAAAAAATGTTGATTGTTCACTGTCAACATTATGTGCCTGAGTGATCCACATAACTGTCAGAGCCAAGTCTTATGAATCCCAAGACAGTGGTATTTTTTTTCCAAGACGGTGGACTTGCAACGTGCCGCTCATATTCTGCTCTCATTTTTCTAAACCTCAACTATACATTTCCTTTTCTTTTGCAGGAATCATGTCTAGGTCATTGTTGTTGTTTCTAATAACCATTTTCTAGTGCTTGCATCATAGCAATTGCCTTTCCTCACTTAATCTATTTTTAATTATGAATTCAACAAACATTTAAGGAAGACTCCCTGATCATAGACGTAAGTGGGCACAGGAGAGTGAAAAAGCAAAATCCCAGTGCATCATCAAACGAACAATTTTAGCTCTAGCTGTTATGGCTGGAAGGGATTCTGTACAGAGAGAAATGTAAAATAAGAAACAGTAAGGGATTCCTGAGTAACAGAAATAAGATGTTTTTCTCTTCCCTCCAAAATTGCTACCGAAAAAGTCACTGAAAGTATGCTCTGGTACTAAAGTACAACTTCAACATTCGTAGACTATTATACTCAGGATATTTTCACAGATTTATGAAATAGTAAATCAAAATATTTGCAACTCTACAGCCATATAATTACAGTTGGTGTGTATTTGTTTAGCCACATTACCGAGCTTAGCTGTCCCGCTGAGCCCTGATCAGACCGCCAGTCCACAGAATCATCTTGCCTTGTGAAACTGGGACATGAGCAGCCATCTTGAGACCACACAGGAGGCGGCTGAACAAGATGAGTCTATACGTTGTGAATGTGGAAGTCAAGGAGAGAGATTCTGGTCCTTAGCAACATGATGGAGTCAGTGGAATTACCTAACCAGCGTACTGACAGCTAGATAAATTGGCTCCAATTGTTTTCCCCCCCACATTGGCATTATTTTATTCATGTTTCAAAATCACAGGAGACCGAATCCAATTGGTTTGCCTTGGGCCACATGTTCCCGCCTTGGCTCAGGGAAGTCAGGCCATTTCGATTGATGTTACCACCACATCACATTGTTTTCTTTCTGTCTTTGCAAAAAGCAATTTCTCAAAAAGAATATGGCAATGGGGATGCATTAACACAAGACAGGAGTATAGATGCTTAAGAGTCACAAAACCCAGTGTTTACTATGTGAAGAGAAAGGTTTGTTTTTCCCCCCAAGCATACGCATGTCTTTACAAACTGCATTTTAATTAAATCAAAATTACATTTTTATGAAGGATTTTAGGTATGGAAAATAGTATGCCCTGAAAATTACTTAGGTTATACATAGATTTAACATACATGATTATCTTCATACACATCGCAATTTGAAAATGAGTGCATTTTTCACAATTTTACATAAAATTCTACCATCCAAGTTAGAGGGTGTATTTTTGTTTGTTTTGAGCGAGCAAGAGAGAGAGAGAGAGAGAGAGAGAGAGAGAGAGAGAACATGTGCACACGTGCACATGAGCAGGGGAGGGACAGAGAGAGAATCTTTTTTTTTTTAATTTTTTTTATTGTTTAAAAAAAAATTTTTTTTTCAACGTTTATTTATTTTTGGGACAGAGAGAGACAGAGCATGAATGGGGAGGGGCAGAGAGAGGGAGACACAGAATCAGAAACAGGCTCCAGGCTCTGAGCCATCAGCCCAGAGCCCGATGCGGGGCTTGAACTCATGGACCGCGAGATCGTGACCTGACTGAAGTCGGACGCTTAACCGACTGCACCACCCAGGCGCCCCCTTTCTTTTTTTTTTAATTAAAAAAATTTTTTAATGTTCATTCATTTTTGAGAGAGACACAGTGCTAGTGGGGAAGGGGCAGAGAGAGAGGGAGACACAGAATCTGCGGCAGGCTCCAGGCTCTGAGCTGTCAGCACAGAGCCCAACACGGGGCTCAAACCCACAAACCGTGAGATCATGACCTGAGCTGAAGTCAGACACTTCACGAACTGAACCAGTCAGGCACCCCAAGAGAGAATCTTTCTTAAGAAGGCCCCATGCTTAGAGTGAAGCCCCACATGGGGCTCGATCTCGGGACTCTGAAGTAACAACCTGAGCCCAAACCAAGAGATGCCCCTAGCACGTGTTCCTGAGTGGCACTGGTAATACTATCATAAATACAGTCCAATTAAAGTAAGCCCACAAGGTACCCTGCTAAAAACACAACAGCAAAGCTTTCTGATTTAAAGTGGCTTGTTTGAGAGAAACGGGGAGGTGAGGTCCTCTTCCTTCCATTATTTACAAT
The DNA here is from genome assembly GCF_018350155.1 of Leopardus geoffroyi. Lineage (NCBI taxonomy): Eukaryota > Metazoa > Chordata > Mammalia > Carnivora > Felidae > Leopardus > Leopardus geoffroyi. Next base: position 140,768,459 of record NC_059338.1, on the reverse strand, counting down.
ATGCTTCACTAATAGGAGACAGTAACTGGAAAGTAACGGAAGATACAAGCAATAAAGAATGATGAAGTCAACATGGTCAGGGATTAGGTCAATAGATTTATAATCAGTTTTTCTACCAACTTGAAGAATTTAATCTGAAATAATATTCCTTGGACATTTAACATATCTCCTTTGCTCAGGAGCGTGTGACTGGTAACAGGAAACCATAAGCTCTGCTAGAAACTTGGTGATCTGTGGTTTCCTAGTAAGAAGTACAGTCAATGAAGAGAAGGGCAGTGCAGTGGGAACACCGAGTCCCAGGGGATTAACAACGCTCTGTATTTACAGCGTGCTTACTGTAGGTTAAATGCTTACTACAGGTTATATGCATTAACGCTTTTGATTCTCACAGCCTCCCTGAAGAGAAATATTATTATCCCCAGTTTACTTAGAAAGATGTTGAGACTCAGCAAGGAACAGCTCCCAGTAATTCACCAGAGGAGGATTCCTACCCAGGCCCACTTGCCTTCAAGCCCTTCTTCTTTCCCCAACAACATGCCGCCCCTACCATGACACTAGCACTGTGGCTTGAGGGGAAGATTGAGCCTTTCTTGGGTTTCTAGGACTCCCTCGTAAACACTTAGGAATGTCTGCTTCCTAGTGATGGATCCCCGAGTCCTGTAACTAAACTGGTTGTTTGTATCATCGTCCATCACGGTCCCTCTCACTGCAGCTTCTCAGGCAGGTTTCTCTTGGCTAATCCTAACCCTTTTTCTTACTCTGCTTCCATCACTGCTTTCCGTTCAAAGAAGAAAAAATGAACAATTATTTTTATTATTAATCTTTAAAATAATTCTGAGGGGACTGGAAGGTTGATTATCCCCAATAGACTGAAGACATGACAATCTGACAGTGTAGAGATCCAGCACCGCTGAGTTAGAAAATAATGTAGTTCCTACTTGACCCCGTATCTGCTTTTGCCGCCACCTCCTGATGGAGGTCACTGCATTAATTATTTGCAGGGCATGGCCGGCAAACCCTGTGCCAAGGGGTCAAAGATCACTCCACACTTTGCTAAGAAAGACAGGAGACGGCAGGCAGGGGGTGGTCAACGTTTGCAGACGAAGACCGGATTCGCCTCACTCTTACTCTCATCTATTGCAGTGTCAGGCCAATGACAAACCTCAGTTGGCTTGCTGTGTGCAGAGGGCGTACAACATTCCAGGCATGCAGAAACAAGGAGTGCAGGACTTAAAGGGGAACAATCACAAGAGCCCAATCAAATCAGAGATTTGCAGCAAGGGTCTATGTGTCCTCTCGTTCTGCTAAACTTTATATACAACGTATATGTAGGAGTTCCCCCAAGAACTGCAGAAACAACCAGGAGGGCAAGCCCCCGGGGCATTCAGCAGTCAGGTCGGTTCTGCAGGCTGCAGGCCTCCTGCATTCCAAGAGACCCATGCCCCTTCCAAGCTTAACTGCAACCCAGCAGAAATCTCTGTGTTACGTTTTAGCTAGCCAAGCGTTGGGTATAATCTCGTCATCCTCAGTAATAACTCTAACAATTATTCACTCAAGGTGTAGCAGGATTCTCGCTCGCATAGAGGAAGGGGACACTGAGGCCTCTCTATCCAGGAAGCAGCTTTATTTATGCAGGCACAGGCTCAGTAGGTTGGGACTGGAAAAACTGAGCCCCCAGCACAGTGAGGTGTAGCCTTTTATAAATTTTTTACTTGTCTCCCTTACATGGTAATATATAGACATATGTATGGTCTGATTGGGTGGTCTCACGTTACAGGGTCATGAGGAATGTCACATAAGTGCACATAGCCAGGTTGCCTTCCCTTTTCTTGTTGTTTTTTCCCCCCTTACCACATTTCTTAGGGTGGGGACTCTACCACAAAGGCACTGGGCAATATTCACAAAGGGGCATTGAAGCTAAAGCTACAATTTGCAATTTGTCTCAGACCATACTTTTGGGCCAATTTTAAACTAGGTGAATTATGCCCTTAAGTTGATTGATTGCTTTTTGCTATTTGTTTTGTGAAGAGAACATAATTAAAATATGATACCACCTTGCAACACTTTAAAGAAAGCTAACTGCTTCATTATTATTTTTCCTACTTTCTATTCCTTACAATCCATCTGCAGTCAGGTTTCAATTTTTTTGTCTCTATTTTTCAGACAACGAAAACAAGGTAAAGTGTGCCTACAGTTACAAAACCATGACGGACCATGAGAGTTTTGGTGTCGCTCACCTCTCCTGCTCACAGGGAGGACACTGGGAGAGCCCAATGTCACAGAGAAGAGATGGCGTTGACATATCGCTAGAATCTAAAGGCTTTCAATACTCAAAATATTTTAGAACATATTTTTAAATAAATCTCTACACATAGATAGCCATATTAATTTTAGCCTCAGATATGCACGTTTGAAAACCCAAAAGAGGGATAAAGGTAAAATCATACATAAAAGGGATAAGTATAATAGCTACAATCTAGCACTTAGCATGTGCCAGGCACTTTATAGGATATTAATCTTATTAATCATCCCTTGCTATGGTCCGTATGTTTGTGTCTCCCACTCCCCAAATTTACATCCCCTGCTATGGTCCGTATGTTTGTGTCTCCCACTCCCCAAATTGTGTTGGAATTGCAACACCCCATGTGATAGTGTTGGAAGGTGGGGCCTTTGGGAAGTGATTGGTCGTGAGGGTGGAGTCCTCATGTATGGGGTAAATGCTCTTATAAAAGAGATTCCATGGAGCTCCCTAATAACTCTTTCTGACACAGGAGGACAGAATGAGAAGTCTGCGTTTGGAAGATGGCCCTCACCCGACAATGCTGGCACCCTGATGGCAGACTTCCTGCCTCCGGAACCATGAGAAATTAATGTCTGTTGTATAGAAGCCATTCATTGTATGGTATTTTGTTACAGCATCTTAAAAAGTGTGTGTTCTGAACCATAGATGCTCTCTGTGTTTTAATACAAGGAAGGGAACAGTACATGATGAGGTCTTGGATTACTTAGAGATGATGTCTTTGGACTCTGGAGAAGTTAGACTTACACATGGATAGGTTATCGCCAATTAATGACATCATTGTATCACTTCCAGGTAAAATGCTTTACATTTTATGAAGTTCCAATCTAAACATGCAATGCTTAGTCATAAAAATAATCAAAAAACATTGCATACAATGAAATGGACCAATAAATCTCGCAGTGATCCAGTTGTCTTCCTAGAAATCTTGTAAGTTACAAAAGTGAATTTCTCACATTTATTAATATTACTAAGACCTCCTCAAGAGATTTACTGTTACTGGTGCTTTTCTGCTTTTTTTCTTTCTTTCTTTTTTTTTTTTTTACTGTCATTTTCCAGGTTTACTCCCCACCTCTATTCCCAGGTATAGTCTGTAGCTAATGATGAAGAACTATGCATGCAGTAAGTGAACTAGGTGACAAAGAACTATGTATTCAGTAAGTGAGCTATACATGCATTAAGTGCAACTTTTATCAAGAGAATGTGATTGGCTTACGAGACATATGGTAATAGTAAGTTTGAGAATGACAACACATTAATAGCTTTAGAATATGCCATACCTCCCTAGCTTGCTATAAATTAGTGAGTTATATATGTATCTGTTTGTCGTCACATTTGAAAATGCAGATATTCCATCTTCTTGGGAAAAAGTCAACTTCAATGACACCAGCAGCAAAACATTAAAGTAATGATGTAAAGCCACGTGGAAATTTTACCATGATTCTTCATATTTGCAACATTATTTTTAATTACAACAAAAAATGTTGTAGCGTCTAAAAGTACACATCATCTTTTTTTTTAAAAGACGAATTTACCTTATGAAAATGTTTCTTAAAGAAATTAAGAGAACCACTGGACATCAGATATGTTGCCTTGGTGTGGGACACTTTAGGAAGCATTTTCCTACCTTGCCTTCCCTAAATGACCCACTGCTGTCCTTCACTCCCTGGACTGACCACTCCCCATACCCAGTTCTGAATTTGTTTAAAAAAAAAAAAAAAAAAAAAAAGAACAGGCTCTTTAAATTCCTTAGCACATTCTGTGTCATCTTGGAAACTAAGTGTGTGTATCAGAAGTCCCACTCTCCAAGCTCAAGCTCATCAAATGCTACAGCCCCTGCCCTAATTACAGCACCCACTGCCAAGTGCTTGTCTGCAGTGTAGATGACTCCTCAGCGTTATGAAGATAATTATTACCTTTTAAGATATTTTAAATGGTTAAGCTCTTATTATAATTAATTACGGAGAATTTTCCTATCTGGCAGGGCTAGAGAACAGGGGTATCCTGGTTTTGGTTCAATTGAAAGAAAAGAGAAAATAAAAGATCTTAGTGTTCCAGAGAATCAGTCTGGGCCTGTGTGAGATGATTGGATTTTGCCTCATCTAGAAGACCGTGACATTTCACCATCAGATATCTAAATAGCAGCAAGTTTTAGAATTGTTATTAACCCTGGTTTAAATGATCTCCCTCAATCTTTCCCTCTTCCAGTGTATACACTTTTCTCAGACAAAGGATGTGGGAATGAACTCGTTGACAGTCACCATTCACTGAGGCTTAGGACAATGGGAAGCAGTGATAGGAACAGCAGCAGAACCACCATGGGGAGAGTAACAATGTCTTCCTCACTTTTCCATTCACGTGGCATAGGAAGGTTTCTGCATGTGTATCTGTCAAGCTATACTAAAGGATGTTGCTTTTTCTCATTGGTCCAGGTCAAGGATTCCACGTCAAAAATCAAATGGAACTGATCAGAATGCCACATTCTGGTTAATAATGCAAGAGGTAAACAACATTTCAACTTCCCTCTCTATCCTGTTCCAAATATGTACTGTTGGAGCGCCACTGTTTTTGAAGTATCTACAAAAGTTTCTTTTAAATGTAGTTGAAGAAATACTGCCACCCTGAGACAAGAGTACAATGAGTTGCCATCCTTACGTTACTACCTCACTGAGCACAGTGCCAACTGAGAGGAGCCTGCTTTCCTCTGGAACCTGTTGACTATCTCCATTTCCTGAGACTTCTCCCATAATCTCCACTGTACCCTTCACCCTCACCTACTGTCCACCTGCCTAGCTTTTGCGACCTCCCTTGCCCCCTCATTTTCTTCACCTTGACTTTTAAATATTGTTGTCCCTAGGACTTGGTCCTCAGCTCTTTCTTGTTTCTAGTTTCTATTCTGTTCTCCACTTACGTGGCATGCTCCTTCAATATACACCAAAAATTTCCTTCTATCTAATCTGGTCTCCATTTCTGAAATCTCTTCTCAGCAAGTGTCCCAAATGCAGTCACATGCTTTCGCTAAATAGCCTAGAACATGGAGTTAATGCCACCCCTCAACCCTGCCCCTCCACTTAATATGTAATAAATCAATTAATGCATTGCCAAGTACCTGGTCATTTAACTTAGAAACATCCCCATGTACTTCAAAACTGATTTGTTACTTGTGTCTTGTCAGAACATCCTCCAAAATGATTTTGAACCCCTTTCCTCTCTTGCTTTCCAATGAACATTATTGCACTAGCTCATGTTTTGGTTTCTGCACCCTGAGTTTATGCTAAAAGCTAAAAGCTAAAGTGTAAACTAATCTCCCAGGCTCCTATCTGTTCTCTTTCCTATCCATCCTAATAATCCATGCAGGGTAACTTTTATGATATAAAGAATTATTTTGCCTGTCCTCAGAGATACTGCTTCCCCACTTTTACCGAATAATGACCAATATGAAAAGCCCAAAAATTTGAGTCTTTTCTACACACCTAATCTTTCTTTCTCCCACAGTAAAAACAGACTACAAGAACATAACCCATGGAGTGAATTCTTGAGTTCTCACTACCACCATTGCCAAGACCTCTCTTTGGGGTCTTTGTCACCAAACTTTGTGATGACAAAAGAGAAATGCGGAGGTACCTAGGCTGCACACACCCCACAGACAAAGGATCCAATCCACAACTAGTCATGACTTTACTCACCTCCTCCTGGAATTTTATATCCAATGAACGTATCCTTCAGAGATGCTGGTGAAGTAAAGACACTTTCAGATTGGCAAAAGCTGAGATAAGTGACAGCCCACAGATCTGCCATGTAAGGGATGCTTAAAGGGCATCTGTAGGCTGAAGAGAAATGATGTCATATGGAACCCCATATCTAAAGGAAGGAATGAGGTACAGCGAAGGGGGAAAATAGTTTGCTAAGTATAAAAGGTCTGTTTTTAATGTCCTAGTTTTCCTGTTTTCTATAATTTATTTAAAACATTACTGGGAAATAATATCAGCAAGATGGCAGAACAGGAGGTCCCGAGCTTCATTCACCACCCTTCCCACCACCACCACCACAGCACTGCCAATTTAACAAGTCCTTCATGGGTGAAAACAGCTTTATCAGAGCTCTGGAATCCAGGTGAGAGATTACATCACCCTGGTGGAACACAGAAAGGGGAAGAGAGGAGTTTCAACTTCTTTTCAAGGGTGAATGCTCAGCACAGTGCAAGAGAAAGAGGCCCTCCTAGCCAGAGAATTCTCCCATGTCTTACGTACAGTGAGGACAGCTGCTTTTTTATTGCAGGCTAAAATTCCTTGGTTTCAATGTATTATTGTTTAACTATTCACCCTTTGAAGGACATCAGGGCTCTTTCCTGTTTCGTTCTATTAACAGTAAGTTGCTGTGAATATTGGGGTAGAGGTTTTTGTGTGGACATTTCTATGCTTCATTCCTGTGAAACAAATGCCCAAGATTGCATATTCTAGGTCGTATGACAATTCCATATTAATTTTATAAGAAGGGGCCAAGCATTTTTGAAGGTGGCTCTACAGTTTTTACATTCCTAGCAGCAAGGTGTAACTGATTCAGTTTATCTGCATCCTTGTAAGCATTTGGTGTTGTCATTACTTTTTATTTTAGCCATTTAGACAGATGTACACAGCTACTTCATTGTGGTTTCAGTTTGCTTTTTCCTGATGGCTAATTATGTTGAGCAACTTTTCATGTACTTAGTCTCAATACAGGTGTATGTCTTCTTCAGCGAAATATCTATTCATGTCATTTGCCTATTTCAAAACTGGATTGCATGAGATTTTCTGCTGTCAAGTTTGGAAGGTTCTTATGTATTCTGGATACCTGTGGCTTTCAAATACTTATCCGTCAATGGGATTGTATCTGGAGATGGGGTCTTTAGGAAGAATTAAGGCTAAAGAGTATAGAAGTAAGGGGACCCGATCTGACAGGATTGTGGCCTTTAACCTTAATTCCTCCTAAAGACCCCATCTCCAGATACAATCCCATTGAGGGTAGGGTTTTCAACATATGAACTGGGGAAAGTACACAATCCAGTCCATAGCAGAACAAGGCAAGGATCTCCATTCTCACCATTCTTACCCCATATAGTACTGGAAGTTCAAGCCATTGCACTAAAATAAGAACTTGTAAGAACACATGAGAAGGTGGCCATCTGCAAATCATGAAGGAAGCTCTCACTAGAATCCAATTATGCTGGGGTTCTGACCTCAGACTTCCAGTCTCCAGAACCATGAGAAAACAAATTTCTGTTGTTTGAGCCACCCAGTCTATGGTATTTTGTCATGGCAACATGAGCTGACTGGGACATGTTCTCTATCTCAGGAGGAAATATTCATATGAATTTAGCTGTAGATTTTTGGTAAACGTGCTTTATCAAAATATGGAAATTCCTATCTATTTCTAGGTTGCTGAGAGGTTTGTTTTTTATCATGAATGGATTAGATTTTGTGAAATGCTTCTTCTGTAACAAGTGATATCATTGCATGTTTTTTTTTTTTTCTTTGTCCTTTTCATATGATTGATCCTCAAGTGTTGGACTAGCCTGGCAGACCTGGAATAAGTCCCATTTGGTCATGGTGTACAGTTCTTTGTATACATTGTTGGATTCAGCTTACTGATATTTTGGTGACAATTTCTGTGTCTTGTGAAGATACTGGTGTTGGGGCGCCTGGGTGGCTCAGTCGGTTGAGCGTCCGACTTCGGCTCAGGTCATGATCTCACAGTTCGTGGGTTCGAGCCCCGCGTCAGGCTCTGTGCTGACCGCTTGCTCAGAGCCTGGAGCCTGCTTCAGATTCTGTGTCTCCTACTCTCTCTGCCCCTCCCCCGTTCACGCTTTTTCCCACTCTGTTTCTCAAAAATAAATGTAAAAAAATTTTTTTTAAATAAAAGATATTGGTGTCCATTTATTTATTTATTTATTTAATTTATTAACTATCTTTGTCTTGTTTGAGATCAGGTCAATCCTGGCCTTATAAATAAACTGTAAAATGTTCTTGCCCTTTTTTAAAAAAAATTAAGATTGTGAAAAATTGGTGTTAATTCTTTTTTAAATGTTTGGAAAAATGATCTAGGGCAACCATCCTGGCCTGGAGATTTTTAGGTGTTATGCTTTCCTTTCAGCGCATCTATTCTGATAATTTATAAATAAATACTGTCACTGAGATATCTACACCTTTAATTGTATTATCTGTTGAAAAGAAATGTGACAATTTGATTAGCTTATTTTTACAAGCATCTTAATCTTTTCTCTAATTTTTGTATTCATTAGCTTACTTACTTACTTCTCTATTTACAGTTTGATTGAGATATTATTCATATATCATACAACTTACCCATTTAAAGTGTTCAACTCAATGGTTTTTAGTATATTCAGATTATGACGGTCAATTTTAGAACATTCGCATCCCCTCAAAAACAGCCCCATACTCTCTAGCTATCACACTCCTAGCTCCCCACTTCCTCTTTCAGCTTTAAGCACCCATCATCTGCTTTTCATCACTATACATTTTCCTATTCTGGACTTTGATTTGCATGGAAGCATACAGTATGTGGCTTTTGTAATTGGCTTTTTTCACTTAGCATGTTTTCAAGGTTCATCTGTAGTGGAGTATTAGTTTTTCATGCTTTTTTATGGCCAAATAGGATTCCATTGTATGGATATACCACAATTTTTTTATCCAGTGTCTGTTGATGGACATTTGGGTTGTTTCCATATTTTGATTCAAACGAGTAATGCTGCTGGAAATAGTTCTATGCAAGGTCTTGTGTGAGCACGTTTAAATTGCTCTCGGGTATATAGACTTAGTAGGACTGTTTGATTAAATTATAACTGTGTGTTTAGTCTCTTGAGAAAAGGCCAAACTGTTTTCTTAAATGGCTGCACCACTTTCTTTTTCCACCAGCAATGGACCAGGGTTCAAATTTCTCCACAGTCTTGCCAGCACTTGTTATTATGTGAATATTTGACTCTGCTATTCAGGAGGGTATGAAGCAGTGTCTCATTGTGGCTTTTATTTAAAGTTCCCCAAAACTCATGATGTTGACACTCTTTTCATATGCTTATTGGCCATTTTTATATCTTCCTTGGATAATAGTCTATTCTGTGGTCTTTTTTTTTTTTTTTTCCATTAGTGGCATTACCCTGGTCTTAAACTGCTTTTCACTTACTACCTCTAATATAATTTCATTTTTGCATAGTTTTCTCCCCCCAAAAGGCACACAGAATGTACACATATTTTGTGAGCTATTCCTTCCCCAATCTTGTTGCCTGTGTGGCAATGTCTCTTGCAGGTCAGAGGAAAATCTCAGATAAAATAGTGTCTAATGTCCACAAAATCCAGATTATTTTCCATCTTTTGTCCTACTGTATTACAAATAAACTAGAATGAAACATAGACTCTCTCTTTTTATCATTTCTTCCTGTCAGTGTTCATATTCCTTCAGTGTGGTGTAGTGCTGGTTTATTTTATAGTTTTCCTCTTTAGACCTTTCAATTAAAATTTTAAAAAAATCATGTTTTTCTTTTTACTCATGAATGCTAGTTCATTCCCCCAGATTGGATTCATGTTAGGCAAACAAAGCTAACGCCTTTTCTTTGTTAGTTGCTGTATTTCTGATTTACTAGAAAGATATCCTCCTTCCCTTATTCTCGTGTGCCATGTCTCGTATTCCCCAATATTTGGACTACCTTCAATTTGTTTTATAATTTCCCTCCTCTATATAGTTTGTATCAGGTGTCACAACTATTCTCCATGTTTCTCCACCAAGTTTCTGCATTCCATTCATTCATCTTTAATTCCCCTATTCTCTTCTGCTTCTCTGTAGTGATTCCTGGAACCTTCAAAAAAAAAAAAAAAAAAAAAACACCTCAAGGTGCCCTTCTGCAGGGTTGCATATGAAGCCTAAATCCTTATCTACACATTATGCTGCTTCTAAAACCCAAAATACTAGAGTGTTGAGAGTATAAAAATGATAGGCTTAAAATACTGACAAGGGAGACAGTAAAATGGAATAACCACTACTAAGAGATAATTTAACATGGAACTAAGAGGACGCTGAGCTAGAGCTTGTGCACATCTGTCTCAAATTCTCAGAGATTTCTGCTGAGCTCAGCTAAAAACCAAGACATTTACTTATGTTATAATGGACAGAGATGAACTTTCTGCCTAACACTAGCCCTAGCAACCAATCACACATAGATTAATGTAAATGTGGATAAACCACACCAGTCACCTGTTCTTCAAAACAACTTCTGTAAATCCCTTCTTTCCTCTTTAAGAACCCTGACTTCTTTTGTCTCTCCAGAGCCCATTTTTTATTTTGGTCAAGTCTGGGTCCCCCAGATTGCAATCCCGAAGATCCCAAGTAAACACACACATTTGGTCTTGCAGCTTGCAGTTTTGCCTTTCATTGTTCAACAACACCATCCACCATCCACATGGAATTGTTTCCTTGGCTCATGGCCAGTACATGAGCGACAGGGCCTTGCAGGGCAAAGAAATCAGTTCAAGTACTGATGGGAGGAGCTGGCCTACAGTCCGTCACCTTCAGAAGCCATGAACAGGAAAGCAGTACATGATGGGGTGGCGCAAAATGGAGAGCTCAGAGCAAATCCTAATTTTTTGGATTTACTTATGGGCCTAATTTACGGGAACTGTGAAAATCGGTCTGTGCTGCACGTGCTGTGTTGCCTCTACGGTGGCCCGCAAAAAGAAAGCCCACACCTCTCCAGGGGACCCTTAAGATATGTGTGTGCTTGGTGTGCCTGGGTGGCTCAGTTGGTTGAGCATCTGATTTCAGCTTAGGTCATGATCTCATGGTTCGTGAGTTTGAGCCCCACGTCGGGCTCTGGGCTGACAGCTCGGAGCCTGGAGCCTGCTTCGGATTCTGTGTCTCCCTCTCTCTCTGCTCCTCCCTCATGCTCTGTTTCTCCTCTCTCTTTCTTAAAAATAAACAAACATTTAAAAATTTTTTTGAAAGATACGTGTGCTTGTGCCCACGTGTGAACACACGTGTGCATAGGTGTGGGTGAGCACAAAGCTCTCTACCCACTCTTGTCCTCATTCCAGCCCTGGCAAGGAGTCTGTGCTCTTACCTGCCTCAGCCTCTGTGCATGTCCCCACATGATCGATACTGTTAACATTTTAACTAGCTATTTCCCTACCCCACCCTTATGCAGGAAAATTTCTCCCACCGAGCTTTCCCTTTGCCCAGGAGATCTGTAATAGTTGGCTCTGATTGTTCTTGGATCTTTACTGTGTTACCCCCAGTCAAAGCTGCTTCTGCATTTGCAGTCAGACCACATAGCTTTCCATCCTAAAGTTACATTGTATTCCCTTGTCTCTCCTTTCCTCCTTTATAGCTGTATCAATTTAGTTTAAAGTCCCCATGACCCCTTTAGAATGGCAGAGAAAAGCTATATATTATTTATGAAAGAGGTGAAAGGAGACAGGGACAAAGAGAGGAAAATAAGATATAAATTACCAAAAAGAAAAAAAAAGACAGGTGAAGGATCCATTTCATGTATTTTTTTAGAGCTACTAGAGACACACACACCTACTACACAAATGTGTGCTGCTCATAACAATGTCTAAACAATGAAAACACAGGAGTCATTCACTTCCTCCACCTCATAAGTCTTCAAATGTGCCGACTGCTCTGTTTTAAAACCCACCTGAAAGAAGAAGTTACTCTCTTGATACTTGCCTATATTTTCATAAATCTATTTCTCAGTGGCCCAAGAGTCACATGAAATAAGTATCATTGTACTGGTTCTAAAAATTTAGGCCTTTTCATTTGATCCTGGAACAGAGCAGCAAAATGGTTTAGGTTGGTGCTAGCACAAGTCTAATTGGCAACGTTATAACTATAAACCACACTGTTGATGGTAACAAATGTTTATGGAGTGCTGATCACCTGCCAGGAACACTTCTGAGCACTTTACTTATTTTGTTTTACTTAAATCTCATTTAAGCCTTGTGAGTACGTGTTGTCAGTAAATTAAGGCACAGTAATTTGCCAAGCTATGCAGTAAGACACAAGGCAGAACCGTGATTTGACTACAGTCAAACCATAAAGCTATTGGTCTCCACCACACCTCTATGCAACTCTTCAATAGGATACATTGCTCTGTAGCATGACATTTTTTCTTTCTTTCTTTGTTAACGTTTTATTTATTTTTGAGAGAGACAGCATGAGCAGGGGAGGGGCAGAGAGAGATGTAGGGGACCGAGGATCCAAAGAAGATTCCACACTGATAGCAGTGAGCCCAACGTGGGGCTCAAACTCACCAACTGTGAGATCATGACCTGAGCTGAAGTCCGACACTCAACCGACTGAGCAACCCAGGTTGCTAGCATGACATTTTCTATTTAAATCAACCTGAGTTTACCCAGGCAAACACGTAGAACTCCAGGGGGCATCACACACATAAGTACAAAGTGAATTGTGTGCCTTGGAGAGAAGGGTGACAATAGGGCCTTCAGCACCATGAAATTTCATGGGATGTTCTCATCCTCATAATACTTCTGAACTTCTAAAGTCTAGTAAACAGGTAAAAAGAAAAAAAAAATGATCAGAAGTATTGGTGTCATGCTTCTCCAACTCCAGTCAGACGTGCAGATATTTGGGCCCACCCTCCAGCGTCCAGTGTCCGGAGGAAGGCTAATGAGGATTTACAGCAGTACTGACACGCAGTGCCCTGAAGGTACAGGGAATGCTGGGGTTTGCCAGGGAGGGGGCAGTGGCAGGGGGCAGTGAGCAGCAGCTGCACTGTCACCTCTGGCACGACTTCCTCCATCTTTGTCTACTCCAGCATTACGAAGCTTAAGGATGTGCTCCATTTCCAACCTTGCTCTCCCATATTCACTTATCCCTATCTGCCTGGCTGTCAACCAGCCTTCCTATTCGTGTGCTTGCGTGGGCTCCATGGTTTACTGTTGCCTTGATGCTTTTGGGTTGGTCCACATCACAAAACTGGGTCGTGGTGTTAGTCCCCTTGTAAGAGGCAGCATTCTTTTAGACTGTTCACTAACTACTACTTTGGGGACATGACTTGAATTCCAGTGTGTGTGGTACCCTGACTAGTGGCTTACATGGCCGAGGCTCTCGTTCCCTGTTACCCTCCTTCCTGTCTATTGTAGGAGACCCTCCTCGACCAAGACGGTTCCTATTGATTCTCTGGCTTTTATGCTTTGCCCACTCTAGCAGGCTCACCATCCCTTCTGGACACGAACTCTCCCTCTGGTCACTATGTCCTGATCTCATTTCTCTAGAAAGTGGCTGTCCCCTGGAGCTGGTATCTCAAGCATCCAATGAGCCTAGACAAGATTTAAGTAACACAGAGACATGAAATAGGATTTTATTTTAAACCCTCATTGGTCATCTTTTTTTCTAGGGACAACGGAGTTGAACTATCTATGAGTAGATGTAGAATCCAGGGAAATATTATTAAAGGACTTGGGGGGAAAACAGGTTTTAAAGACACTGCCTTCGGGGCACCTGGGTGGCGCAGTCGGTTAAGCGTCCGACTTCAGCCAGGTCACGATCTCGCGGTCCATGAGTTTGAGCCCCGCATCAGGCTCTGAGCTGATGTCTCAGAGCCTGGAGCCTGTTTCCGATTCTGTGTCTCCCTCTCTCTCTGCCCCTCCCCCGTTTATGCTCTGTCTCTCTCTGTCCCAAAAATAAATAAACGTTGAAAAAAAAAAAAATAAAGACACTGCCTTCTAGAAAAGGTTTTCTGACGCCAGGGAGAAAGATGGATTTTAGAACAATAGGATTGTTTTACTTATCTATGAAAAATTAAACAGCATATTCCAAAGAGAAGACAAGAAGACATGATTTCTATTCTTAGTAAGCTGATAAGGCTGACTGAGGATATAACACTAAACTTGTTTGAAAATAAGAGGTGACAAGTGATTAGTACAGATGCTATATGTCACAGGGTTTCAAAAAAGCTGGGAAAACAAAAATAGTGGCAAGTCCAGAAAGGGTTCAGAAAAGGAAGAAGAATGGAGTCCAGCTGTAAAGGATGAAAATAATTTGGAAAAAAATCCCAAATGTCCTATTTAAATGTCTTCTAATGTATATATAGGAAAGCTGGGTGGGGAGGGGGAAATGATCCGAGAAATCTACCTGCGAAGTTCAAACAGTATTGAGATTCTTGAATTCCAGTATAAGTATAAAAATAATAAACTTTCTTTTACTGTCAAAGGGCAATAAAAAGCTTTTTCAGTAAATTCTTCAGATTTGACCCTTTTGAAGATATCAGCAACAATACGAATACATTTTGTGCTACAGACCTTCCTTAAAGAAGGTCCTTTTCAGATTTTGTAAAGCTGTTTGCTTCAGTAAAATCCAAGTTTTGTTTCCCTTTTATTCAGCTGAAAGAATGATGATGATGCCACCATCAGGAATGTGGAACATAAAAGTTTTCCATTTTCTGTCAATAAAGTCCAAATCTAAATGGCGTAGAAATTGGAAATGCTGAGCAAAAAACACCGAAGCAACTTGCTGTGCTTGAGTATGTAATTAGAGGTCCTCCCTGTAATCTCCTCAGATACTCAGACCTGCCAGGAACTAATTAGTTGCTGTGGCCACAGGAAGATGTGGCAACACAATTCATTTTTTCTGAATGGCTGCAAGGTATTTAATATGAACAACAGAAGAATTAGAGGGCAGCAGTTAGCAAGTGTATCACCAGATGGAGTGTGCTGCCCAAATGGCTCTTATTCAATTTCAAAAACGAATTGCCTGAAGACTTATTCTGGGATTATTTTTTTTTTAACCTGAAGAGAGACTTACATTGTAAATACCAACAAGGGAAGCCATCACTTGCTAGTGATGCACTGGAAAAACTAACGTAGTGTTTCTAGTCAGCAGCAACATGTGGATGAGGATTAATGGTTAGGACATCAGGGGCTGAACGGCCAGGCTTTCACTAAACCTGTACAACCGAAGCAAATGATACCAGCACACCTGCAAACAATTAACTTTGAATACACGAGGGCTACCTTCCCGATCCATTATCTATCAGGTACTCATACCACTTAGTGGTTTTGCACACCACCCTGGTCTTAGAAGAAGCATTTCACTTTAAGTTTTTCTTGAATCCCTTCCGTATTAGTCAGAGTACTCCAGAGAAACAGAACCAACAACGAGATTTATGTCTACATCCATATCCATGGACACAGACACACACAGAACAGAAACAGGACACAGAAACACAGAGACGGAGACGAGAGATTTATTTTTAAGGAATTGGATCATGCAATTGTAATGCCTAGCAAGTCTAAAACCTGCAATGTAGACCAGCAGGGTGGAGACCCAGGCAAGAGCTGATGTGGCTTGAATCTGAAGGACATCTGGAGGTAGAATTCTCTCTTCTGGAAGAGTCATTCAATCAGTGACCTGATTGGATGAGGCCCACCACAGTATGAAGAGTAATCTGCTGTACTCAAAGTCTACTAATTTAAATGCTAAGCTCATCTAAAAAAATACCTTTACAGAAACATCTACATTAACGTTTGACCTGGATATTGTGGCCTAACCAAGTTGACACTTGGCTAAATTAGCCATCCTACCTTCTGAGACAGAGCTTCAAATGGTCTCTGTATTGGTCCATCTCCTCTCCAATTTTATTCACCCTACAGTTGAGGAGGAATCTAACTTTTGCAATGGTGCCAAGATCTTTAAATCTTTAATTGTTATTTCATTTAATGTTCATGAGGATATATTCTAGGTGAAGAAACTGAGCCCCCCAAATTTCAAACCCATGTCAGCCAACTCCAACCTAACTGCATCAGTGTTCCACTCAATGACACATCTTCTAGAATGGCCACATGTTTCTTACCAGATCTGCTCTGATTTTCTTTGTATCTTACCTCTGGCTCATTTTGGATTTTCTATGGCATTAAAGACACCTACAGCTTCCTCCTCAGCTGAGTTGAGTCCAGCTAGTCCTGGAAATGACATAGATTATCGTTGACATGACCTGTGGGGCTGTTTCTTGATCATGGGGATTCCTATATGCTGCTCCAGTCCTAGCTCCAACCACCAAAGAATTGAAATAAAAAGTATTTTCATTGGTTGCCTGTGTCTGCTGTAACAGAGCACCACAAAACAGGTGGCTCCAAACAAGGAAAACCTGCTCTCCACAGTTCTGGAGGCTAGCAATCCAAAATAAAGGTGGGGGCAAGGCCATAATCCCTCCAGAGGCACTACAGAAGGACCTTTCTTTCCCTCTTCTTACTTTCTGTTGGTTCCTAGCAACCTCTGGCATTCTTTGACTTCCTCTAGTTTCTGCCTCTATCTTCTCATGGTCATTTTTCCTCTGTGTGTGTGTGTGTGTGTGTGTGTATTCATGTCCTCTCCTCTCATAGGGACACTGGTAATCGATTTAGGATCTTAATCCAGTATGACCACATTTTAACCTATTCACATCTGCAGAGATCCTATTTCCAAATGAGGTCACATTCTGAGGTTCTAGATGGGCAAAAAAAAATTTTGGGGGAGAGGGACACTCTTTAACACAACACTGTTTAGTTTCTTAATCATGTGAACCCTAATGTTATATGTCATATTTTTCATGGCTATTTTTAAAAAATTATTTATAGCTAGCTAGCTTCTTTCAAGTGAGGCAATTAGATATGTGCATGTAATACATCCTTTCATCTGTGATTCCAATGCATTTTGAATACATTTGGACTTTCTGGTTTAAACAGTATCCTAAAACTGTTCATAGAATTTAAGATTATTTTCTAAATTATGAAACATTTCAAGAAAAGGATGGGAAACAATAAAAAAGACACCTATATACTTACTAGGTGTTATAAATTTTTTGTTTTTGATTATCTTTAAAGAAGAAATGGTAAAGATACTGCTAGGCCTTACCTCTGTCCCTCCAAAAGTCACCCAAAGGTGACTACCATCCTGAAGCTAGAATAATCATTTGTTTGCAGTTTTTAAGCCTCTCTTCAATGAAAATTGTATCCATAAAAGTTTTGTGTTACAAAAATTTATGCCAATTTTATCCTATCAGGCCCATTCTTTTGCAACTTTTTTTTTCTGGTTCTTTCTTGGTGTCTGCTTAGAGAAACTAGTTGTACACAGTATCTGCATAAGAATTTTTACCACAGCATTGTATGTAAGAGTAGATAACTTGTAAACAAGCTAATCATCACACAGTAAGGCTAATATAAATAAAAAATGTTTTAACAATTAAATGGAATACTATCTGGCAGCTAAAGTAATTGTATAAGATGTACAGAATTTAAAGTTTTTTTTTTTTTTTTTTTAAGAAAAATTTAACACAACAGAACAAGGTATGTAAAATGATTTCTTAAAAGTCTCTATTTTGTAGGGGCACCTGGGTGGCTCAGCACAACTCTCAACTTCGGCTCAGGTCATGATCTCATGGTTTGTGAGATCAAGCCCTGCATCAGGCTCTGTGTTCATGGTGCAGAGCCTGCTTGGGATTCTCTCTCTTCCCCCCTCTCTACTCCTCCCCTGCTCGTGCTTTCTCTCTCTCTCTCAAAATAAATAAATAAACTTAAAAAAGAATTTCTATTTGTAAAAAGATTACTTCCTTGATAATATAAAATACTGAATAACTTCATTAAAAAACATGGGAGCTATCACTATTTTCTCTATCACACAATACTTCTCTACATACACAAATCTTTCAGTTCATGTGTGGAATCCTGTATTAAAGTCAGCTGAAGGATGCAGGATTTCGATACTGTGATAAAGCAGCATGTTAGCAAAACCTCATCCAGCAAATATAGAAGAACTTTTCAATTTCTAAGAACCGTTCCCATATGCTATCCTTGTGAACAATAGGAAGATCAGTGATGTTTTTTAGAAACTTAGTCTCTCTCAGCACCTTGACCTCTATCAACTTAGTTCTCAAGTGTTATGTAACTCAGGGTACATTTCCAAATTGGCGGCTCCAACTGTTAAAGGTCTAAACTGCCAGAGGTAGGCAACAGTACATTATTTTCACTACTAGCTTCAGAATATTAAAGCTGTAGTGTTATGAGAATAATGCATGTCTGCACATTGCTTCTGCCAGTAGGTATGCAATCAATAAAATAGGATTATTGCACAGTATTTCAGTAGAGTAGAGGTCTGGTAAGATAATGGGGGGGGTTGTAATCTGTTAATGAATAAATATTCTGTAAAAACACACATAAGAAAGAAGTCATGTGCCCTCCAATTCGGGGGATGCTGCTCAGGAGCCATTCACAGACTTGCCAGCACAGTCCAGGTATGCCTCACTGAGCACAATGCTTTTCCTTGGTAGAACTCCTCACAATAGCAATTACAAGGTTATTTGTATAATGACATGATTAAGGCTCTTCTCGCCTACCAGACACTCAGCTTAAAGAGGTCAGGAACCATGCTCGGAATTCCCAAGATGTCATAAAAAGGAATTGAGGTGAATCCATTTACCAAACAAATTCAAAGCAATGATGGTAATGAATAGGCATAACAGATCATTTTTCATTATTTGCGAAGAGTTTGTTGCTGCACAGTGAGAAATTATGCAGAAACAGTGAGGACACTTAAAAGAGTTACTGACAAACATAATCTTTTCCAGAAATGGCCCATGCATGGTATGCCTCCTGTGACTTCCTGGTGCCTCAACTTTGGCAGACCTCACCCAGGGATCTGGGCATTCTGCCTGGGTGAGCCCACAGATGGCCTCAAGAACATCTCATCCCAGTGCAGTGACCTCTTCACCCAGTGAGGTTTGGCACATGAGAGAGGACCTACTTGCCATCTAAATCAACCACTCTGTTTAAACAAGAAAAGCAAGGCCTTAAGCAAAACCCCTTTCTTCTTAAATCTGAGCCAGCTCCCTCACCTCTTCAGTTAGGATATGACCCTTTTTAAAATGATCTTCATTTCTACTCTGTGTTTATTCAATTAGTTTCATTGTTAAAAGCTATCTCAAATGGCAAGAAAAGTGTCAGTGTATAATAATGTACAAATATAAGAATTTTTCTGAAGTCACATAACTAGTGTTAGTAAATAAATACTCTAGTCAAATACTAAGTAGTTGTACTTGTGATTCTGAATAAACTGATTATGTAAACAGTATGAAAAGGAAAATGTAGGATTAGTTCTGTTCTTAAAACCACATTTCAATGGGACAAACACAACATTTGAAAATCTTCACTGTCTTTTATTGATGCCAAGAAAGATACTGAAAATGAACACCTGAGTATAAGCCACCATCAGCAGCTTTTTACAGAGATCTGGACATCCCAAATCATTTTTTCCAAACTCTTACAAAGCAATGAAAACAGGTTATTAATGTCTAAAGGCTGATTTTAGCTTCCTATTTGAATCTGGACCAAATTTATTACAGAACAAATTGTATTTTTACATGATGTACTTAATTTATACATTGATACAACAAGGAGTTGGCAACTTTGTAGTATTTCAGCATTTATTAAAATGTTTATAGGCATTTATAGTGGATAGATCCTCGTTTTCATAACATTTTTTTGTCATGACAATGATTTATTTGCTGTGAAATTCTTGGCCATAACTGCCTCAATTATACTATGAAAAAATATGATTTTTGATGTATACTTGTGATATTCAGGTGTGTGTGTGTGTGTGTGTGTGTGTGTGTGTGTGTGTGTGTGTACTGCCTCAATCTCTGACCCATGTGGGGTTTGGGGATAGGGAAGCAAGAACAAGCCCTCCAGGCAGAGGGAAGAAAGCACAAAGGTCCCAAGAAGGAGGAGTCTAGCATCTTTGGGAATAAATAATTTTTCCTTGGCTATAGTGGATACAAGAAAGGTGGTACAGTCAGAAAGCTATGGAAGGTTGTCTAGACTGAGGTTAGGAATTTAGATTTTAATGTAAATCTATTAGAAAGCCACAGGTAAGTTTTAAGTAGTGAAGTGACATGAACTGACTTATCTTTTTTTTTTTAAGTTTTCATTTATTTATTTTTGAGAAGGACAAAGATAGCATGAGCAGGAGAGGGGCAGAGAGAGAGAGAGGGAAACAGAGAATCCCAAGCAGGTTCCATACTGTAAGCACAGAGCCCAATGCAGGGCTCAAACTCATGAAACCATGAGATCGTGTCCTGAGCTGAAACCAAAATTCTGATGCTTAACCAACTGAGCCACTCAGGTGCCCCGACTTACCTTTTAAAAATGATCATATTCCTTTTAACTCTGAATCATTGTTATTTTGGTAAATAACTTCTTTGGAAACTAGCTAATAAGCATCTCAAGGTCAGAAAAGAGTTTCAGCGAATCTCTGACTCTACTCATAACTTCTTGTAGTGGTCAATTTTAGGTGTCAGTTTGACTGGGCCACAGGGAGACCAGAAATTTGGCTGAACAGTATTTCTGGGTGTGCCTGTGAGGGTGTTTCTGGTTGAGATTAACATTTGATTCTATGGACTGAGTAAGATGGATTGCTCCCTGTGGGTGGACCTCATCCAATCCATGGGTGACCTGGATAGGCTAAAAGAATGAGTAAGGAAGACTCATTCTCTCTTTGAGCTGGGACATTGATTTGCTCTAGCCTTTGGACTTGAACTAGGACTGGAGCACTCACCATTGGATCTCCTGAGTATGGATTTCTTATTTTCCATAACTGCATGAGCCAATTCATTATAATTAATTTATACATTTTATACATAATATATAATTATGTACCATATAATTACATATATTATATATCACATACATATATCACATAAAACATATGTTGTATATTATTAAATATATATTTATTTATATTTATGCATTAAGTTACAATGTTATATATTATAAAATATACTACACATCACATTAATAACATAATTATATAATAATATATGGAATTATACAATATTATACATTATACAATTAAATATTACAATATATAAAATATATTATATAATAATACATATAATGTATACTATAAATCTATTTGTTCTGTTTCTCTGGAGAATTCTAATCACTACTCATAACAGGATTATGACCGAGCATAAATAATTATTGAATGTATGAAAGAATGAATGGATTACTGAATAAACAATTGAACATAAAAACGGAAATATTAATACGAATAGGATTAAAATGAATATTGGACCAATTCTGGCCACCTGTAAAATCTGAATGCAAATGAATAGGTCTTTACACTAGTATGCACTTAAGATTTATTGTTGGAGACGTAATTAGTCCCTGAAATTATCCTTTTCCAGAAGTTTATTTTCTAATCCTTGCTTTAATTTTCTTGTTTTACTTAACTAATTGCTTGCTGATTAGCATGCATTTAAATATCCAGGATAATTTGTTAAATTACATCTATATAGAGAGTTTAAATTATTGTAATTATATATTGTGACAGAGAATTATGAAATAAATATGATCATTCAACAAAAGGATAGTGGCAATTTAGTAAAATATTATAAACTTGAAATATTAATGCTATTGACTTTAACTCAAATATGATCAAATATTAAAGGGGGGGGTGCCTGGGTGGCTCAGTCAGCTAAGTATCTGACTCTTGACTTTGGCTTAGGTCACAATCTCATCGTTTGTGAGTTCAAGCCCCACACTGGAATCTGTGCTGACAGTGTGGGGCCTGCTTGGGATTGTCTCTCCCTCTCTCTGCCCCTCCCCACCTGTGCTGTCTCTGTCTCAAAATAAATAAATAAATAGAAACTTATTTAAAAAAAATAAATAAAAGCTTCAGAGTAATAACTTCTCATTTAACTCTGAATCTACTGTATTTTATCTGCTTAAATGTTTTCCAAACTGGTACAACATAATTTAAGAGATGCTTTAAAAGCCAAAAACTCTTTAAATGATGAAATCAGTGTTAAAATATTCTCGTGCATTCCAAATGTGAATGACAGCCTCAGATATTTTTTCAAATTTTGTTTTCACTGTTCGAAAGTCTTATGATAGATAATTCACAAATCTATCTGTTACCTTGTGGCAAGAATTGATTTGTATATTTAGGCATGTAAACTGTAGTCAAATGCATTTTCCAATCGTGGCTTCATGCCATGTGCTCTTCTGTCTGTGGCCTGGCCACTCCCCATCAAGAGGTAGAACCTATTCCTCTTTCCTCTTGAATCTGGTCAGGCCTGTGACTGCTTGGACCAAAAGAAAATGGAGTAAGTCGTGCTGTGCATCAAAGAGAGAGTACTGACCTTTCCTTACTGGGCAACTTCTGCTTCCTGGTTTTTGGAATGCTCAACCTTAGAATCTATTCTGTTAGAGTTATTTCCTCCACAGTACTTATGGTTGCCTTACAGCTTACATACTTAATCAAATATATATTTATTTAATGTTTGGGGGCCTCCAAAAGAATGTAAGCTGATTTTCACTGCCAAATCCTTGGTGCATGGCAAGTAATAAATATTTATTGAACCAATGACATAATGCCTGGAAGGGAAAAACCGACCTGGCTTGAAATCATGCCTAGTCTCAAGGATCAGAATCAGTGCAACCTTCAGGCCCATACTGAACCCTTGGTTTCCCGCAGTAGAGACCAATGATGACAGAGGAGATTAAGACTCAAAAAGACTATCTTTCCAAGAATGGGAGTCAGTTAGAACCCAATATTCTTCTCTTTTACATTCGATAGTGAGAAGGAGCTGAGCCCCAGAAGGAGAGGTGGTTTTTTTGTTGTTGTTGTTTTTTGTTTTTTCAGTTCAGCCTGATATGCATGAAATCCAGGCAGAGATAAGCAATGGTATATTAATTAGAGGAAGAAATTGGTCAGTTTCTACAAAAATGCAAACTGAAGTACACTGCTAACTTAGTAATAAGTTCGTCAACAATATAATGAGCTCTACTTTTTAATAAGAATCAACATAAAAGTATTTGTATATATACACTAGAAAAGCAAGCTTCCGTTTTGGATGACAGAGTAGATGGGATCAGACCTACCTTCCTACCCTAAACAACTATCAAACTCTGCTTAATATATGAAGCAACTATTTTCAGCATTAGACAGCAGGCAGCACAGGACTATGATTCGTAAAGAAACAGGAGGTAAGCACTGCATTGAGTCTCTGCCTGGAAGTGCTTATGCAGATCCCAGTATAGGAAGACAGAAAACAGAGAAAAATGGTCCCACCAACCTGGTGGGACAGAGATTCGAGTTTTATAATATAGATATTGGGTAGGAGGAGGAAGGAGTTGTATTTTTTTAATGACCTAGCCCAGGAGTCACTGGTGTCATTTCTGCCATAGTCAGAGGCCCACTCATATCCTAGGGAAGGGAACCTAGGACCCCTCTCTTAGTGGGAGAAATGTTAATGACGCATCGTAGGAAGGACTTGAAGATGCGGAAGTTTGTTGTGGCCATGATATTAGTAATTACATAGAAATGGACTAAGCATTTTGTCTTAGGTCTAGTTCCCCAGGAAATTTCATATAAAAATCAAGGAACACTTAGTAAGCATTTGCTGTATTTGGAACACTGATTTCCCCTTTAGAATTCATGGAGTTCGTGGACACAGGCAGAAAATAAGAGAAAGAACAGAACTTCTCTTCTCCAGTCCAGGGTGCCCTATATGAGTAGGGCCAACGGTGCACACTCCACACGTTGGAGAGGCTATGGGTTTTCATCTAAATTCCCAAGTGTAGCCTTTGCTCTCCTCACGTTCCAGCAGCTGCTTAGACTCCTATGTTTCAAGATGAAACTGAATGTAGCCAATGTTGTTGCTTACTTCTGTACCACTTTAGTAGGCCTTTCCTTATTTTATAATCACTCATTATTATGAGATACGCACACACGCGCGCGTGCACACACACACACACACACACATTATTTTTTGTCATGAAGTTGGCTTTACTTTATTCAATAGGATTAAATTTTCTTCTGTATATCTTTGCCTTTGGACACAATCACTATCTAAAAGGCAAGATTCCTTGCTTGCACTGGGATTGGCATTTGTTCTCTTTAATCATTATACTTAACCTTCAATGACAGTTCCCTTTAATAATTATATTTGATGTTCAAAGAGCTGTATTTTTCATGTCCTTGGAGAAAAGACATGTGAAAGGGAAAGTGCCAGAATTACTTAAGTTACAAAGGGGCTTTGTTAATTCGTGTGCACTTCCCAATACAATTTACATTTTCCTAGATATAGGCCAGAAAGTATAGATCCTGTGAGATGCTGAAGCTATTAGTTTAATATTTAAATGGTAATATGATGATATATAAAGAGAACAAGGGCAGAGGACAGAATTCTTGTATTTTAGCTTCGCACCTAGTAGCTCTGGGCAGGTCACACCATCTCTCTGAGCCCCTAATTACTTACATGCAATATACATATGTCAGACCAGATCATTTCTAATGTGTGCATTCATAATGTCAAACTTCCAAATACCTTGTTTTAGTAATATCATCAGTCAGTTTGAATTTTATGTGACTTCAAAGACTTCAAAACCTGTGTGTGTGTGTGTGTGTGTGTAGATTGCAAATAGACTTCAGTTTTCACTTTTTTCCATGAGTGTCCATAAAAATATAACTTTTGCTCTGATTGACACAAATTTTGATTTAGCTGTACTTTATCAGGAATGTATTAATATACAAACTGGTGATCTATGGGCTAAATCCAGCCCACTTCCTGCTTTTGTCAATAAAGCTTTATTGGAATGCAACTACAACCATTTGTTTATGTATTGTCCAGGGCTGTTATTGTGCAACAATGGTGGAAACAAAAACTACAGCACTACAAAACCTAAACTCTTTACTCTTTGTGGCCCTTTTCCAAAACCATTTGCTAGTCTTTAGGACAAAGGAAGTGAAACCCAAAAATGAAAGTAAAAATATGCATAAATTCTCATCCTTAATTTGAAATACCTCTGGTTTGGAATGTAGGTACTACAAGAGGATACCCAAATCCTTTAGCAGTTCCCAAAATAAAAAGCACTTTAAGTCAGTAGATATTTGTAAAGTATGTCATAGTAATGGGAAGGAGTATGGTGCCATGGGATGCAGATTAAGTTTGTCCCTAACTAAAATCACACTTTCTGGTGACTTAATGACATTACCCAGGCAACTTATCTTTATCACATCATTTTCTTTATGCCCCTGCTAATCCATATATTACTTTTTCATAAGTAGTGAAAATGATCTAGGGCTTCCAATGACCACGAATAACAGTAACAAAAACAAAAACAAACAAAAGAACTTTGTTCAAATTGAGGACCTTGATACTATATTTTACTTGGATTAATCTGATTCACTGAGAAAGTGGCTATACTTAGAGTACACATCACTATGTTATCCTAATATTTCAAAGCTTTAGTTTTTTATTTGAAAGATCATGATGTTCTTTAAGAGCTACCAAATTGTACTGGAGGGGGAAGAAGGGTGAAAGATAACTTTAAGTAAAGGCCTGAAAAATACAGATACCCAAAGCAGATTATAATTACTATATATGCAAATAACACAGAGCCAAATAACAGTCATCAGAAATACAAATGCAACAAATACTGAAATTAAAATTGTGTTATTTTTATATCCTAGAGGTCCTGTTTTAAGCGACTCTGATACCCATTAATTTCCTTTTTCAGATGTACTCAATCAAAGTCATGTGAATGCATTACTGACATGTGGCAGTCCCAGCATGGAAGGACTGCATTGTCAATGATGATAACTTTACCCCTGGTCCATGCAGAAAACGAATAATTTTAATATGGCTCATTAGACATTTGGATAAACACAAGTTTAGTTTATTCTGACAACACAGCAAGACACAACATCAGCAAGAATTAAATGGGCTTAGATGTGGGGGGTAATGTGAAGTAATTTTTTCTCTTAAACTATAAATGTATTTTCTAGGTGTGCTTAATACTTAAAAATTACTCCTGCAGAGAACATAATCTGCTACTGCAAATCATTTGCACATGACCTGAAGGATGGAAAATAAAAGGAACTTTAATACATATCAAAGTTTATTGCTACTTTTATAACTACATGTATATAAGAAAGCAGCACTGTAAGCTACAGCTAACATAAATGGGCCATTCTGACCTAAAAGCCATAGCATAAGGCTGTATGTGCAAAATAGATCATTTTGACGGTCTTAAGTGCTCCATGGGCTTTAAATATTTTATACCTTCCTTATTTGTTAATGTTTCCAAACACAGTTATAAATTGGAATACAGCAAGTTGACTGGGGCACTGGTTCAGGAAATCAGGTATGTATTTAATGGATGATGGATAAAATAAATTTAATTTCTAAACTTGGTTTTCATGTGCCTATTTTTTAGATAATCTTTCTTAAAAAATTTGAATGCTTTTATTGTTTTGTTCAAAAGGAATATATCCTCATTATGGAAATTGAAACATGACAGAAAAATAGTAAATACATAAAGTAGAAAGTGTACAATCCCTTTACCCCTTTCTCTCAACCAGAAAAACTGTTAATTTGTTTTTATATGCATATACTAATATAAATATAAACAGAAATATATATGTATACTATGAAAAGAAATGCATACGTATATTTTTTCAAATAACAGACATTATTTTTTTAGGGAAGTCTTAGTTCACAAAACTGAGAAGAAAGTAGAGACTTCGCATACATGCCTCTCCCATTATCAGTATTTTATTTTATCAGCGTGATAATACTTGTTGCAACTGATGAACCTACACGGACACACTGGAATTCTTTAGTAAATAAGAACTTTGCAACTCATCCCTTCTCTGCAACTTATTCTTCCTTCCATCGATCCATCCATCCATGCATCTATGTACATCTATGGACTCATGGATATTTATCTGATTCTATGGGTTATAACCCATGACTATCATTACTTATTTTGCTTATCAGTTGCTCCAGCTTTGGCCAATGCTGGGCCCTTCTAGTTGGCTTCTATGTACTTTTGACCTGTTCCTGGGCTTCAAGTAATTATTTTTTGGCATCACAAGATGTTCCAGGCCTATCTTTTGTTTTCCTTGTCCCAGTCCTGGAATCAAACAGATCTCCAAGGAGTTCAGGTTCCTTTTAATGGAAAATAGCATTTAGAAACCAAGATGTAGACAATAATATACTCATTCAAAAGGGATTGCTCATAGATCCTCTCAAGGAACAAAGGAATATGCGAATATAGTAATTTTCATGTGCATATACATACGTATGTATATGTACATATACAGACACTTATACACATATGCATACATATATATGTGCATGTGTGTGTATGTATTTGAATCAGAGGTATCAATATTAAGTCATGACTCTATGTGTGTGTATAGCCATGAGTTAATTTTTTTTTTCAACGTTTATTTATTTTTGGGACAGAGAGAGACAGAGCATGAACGGGGGAGGGGCAGAGAGAGAGGGAGACACAGAATCGGAAACAGGCTCCAGGCTCTGAGCCATCAGCCCAGAGCCTGACGTGGGGCTCGAACTCACGGACCACGAGATCGTGACCTGGCTGAAGTCGGACGCTTAACTGACTGCACCACCCAGGCGCCCCGCCATGAGTTAATATTGATACCTGTGATTTAAATCTTTTTAAATCTAAACCTTCTAGATTCTTTTCTTTTCCTCATTTCTGACTAATTTGTTAGTAAGAAATCTGGCTTTTATTATCTGCTATATATACTCATTTATTTCTTGCTGGTAAACACATAAAGCTTATAGAACATATCCTTGCAAGAAACAGATATACTGACTAAAATACAGTATTTCTGTACAAGTTTTCTTTTTGACTTTAGTCTCATAGAACCCCATCAAAATACTGTTTTCCAAAGTTAAGTAGGTTATTTTCTTTCCTGTGCTCTTCAATGTGATTATGATATTTGTTTGTAATGGATGTGAATTAAATTATTACTCTTTGTACTTCATTTTGGATTCCTTCATATACTATTTGATTTAATCAGTTAATCCAGTTATTTATGAATGTACCTACGTTTGGAGGTATGTGAAACATTATTATGTTTCTAATGGTAAAACTATAAAAAAAGTGAGTTCTGAGAAGCGTTTCTCCCTTTTCATTTCTACTTATCAATTTTCATTCTCCTCTCTTTCCTACCCAACCCCTTAGGTAACCAATTTCTCTTTAGTTTCTGCTTTATACTCCAGTATTTCCTTGGAAAGATGAGCAGATAGATGAATATTTTCTTATATATCCCTTTCTCTTACATGAAGGGTAACAAAGCTTCTTTTAGTCAACTACTTCCTCTCCACAACCTTGTTTTCTATACCCATAGTCTATCTTTTCCAGAGTGTCATATAAATGGAATCATATAACATGTAGCTTTTTGGATCTGACTTCTTTCACTAAGCAAAAGGCATGTGAGATTAATCAATATTGTTACATAAATCAACAGTTTACCTTTTTTTATTGCTGAAGTGTTCCACTGAGTAAGTATACTACATTTTATTTATCCATTCATCTGTTGAAAGACACTGGTTTTTTTCCAGTTTTTACTGACTGCAAATAAAGGTGCTATATAAATATTGGGGTACAGGCTTTTGTGTGAACTGAAATTTTCAATTCAGTTGGGTAAATAACTAGAAGTAGGTTTGCTGGAATATATGGTAAGTTATATACTGAATTTTTTCAAAAATCGCTAAAGCATCTTCCACAGTGGCTGTACTATTTTATATTCCCACCAGCAATGAGTGAATAATCTGACATCTTAACAATATTGAGTCTTCCAGTCCATGAACATGGACTGTCTTTCCATTTGTTTAGATTTTTACATGTTTTCATCAATATTTCACAGTTTTGAGTGTAGAGATCCTGCATATATTTTGTCATAAATAAGTACTTTGTTATATTTTGGTGCTAGTTTAGAAAGTATTTTTAAGTAAATTTCATTTTTAAGTAAGATTTATTTTTAAGTACAAAATTTTAAGTAAAATTCCATTTTTTTAAGTTGGTGTGTAGGAATAAAATGGACTTCTGTTTGTTCATTTGTTTTCTTGACATACAAAACACTGAACATATTTACTGCATGCAACTTGATACCTCTGGAGATAAGTATACACCCATTATACTATCATAATCAAAATCATAAGCTTATTTATCAATTCCAAGTTTCCTTCTGCTCCCCTTTATGGATTTATTTTAGTTCTATTTATTTAAACAAAACAAAACAAAAAACAGTTCACCCATTTCTCCCACCCCCATTCCTTCACTCTGGCAACCACCAATCTCTATATACATTTACATTTATATATTTATATTTGTATACATTTTTTTTTACTCCACATAGAAGACAGGGGGTGAATAGAGCTTTTCAAATTAGTGTTTTTGTTTTTGTCTGATAAATACCCAGAAGTGGTATCCAGAAGAAGAACTGCTGCATCATATGGTATTTCTATTTTTAGTTTTTTGAGAAACCTCTATACTATTTTGCATAGTGGTTGTACCAATTTACATTCCTACCAACAGCACA
This sequence comes from Leopardus geoffroyi, assembly GCF_018350155.1. NCBI lineage: Eukaryota > Metazoa > Chordata > Mammalia > Carnivora > Felidae > Leopardus > Leopardus geoffroyi. The sequence continues at coordinate 140,738,758 of NC_059338.1, read as the reverse complement.
CATGGGTTCCCTTTTCTCCACATCTCCACCAACACTTGTTATTTCTAGTCTTTTTGATGATGGTCATTCTAACAGATGTGAAGTGATACCTCATTATGGTTTTGATTTGCATTTCCCTGATGACTAATAGTGTTGAGCATATTTTCATTATCTGTTGGCACCTATAGATCTTAGAAAAGTGTCTGTTCACATATTCTGGCCATTTTTTAGTCAAAGTGTTTGAAGTTTTTATGCTATTAAGTTGTAGGAGTTCTTTATTTTGGATTTGACCCCTTATCTGATATATGATTTGTAAAAATACTCTCTCATTCAGTAGGTTGGCATTTCATTTTGTTGATGGTTTCCTTTTCCGTAAAGAAGCTGTTTAGTTTGATGTAGTCCCAATTGTTTATGTTTGCTTTTGCTGCCCTCACTTTTGATATCTGATTCAAAAAATCATCACCAAGACTTATGTCAAGGAACTTACAACTTAGGTTTTCTTCTAGGAGTTTTATGGTTAAAGGACTTATGTTCAAGTTTTTAATCCATTTTGAGTTAATTTCTGAGTATGGTGTAACATACTGTGTACTTCTTGTTTTTTCTTCAAATTGAGGAACTTTTCAGCTATTATTTCCTTAGACAGTTTTTCTGCCCATTTCTCTCTCTTCTCTTACTGGGACACACATTGTATCCCACTGACATGCTCAATGGTTTCCAACTGGTCTCCACAGCTCTCTTTATTTTTGTGATTTTTTCCCCTTTCTGTTCTTCAGAGTGGATAGTCTGTTCATCTGTCTTCAAGTTTAGTGTTTATTTTTCCTTTTGCTGGTTCATATCTGCTGTTGAGCTACTTTACCGTACTTTTTAATTATTTCTCAATTTAATTATTGCATTGTGGGGACAGAATTTTCAAGATCCTCATTCTGATATTCCAGAAACCCTGCTTCTGTGAGTTCTTTAAAAGCTTCCCATTAGCCTTGGCTTTCAACAGTTTGACTCTAGTGTGCTAAGGCACAATTTTCATTCATTTTGCTTAGGTTTTGCTGAGCTTTTTGATATGCATATTAACATCCTTCATCAACTTTGTAAAATTCTTGGCCACTATATTTTTGGATAATTCTTCTGCTCTCTTTTCTAAATTCCCTTCCTTTGGGACTTAAATTTCAAGTGTGATAGATCATATTATATTGTATCACAAATCTCTATTGTTCCGCTATATTTTTTTGTATTTTTTGCAGTCATTACATTTTCTTTCTTCTTCTTTTTTTTTTTTTTTTTTTGTTTTTTGCTTTTGTTTTTATAACTTCTTTGGATAATTTGTCTTCAAGTTTACTGATTGTGTGTGTGTGTGTGTATATGTATGTGTGTGTGTGTGTGTGTGTGTGTGTGTGTTCATTCTGTTAAGCCACTGAATAAACTTTCTATTTCAAATACTGTCTTTTCTATTCTGTAAGTTCTCTGCTGAAAATCCCATTAATTTTATACTGTTAGCACAATATTTTTCTTAAGTTCTTTAACATACTTGAGTCATTTTAATGTCCTTTTCTGTTAAGACAAATCCTCGGTTCTGCTGTGGTTCTATTCTTTGTAACAAATTTTTCTTTCATTTTTTGTCATAGTTTTCTGAATTTGTGTTTTATTTTGTTTTGCATGTCATATAATGTCTTACTGGATGTTGAATATTCTGCATTAAAAAATACAGCCGGCAAGAAATCAATGATATTTAATTTCAGAACAGAGAATACCTCTTCCTCTGCAAGACCTGATCTAAGTTCATGTTGACCTGGATCTGATAAAGGTTGGGGCTTTTGTTCATTTAATCCACTCCTGGCTTCAAATGTTTTGAGGGTAAGATCAAAACTCTACTTTTCAGAAGGACTTGTGGTCTAAGGATTGTGAACTCCTTTTTATGCTTTTTATGCTTTACAGGCAGCTCTTTGGGCTGCTGGTAAGTTCCCCAACTATATGCCCTGTCTAGCATTAGGCACTTGAGGAAACTTTTACCTGACTTCTTGTTTTGGCCTCAGCATCGAGTATGTTTCCATATATCTGGAGCCATTATGGGAGAGAACGGTTGATAGCTGAAGATGCGTTTTGCTTCTGGGGATTTTTGAAATAGAATCTATCTTGCCATACCACATGCTCCTTTACAAATCCCGGTGGTTTCTTCTGACCTATGGATTATCCCTTCTGGGGATTTTTGAAATCAAATCCATCTTGCCATCCTGAGTGCTCCCTTGGAAATTTGGGTGGTTTCTTCTTACCTATGGATTGTCCCTTGTCTGTAGAATGTTTTATCCTCTGTCCACTCTACCCAGGCATAAAAGTGACCAGTAGTTTCTCTTTTTACAAGAAGTATTCATTTTTTTCAAGTTTAGTTCTTTTACAATTCTTTGCATCTTCAGATTTTAATGACTTTAAAAAACAACTTTTTAAAACTCATCTAAATTTTTTTTATTGTTACAGTGAGAGTTATAGCCTCTTGTGACTCTTTAAATACTAAACAAAAGTAGAAGTTTAACCCCAGTTCCCTTGTTAGGAATAAAGAAAGAGTTAATATGCCATTTAGAGAAAAATTGGGGATGGCAACAGAGGGGGAAACGTATGTGTATATATATATTTAATCTGACAAAATGAAATACATATATACTGACCCTTAAACAATGCAGTCAAAAATCCATGTATAACTTTTGATTGGCCTAAACTTAACTACTAATACCCTGCTGTTGATAGAAAGCCATACCAATAACATAAACGGTTGACACATTTTGTGTGTTATATGTATTACATACTGTATTCTTACAAGAAAATAAGCTAGAGAAAAGAAAGTGTTCTTAAGAAAATGATAAGAAAAATACAATACATTTATAGTACTATATAGTATTTATTGAAAAAATCCACTTGTAAGTGGGCCTGCACAGCTCAAACCCATGTTGCTCAAGTGTCAACTGTACATGTGCAACTGTAGGCATGCACACACACACACCAGATTAAATGCAGTAATGTGGCTGGAACAGAAGTATTTTCAGTATAGTAAAGGAAAAACCCTTCTTCAATACAGGTATATTGCCAGATCCCAACAACAAACACAAATTCTCTTTTTGTTGATTGCACCTCATTTTCAGTGGCAATGGTTGTTCTATGCAAATATACTAAGGAAGCTGTGTCAAGAAAATGTCTGATAACATCTGTCTGAAAACGTTCAGAGCATTCAACACTTGAATCTATGTGGAACAGAGCAAGTGTAAATGTTTCTGAATTATACTGAAAGCGTATGGAGACTGCCAAGTCTGACATGGCAGGCAGAATGTGAGGGAGATACACTCTGGAATATTCTTTCCCTAAGGATGAATGCTGCATAAAAAGACCTTTGAGGGAAATGTGTTAGCCATGCACCGGTGTTAGTGCTTTAATTTAGACTTTTTATTTTACGCTCAAACCCTGCAAAGTTTGCTCTTTCTCTGAATTGAAGAAGAGGGCTGAATGCAGTCAAAATAATATGAACAGAGAAGTTGGAGCCTCAAGGTAACTGTCCTTCCAAAATGTACCATCTCTGTTATTACTAGGTTTATATATAGTATAGTGCACATAAATAAGCCTTCCTCATGGAAAGAGAATACATTTTGGAAAACAGTGGGACCTGGATATATGCAAGTATATTCATTGCCAGCTGGGTGACTTCTGACCAGATGCACATTGAAAGATTATCACCCTTTTTAAACTCAAAACCTTTCTGAAGCTCCCTAATGAGATAACATGTTCTACAAGACTGTACCAACCTCTCCAGTCTAGCTTGGACTACACACTACACTATAAGTTTAATTCTTATAGCCAAGCCATACCAGTCTTATTTCAGTTCCCCGAACCTCAGCACTCCCCTAGCATTCTAAGGATAGGATACCGTGAAAATGTCAGGCAGCAACATTTGGAGAACAAACACTCGTTGTTGCACAAACACTGGCCTCCGATGGCTACTGTCACCCTTGGCAGAAGAGAGATTCCTGACACTGGCTTTATAGTAAACTTAATTAGTGTGAGACATGGAGGAGAGGGAGAATATAATAGATGTCTTCAGGTGATTCTGATACAGCAATCTAAGAGCTCCGAGAATTTCAAATCACTTATGTGCTTATGCACATGGAAGGGATGGAAGGATAAGCTCACAGAATTGTCATTTGAAATAAATATTAATGTTACCTTGTTTGAGATCACAGGAAAGAGTTAATGAACACTTAGGTTCCAAGTATGAAAGGATTATTAAAAGTTAAGGTAAAACAGACCATTGGTTTCTGCTCTTATGTGTCAAGATCTTGGATGTCATCACTCCCGTCTTTACACAAGAAAACACAGAACTGAAAGTCAATGACTCTAGTGGGAGCCACTGAAAGACTTAGGTTGCTGGGCAATTCAGCACCCCCAAATCGAAGAAAGAAAGGTGACTACACAGTCACAACCAACATGTGCCCACATGCAGTAGACACTGCTGGAGCCATAAGCTGGTAGGGGCAATTAAATGGTAACTTTGGTGAATTGACGGCAGCTCAATGAGAATAAGCTTAAGTGAGAAAGTTCGGGTACCCCTATTCTGAGGGGCATCCCGGTATTTTCGTGGATTTTAGTTTCAGGAAACCCAAGTTTTCAAGGTGAACTGCCAAGGCAGATTTCCTCCTGGCCCTGGCGGTGGCGAGAGAAGAGTAACCATTATAAAACATGATCAGAACATTCTCAAAAACTAACACCAACTCTCCAGGGGAAGCCCTTACCACATCATTACCTTACCCGAGAGAAAGGCATTTCTCTGACTCCAGTTCCCTCTAGCTCTCCAGGCTCACCTACAAGGGGAGAAAAATCTAAGAAACATTTGTGAAGGTCACATCACGGAAACACCATCCAACTAAAAGACTGACATTTAATCTTAAGATTACAGAATGCTTCCCTTCCCCTAGTTTACCACCACACCAACAGGGCTTCAGTACATTAACCAGGGATTACACCTGAAAGAGCTGCAGAATACAAATTCTACCTAAAAGGAGTTCATAGCAAGGCCCAAAGTCAACAAGAAAGACAAAAACCAGAGGAAATGAAGGCTCTAGCACCACAGAGCAAGGTAAACATTAAACACAGCCTGGCTCCTAGTCAGATTTACATAAAACATCATGCTGAAGGCCTATTTATCTCAGTAAATAAATAAGAAATACAGATTTCTCATCAGAATTCACGCAGTAAGACAAGTAATGAATATTTCAGAAATATTTAAAGTGTAAAAACAGAAACAACCTACCGTCTATAATTCTACGTTCAATGAAACTGTCCTTTAACACCGAAGGAGAGAGAAAGACCTTCTCAGACAAAAACCGAGGATATTTATTACCAATAGACTTGTTTTGAAAGAAGTGAATAAAAGGCGGCATCCAAGAAGAAAAATGATGTAGGTTAGAAACTCAATTTTATAACAAAGGAAGAGCATTGGAGAAGGAATAAATGAGGCAAAATAACATCTTTAATTTTTCCAATCCTCGACTCATCTAAAAGATTTTTGTTTAGAGTGATACCAGCAACAGATATTGGCTGATTATCGCAACTAGCTAAATGACACAAAAGACAGCTCTGTAATAAAGGACAGGATGCAGGATGAAGGAATAGGGTACACTCTCATAAATTACCTGAACTAGATGTAAAGTGGCCTCGTATTGTTTGTGGTGCATTAAGATTAGCATAAATATAGACTGCAAATTCTAGGGAAACTACTAAAAATTTTAACAGAAATAAAACTGAGCTGCTAAGAGAAGAGATAAAATCAATCATGTAAAATGCTCAGGTAAAGTCAGAGAAGGTAAAAAAGAACATAGGGGAAGCAAAGGACATATACACTAAACAGAAGGTTACAAACATAAGTATTAAATTACTTAAAAAAACCCTTTGTTTATTTAAGTTAATTGATTTATTTTTTAATGTTCATTATTTATCTTTGAGAGAGAGAGAGACAGAGTATGAGCAGGGGAGGGGCAGAGAAAGAGACAGGGAGACACAGAATCAGAGGCAGGCCCCAAGCTTCGAGCTGTCAGCACAGAACCCGATGTGGGGCTTGAACTCACAAACCATGAGATCATGACCTGAGCCAAAATCAGACGCTCAATCACTCTACTGACTGAGCCACCCAGGCTCCCCATAAGAAATCCTTTAAATGTGAATACTCCACTATACCAACTAAAAGATAGATTTTCAAGGTGGATAATAAAAAATAAGACCTAACTATATGTTGACTACAAGGACCTTACTAAATATAAATACTCAATTAGTTTCAAAGCCAAGGGATGGAAAATATACTGGGATAACACGAATATAAAGAAAGATTGAGTAATTTCAGACAATTTTATTTCAAAAATAAAATGATTTTCATAAATAAAGAGTATTATATAGTGTTAAGATGTCAATTCTCCAGGAAGACAATAATCTTAAATGTACATGTACCCAACATCAGATTGTCAAAATACATGAATCGAAAATTAATAGGACTGCAGGTGGATAGACAATTCCACCATTCCAGCTGCAGATATCAGTGCCACATTTTCAGTACTGATAGATAAGACAGACAGGAAATACTTAAGGATATAATTGACTTGAACAATACTATCAATCAACTGTATCTAACTGACATTTATACACTACTACCTGGAACAACAGCAGAATAAACATTTTTCTCAAGCTTGCATGGAACATTTATCAAGACAGACTTCATTCTAGACCATAAAAACCACCTTACACATATTAAAAAACAGAAGTCATACAAAATGTGCTTCAGACCACAACGGAATTAAACCAGAAATCAATAACTGAAAGTTAGCTAGAATAGCCCCAATTATTTGGAAATTAAGCAACATACTTAAGACAAGAGTCAAAGAATTCTCAAGAGAAATTTAAAAATATTTTGAACTAAATGAGAATACAACTTGTCAAAATTTGTGTGATGCACTGAAATCAGTGCTTTCAGGGAAATTTATAGCACTGAATGAATTTATTAGTAAGAAGGTGCTAAAATCAATAATTTATATTTGTGCCTTAGGAAACTGGAGAAGGAAGATTAATTTATGCCTAAAGCAAGCAGAAGAAAAGACATGTTAAAAATTAGAGCAGAAATCAATGAAAATGAAAATAGGAAAACAACAGAGATATATCATTGAAACTCAAAGCTGGCTCTTTGAAAACACACACACACAATTATTAAGTCTCTATCTAGATTGCCAAGAAAAATAAAAAAGAACATACAAATAACCAAAACGAAAAATATAAAAGAGTTTATCACTATGAATCCCATGGACATTAGAAGAATAATAAAGATCTAGTGTAAAGAAATTTATGTCCACAAATTTGATAACTCAGATGAATCGCTTGGAATTGCAATTGCCAATTGCTTGGAAAACACAAACTACCAAAGCTCACACAAGGAGAAATGGATCATCTGAACAGATTTATATCTGGTAAAGAAATCAAAGAATTAATTTAAAATCTTCAAAAAACAAAAAGCACTAAACCCAGATGGTTTTAGTAGTAAATTCTACCAAATATTTAAGAAAGAACTGATACCAATTCTCCACAATCTCAACCAGAAAATAGAAGCAAAGTAAACACATACTAATATTCTAATGTTAATAGTGACACTAAAAGAAAGAAAAACTGCAAACCAGTATCTGTCATGAATACAGATGCAAAAATCTTCAACAAAATATTAGCAAATTGTATCCACCAATATATGAAAAGAACTACATATTATAACCAGTTGGGATTTATTCAGTTATGAGATTGATTCGACATTTGAAAATTAATAAATGGAATCTCCCTATCAACAGGCTTAAGACAATCATATGACTGCATCATTCGATAAAGAAAAAAAGATATGACAAAGTTGAACACCCTTTCACGATAAAAGGTCTCAGAAACCTAGTATTTCAGGGGAACTCCTTCAGTTTGATAAGCGGTATCTCAAAAAGCTATAGCTAACATCACACTTAATGATGAGGAATTGAACATTTCCCCCTTGTGCTCATAGACAAAATAAGGATGTTCTCTCTCACCACTTCTATTCAACATTTTACTAGAATTCCAAATAACTATAATAAGATGAGACAGGAAAAGAATTCAGATTGGGACAGAAGGAATAAAACTATCTTTGCCCACTGATGACATGATTCTTTATGTATAAAACCCAAAGAATCAACAAAATAAAATTCCTAGTTCTAATAGCACATATAGCAATATTATTTCTTCAAATGTTTTGTGGCTTTTCTCCATTTTGGGAACTCAAACATATGTTAGGGACACCTGGGTGGCTCAGTCAGTTAAGCAACCAACTCCTGATGTCGGCTCAGGTCATGATCTTGTGGTCATAAGATTGAGCTCAATGTTGGCCTGCTTGGGATTCTCTCTCCCTTTCTCTCTGCCCTTCCCCTGCTCGCTCTCGCTCTCTCTCTCTCTCTCTCTCTCTCTCTCAAAATAAATAAACTTAAAAAATATGTTAAACTACTTTATATTTTCCTACATGTTGTTGAGGCATTATTTAATTTTTAAAGTTTTAATTTTTTTCTCTCTGTGCTAACCTGTCATGTAATTTTCACTATGTCTTCAAGTTTATTGAGCATTTTTGTAAGTATCTTATAACATGTTATACTTATAAAGGACTTTTCAACTCCCATATTGTATTTTTCTTGTCCAGATATGATCTTTGGTTCATTTTTATGAATTCTCTCTTTTGACTTCAGGTTTACATTTCCTTTAAAACCTTAATTATGTTTGTAATTGCTGCTTTAGAGTCCTTCTCTACTGACTCCATCATGTCTGTCAAATTTGGTTCTTTCAATAGTCTAATTTTTCTTCTGGTTGTGGCTAAGATTTTTCTTGTTTTTCATAGTCTAGTAAATTTTAATTGAATGCTGTTCATTTTGTTTGTTGCATTTTTGTCTGGAGTGTTTTGTCTTCCTTTGAAAAAATTATCTTCACAGTTAAATTATTTATTGAACAGCTCGGTCATTTTAAGGCTTATTTTTAAAGCTGTTTAAGGTGAGTCCACACTAGATTTACTATACACATAAATCGGCCTTATTGCTGAGACGTGATTCTCCAGATTTCTCTACTGAATACCTTGATTGTTCAGTGAGGCACCTCCATTATGGCAGGTTGTAACTCAAACATCTTACAAGGCTGGGTGATATCTGGGAATTGCTTATCTTATAACTCACAATATACCTTGGCCTGGCTTCAAGGTATTCATCCTATACATGAGCAAATTAATGTTCAGCAACAAACTCAAGTGGGCACTCTCTGAAGATTTCTGGCGCTCTTCTGCATACCTCTCTTCTCTTCAACACTATGTCTTTAAAATTTCAGCTACTAAGGCCTCATCAAAATGCAACTTCTATCCCTTCAATTCAGCAAAATCTACATGATTTGCTCTTATACTCTGATTCTGAAGGTGCCTCCATGAAAAATCTCAGGATGACTTATAAGCTTCTTGGTTTATTTTAATTTTCTCAGGGATCACAATCCTGCAGTAGCTGTTGTTCAATGTATAAAATCACCTGTCCAATTATTGTTTAGTTGTTTATGCCAGGAGGCAAAACCTGATACTGGCTACTCCAACATGAATACTTGTGATATTGCAGCTTTTCTGGCTCATTCTCCTTATTATAATCAGAAGAGCTGTCTCTAGAGTCTTTTTGCCTTCTAGCTAGATGTTAAACCCTTGCAAATATAAAAGGTTCCATGAATTATAAGTATTATTCCACTGGTAGTTGTACCATTCTTCTATAAGAGTTGTGGGTGGTCTCTTGCATGTCTCTGAGTGAGGGAGATTTAATTTCTAAGTTCAATGTGCACCAAGTCATCAGATGAGACTTAGGGCATAGAGTAGTGGTTAGTACTGACCCTTGATCAAGCACAAAAACACTGTGAAGACCAGTGCTGAGCAAGTCTAAAATGCATTGTAGTCTTCTACATAGTAATATTAAGGGGCATGGATACTCATTAATTTTTGGACTCATTGCTGCATGGTCATGTTGAGACATAATCTACTCTTTGGTGGCATAAAATCCATATTCAAATCGCATGGTCTAGAATAAGTGGTAATTTTTAAGGTGCAATACCCTTCACTTAGGTTATTCCCCATGAAAAAAATCAGAGATAACATGACAAAATATAATGTATACTATTATAAGGCATAGAAAAGCATGCTAATATACCATGTCTTTCTCAGGTAATTGAAACATATGCCCTTGATTCACATTAGTATCACAAAGACCTTTTCTTCTTACATAGTAGTTCATTAAGTAATTCTGTAACAATGGGTAATTTAAAAAATACTCCAATATTTCTTGTTTAAGGACCTCAAAATGATTAAAGAAGAGTAGGATGAGTTTTTCCTCTACTAAGGAAGGGAAGATTGAGTTGGGAAATTCAATACAATGTCTACAGGCACAGTTATACAGTAGCCTGTGGTGATTTCAGACTTGCAAATACCATTCATAATGATTCTGTTTTCCCTGAGCATGTCTGAAAGGTCAGAGACCTATGGTGTGCATTCCAATGGATTACTCTGCAGGTCTGGCCAACTTCTAAGAAGAAATAATTTAAGGGGAAAATAAAGAGAAATGATCAAACTAGGGACATACTTTTTAAGGGAACCATGTTAGGTAAAGTAAGACTCTGGTTATAAAATGTTTTGGTGCATGGAAACAAACAATAATGAAAACACAATGTTCCAAAACCTTTGGGACACAGTAAAAGTGGTGTTAAAAGGGAAGTTAATAGCAATATAGGCCTAACTCAAGAAGCAAGAAAAATCACAAATAAACAACCTAATCTTACACCTAAAGGAGTTGGAAAAAGAACAACAAACAAAACCCCAAAACCAGCAGAAAGAAGGAAATAATAAAGATTAGAGCAGAAATAAATGATATAAAAACTAAAAAAACAATAGAACAGGTTAATGAAACCAGGAGCTGGTTCTTTCAAAAGATCAACAAAATTGATAAACCTCTAGCCAGACTCAAGATGGAAGGAAGGAAGGAAGGAAGGGAGGAAGGGAGGGAGGAAGGGAGGGAGGAAGGGAGGGAGGAAGGGAGGGAGGAAGGGAGGGAGGAAGGGAGGGAGGAAGGAAAGAAGGAAGAAAAGAAGGAAGGAAAGAAGGAAGGAAGAAATCAAACAAAATCACACATGAAAGAAGAGAAATAACAAACACCACAGAAATACAAACAATTATAAAAGAATATTATGAAAAACTATACACCAACAAATTGGACAACCTAGGACAAATGGATAAATTCCTAGAAACATATAACATACCAAAACTGAACCAAAAAGAAACACAAAGTTTGAACAGGACAATTACTAGCAAGGAGATTGAATCAGTAATCACAAAACTCCAAACAAACAGAAGTCCAGGACCAGAAATCTTCACAGGTGAATTCTACCAAACATTTAAAGATAAGTTAACACCTATTCTCCTCAAACTATTCCAAAAAATAGAAGAAAGAAAATTTCCAAATTCATTGTATAAGGCCAGTATCACCCTGGTACCCAAACCAGATAAAAACACCACAAAAAAAGAGAACTACAGGCCAGTGTCTCTGATGAACATAGATGTAAAAATCTACAACAAAATACTAGCTAACCGAATCCAATAAGACATTAAAAAAAATCATTCACCATGATCAAGTGGGATTTATTCCTGGGATGCAAGGGTGGTTCAATATTTGCAAATCAATCAACATGATATAACCCATTAATAAAAGAAAGGATAAGAACCAAATGATCCTCTCAATAGACACAGAAAAAGCATTAGACAAAATACAGCAACCATTCATTAAAAAAGCCCTCAACAAAGTAGGTTTAGAGGGAACATCCCTCAACATAATACAGGCCATATATGAAAGACCCACAGCTAATATCATCCTCAATGGAGAAAAACTGAGAGCTTTACCTCTAAGGTCAGGAACAAGACAGGGACATCCACTCTCACAACTTTTATTCAACATAGTACTGGAGGTCCTAGCTTCAGCAATAAGACAACAAAAAGAAATAAATAAGGAAGATTCTTTCACTATTTGTAGATGACATACTTATAGAGAAAACCCAAAAGACTCCACCAAAAAATTATCAGAACTGATAAATGAATTCAGTAAAGGTGCAGGATACAAAAATCAATATGCAGAAAACTGTTGTGTTTCTATACATTAATAATAAAGCAGCAGAAAGAGAAATTATACTTGCACCAAAAATAATAATATACCTAGGAATAAAACTAACTAAACAGGTGAAAGACATGTACTCTGAAAACTACAAAACACTGATGAAAGAAATTTAAGATGACACAAAGAATAGAAAGACATTCTATGCTCATGGATTAGAAAAACAAACACTGCTAAAATGGCCATACTACCCAAAGCAATCTACAGATTTAATGCAATCCCTATCAAAATGCCAACAGCATTTTTCACAGAACTAGACCAATCCTAAAACTTACACAGAACCACAGAAGACCTCAAATAGCAAAGCAATTTTGGAAAAGCAAAGCCAAGTGGAGGTATCACAACTCCCAACTTCAAGTTTTATTACAAAGCTGTGGTAATAAAAACAGTACGATACTGGCACAAAAACAGGCACATAGATCAATGGAACAAAAAAGAAAACCCAGAAATAAACTCATAATTATATGGTTAATTAATCTTTGACAAAGCAGGAAAGAATATCCAATGGGAAAAAGATAATCCCTTCAACAAATGGTGTTCAGAAAACTTAGTTAGCTACATGCAAAAGAATGAAACTGGACCACTTTCTTATTTCACACAAAAATAAATTCAAAATGGATTAAAGACCTAAATGTGAGACCTGAAACCATAAAAATCCTAGAAGAGAGAATAGGCAGTAATGTTTCCTATATCAGCCATAGCAACATTTTTCTAGATAGGTCTTCTGAGACAAGGGAATAAAAGTAAAAATAAACTATTGAGACTACATTAAAATAAAAAGCTTCTGTACAGAGAAGGAAACAATCAACAAAACTAAAAGGCAATCTACTGAATGGGAGAAGATATTTGCAAATGACACATCCAAATGGGGCACCTGGGTGGCTAAGGTGGTTAGGCGTCCGACTCTTGATTTCGGCTAAGGTCATGATGTCATGGTTTGTGAGTTTGAGCTCCCTGTCGGGGTCTGCACTGACAGTGAGGAAGCTTCTTGAGATTCTCTCTCTCTCCCTCTCTCTCTACTCCTTCCCCATTCTCTCTCCATCTCTCTCTTTCTCAAAAATGAATACATAAACTTTAAACGACATATCCAAGGGGTGCCTGGGTGGCTTAGTTGGTTAAGTGTCTGACTTTGGCTCAGGTCATGATCTCATGGTTTGTGGGTTCGAGCCCTGCATTGGACTCTGTGCTGACAGCTAAAAGTCTGGAGCCTGCTTCAGATTCTGTGTCTCCCTCTCTGTCCCTCTCCTGCTCACACTCTGTCTCTCTCTCTCTCAAAAATAAACACTAAAATTCTTTTTAAAATGACATATCCAATAAAGTGTTGGTATTCAAAATATATGAAGAACTTATACAATTCAACTCCCCAAAACTAAATAACCCAATTAAAAATGGGCAGAAGACATGAACACACATTTCTCTAAAGAAGACATCCAGATGGCCAACAGACTGATAAAAAGATGATCAACATCACTCATCATGAGTGAAATGCAAATCAAAACTACAATGAAATACCACCTCACACCTGTCAGAGAGGCTAAAATCAAAATCATAAGAAATAACAAGTGTTGGTGAGGATATGAAGAAAAAGGAACCCTCCTGCACTGTTGGTGGGAATGCAAAGTGGTACAGCCACTCTGGAAAAAAGTATGGAGGTTTCTTTAAAAATTAAAAATAGAATTACCCTATAATTCAGGAGTCACATAACTGGGTATTAATCTAAAAATTACCAAACACTAAAAAGAATACCAAAACACTAATTCAGAGGGATATATGCACCTCTATGTTTACAGCATCATTATTTACAATAGCCAAACTATGGAAGCAATCCAAGGGTCCACTGATAGATGAATGGATAAAGAAGTGGAATACACACACACACACACACACACACACACACACACAAATGGAATATTACTCAGCCATAAAAAATCAAATCTTGCCATTTCTAACAACATGGATGGAGCTAGAGAGTATAATGCTAAGCAAAATAAGTTAGTCAGAAAGACAGATACCATGATTCCATTCATAAATGGAATTCAAGAAATAAAACAAAAGAGTATAGGGAAAAAAAGAGAGAGAAACCAAGAAACAGACTCTTAACTATGGAGAACAAGCTGGTGGTTACCAGAAGGGACGCAGGTGGAGGGATGGGTGAAATAGGTGATGGGGATTAAGGAGTACTCTTGTCCTGAGGAGCACTGGGTGATGTATGGGATTGTTGAATCAATATATTATACACCTGAAACTAATATAACTCTGTATGTTAAGTATACTGGAATTAAAATTTATAAAGAATAAAAAAAAAGTTTCTATTGCTTATTTCATTTAGCATAAATTACCTATCATATATCAAACAACCTATGTTAACAACATTTTATTTGTATTTCATTATATGGGTATAGTCTTGAGTGCAAGTTAATTAACTTTACTTTTTTTTATAAACCTCTGTCAGTTGTTCTCAGAGGATGTCAAAAAGATAATTAAGCATTCTCTAAGGCACTTTCACAGTCTTTATTACCACTGATTGCTACTTAGACAGCAGAAATTCATTTTTTCCAAGTAATTAGAATTAAAAAAATTTTTTTGAATGTTTATTTATTTTTGAGACACAGAGAGAGCATGAGCAGGGGAGGGACAGAGAGAGAGGGAGACACAGAATCCAAAGCAGGCTCCAGGCTCTGAGCTGTGAGCACAGAGCCTGACATGGGGCTTGAACCCACCAACTGTGAGATCATGACCTCAGCCGAAATCAAGAGACAGATGCTTAACTGACTGAGCCACCCAGGCTCCCCCAGGTAATTAGAATATTTTTAAAAAGTCTTTGTTAGTTTTGAGTATGATAAAATCAATTACTATAGCAACCGTGCTTTTTAGACACAAGCTGGAGTTACAGCAAACATAGGATGTCATTTGTTTCACTTTGTTATATTTGGTCTATCTATCAATAAGCTTAAATACATGAAATTCAGAGTGTTTCCCTACCATTCACATTTCAGAATTCAGAACTTTAAATTCAATACTGGTTACTCTAAGTTTTCAACACAAATCGGTTCAGCTTGAGCTCCAGGCATAGGAGAGAAAATGGTGGCCACAGGAAAAAAAAGTGTTAATATTTTTATTTTGAATTACATAGAGGCAGCATTTAACTGTGGAGTGGAATTTGTAATACATTTATATTATTCATGATCCTGTCTCTAATGAATATTCTAAATGACTGAATAAAAATGTCAGCTCACTTAGAAGAAATTTTTGTAATTAGGAACCACAAGAACATTTAAAGAAAGTCGAAGTGCCCCTTTAGCTCTTTCCAAGCCAAATCAAGAACAGACTTCTTAATTCCCCATTTTTTTTTTCTTATTTAATCTGGCAGTCCCTCTCTTTGAATGCAAACATTCTTTCATTCATTCATTTAACAGACACTAGAGTAGTCTGCCCCTCCCTGGGAAATTTTGATACAGAAAGTAACACATGTTCGAGGAAACGTCTGCCCTACACTTTAACGTTTATTTATTTTTGAGACAGAGAGAGACAGAGCATGAACGGGGGAGGGTCAGAGAGAGGGAGACACAGAATCCGAAACAGGCTCCAGGCTCCGAGCCGTCAGCACAGAGCCCGACGTGGGGCTTGAACTCACGGACCGCGAGATCATGACCTGAGCCGAAGTCGGCCGCTTAACCGACTGAGCCACCCAGGCGCCCCTGCCCCACACTTTAAAATCTAGGCATAGGAAGCAGAAGGTATGCTTTCCAACCTGAAGAAAGGTGATGTGAACAGCTTGAGAACCACTCCTCACAAAGTCAATGTCCCAGCACATGCTGTT
Source organism: Leopardus geoffroyi (assembly GCF_018350155.1). Classification (NCBI taxonomy): domain Eukaryota; kingdom Metazoa; phylum Chordata; class Mammalia; order Carnivora; family Felidae; genus Leopardus; species Leopardus geoffroyi. The sequence goes on along the minus strand of NC_059338.1, from coordinate 140,722,720 downwards.
ATGGTGGATACATCATGTGGCTTCACACCTTGGTGCTTTTGCCCAACTGCTCCCTTCACTTGGCAGGCCTTTGTCAATCTGCATCACATCACATCTGCCTGGTAAGCACAGTCATTGTTCAAGATTGAGTCCAAGCTCACCTCATTTATTAAGTCCTCGCTGAACATTTCCTAATCTCAGTCCAATTGGCAATTGTATTGTTTGTTGTTGTTTTTTCTCTTTTTTTTTTTTTTTTTTTTTTTTTTGTCTGCACAGTAAGGGCATGGCATATGTCTTTGCCTTGTCAAATAAATTCATGTATTTTTTATTTACACAAATACACACATCAGAAATGTAAACTTCCACTCATCAGCACTCTTTTCTGTAGTCATGTTATGTAGTGCTGAAGAGTAGATGTTCTGAGTTGGACCAATTTTGTTCAAATTTCAGCTTAATCATTTACTGTTGTAGAACACACAACTTATAATTTATTTAACTTGACTGTGCCTCCGTTTTCCCATTTAGAGATTGGGGATAACAGTAGCTATGCTATGAGGTAACTGAAACATTAAATTAAATATGTATAAAGCACATTGTAAGCATTCAATATGCATCAGCTATCGAGTAAAGAAATTCTGCATATCCACATCCACAGGCAAATTCAGAGAGAGGAAAAGACACCCATGGAGAGTCCTTTGAGAACTCTTCTGGTTGCTCCAGAAAATTAACTCATCCTAAGGACAGTTGGGGCAATGTTACCTAAACAGGCTACTTTTCGAAAGAACAAAGCCATGAGGCATCAGATTATTTTCTGGCAGCAATGCAGCACCACACATTTATGTTTAATTAAGTAATTGGTATTTGGGAGGGCACCAGGAATCAGATCCCTTCATAGACACACAGATACATGAGTTTAAATTGGTACAAAATTCTGGATGATGGTTTGTCAACATCCTTGAAGATTTGCAGATGCGTTACCAAGAAGTTGCACTTTTAGAAATATATCCTGATAAAATCATCAGTCATGTATGCAAATGTGTATGAAATAATACTAGAGTTTCATATGTATAAAGAAATAAAAGTATACAATGTCGAATAATAAGGTTAATATTAAAATTTTCCAACAATAGGGTTACTTTGTTTCCATATTACATAATCAATAAAATTACACTGTAGAATAATATATAACATAAAGGATGTTCATAAAGTATTATGCTACAGTCATATATTGTATACATACAAAGTGGAAAAGAATTAAAGATTTATCTATATGTCTAGTTCATAAATTAAATACACACACACACATACACATATCTCAAAGGGGTCTGGACAGATCTGTGCCAAAACCACTACTGACAATGATTATCAGTAGGGAGTGTCATGCTTATCTCTATTTTCTAAGTTTTGTACAATTTCTATGACCTTTGTGAAGAAAACAATTAACATCTGGAATTTGACCTGTGCTTCCTTTCTCTTTGGTAATGCTGCTTAAGTCAGGATCCTAAAACTTCTTAAAAGGCTCACATAATTTATTCCTCAGTCCTTATTAGGGGTGTGAATCTTTCAGTGGAACTTTCTTTGTAGGAGTCCTTTGTGGAACAGGAGTAAAGGATCATGAGGGAGTGAATCTTTTAAGAATAGTTCTGTCTCCTTTTACAAATATTAATCTGGCTAGGTGGATGCCAGGTGATTTTCCATAGGCACAAATAAATTAAAAATGGTCTGCCTGGGACCAGGGATCTGGGAGAAAAGGTCCAGTTTGAAAGAAAGATAATGTTGGCCAATGGCTCCTTTGGGTTGTGCCCTCTAACTCTGTGGTAAATTTGCTGGCCTATAAATACTGTAGCCTATAAATAAATGTTTTAGCTTATTTCAATGCTTGTACCTATAATCAAAAGTGAATCATTTAAAAAAGTATTTACCTCTGAGTAAAAATTAAAGAGAGTATCAGCATTTTTTCTAGTAGGAACAAAAGGATAACTTTCTACTCTAAAAAGTCTTACATCTATAAAACTCTGCAGGTAAATAAGAGCCAACATAGTCATCTGATGAAGTGATAAAATTTGCCCTTTGATTTTTATGCTATGGTGTCTAATCTCTATAGGACAAAAAAAGGTCACTGCACAAAATAATGCCATGGCAGATTTTTATTAAAGACTACACAGTAAATTATAGAAATTATATAAAATATAAATGATGAATATATATTAACTATCATTTATTGCTTATCTACTTGTGTCAGATGCTTTATATGATATCCATTCATCCATCCTACAGTGTATATTGAATATCTACTGAGGAGATGCCATTAACAACATAGAAATGACTTCTGCTCTCATAAACAGACTAATGAAGGGGAGAGGCATTAAACAATAATCACCATTAATCAATTTCCATTGTGGTCAAAACCATAAAGGATAAATCAGATGATAAGGGAATACTTTGCTGAAGAAGTGATATTAAAACTGTGAGCTACAGGATGCCAGGTGAAGTGGTGATGAGGGACAGAGAGACATTCCAAGTAAAGAGTATGGCATGTGGTACCCTGAAAGTCAGGTATTATTTCCATTTTACAGAGCAAAACAGATACCTGGAAACTTGGAGATTTAAGTGAATGCCTAGGTCCCATAATGGGCAAATGTAAGAGCCCAAATTTGGAGCTAGATCTACCTGGCATCAGAATCCACCTTTTGAGGGGCGCCTGGGTGGCGCAGTCGGTTAAGCGTCCGACTTCAGCCAGGTCACGATCTCGCGGTCCGTGAGTTCGAGCCCCGCGTCAGGCTCTGGGCTGATGGCTCAGAGCCTGGAGCCTGTTTCCGATTCTGTGTCTCCCTCTCTCTCTGCCCCTCCCCTGTTCATGCTCTGTCTCTCTCTGTCCCAAAAATAAATAAAACGTTGGAAAAGAAAAAATTAAAAAAAAAAAAAAAAGAATCCACCTTTTGAAATTATTTTATAACTGGTTGATTTGATCTTATTTTGTTTGTTCACTCAGTTGCTGCTCCAGTACTATTTTTTTTAATGTATGAGGGTTTGCTTTTATTGACTTCTGATTTACTTCTTATGTGAAAATCAGGATAATTCTAATGCTTTACTAACATTTAAATTAATTAATCCAAAAGATACATCTTTGGATGTCAGTTTAGGGTAATTACATCATTAGAAACAAGAAGTATTTCAAAAGATTTAAACAGGCCCTAAATTTTATAGCTCATTTTCAATAACCAGGCAGATATATCTCCTATTTTATTGAGATATGTAAGGCAAATAGTCTTAAGTGGAAAATACAAAAGTTGTATTCAGATATCATTTTTTTTTTACATTTTATTTATTTTTGAGAGAGAGAGAGAGCACAAGTGGGGGAGAGGCAGAGAGAGAGAGAGAGATACAGCATCTGAAGTAGGCTCCAGGCTCTGAGCTGTCAGCACAGAGCCTGACACGGGGCTCGAACTCACAAACTGTGAGATCATGACCTGAGCCAAAGTCGGACGCTTAACCGAGTGAGCCACCCAGGCGCCCCAGTCCAAAGTTTCATCATACTGGTTACTGACAAAACATTAAAATGTGACTAAAAAATTCATTTCAATATATTTTGCATCAAAGAAAGACTCCAAAAAACATAACCAATGCTTGTCAATAAGTGTAGGATCAGGTTATGTTTCTGGTCATACTTTCACTGTGGTAATGTCATCTTCGTCAGTATTACTAAAACTAGCTAATACCAATAAAATGGCATTCTCAGTCATCATCCAAAAATTTCTCCAGAATACAAAAGAGGCAGATGTACTTTTTGGAAAATTAGCAGAGAATGTGTAAAATTTTCATGAGAGTTCATCTGCACCCCCTGGTACGTGACTCTTCTGTTAGTACAGTATTACATTCCCAGGGTGTCATCCTATACTTCTGGCTGCTTTCTGTTGGTAGAGTCTAATACTAGAAAATAAAAATTCTGACAAAAATAAAGTCCTGGAATTTGGCTGCTAACATTATACTTTTACAGAAAAATACTCATTTAGGTAATAGAAACCCTAGCTTTGGGCCCAATTCTGCATTGATATCCACACTGGGAGTTACTGATGCTTTTAGAATCATTCCCTGAGAACTGGATCTGCAAAGAAAAAGATTAAATTCTACTCAGACACAAAGCCTGTTCTTTGATTACAGTGTTCAGTTTTTCAAGCACGTGGAGGAACAGCATTATTGTTTCTAATATTCCTATTGCCCATTCCTTTGCATTCCGTCCTCTCCATTGTGCTAGCAAAGTCTTTGCATCTCAACATTTTTAAAGGTAGACCACATCTGAGTCCAAGTTTTAAGTCACATAATCGTAAACTTTGAAATGCATTCACTAATACTCACTAACTTACTAATTCCTAGTAAGTACACTCAACGTCAATCATTTTGGTCTGACTCACTGTTAAAATTGTATTCTCTTTTGTCTAATACCCTGGAATCAAGCCCCAGGCATATTTCTCTATGTCTTTGCAATGCTTTCGTTGTGCTATCTGTTTTTTCCTGATTTCCTATTCTCCTAGGCATGCTGAAATAGACGTCAGTGTCAGTCCAGTATGACCCTCCCCTTAGTCGTTAGGTCCAGGATATAGGTCCCTTTCTCAGGAGCTAGAGCTAGCCAAACAGAATTAACTCCCTTCTCTGAGGTCTGAGTTTCAGTTTGGTGGGGCCCATTTTCCAAGCTTCTAAATTTTAATAATTCCAACTTACCCCCTGGTTTCCCTTTCCCTGTGATAATACATACTTCCATCTAATAGATGTATTGTCATATCTTATTTTTTTCATATTATCTAGTTTACAGTTCTGTATACCAAGCTAACAATTCTTTATGTTAAATTCTCTGTTAATGTTGCCATATCTTAATTATTTTTTTAAATATTGTTATCTGGTCTATGCTTCTGTATACCAAGCTAACAATTCTTTGTGTTAAATTCTCTGTTAAAATAACTGCTGCAAGTCCTGTTTTCTGAGTAGACACTGGCTGATACAGAAATTTTTATTAGGAGTAGCCCCAGGAAACGGTCCCTCAACAATGGGATTTGAGAATCGGCCTGCTCATGCCTGGAAGCTTGAACACATCCTATGTTGCTTGCTAATGGGAAATGGGATTCTACTTAGTTATAGGATGCCTCAGAAACAGGAATAATTGTTTGTGGCTAATTTTAATGAAGTGCCTTCTCAGGCAAGTATCTTGGGGACCATGAGGTTTCTGCACTGAAGCTTCTCAATGTTGACTAAAAAAAAGGTGACATGGGATTAATGTTGGGCTGGTAAATGTTTAACAACTGATTCTCAAAAAAAATCTTGTCTGTAGTCATGGCCAATTTCCTTGGTGAAGATATTCCCACCATGGTCAATATCAAGCTATGAATGTGGTGTCACTGAACACGAAGTTGGGAAGAGATGCACACATCATCTTCTGCTAGCTGGTATCCATGGTGTGGATTTTTCTCACTGCACTGGAATTCTTACAAAAAACAATCAATTGTTTGTAAACTCAAGTTTGTAAACTCTTAGGCCAAGTTATGATCAGAGTTCTATAGCAGACTTTTAAGAATCTCTTGTTTATGAAGGGAAAATTCTTCTGAAAAACTAACATAGACTTTAGTCATGAAGGTACAGTTTTGCACAGTTTTGTCAGTTTGTTTTTAATGTGAAAATGAGGATTATCATTGGGAAAATGTGGGACCCTGAGGCTTGGAACAGGAATATCTGTGCAGACTGGTAGAAATTAGGTCACACTAATACTCCCTTGCAAGTGAGAACAACCTGTCCTCCTGTTTCTGAGAAAATTAGTTCTCTCTTGTTTGAATATCTTGTCTTAAATAAAATAGTCATGAATATTATCACCTTGGACCTTTTGCCTTCCTCCATCATGCTTCTTGGAACATAGTGGTGCTGTGACTCAAGTAGCTGATTTTTTTTTCCTTAGGAGAAAGAACACTTTTACACACTGGTTCTTAAAGCATGTTTCTAGGAACAGTTGCATCTGTATCACCAGAAAACTTGTTAGAAATGCAAATTATTGGGTCCTACTCTAGGCCTATTGAATCAGAAACTCTGGGGACAGGCTCAGCAATTTGTTTAAAAAGCCATCCAGGAAATTTTGATTCATACTCAAGTTTCAAAACCACTGCTTAAATTCTACACGGAGCAGCTCACAACTTTATTTCCTAGGTTAGGGGGGAAACTTAAGCATCGGTAAAATTATGTTTTAAAAAAGTTATGTTTTGTTCTTCTAAAACCTCACATATACATTTCATATATTATAGGCAAATGCAATATTTAGTGAGGGGTATCATTCTCCCTTTTATTTTATAAAAATACATGTAATGCGGGCGCCTGGGTGGCTCAGTCGGTTAAGCATCCGACCAGCTGAGGTCATGATCTCGCGGTCCGTGAGTTCGAGCCCGCATCGGGCTCTGTGCTGACAGCTCAGAGCCTGGAGTCTATTTCAGATTCTATGTCTCCCTCTCTCTCTGACCCTCCCCCTGTTCATGCTCTGTCTCTCTCTGTCTCAAAAATAAATAAACGTTAAAAACATTAAAATATATATATGTAATAGAATTTATATATTTATATATTTGCCATATCAAGTGAGTATTTATGAGGTATATTGTATGTACTCACTCAAGTCCTAGGCACTATGGGACAGAATAAGAATGTATCTTCCCTGAGAAAGACATCAAAATGACATTCCATTTATCATTTGTGGTGATTAAGATAAATCTTCTTTAGTTTTACTCTAGCAAGCTCCATTGATTAAAGATCTCACAATCTTATTAAGGAAATGAGGCTTATAAAGTAGAAACAATTAGTAATTAGTACAAAATAATTTCTAGTCCAGTGACATCTTGTATAGTATAAATCATGAATGCTTCATTTGTTAGAATAGAGGAATTATTGTGAGTTAAAAGAGTAGGAAGACTTCATTGGAAACATGTGAAATGAGGCTCACCCATGAGCAAAATTTTGTTAGACAGAAAGGATAGTATTGAGGGTTTAGTTATGGAAGAGCATATAAGTATAATGGCAAAAAGGTGGAAATGAGCATATGGGCAAGGCAACAAGATAGGTATCTAGAGTAGTTGAAGAAATAGTTTAATTACACGTGTTTTTATGTTAAATATTCATATAATTGAGGCATATTTATATTAGCAATTTAACCTCTTTTAACACTGTATAGCCCATACCTCTAGAAGATTTGAAAATGTGACCTGAAATGGACGTATGCTATTTTGCCTGAGGCTAGTGAAGGGCAGTTAAGTCTAGTCAGGAAAGTGGAACAAGAAGAGAAAGTATGGGGGCATAGTGAAGAAACATACCATTTGATTCTTGATTTGACCAACAAGAGGTATATCTAAAACATGAGAATAGCTTTAGGAGAGAAGAAAACAGTGTGGCAAAATCATATACTGCTGGGACCAGACAAAATGAATCAATGCATTATCATCCCATATCCTTTGTCATTTGTCCATCAAAGAGTGCGCTCCCCTTACCTACCATATTGGTCCTTTTGAATTTTATGTTGCAGACTGAAAGAAGGGGGTTATAAAAGACAAGACATGGGAAGAATTGGACTGGGGAATAAATTTCAGGAATGGTGGATATAAGCCATGAGGTATAAGGGATTTAAATGAAAAAGAAAAGAGAAAGCTAAGTATTGCCATGGCCTATGTATACTACTCACTGTATGGGAAAACTATAAAGAATAGTTGAGTTATTTCATAGTTGCTTACCCTTACTGGCTTGGGTATTCTTTGCTCTGAGATTGGACCATATGACCCATGATATCAACTTAGTTAGTGAGCATCAAGCTTACACTATAGTATTTGCTACAAAAGAGATGCATCTCTTAAGTACATCATGAGTTAGGGGCGCCTGGGTGGCTCAGTCAGTTGAAAATACGACTGTTGGTTTAGGCTCAGGTCATGATCTCGCAGTCTGTGAGGTGGAGCCCCATGTCAGACTTCATGTTGGCAATGCCAAGCCTGCTCTTTGGATTCTCTCTTATTCCCTCTCTCTCTCTCTCTCTCTCTCTCTGCCCCCTGCATTATTGCATATGTGCATCCTCTCTCAAAATGAATAAACTTTAAAAAAAAAAGTACATCATGAGTTAAAACACTAAGCAATGTTGCTCTTCGGCTTGTTCATACCTCTAATGTCTGAAGAGGACCACAGTCTCCATGACTTCCAAAGAGCCACCCACTGCTTTCCCAACCACTCTGCCCTAGAACTGTCTCTATACTGAGAAGGGAGAGGGAATGATGATGGGCATAACTGTCCCTGATCCATTTGAGACAAATCTAGAACAGCCTCTAGATAAGCCCGCTATAATGAGTCATGTCTTCCAGACGGGGACCCTGAAATAAATCACAGTAACTTTAATCACCACTGACATTACTATTATTTTTGTAGAAAGTACATTTGTGGTTCTTTGAGAGGAGAAAAATAATTTTCTTTATGGAATCATCCACAAGTCACCAGTAGTTTTCCGAGTAAATAACTATAATAATAACAAGAACTAATGTTTATACTACGTGCCAGGAGCTATTCTAAGTGCTTTGCAGGTTTACATGCAAAATGATCCTCAGGGGAAGGGTTCTAATATTATCATCACTAATCCCAGCTAGTGAATGGTATAGGCAGATTGACCATCAGGTCATCTACTGCAGATTCCTTGTTCTAAATATTAAAATACATTTTAATTGATGAATGATATATCTGAAAAGATTCCTCACAAAATAGCTGCAAATAAGTCATCCAGAAAAGATGGTCATTATTTTCTACTCAAAAGCACTTATTTATTTACTTACTTACTTACTTACTTATTTGAGGGAGAGATACAAAGTGTGAATGTGGGATGGGCAGAGAGGGAGACACAGAATTTGAAGCAGACTCCAGGCTCTGAGCCATCAGCACAGAGCCCGAAGCAGGGCTTGAACCCATGAACCACGAGATCATGATTCAAGCTGAAGTTTGATGCTTAACCACCCAGGCGCCCAAAAGTTTTAAGAATAGAAAATATTTTTACTTCCCTTTATAAGTGCACCCTAATATTTGCAACACTGTTACAAATGAAGTCTCATATATCAAATCCAGTGGCCCTCCACCAGGAAAGATTTTATCCCCTGGGGACATTTAGCGACATGTGGAGACATTGTTGGTTGTCAAAATCAAGGGTTGCTGCTAGCATGTAATGAGTTAAGGCCAAGGATGCTACTAACCATTCTACAAAGGACCGGACAATCCCCACAAAAAAGAATTATCCCAATTGAAATGTCAATAGTGCTGAGGTTGAGAATTCATGATGTAATCTATAACTGTTCTCTTTGCATTACTGTTAAAATAAGAGAATTAATTTCAGTAAGTACTTACTGATGTCTTTCACCTTCTACATTTAGATTATCGCATGCCTTCAGGACTCCATTTATCAAATTATATCTTGAATCCTGACATTTATCACTAAACTTTAGGTCAAGCCATCATTTCTGCCTCCATTCTTGTTCCTCCTACATTTCATTAGTAGCAGTATAACTTCTCTAAAGCCTTATAGAAAACCATGACCCTCTGCTATGCATCCTCCAGTGGTTTCCCTTATGATATAAAATCAGACCTAAACTGCAAACTAAGACCTGCAATATGCCACAGGATTCGGCTGCTGCCTAAACTCAGTTCTTGTTACCCAAAGTGCTTTATTTTTCACTTTTTTCCAGGCACTCGGCTTTCCATATGCCAAGCTCATCCCCATCTCATAGCTCTGTATTTGCATTTCCTCTGACTAGAATGTTCTTTCTCTTGAGTTTGACATAATTTTTCTTCTTTGCTTTTTAGGATCCAGCTCAAATGAAAGTTTCTCTAAGAGGCCTTATCCCTGACCCATGACTGATTTTCCTATTAGTATTTATCATTTTCTGAAATGATCTTCTGTCTTTATGTCTCAGTGTTCTATATTAATTACAAAAGTGTAAGCCTCATGAAGAAGGGGCTCTGTCCTACAAAGTCTCTTGCATTCCTCATGCCTAGAACAATGCCTGACATGTAATAGATGATTAATAAATATTTATTGAATAACGAGTGAATTATTGAAAGAAGAAATAAAATCTAAAGGCTAGGGATTTGCTTAATGCTATAGATTCAACAAGGTAAACACTGTATCTATCCTCCAGTCTTGGAGTATAGTCACTTTCTCTTCAAGGAAGTAAAGGATAAAATGAAACTCAAAGAACAGGAATGAGCTATCTAGGTGGAGAGTGAGGAAAAGAGCTTCCAGGGTAAATAAACTATGCAACACTGAGGCTCAGGGTTAAGAGGGAGCTAAGCCTGTTGTAGGAGTAGCATGGCTGTTCTGGAAATAGGCACAGAAGAACCAGGCTTAAGGCTGGAGGGTAGAAAGGCACATCACAAAGACCTTATAGATATTAAGAATGTGGACTTTATCAGGAGTGAATGGAGGGCTGCAGAAAGGCTTTCTTTACATCAGTAGGTAATGCTATCATATTACACAGTGATCAAAGCACGGAACCTGAATTAATCAAGGCTGCAACTAAACCACATTTGCATAAGCAGTGAGATCATAATTTGGGTAAATAGAGAGTGGGTGATGAACGGAGGGTTCCTGCTAATGTTTATAATCCAACACTCAGGACTGTCAATCCAACACCTCAGTGCCAGTCAAACCCTGAATCAAATGACACTCTTCTGCAACATATTAAACATTTCACAAATGGCAGAAGACATGTTTTTTGACTAGTGAAATCACTTCAGTTATGAACCCTTTCAGAATTTTCCATTTTTAATAAATTGATTTAATTTTTCTGTTCTATTCATGTGCAGATCTGCTGAATTATGGTTCACAAAAAAGTAAAGTGGTCAGATTCAATCAGACCATTCATTCACACCAGCCAGGGCTCTCAGTAATTACATTTATCTGAGATAATTTTAATTTGCCTTCCATTTGCATAATGAAATCATTTTGTATCACTCTACCAAGAGTTCAGGAGGAATATTTTAAAATATCAACATTGTGTTTGTTTCATTTAACAATATTTATACATATTTTACTATGGGCAGGGTGATCTTGCTATAGTCACATTAAACAGAAAGATCATTATTGTTTGCAACGCACAAATCTAAACAGTAATTTGGAGGTCTATGAAAAAAATAATCCAGATAATTCAGGACCCAGTGTGATTTTGCGGAGGGGGGAATGTATGCTGTTTATTTTGAGAGTTCAAACACAGGAAAAGCTCTTTTTTGACATAACAAAGTGGGCCGAACCAGAAAGAGAGTGACTACCAGAGAAAACTTTTTACCTAAGGAAGTTATCTGCATAACAGAGCAAGCCGCACACTGACCTCAGAAACCCCAAACCCCCATCCCTTTTCTTAGCTCAGGATGGTATATATCCTCAGCAGTCTCAATTCTCTAGATCCCTTTTGAATATCATATCTTTGTGGGGCTCCTGTATAAACAAACATGCATAATTAAAGTTGTTTTTTTCCTCCTGCTAATTTGTCTGGTATTACAGATGGGGGGGGGGTGTCTTAGCCAAGAACCTAAAAGAATAGAGTGAAAGTTAGTTTTTTCTCCCCAACACTTTCTTTACAAACTTCCATGATGCATATGAGAATTATATAACTATTATTTAACTATTATTCTATAACTATTATTTAAATAATAAAATGACATTAGGAAGGAAATTTTTTCCTAGCCAAAAATAAAACAGACACACCCTAGGGAAGGGAGGGAAGGAGGGGACTGGGAGGGGAGAGGGAGGGGAGAGGGAGGAGGGGAGAGGGGAGGGAGAGGGAGGAGAGAAGGAGAGGGAGGGAGGGAAGGATTGGGAGGGAAGAGGGAGGGGAGAGGGAGACAGGCAATGAGAAGGGAGGGAGGTAGAGGCACTGAGAATGGAGGGAGGGAGGGAGGAAAGAAGGAAGGAAGGAAAGGGATCTCAAATTCAAATAGCTCACAGTGAAGTAAACAATTTTCTTTATATTCTATCTGTGGAACTGAATTGTATTTCAGACACTTTGGTCCCTCAAAAAACAGAGTGTGCATTACTGAGATGTCCCTTATTTGCTAATACTCTTTACCCTACATTGTCCTTAAGCACGACCTCTATGAAGCTGCATATATGATTCTCTACTTAAGAGGTCTGTTTCCATCCTGTCTGCTCACTTAGCCTGTCATGCTGGTACACCAGGGCCTGTGCACTCGCTGTCAGGGTGAAGATATTCGTAACTCATTGTATCCTCTGGTGTTGTAGTTCAGGAGACCATGGTGCTGAATAGGAAATCAATTTTCATACTTCAAGTCCTAGAATTTATTAGCGGTATTGTTGAAGAAGGTGGTTATGAAATTTTCATTTAATTCTAATCAGCATCCTTTAAAGAATACAACCACACATAAATTATAATGGATGAAAAAGGAAAGGCAACTGTGGAAAAAAAATGCTGCATCTCCACTCACTTTGACAAACATGTAGCAGTTGATGGTTAATCTCATTAGGGTTTTTTGTTTGTTTGTTTCCCACTCCTTTATCTACCCTGTTCCTCGTTGACCCATTAATTTTTATAGCATACTGGACTCCTATATAATGGTTCAATAAATATAATACACTTGTGTTTTTGTTGCATAATGAAGTGATCCAGTAAGTAAAATAACTTTTTTGAAGTTAATATACTCATGGGCTCCCATAACAACTCAAATATCTCACATTTCCACTAATACTCTTAATAAAAAATTACACTGTAAACTTTCCCTGTAAACTTGTAGTCTAGTCCTCACATGAGCTTTAACCAACTGAATGAATCTCCTGGTAACACATGAACTTTTTAAAAGAGTACAAACTTTCAGATATAATATGAATAAGGTCTGAGGATTGAAAGTATAACATGGTGATTATAATGAATAACAATATATCATATAACTGATAGGAGAGTAGAAATACTAATGCTAAGAGAGTAGAACTTAAATGTTCTCACACAAGAAAAGTAACTATGAAAAGTGATGAATGTGTTAATTAACTCACAGGGGAATCCTTTCGTGATGTATCCATATAACAAATCATCACATTGAATATCTTACAATTTTATTTGCCAATTATATCTCAATAAAACTGCTTAAAAAGTTTTTAAAAGATTATATAGCTGGCAAAAAATTCAACTCAGATTTAAAATATTCAGCAAAAAATAATTATTAAAATTATTGGTGTTCCACAGAGCTTCTCAAAGCCTTATGTAAAAACTTGAAATAGGTCAGGTCATGATTATCAAAGTTAATATATTTTGTTTCTTCAAAATAACTTTGTAGATTTTCAGTTATTAAGACTTTCTTGAAATGGCTAGTAATTGCTTTCTTTAAATACAAAGAAAAGGTCATAAATTCATGATCTGGAGATACAGAAGTTGGCCAGAATAAGCCAGGTACAATGATACCATAATAGAAAATTTATTGAAAACATATTTGAAAGAAATCTTTTTATCACTAGACACATTTCCCAATTGAATCTAACATTTTCTTTCATTCTAGTTGCAAGTTTTTAAGTAGAGATAACAATCGCTTTGCAAGGCTATTATGTTAATTCGAAACACTACATGAAATATGTGTTCCAGAGTGTTCAATAAACATCTGCTGCCTTTATTTTAGTACCCAATTGTTTTCCCCATGCACTTTCTTTTTACATTCATTTCCAAAGAGGAGAACGATCAAATTAAGGACTGGTACTACTGTGCCTCCATCCTAAGAATGATGTGAAGGTCAAAGGTAATGACAATGGAAGTGAAAGTGTTTGAAACTACAAGGTTTGTGTAGCCACACTGGCATAGATGCCTTAAAGACATGAGTAGAGAGATTGTTGTTCCCACCAGAGTGACAAGCCAAAGAAGACATCAGCGGGACCAGCTGGCAGCACAAGCAAAGCAAGGCTGCAGAAGTTTGTAGCTTTTGGTTCAGAAACTGGATCTTCTTGGTACTCCTAAGATTTCCAAGGCAGTAGGAGAACTCACAGTAAAGAATAAGATGCTGACGTCAGAATCAGGATGCCTAATTACTTACATTTATAATTAGAATTAAAAAGAACAAAGGATTCCCAGCATTTCTATCTTCTTGATACCCAAGTATAGCAAAACACTGTAAAGAATCTGAAACATGAAAACATATTGGAAGACCTCACAATGGCTTGTGGTGTCAAGGTGAAGCTTTTAAATTATTTGTGCAGATAGCCAACTTATCCACTCTGTTTTGGCTTTTCCTACTTCCACCCCCCAAATTAGGAAAATGCTTTCCTGTCTTTCTCAAATACTGATCATTCTCAATAACGAAGAAACTCCAAGAAGTGGTTTACCTTTAAGAATCATAGTAAATGCTAGTCAGTTTGTGTGTGAATGTGTGTGTATGTGTGTGGTCTGTTTGGGGGGAAAAGAAAATAGCAGTGGAGTGGAAAATAGAGAAATGGAAGAAAACCAGCTTGAGTAGCACACACATACCCTAAGGACACACAGGCTCATATTTGTAGTGGCACTTAACTCTGGAATTAGAGACTATGTCATATTTTATACTCTCTATTCTAAAGCAGGGAACTGTATCTCAAAGTTGGCACTTCTCTCTAAGACATTATTTTTCCATGTCTATTTAGAAATACTGTTTTCACATGTATTTTTCTTTCTCATCCATAGGATTTTATAACTTTTCCTTTTATTCCATGCTCAATCTTTTCTTCATGATAGTAGAATAACATTTTTTTCACATTTCAATTCCTTCTTTCTGTGCCTATTTCTTTGTTCTCATTTTCACCTATTTCCAGTTCCATGTATCCTCTTAATTTTACCTTGTTTCTGGGACTTCCACCTTATTTCAGTCTGGATTATATCCTTATTTCCATCACCAAGTTAGTGATCTCATTTAACTCCTTTTTTGAAGGATATGTAAATGAACCATCCCTTGGTCTACTAATACTCTCAACACTCAATGTACAGAACATCTGACCGGCCTCCCCCAATACCCCAGGAAAGTAATCAAGACGCCAGGATTCTCCGTGGCATTCCTACAGGCAGCAACTATTATCCTTGTCTACCCCCAAAAGTGAAAAAGTTATGGAACCAGGAAGATAACTCTTGCTCCCACATTGTTTACCCTTACAGGAGCTAAAAAAGAAAATAGTCTTCTTAGATTAAACCGAATATACATTTTACTTATAGAAAAAAAACATTTGAAAACTGCACATAAAATATATATATTCTCTAAGATAGTGCATTATGACATTGCTTTAAACGATCCCCAAGGGGTCTGAAAATTTAACTGGATTCCCTGCAGTTATGAAATTATGTCAGGAAGCAACTTAATAAACAAGATACTTTGCTCTTTGGAAGAGCAAAGACATTGAATAATTTTCCTTTGTTACTCACATGCATCCATTCATCCATTTAAGGAATGCCAACATAGAACAGGACTTGTAATTGCCCTGTTTATGAAACTGTCTACTCAAGAAATTTTAAGCAAAGAAAGGGGTTGACTACTCAGGAATACTGAGCCCTTCCTGAATCCTGAAATGAATAATGCCTTAAAGCATGATTTCTCCATTTTGTTTGACAGAGACTGTCCAAATTAAGATGTTTTTTGGAGTACCTTGGAAAGGTTATGGGAAACCATGGCCATGCTTTTCTCATATTCTACTTGAGTTCACAAAGTTGGTTCCAGATAGAGGAAACTTTCATAACTTTTCCAGAGAAACGTCTCTTTCCCTCGCTGGGACCCTCTCAGAACAGGTCAACTATTCCTGCAGCTTCTCCACCTACACTCAAGTGGGCAAATTCAATTCAGGCTTGTCTTGGGAGGCCTACTGTAGCTTTTTAGCTTTTTCCTGGCTTTATCAGAGAGCATTCCTTACATGTACTTTAGGAACAGACAGAACTGGGTTGAATCCCAATCAGAGACTACTTAACTGTGAGAAACTGGGTTGTTTATTTAAGTTCACTGACCCCTGGTTTCTTAATTTTAAGTTAGGATAACTGAATTGTAACAAGTGTTTGAAAATTACAGACAATAAGTGTAAAGTGCCCAGAGTAACATCTTATAAAAATATATAGATTGATACTTTGATAAGAGAGCTGATTAGGTGTGAATAAAAATTAGTCTTCTTGTTGGCTTGTGCTAATTTACGACGTTCATCAAATGAATTTACCATATTCATTAGGGCCTGAATAGTCAGGGAAGAGGAGTTATAAACAAAAATTTACTTGGAAAAAGAAACTAAAATTTCCAAACCATGAAATAAATCCTGGTTCCAAGTGAAATCTCCGACTATTAAAGATGGGAATAGTCTACCTCTAAAAATCAAAATTACACATTTTACACATCAAAGATAAAAAGATAAAATTATTACTGTAAAAAGGTACTTGCAATGTTCCAAACTAACTCACAGGCAAAACACCAGCATTCCGTTCGTAAAAAATATTCCAGCAAACAGGCATTACATTTTTTTCCTGTACCAAACCAGTGCAAAATGTCTATATAGCTAGTACAAACCGTGCACGAAAAATTAATTTTCACATTCTGCTTTAACAGGTTACAATTTCTTCCATTAATAATAGGGTACATGTGTTAAATATACCGATGAACAGTATGGCCTTTGAAAGGGTTTTTGAAAAGTGATTTTCGTTTCTATAAAAAAAGGAAAGCATAATTTTCACCAGCGATTTCTCTAGACAACAGAAAGCTTAAGTGGAGTGATTTACTTTTTTCTCAAGCAAAATACCTTCAGGCGGGTTCAGAAAGCGTCCCCAGCGGGCTCAGGCTCACCTGGAATTCCAGGCGACCTCGAGATGCCGCCAGCATGGGCATTTCCCGAACACCCGGACCTCGGGAGAACCAGCCAGCCTCTTCCGGTCCTTCCAGAATGATGACAGCATCCAACACGTGCCACGTGAGCTCTCCAGCTGGGTTAAGGGCCTCGGCTAAGCGGCTAAGCTCTTCTCGCGAGGTTGGAGGAGGTCGTCCAGCGCGCGTAACTGCCACGTGACCTCCTCCGGCGGCCGGAGCGCCACTGACCCAGGCAGTCACAGGCTCCTCCCACTCTTCCCTGGCCTTGGAAAGTCTTCTCGCCAGAATCCGCTCAGGGAGGCAGCCTTGAGAGAGGAAAGTGTTGTTGAGGCCATCTGAACTTTATGCGCTTCTTCCATGTTAAGCCCGTGACAGCCTGCAGCCTGTGTATAAACTTCAGATTCAGGTGGAAAGGGATGGAGATCTCTAGATGGAGATCACTGGACTCCTGCAAGACAAGCCTTGTAAGTGCCTTTGCTTGTGAAGCCTGCCGCCCACCAATCTGGCCTGCCTCTTTCTTCTGGCTCTCCTTGCCCTCCGTGTGCTGGTTTTGAGTATCACCTAGGGAAGCTCTCAAGGTCACAGATCAACACATTTTATGGTATGTGATATCCTATACACATTTGGATATTTGTTACATTGTTGTCCCATTCCAAACTGAGAGGCTTGGAGCTTAAAGAGGTTAACTCACCTGCCCAAGGTGAGGGATTGATGTAACAGGGCTGGGATACAGATGCAGATCAGTCTGTCCCCTGAGCATCCACGCAGTCTTGGCCACCTGGACACGTGCTGTCTCCATCACTGAGAACCTTGGGTCACTTGAACACTGCCTTCTGCTCTAACAGAATGACTGCCCTCAACTTCTTGACAAGAGGTTGAACAGCAGTTTGCATGACGATATTTAGAGTGGAAGTTTGGATCACTGATCTGGTAAGTTTATTTTTTCTAATATAACTTCTACTGTGATATTTTCCCCTATAAGTGCTTATTCCATCCCACAAATTCTGAAGTGTATTTTCATTTCCAATTTAAAATATTTAATAATTTTCTGAATGCACATCCAATTGCTCAAAAAGTCTGTTTTGAAAGTCCTTTCCTTCGTTAGATTATCTTGTAGAAAATGGGGGAGCTGTATATGTGTGGCTCTGTTTCTGGAAACTCTGCTGGGTGTCATTGATCCATGCTTTATCTTTATGCTGGTACCACATATTCTTGTTTATATTTATAGTAGGCTTGAAATCTGATACTGTAGCCCTCAACCATTTTTGTTTCTAAAGTAAAAATTATTTGGAATATTCTAGGTTGTTTGCATATAAATTTTAAATGCAGTTTATCGATTCTTAGCAGAAGGAGGAAGAGGATGAGGGGAAAGTAAAGAAGCAAAAATTCCCTGGGATTTTATTGAATTTACAAAGCCGTTTGAAGAAAACAGTAATGCTGAGCCTTTTAATCCACAAATACGTTTCTTTCTCTGTATTTAGGTCTTCCTTAATTTCTTACAGCAATATTTGGTACTTGCCTATATATAGGCTTATATGATTTGTGTTAATTTTTTAAGTAAGTGTTTTTATGCCGCTGACGTGGTTGTGAGTCATTTTTCTTAAACTTCATTTTCTAAAACTTGGCTACTGACAAAGATTCTGTCCTTGACCAAATGCTATTCAGCCTCCCCTGAACTTTTCAAGTAGGCCTTCACTTTTAGACTTCTGTGTTCTTGTCTGCATTGCCCAAATTTAGCAGGAATCCTAAGTTAGTTCAGCTCCAATCCCCCACCCTTCCTTTCTGGTCTCCCTTGGTATCTGCTCAAGTTCCTCATCCTCCACCATCCCCCGGGTGATGTCTGATCTCCTGGCTTGCCTTCTGCAAGCATCCTGTGAGGTCAGTTTCACCCAACCCCCCCCCCCCCCTTACCTCTGATCCTTACCTCTGATGTTCCTCTTAGTAATTTCCCATCCACTGACCCCCACCCCTCTCCTTGGCTATAAATTCCCATTTGCCTGTGCTGTATACAGAGTTGAGTCCATTCTGTCCCCCTGCAGGGCCCTATTGCAATGGTCCCTGTACCTGTAGCAGGGCATCCCTTGAATAAAGTCTTTCTTACAGTGCTTTAACAAGTGTCACTGGATAGCTTCTTCTTTACCAGTTAGAATGAGTATTTTTTCCTTAATGCTGCTGGTATATAGAAAATGTAATTGATTTATATTTTCCTAATAATCTGGGACCTTGCTATATTCACTTATTAGTTCTCATCATTGTACTATACATTCCTGAAGGCTTTCAATATTTAAAAGAATCTGAATTTTGCAAATAGATGGAATTTTATTTTTCATTTCTTATCTTTATGTATTTTATTTATTTTTCTCTCCTTATTTCACTGACTAGGCTCTTTTGCCGAAAATAGAAATAACACTGGACATCCTTTCCCTGTACTAAATTTAGGAGGAAAAAGTTTAGTATTTCAACAAAAAAGATGATGTGAGCTATAGTTTTTCTTGGATGTCCTTTATCAGATTTTAAAACTATTTATTCCTAGTCTTCTGAGATATCTTATCATGAATGGGTGTTGAATTTTGATAAATGATTTTGCTGAATCTATTGAAATGATAAACCCATAAAGTAAGAAAAAATGGTAAGATTTCTTCCCTTTCACTTTGTTAGTAGGGTTTATATTGTTTACCTGTTAAAACAGTCTTCATCCTTGGCATAATCATATTTGATTTTGTGGCATTATCCTTCATATATGTGTGTATGTACTTATATACATAATTTATTTCTAATATTCTGTTAAAGGTGTATGTGCCCATGTTCATGAGGGATATTTGTCTGTAATTTTCTTACTTTGAAATTTTTTTCTCAAGTTTGGTTATTAGGGATAAGCTAACTTCATAAAATGATTAGACAAGGGTTCACTCTTTTTCTAATTCTGAAGGAGTTTGTCTACAGTTTGTCATTCCTTTTTAAAATATTTGATAGAAATCATTGGCAATAGCCTCTGAGTCTGGGGTTTTCATTGTGAATATGGTTTGATCATGATTTCAGTTTATATTCATGAGAATATATTCATATTATTATTTTCATTTCATCTTGTTTATTATTTGGTTTTATTTTGAAATGAATTTGTCCATTTCATCAAACTTACTGTATTCATTGTCATAAAAGTTATAGTATATGCAGCATACATATGGTCTATAATTTATAGTTTCTATTTTGTGTAGAGTTAGCCTGATAGGAGCAAATGCTGGAAGCCATTATTGATTTGATTTGATTTGATTTGATTGTAGCAATCATATGTAAGTCCCTACATTCCTACATTTTAAAGAATTAAAAATGTCAATAATAACTGTCAAGAATACTAAAAAGATATCTTTTTTTATTTACTGAGGAGGTAACACTGTATTCACTCTCTTTAGAATTCTAAATCCTTTAATGACTACTTATTTGGTGAAATACAGATTGACACATAATGTTTTTTTCCTCTCATAATTAGTTATACAAAAGTTTAAATATCCTATTATGTATTGCAAATACACCTATTTTCAAAATTCTATTGCTTTCTCATTTTTAAATGACAAAAACATGTTCATACGGTAAATGCTTCATTTTAGCTATATTGTTCCCCTTTATTTTATTATTTAAAATTTTTTTTAATGTTTATTTATATTTGAGAGAGACAGAGAGAGAGAGAGAGAGACAGAGACAGAGCATGAGAGGGAGGGGCAGAGAGAGACAGAATCTGAAGCAGGCTCCAGGCTCTGAGCTGTGAACTGTCAGCTGAACTGAACAGAACCTGATGCGGGGCTTGAACTCACCAGCAGTGAGATCATGACCTGAGCCGAAGTCAGACGCTCAATCAACTGAACCTCCCACGCACCCCATATATTGCTTCCCTTTATAAACATTTGCTTTTCCTTCACAAACCTGTTTTATTATTATCTACAGAGCATTCACCCCACGTTTCCTGTCTTTGTTTATTTGCTTGCATTTGTGCTTAATGTCTAATTTCATGTCCCCATTTTCATCTTTTTCTACATGTGTGAATCCTGCTTATTAGAGGTAGGTCCTAATCAAAGACACTTTCTCCATGCAGACTTCTCTGATAGCCTTCAGTCACACCAATTTCTCACTTCTCAACCTCTGTAGACTTATCTATTACCTACACTGTGGCCAAATCACTTTCAACCTTGTATTTGAATTATACCCGTATATGCCTCAGTTCCCCACACTAGAAAGGTTAGTATCTGTGATGTTGTGACTTATAATAAGAAATACATATTTGGTCTTTACCCACATTTCTGGCACAGAAATGCTATAAATGTCACAATAATGTTATAATGTTATAATAAATATGTTATATAATGCTATAATTAATAAATATAATGTTATAATAATGCAATATATGTTATAAACTATAACTATAACCTTAGGATATCCTAAGTGATGAGAGAGTCTAAGTGATATGTCTTTTGGTGTATATTTTAGAGTTTATTTCAAGAGAGAAAGCACGATTTGGAGAGGAGCAGAGAGACGAGGAGAGAGAGAATCCCGAGGGGCTCAATCTTCCCAACTGGGAGATCATGACCTGAGCAGAAATCAAGAGTCAGATGCTCAACTGACCGAACCACCCAGGTGCCCCTATGTCTTTTGTTATATTTGTGAGGTGACTTTTGGAAAGCCTTGGGGAACCTAAGGAAGGCTGATTGCCCATGGAGCCAATTCTGAATTAAATGGTTGGTACTAGGGCGTCTGGGTGGCACAGTTGGTTGAGCATCCAACTTTGGCTCAAGTCATGATCTTACAGTTTGTGAGTTTGAGCCACACGTCAAGCTCTCTGCTATCAGTGTGGAACCCACTTCAGATCCTCGGGCTCCCTCTCTGCCCTTCTCCTACTCGTACATGTGCATGCATGGTGTACTTTCTCTCTCTCGAAAATAAATAAAACATTAAAAAATAAATAAATAAAGGGTTGGAACTTTCAGTCCCATCCCATACCTCCGGGGTGGGGAGATAGTCTGCAGATTGAGTTCAGTCACCAGTGGCCAGTGATTTCATCA
Source organism: Leopardus geoffroyi (assembly GCF_018350155.1). Taxonomy (NCBI): domain Eukaryota; kingdom Metazoa; phylum Chordata; class Mammalia; order Carnivora; family Felidae; genus Leopardus; species Leopardus geoffroyi. The sequence continues at coordinate 140,700,860 of NC_059338.1, read as the reverse complement.
GTCATGCCTATTAATGAAGCCTACATAAAAATCTAAAAAGAGAAGGTCCAGAGATTTTCCACGTTGATAAACTCATTGGAATTTGGGGAGAGTGGGGTGCTTAGGGCACAGAAGCTCTGTATGCTTCCTCCATACCTTCCTGCCCTGTGCATCCTTTTATAATAAACTGGTAATCTAGCCAGTAAAATGTTTCTCTGAGTTCTGTAAGCCCCTTTAGCAAATTATTCAAATCCAAGGAGGTGGTTGTTGAAACCTTCAGTATCTAGAGCTCGTTGGTCAGGAAGACAGATGGCAACCCGGGCTTGTGACTGGTGTCCAAAGAGAGGCTGTATAAGGGGGGCGCTGTTTGGGACAGAGCCCTCAGTCTGTGGGGTCTGATACTCTGCAGGTGGATAGTGTCAGCACTGAGTTGAATTATAGGACACCTCGCTGATGTCCAGAGCATCTCTTGGTGGTGTGGGAGGAGCCCTCCTCCCTCTACACCGATGAGATTTGGTGACCTGAACTTTGGTATCCTGTTCACTTTCATCTATATGCCAGCCCACTTGTTGAGCAAATTCTGAAGTTAGTGTGTGAGACTTGAAAGATATGACTACTTTTACTTTTAGGCACATTTGGATTTGGGATTGGTATATTTTGATGGTTGCTTTGTGTTTATTTCATCATACTTGCATTTTTAGAGGCCTGGGTTCCTTTGTTGTTTATTAATTCAATAATTTATTATACAAACAAATGTTGTAGTATTTCGTCGTCCTACACGAGGACAATGATTTATTGGCAAAATACAATATTTGAAATAATAATGCTTTGTACTTATAAAAGACAATTCACATTTCTTATATTCACTAGTTTTATTTATTTTCTTGTCTCTTTTTATACACACACATGCACGTGCACACAAATACAGGCTTGTTTTTAATGTTCCATATTTCATAAGACTCAGTTCCATTTTGATTCTTTGCTTCAGTAAAGCATTTCAGTGAATTCCATATATAATAAGTGTCATCCTTTTTGATCCTACTATTGCGTTTTCATTATAACCAATTATGATGTCAGGGATGTTTTCTATTACCCCTTCCCTCTATTGCCCCCCCTGCCAAAACTCTGAAATAATTACAAATCATTTACCAGGAAATATCCCTTGATCCTTTTTAAATTTTATTTCTAAGGAAGTAATAAGTAAATATAGAGGCAGAAAGAGGAAAGATGTAGTAAATTGCTGAAAATCACTAGGAGAAAATTATAAACATTACAAAATAATACTATTTTTATGTTTGTTCTGAAGACATTGCTTAGATGCTAAAATGAATACTAAAAGTCTCCCAAATTGAATTTTTAATAATGTTCCGTCACACTATTCCTGTGGAACAGTAAAAATGTACTAATAAATGCAAACAACTCTCTTTTGTATAGTAAAGGGAAAAGAAATATAAAATTATACAGTATTTTTTATTAAAGAAATTCTTTTGGTTCCAAGTTAGTGCCACAAAATATATTTAAAATATCTATATAATTTAGAATGTTTTTTTCCTTTCATATATGGGCAGGGAAATTGGCTCCATATTTGCCTGAGTAGATGACTATTTCAACTCACACTTTTCCAGTGCAATCTGGTATACACCAAGATATGTACCTTTCCCTCAAATATTAAGCATCATTTGACCAGAAAATAGTAAAAAAACAAAACAAAACAAAACAAATGTTTAGTTTTAGTAAACCTAGAGTACTTCTTTGGGGAATTGTCAGTTTGAGATATTGTTTCCCAAATTTCATTCCTTCACATGCTCTCTTCCTGATTTTATCCATAGGCCCAGCCACACCAGGGGTACATGTGTGACTTATGCTGTCTCTGTTGGATAGATAAACATAGTACAGCTCCCTTTAGCCATCTTCTAAGCAATAGTATCAATGAAATAGGGTATTAGATACTAGTTATAATATATGAAACATGAAATAGATAACTTTTAAAAGTCTCTGATATGATTTAAAATTAGCTGATCCCTCCCCCCCCCACACACACACACACATACACACGCACACAGTGGTCTATTCACCACATTTGAAGAAACACTGACCACAGTGACAACATGGTAGCCCCTCCCTGCCCTCCCAGGTCCTGACCAGACCACATCCTGAATGGAACTGGCCATTTGCACCCAGTCCCTTCCTTAGCTTTACAACTATAGGTGCACCTGCCTACATACCTTACCCAGCCATTCCCTAAAATTGCTCCTGAAGTCACACACATGGTATTTTATTTATTTATTTTTCAAACCTTAAAAAAAAAGCCACTTCCCTTCTTCTCTCTCCCTTCTAGAATGGCGTCTCTGATCCTTATTTCTTACACCTTTTGCATGAAACTGCCATCATTTGACTTTCTTCTTCTAAGACAGACACTTCTCTGACATTTGGAAACACAGTGCCTCCTTTACTTACTCTAACCTTTTAGTAGTTAATTTGGTGATGCCCTTTTCTCTTCATTTGCTAAACTTTTTTCACATATTAACTACCATGTTGAGAAACCCTGCTGCCTGTATAAAAGTTTAGATTGTTTAGAAAAGACCAGGTGGCAATTAGTGCTTCACACTGTCTAGAAAAATCTTATTTCCCCACCTACTCTTTCAATAGGTCCTGCTTTGCATAAGTTGAACAGTTTTGTATAAATAATGCCAACATTTTATTCTATTAAATGTTGAATTGTAGCCTTTATTCTTTTGCATTATTCAACTATTTCAGGGGTGAAAAACAGTATAAAATGCTGTCAGAACTCAAGGTAAAAAAGCTCCATCATGTTTGAAGCAGCCAGAAAGAGTTTCTCAGAAAAATAGGGGTTGAGATGACTGACAGACAAAGGTGGGAGAAAATGCAAGAGGTAGCGAAGGTTAAGGTCCTCAAGAGGGGTGTTAAGGAGTCCTTTGTATTTATAGCAGAAGGTGCAGGCTCCGACTATTGAAGATGAATCATTAGACCAAAGATATTTTACAGACACCCTTTGATTCCATACTAAGACTTATTTATATAATTTGCATCTAAAGGATATTTGTGAAGAAAAAGGTGACTGAGGTTAAAAATCAAAAGAGGATTGGGGAATCTGAAGGAGTGAATGTAAATGCAGGATATAACCATCTTACTAGTGAGTTATGCAACTGTGGGGAAAGCTGGGCCTTATTCAGGTGAAAGAGAGTGCAAAGAGAAGATAAATAGAGCGCCCAGTTTAAAGATGTTATTTCATAAGTCATCATATATTGATTGAGCATATATACTTAGAAGATTCAAGGGCTGGTTTCAAGGGCAAACAGCAAACAAAGGTGATCCAAATTTACTGCTTATAAACAAAGTAAGACATGTAGATGAGTAAATACAATTCATGGTAGAAAGTATCAAATGCCATGAACAAAGTACAGTAAAAATATTATCATAATGCAAAGGATGACAAAATTCCTCTGGACAAGGAAAGTAAGGAAGGCATCAGAGAAAAGAATGACAGTTCATCTGAAGTCTTGACTTTAGGAAAGCTTTGGTTACACTCAGTGAAGGAATGAATTTCAGCTGTGGCAGAAGTAGCATGAGTCAGTGCAAAGATTTTGGAAAACTTAGGATCTGTTTGGAGAAGAACAGATAATTCAGTTTGAAAACCATATCAATTCCATGAAAGATGCTCACTTCAAGGGCACATTGACATGTTGGATACTTTATTCAACTAATTGTTCACGAGTAAATGTTCTTTTTTTAAAGCTCTGATCATCCTTTTATTCATATTTCACTGAGGTCAGTTTTACAAGTGAGGTGTAAAGTGGAGGTCAAAGGAATAAAGAGTCAAAGTCAACTCGTATTATTGTTGGATTTAGTGTTTCACACATACACATAGTCCTCACGATCCTCTCCTCATTTCCAGCTTCTGTCAGAGTTGATGGTCATGCTGAAATGGGAAAACTTGAACTTTAGTTGCATATTTAATTGAAAGGATGCTGCCTCTGTCCCTTGCTGCCCTGGGTCATTCGGTGGCTTTTAGGCCATCTAAGGCAACTCTGAATAGGAGTTCCCCTCAGCCACCTGCTCTAACAGCTGTGTCAGTCCATCAGTATGACTATATGTGCTGTCAGGCAGTGGCTCTTTATTACTCCTATTGTATTGATCAGGAAGATCCTGTAGGAAAGAGCATTTTATCCTTCTTTTGCTCTTTTTAGTAGGAATATAATAAGGACTAAAATTTAATGAGGATACTAAAATTCTTAGAATCAATGTTTATGTACTTCCTGGTTGCAAATCATACTTGTTAGCTCATCATTTGGAAGATGACCTAAAATAAATTTCTGGGTCCTAGACACCTCCATTGTGTAATACTTTCTACTTAGTTATCAAGAGTAAAAATAAAACACACACATATGTCTTGGCGTTCAGCATTAGAGAAAATGTTCAGCACATATTAAGAGAGTATGATGTCAGCAAGATGGCCAAATAAGATGTGCATCACTCATATTTCCCCGTCAGCAGCAATAATTTTGTATCCATCCATGGACAAAAATGCTTTGTAAGAGCTTTGGGATCCAAGTAGGTGATTGTGAAACCTAGGTGTACTCTAAGATTGAGGAGAGCCATTTTGAGAAGGCAGGCCACACCCAGGTAGCTGATACCTAACTGTGTCCCAGCTATAGACCTAGAAACAGCACTGTACCCTTGAGGACTTGGCCACAGACCCATTTGGCTTTAGTTCTATCATCAACACCATAGCCATAGGACTCCAGAAGAGTCTTACCCATCTGTGTATGGGGTAATAGGCATAAAGACCTTATTCCAGCTGTGGACCCTGATTGGCTCATGGACAGCTCCAACCCCTCTCAGCCATGGTTCAGGAGCCCCTGAAGAACACAGATTTAGACAATCACCCAAAGACAGGGAGACTTTGTGGAAGTCCAGGAGAGTGGCAGAGAAGTTCCAGCACACCATTGGAGGAAAAATATCTGAGATTGGCTATTTCAAAGAGGATAAAAGGAACAGTTTGACTCTCTGTGCATTACCGGTCTCAGAAAGGCAGCACAGCTCAGTACAAAGAGGGCCCTTCTTGGTTCATCATTTATTTTGCAAGGGAAAGTGAGAGCATGTGAGTGAGTGCCCACCTTCCCTGGCTATTCAAGATGCTGCTGAACAGGCCCATTCTTATCAGGGCACAGAATGGTATGTCTCAAAGGGACTTGTTTCCCACTAATTACATTGCTGGCCTCCACTGGGAGGCCCGCCCATGAATTTCTGAGGATACTTCACCTGTGAATTCTCACAGCTGGCCCCTGGATATCCCCCAGCCCTCTGTGTACCACATCCACACAAACTCCTACCATGTGACAGACTCCCTGCGCATGCTCCCAATGACAGCAAGAGTGAACTTATGCAGATGGTTAGTGAATGTGTGCAAAAAGCTGGCCTAAATCTGCAAGTCTAGGGAAACAAAACAAAACAGAATGAAACTTGAGCACACAACACTATCCTACAGAAAGCAAAAAGGAGACTGTCAACACGTGGCCTGGCTTTGCAGCGTAGAGAAAATGCATACTTGCTTAAGAATTCTGCCACTAGAGAAAGTGAGAAGTATGGAGCAAACATATCTACAGAAGATCTGAGAAAGCCTCAGGATCTCTAGCAGGGCTGGTGGAAGATATTTCTTTCCAGAAGTTAGACAGCAAAGACTAGAGAGGCAACTGCTACTTCGAATGTAAAAATAGCATCATAATATCGTAAGGAACACACAAAATCAAAGAAACATGAACCGTCTAAAGGAATTCAATAATTTACCAGTAACTGAATCCAAACACATAAAGATCTGCAATTACAAACTGAAAAGGCAATATGTGGAATGGAAGAAAATATTTACAAACCTTCTATCTGATAAGAGGTCAATATCCAAAATATATAAGGAACTTGTACAACTCAAAAGCTTTATAAAGCAAAGAATCTGATTAAAAAGTGGGCAGAGGACTTAGTAGACGTTTTTCTAAAGAGGACATACAAATGGCCAGTAAGTACATGAAAATATGTTCAGCATCACTAATAATCAGGAAAATGCATATCGAAACCACAAGAATACATCAACCTTTTAACGTTTTTATTTATTTTTGGGACAGAGAGAGACATAGCATGAATGGGGGAGGTGCAGAGAGAGAGGGAGACACAGAATCGGAAACAGGCTCCAGGCTCTGAGCCATCAGCCCAGAGCCCGACGCGGGGCTCGAACTCACGGACCGCGAGATCGTGACCTGGCTGAAGTCGGACGCTTAACCGACTGCGCCACCCAGGCGCCCCTACATCAACCTTTTAGAATGGCTGCCATCCGAAAGACAGATTACAAGTGTTGACATGGGTGTGGAGAAAAGTAAACCCTTGTGCACTGTTGGTGGGATTGTAAACTGGTGCAGTCACTATGGAAAACAGGATAGAGGCTCCTCAAAAAATTAAAGATAGGACTAGAATATTATCCAGCAATTCCACTGCTGGGTATGGATCCAAGGGAAATGAAAACACTATCTCCAGAAGATACCCACGTCTTCATGTTCGTTGCAGCATTATTTATAGTAGCCAAGACTTGGAAACAAGCTAAATGCCTGTTTATGGATGAGTGGAAAAGGGAGATGTGAGAGGTACAGATATAGATATAAATATATATATAGATGTAGATGTAGAGACAGATGTAGACATAGATATACATAATGCTTGGTGAAATAATTCAGACAGAGAAAGACAAATGTTGTATTTATATGTGGAATACATATAAAACACTGTATATATGGTTATACATTTATATATGGAATCTAGAAGAGCTGAACTCAGAGGGTGGGGGAATGAGGAAAAGTTGGTCAAAGGGTACAAACTGCTATTTATAAGATGAGTAAGTTCTTGGAATATGATATACCAGAAGAAGGAGGAGAAGGAAAGAAAATACATACTAATGTGAGCATAACCTTGTACATAAGCCTAGTTTCTCTAGAATAACAATTTTTGAAGAAATTTACATGGAATATTAACAGGAATTCATTCTAAAAACAATTCTGTGATAATAGAAAGGCTGAGGTAAACAAGGTGTCACAGGTTTCTTTACGCAGAACTTTTCAGTGCTTATACTAAACTAATGGGCATTGTGAAACTTCAAAGGGGGACTATAGTATTCATTGTTAGCAAAACATATTTGGTTATAGAATGTTCTCTCCCCAGAAGAACTGACCAAGGTACCATTCATAGAACAGAATTGGAGAAGCAGTGCCTGATTTAAGAAGGCAGAGCACTGGGGTTTGGATTGAGGGGTTGCACCTTTCCCAGCTCAGTATATTTTCTCAGTATATTTTCATTTTCCCAGGAAGGGAAAAATGAAAGTCATCCCCGCCATCTCTTGGCTTGTCTGGAGGCCTGTTGAGCCAATCAGGTTTACATAGCACATAGGAATATTATATACAAAATAAAAATATATTGTCTCCTGAATATCTTACATGTTACCAATTATTTGCTACTCTTCAAAATTATATAAAATTAAAAATATTCAAATAAAAGACCAGATTTTCAAAGTTCTGCTTTTCATTTGTGTATTTAAAAAAATCATGATCATAACCATAGATTTCTGTGAAGGCCAGTGAGAATAATTATGTGTATCCAATAAAAAGGAAGAATATATAAAAATGCACTCAAAATACCTAGTCTTTGGAAATCTTTCTAAAGTAATCTTACGGATTTTTATATTCCTAGTAATTAGAGAAGCCTACTCAGAAAGCTATTGAAACACTTAATGGCATACCCAAGCATATAATATGAGATATAGGAATCAAATTTTGAAGTCATGTATATATCAAGATTCTAAAAGCAAGAGATAACCCACTTACAATTGAATATCCCCCTTATACTTTGTTCTGTGGACTTTGCCTATTTGCAGAGAAAAGATTGATAAAGGGTCTAAGTAATTTCAAGTTCCTAACAATCAGAGAACATAAGCATGCATAAATGTTTTCAAGTGGCAATTTTTAAGTCACCAGGTATCAAACACTTGAGGTTATTAAAAAGCAGCACCTTAATGGGCAATTGTTTTAGAACCAAAGTTGTTTTTGACAGTAAAAGATATGTATTTTTCTAAGTTAAATTAAAAGTTCCGGCTGTTAAGGCAGTGGAGAATGATGTCAGTGGGCCATCTACCAAAGTAAGTAGATTGTTTTCCGCATATGTTAATGAAAAATGGCCGCTGGTATGCACCACAGAAGACCTCCATCCTGAGGAGCTTGGTCATCCTCATGCTGCAATTTTCCTGATCCTTCTTGTCACTCTGACAACTGTTCCAAGAGGGTGGATCATATGAGAATGCTGATATCCAGTAACACAAATATATTAATAAATATAAATGGAATGTGATAAGTACCATATATCATATTTTACATAGAATATCGTTGGCCTAAAAAGTAAGTATAGTCCTCAAAAGTGTCTCTTTCATTTTTATAAACTAAAAATGTTTTATCTATCACAAAGGTTGTGTAAAAAATATACCATAAACCTCAAGTAAATCCATTATATTTTTCTGGTGTTAATAATTCCTTAAGGGGGCGCCTGGGTGGCGCAGTCGGTTAAGCGTCCGACTTCAGCCAGGTCACGATCTCGCGGTCCGTGAGTTCGAGCCCCGCATCAGGCTCTGGGCTGATGGCTCAGAGCCTGGAGCCTGCTTCCGATTCTGTGTCTCCCTCTCTCTCTCTGCCCCTCTCCCGTTCATGCTCTGTCTGTCTCTCTGTCCCAAAAAATAAATAAAACGTTGAAAAAAAAAATTTAAAAAAAAAAATTCCTTCTGAATTAATCTTTGGGAATTTGAGCTTAGTAATTTTTTTTCAGAAAAAGCAAGTATGTTTAATTTCCATTAAAATCAATCTTCTAGAGGCAAAAATATTTTTCTTCCCTATGAGTAAAAGAATATTTAGAAAGGCCTTAGATCACTTTAACCAGGTTGGCCCTTCATGTTATAACGTTTTCTCATAGAAAATCACTTAGTTACTTTAGATATCAAGTTGGTGCGTATTTTTCAAGTAAGCAACTGTGATTGTTTACAGAGCAGATATGGATTATAGGTAAGTAGAGCAAAATATTTTGGAGTGATTCCCACTCAGGGTACATGAGAATGATATTAAGGCAACTCCTGATATTTCTCAGGAGATTTTGCTTAAAAGTGTAAAAATAATTAAATGCAGCTCTAAAGCTGTTGAAAACATAGAGGTTTTTTGTTTTTTGAGTTTTTTTTTATGCTTATTTATTTATTTATTTATTTTCCTGATTTATTTTATTTTATTTTATTTTATTTTTTATTTTTATTTTTTCCATATATGAAGTTTATTGTCAAATTGGTTTCCATACAACACCCAGTGCTCATCCCAAAAGGTGCCCTCCTCAATACCCATCACCCACCCTCCCCTCCCTCCCACATGGAGGTTTTTACTTTGCAAATGTTGTGCACAGACATTTCCCTCTGCTTCTTCCAGCTTTACTACATCTTACCCAGGCTTCATTTGACTGTTGACAGCATCAACAATGTTTGTGCAGTTGGATCTCAGGCAGGAAGTTCCAAACTGTGTCTCCTTTGGATTATAATTTTAACTGACTTCTTAGTTACTTTGTGAGTTAGGTTTGCACAGTTGTTTTCTTTTAAACTCTGGTCTAGGGGCGCCTGGGTGGCGCAGTCGGTTAAGCGTCTGACTTCAGCCAGGTCACGATCTCCTGGTCCGGGAGTTCGAGCCCCACGTCAGGCTCTGGGCTGATGGCTCAGAGCCTGGAGCCTGTTTCCGATTCTCTGTCTCCCTCTTTCTCTGCCCCTCCCCCGTTCATGCTCTGTCTCTCTCTGTCCCAAAAATAAATAAACGTTGAAAAAAAAATTAAAAAAAAAAAAAAAAAACCCTCTGGTCTATTTACATCACTTTAAAAAAATTACACCACTTTAAGTTAAACAAATTACAGAGTAAAAGACAAAGTGAATTTGCGCATTTGACCTGCTCTTTGCCAAATACTGATGTTCAGGATGGAGGAGTTTCAACGGTTTTGCTAAGGACTACGAGTGCTGAGACAGCTCTGGAAGTAATAACCAAAACAGCTGTAACCATCAGGTAGTAAAAAGGACCCCTTCATGCTCCGTCCTCTTGGGCCTCTTGGAGAATCAGAGGACTGAGCACACTGGGTATAGCTGCTGTCAGTAAACTATTGGTTCTCGAAGGATATTCAGTAAATTCCAGGTTCAAAAAAAAAAGGTCATTTCATCAGCAAATGTTGGCAATGCTGCAGTTGAATAAAAGCAGTGAGAATGAAAACAAAGGCTGAAGTAGATGCCTTAGAAACAATACAGTGAGGAAAAACTGTAGAAAACTTTGGAAATGTCCAAACTGGTCATTCTGAGTAGCATTGAACTGTGGTCTTTGCTACACTGCATACATTAGCACAGACAACTGGCAATCTGCAAGAATGCATGTGTTGAGTTGGGACCCTGGATGGGGAACTCCCTCCGGGCAGTGGCAATATTACCCGAATTATTCGTGGAATTCTCAGTACCTGTATGTGTAGTGATGTGATTGAGAGAACAGTCTTTTTTTTTTTTTTAACTTTTTTTAAGTTTATTTTTGAGAGAGAGCAAGGGCATGAGTAGGGGAGGGGCAAAGAGAAGGAGAGAGAGGGAATCCCAAGCAGGCTCCGTGCTGTCAGTGCAGAGCCCAATGTGGGGCTCAAACTCAGGAACCGCGAGGTCACAACCTGAACTGAAATCAAGAACTGAGCCACCTGGGTGCCCGTCATTTTTTTTTTTTTTTTTTTTTTTTTGCTTTGAAAACTCTCTCTGCATTCTGCTTTTTCCAATCTCTTTGCTGTAGGCTCACCCATTTGAAGAACAAGTGGTCCGCATTCACTTTCTCTGTGGAAGCCGGATGTGGCCAGGGCTTCTGCTGCCACTAGAATGGCACCATGAGCTGTGTCCGCTGACTAAACACAGGGGTGGCAAAAGCCCCCGAGCGACCGGGCAGCCTGACAGGACAGTGCTGCTGTTTCCATTAATGTTAAATATCACACGACAGTGTGGAGACTATTGATCCTTCTCAAGTGGGTTCTGGGAAGCAGCTTCCACTGAAGTAAAGGCTTTTCACTTTGTCCTGCAGGCCCTGGAGTTCTCAGCTTACTCTGTACCAGCTGGATTTCTTTGTTATATTTGTTAGGGATCTGGATAATATGATGAAAGATGGGATTGTGAATCATTTTGATAAAAAAAGAAAAAAAGAAAAAAAAAAGCCTAGATGATAACTTTGATGAAAAGGGATATGCTAGCTAAAAGACATGTTAGAAAGACTAATATAGTGGTTAAAAGCCTGACTTGGCATTAGAGTGAACTGGATTAGGATCCTGGCTCTACCTCTTGCTATGGGAGGTTACTTGAGCAATCTGTTAGGCTTCTAGTTAGTCATCCCAAAATAAGGACAGTGCTATTCCACAGGATTGTTGTGAGAACAGAATAGAATGATAGATTTAAAACTCACCGTAATGCCTGACCCGCAGTCTGCACCCAATGGCAGTTGCTACTGGCATTGTTCCTTTGTAGAATAAGGCTGGGATGGCTCTCAGTGTCCTTGGGTTAATCGTGACCCTTGTATGTAGTGTTAGCTCAGAGCAGAGTCCAATCTGGGATAGATTCCTGGCCACAAAACCAGATCCCACCTGTAGAGGCCTAGGCAACATGTAGATATTGTTGTAAAATGAATTATCAGTAATTATGGGGGCTGGGAGATATTTTAGAAAAAGTTCCACGCAGGCTGAGAAAATAAATTTCAACAAAGCTATCGATCGATGTTAACTGATGCATTTGGTATTGTGGATTATAAACACTTTGAACTCCTGATGGTTACTGTGATAATAATTATTGAGTATACACTTTTCCCCCCAAATTCTATAACAATATTGTAAGGCATATATTATTGACCATATTTCAAACATTAAGACACAGAAGACCAAAATGATTAGGGAACATACTGAAGGTCAGAAGCCAGATCAGCAGAGCCCAGATCTAACTCCATCATGCTGCTGCTTTTGTTCTCCCCTGGCCTTGGGTTCCTAGCAAATCCTTGGGTGGGAGGCAGCCTCAGTGTTTGGCAGGCGCTCTCGTGGCTATTTACTGCATTTTGGGGGGTGCACTGCTGTTCATTGCTGCTTCCCTGAGATCAGTTCCTGAGGGTGGCAACAGTGACCACAGATTGCAACAGGACTTGCTGCGGCGTGGCTGTGGGAGTGGGGTGAAAGGACAAGCACCCCAAACCTCTTGGTTTAAAACAACAGCAATTTGTCTCACAGTTCTGGAGGCTAGAAGGCTGACATCATTTGTCAGCGGGACTGTACTCCCTTTGAAACCTGTGGGGGAACTCTTCCTTCCTCTTCTAGCTCCTAGTGGTTTGTTGGCAACTTCGGCTTTCCTTGGCTTGCAGCTATAGCTCTCCAGTCCCTGCCTTCATTGTCACCAAGTGTTCTCCCTGTGTGTCTGTCTTCACGTGGCCATCTTTTGATAAGAGCATCTGTCATATCCTGCTCCAGTATGATCGCATGTTAGCTTACCTAATTATATCTTCAATGATCCCATGTCTAAATAAGTCAGTACATTCTGGTCAGTACAGTGGGTTAGGGATATCAGCATTCTTTTTTTCGGGGACACAATTCAACTCACAACAGAGAGAGACTTGCATCTTTCATTTTTCTTTTCCATACTTCCTAAAACATGGTTTAATCTGCAGTCATGACCAAGTTTAGAACTTGATCAAATATCCTGTCATCATAGAATAAAATAGAATTCCAGGAGTCAGGGGGCGCCTGGGTGGCTCAGTTGGTTAAGTGTCCAACTTTGGCTCAGGTCATGATCTTGCGGTCTGTGGGTTCGAGCCCCACGTCAGGCTCTGTGCTGACAGCTCAGAGCCTGGAGCCTGCTTCAGATTCTGTGTCTCCCTCTCTCTTCCCCTCCTCCACTCACATACACACACTCTCTCAAAAATAAATAAACATTAAAAAAAAGTTTAAAAATAGAATTCCAAGAGTCAGGAAAATATGCTGTTGATATTATATTAAGCCATTCTTAGGGTATAGCCCTGTTGGCTTCTTTCTAAGAATCATTGCATATATTAGTAATAAAATGGGAAATAGATAAAAATTAAGTGTGCTTGATATACTTAGGTATAGTGGAAATTAAGCCACAGCCCTTCTGTGTCTTTCCCTTGTCATTGGCATGAAGGTGTGGTTTCTTATAGGTAGGTCACTGTTCATTTTTTCTATTCTATTCTATTTCCATTTCTATTCTCATTTTTTCTATTCTATTCTATTTCTATTTCTAAAAACTATTCATTTTTTCTGGGAAAGTTCTCAGCCTTTGTGATTCTTCAGTAGAGCCAGTCTTTGACACTGCATGAAACTGTTAGGGGTTGGGTTAGAACCTGCAAAATCCCACTTCATGATCAAACGTTGAGGAGAGAGCCCATAGCCTAGAGGGAATGCAGATGAGCAGAGAAGAGCAGATGGAATGAACAAGTGGCCACAGTGGCCACCCGCAAAGCCGTGCTGCCACAGACATAGCAGCTCAGTGTGCAGCCATAGACACTGCAGTCATGAAATGCATCGAGCAGGAATTTACCTGGACCACAGCTGCCTTGAGAGCAGTTGACTGGGATGACTCTGGGACTCAGTCACTCCCGCTAAAAAGAGCTTGAAATGATTGTTAATTCCACACCATCTTGAAAATTAATAGGAGCAGAAGGACACTATCTGGAATTTTTTTTTTTAAATGGTCAGCTCTGATTGTAAAGATGGCGAACAGAATCAAGCCAACAGAGGAGGTCATTCGTAGGATGATAAATTAAGATAACAGAAATCAGTGGTCAGGATTTCCCTTGATGCCATTTCTGAGTACTTGCAGATGGAAAGGCCAAGGATGAATTGTGCACATTTTAGGGAAAGCGCTAATGGGGATGAGAGGATGGACTTGATGTTCAAAGTAATACTGCACAATGTTAGTCCAATTATTATCAACAACTAACTTATTGTCTCCGAAATCCCACATTAAAACATTTCTACATATAGGTATTATCTGAACCCCCTTCCTGAAAATGTGGGGGGTCCTGGGCACTGTGTATTACAGGAATTTAGTCAGGTTCAATGAGAAGTGGGCACATGTGAAGGGGGTCAGTCTTGCATGGGCCACACGATGTAAAACCCAGGGTGTTGTTGGTTCACAACCCTCTTGAGAGTCTCCGTGGTGTAATCTGAAATTGGCCCCTGTGCTCAGAGGGCAGGGAGAGACTGAAGAAACAGGCAGGCCACTCCAGCTTAGTAGGTGGCAGTGCTAAAAAGCAGAGGGAACTTACATATGAGGCTCGCCTTGGGTGGCAGCCAGACAAATGGATCCCCACACCCACCATCCGAATCTTAAAAGTTTATAAAGAGGCTGTAACTGAGCTCAGTTACTTACGTCATGTAGGTGTTTCCAACACGACACATCACCTTCTCAAGGCCATGTCTTTGAAGCACCCCTGGGAGCGGGAAAGACAAGCAGAACCACACGAGTCAATTGGTAGTCACATTTTTTTGATGACACCCTCCAACTGGTGCCACCCAATGAGTAGATTCATGGGGAAGAATTTCAAATGAAAATCAGGCAGACCACCCAACCAATTTATTTATCAGAGGCAGCTAGGTAGAGAGGGAGGATCCAGGAAAGAGGCCAAAGGTGCAGCATCAGGAAAATGGGTGAAAGCAACTATATTCTGGGCATGGGACATTCAGAGAGCCGGGGAGTGTCCCAAACCAGAGGAACGTCCCAAACCAGAGAAAGGAGCTTTTATAGAAGAATCTTGGGCCTCAGGCAGAGGAGCAGGAGAAGAGTAAATCTGGACAAGGAGCTTATTTCTTTGTCATTTGCTGTGTTACCTAGATGGTCCCAATTCTCTCTTCTTTGGGCTGTCTGACCCACAATTAGCCCTTTAAGCATGGCTTCATAAAATGAAGTAGAGGAAACAGGGCCAGCTGCACTCATTTTCGAGTGGCAGTGATTGACCAGGTATCATCCACTCAGCTATGAACCACGAGAGCTTTTAACAGTAGATTGTCATAGCATTATACATCTCGTGTCTTTGTAGAGATAAAAACAGCTGTAGAAAATGTGTGGTTATCCAGAAAAGAAACCTATGTAGATTTTTTTTTTCAACATTAGGATTCTGTTTACAATAACTATTGTTTCCACAGTACTGAATTTTGAAAAGCTTAAAGATGTTTGGGCTTCTTCTGTGAATCCTTGCAGTATTTTCCTGAGGCACATGGAGAACAAATAGCTTCATCACAGGTGTTTAGACAATCCATTGTAATAAATTATATAATTATCATCTTATATTGGCAGGTCATTCACCCAGTACAGTTTTTGATCTACACATGCACTCACACACCTTGCTCTGATACCAGGATTGTCCTACGTGGGTGCCTGTCTTCTGTGAAACAGTAACTGCATTTTCCATCGCCTTTCAGGACATCTGCCAGTGCTACCCAAACAAATCTGGTATAATTAGTGGGTTCTAAAGTAAATGTTTAATAGAGGCATGGAATTCTTATTTGATTACTTTGCTGCTGCAGAGAAAAAGGACCTAATTTAACATTAGGCCTGTAATTAGCAAATAGAGCTCTTTTGCTAGGGTAAACTACATCCTTTGAATTTTACAATAACTTGCTTTCAAAATTTAAATTTAAATAACCTAGATGATCATAGCCCTAATGTGAACAAACTAACCTGGTCAATCTCATTTTATTTGCTTTCAAAAAGTAAATCCAAATCCCTATTTTCTTGAGTGGATTTTACTAGGACCTATTATTTTGTTTGCTTTGAAAACATTTTAGTTCCATAAAAATCTCCTAATCCTTCTATAACTCTTATTTTTCTGGTTTTTGTTTTCAGTGCTGCAGGGTACATATCTGTGTATTAGAAAGCTTATGCAGGTGCCTGGGTGGCTTAGTCGGTTAAGTATCTGACTCTTGAATTCAGCTCAGGTCATGATCTCATGGTTAATGAGTCCGAGCCCCACATCGGTCTCCTTGCACTGACAGCATAGAGCCTGATTGGGATTCTCTCTCCCTCTCTCTCTCCGCCCCCTCTCCCCAAAATAAAGAAATAAACTTAAAAAAAAGGAAAGCTTATGGATTTTATACTTTACATTAAAATAGCACAGATATAAATGGTACAAATAGTCTTAATACACATCTTTGGTTCTATCAAGAGAAAAATATGCCCAGTGGCCCCATGTTTTATGTTCCAAAAGTGGGAGTAGTTTGGGCCAGTCTGAATTCTCAGTGTTTCAGAGCACTTGTCCCTGGCTGTTGTTGAACAAGTGTCTGTTTAGGACCAGGGCAGCGGATTGCCCTTTATACTTAGTGGTGCCGATTTGGATGTGAAGAGAGGATGTCATTTTGTTCTACAGTTATTGGTAATGACAAGATCTTAGGTATGGCGATAGGAGTGAGTGAGGAAAGTGGGTGAATGAGACCATTGTGGAGAGGTGATCCAGGGACTGAGAGGGTAGAGTATGGAGAAAAATAGCTACATGCATACTGAAATGGCCAAGAATTAAAGCAGTAGAGAGTCTCTCTCATAAAAGGAGCTAGGAACTAAAATCAATAGAAATGAATGGAAATTTTTAAAAAGTTATAAAGAGAATTATCTGACATAGGAGAGTGAAAGTTTGAGGGGTCTTTAGGAGGAAGGGAAAGTAGTTTGAGAATAGCAATCAAGAGCAAGTTAATCACCTGCTCCACCTTCCAGCACACCATACAAGGTAAGAGAGGGATAAGAGGAAGTAAGGTCCTTGGGGGAGAGCCAGGTTTTACAACATCAAGAACAGGCAAGGAATGTTTAGAGAAGATGCTAAGCATGCAGGGAGATTTGCTGATGATGGAAGGTGAGGTCTAGAGGGCATGGTGGAAAGGATTCAGAAGCTAGAGGTGGAAAAAGGTTCAGTAAAAGGGAAGGGCAGAGCCTTTGACAGTTAAGATACTGGAAGTTGACTGATGGTCTGTGGCTTCCTTTAGTGACTGGAGATAAGGAGAATCAGGCTGAACAAAGTTAGTTCTTGTCAATTCAACGCAGCAGTGGTGGAGAGACCGAGAGTGAGGGAGAAGTGAAAGTGTGGCCTCCTGGGGCTCTGTCTCACCTTTGATAAGGGTGTAGAAGCTTTCAAGGCACCACATTGTTTAGACCTAGCATGCTGCTGATGCCTGCTGGGGGACAAGGAAATGCTCTTGGAGCACATATGTTTTTGGTCACACCCTCAGTGATGAAACAGATTTTGGAGAGGACTGATGTTATACCAAATGAGTAGGCCCAATTTTTCCTTCTGATGAAGGCATAACTAGATGTGACCTTAGTTCCACTGCCCTGGTCTATTCCAGATATCCTGACGCTATGCAGCTACTGCCTTCGTTCTCCAGCATATGGAACTTCCTCAAATTCTGCCGTGGTCTCCATCTCAGATACATTATTGGGAGTATAAGAAGCCTAAGAAATATTCATGTTCAATTTTCTTCATTTTGCAAATGAGAAAATTGAGACTGAAAAGGATAAATTACCTTGGATAAGTAATCTTACCGAAAGTCAATGGACAAGTCAGAATTATAACTCTGATATCTTAATTCCTAAACTTTCACTTTTAGTTTTGAAGTGCCCTCTGTTGGCTTCTTAAGTTATAATGGCTTTAATCACTGTTAAAAAAACAGTTTTAAGTCAGAAAATACACAGATTATTTAATTCACGAACTATAACTTTTAATGTGGTGGTGTTTTGATAATAAGAACATAGAATTTATCCCTATTTCAAACATTTCCCCCAAAATATTTGATACTGTCACATGAATGATAGTAACATGTGGTCCAGGTGATGTTTTGGGGGACCTAACATAAGGAGTGTCAGATCAGGGTCACCATAGGAACTGTGTGTGGAAATAGTCTTCTGTACTCTCTCCTTCAATCTCCCTGACAGTAAGGAACATATGAGAGCCTCAGCACCCCTGCATTGGAGTCTACACCTTTTTAGTCAGTAGGTTTTGAACTTCCTTTATGAAGCATTTTTCTCAGGGTGACATTGGACACTACTATATACTTTTTAAATGACACACATAAAGCCCTTGACTGGTA
Organism: Leopardus geoffroyi; assembly: GCF_018350155.1. NCBI lineage: Eukaryota > Metazoa > Chordata > Mammalia > Carnivora > Felidae > Leopardus > Leopardus geoffroyi. The sequence goes on along the minus strand of NC_059338.1, from coordinate 140,682,680 downwards.
TGTTATTACGCACCTGAGACATCAAGGTCATTGTGTTGTTAAAGTTCACCATTTGTTGTGGTTTCCTTGTTGCAGAAATTCTTTTTTTTTTTTTTTTTTTTTGATAGGATATACTGCTTAAAATATTATTTTATACTGGTCTCTCTGGATTTTTTTTTTTTTTTAGCTGGCAGCATTCAAACATAGAGGGCAAACTGAGTATAATTTGGAAAAGAATAAAAGAAACGTGAAGAATTAGGTGGAGTAACATGTATTGATCTGTGGTTTTTGGTTTTTCTATAATGAAAGACAAAAGATACTATTTAAGTTGAATTTTATCCTGACATACACAACTTTCAAGATAGAGTAGTATACAAATTCAATCCCGCTTTAAAAGCCTGGATATACCAGTTTCCACATTACCACATCCCCTGGACTTCCTATGTGATTTTAAGCAGTTAAAAGCCAAGATACCAATACAAAAATAAAAGATACCTGATTCACCAAGTTATTATACTGTAAACCTTCAGCATTAAAATATAATTTTTCTGTATTGTTAATTTTCTGTAAAATATTTCAGTATCTAGAGAAGCAGCTTTCAGAAACTGTCTTGCTATTCTAAATAAGTTGCTTGATAACTTCATTTTAATAAATGGCTGATCAGTGCAGAATGACAGAATATCTCCTTTCTGTGTTCTGCCTCTTCTGCCTTTATACTTCATATTCTCTTTAAATTGAATAGGGTAAAAAGGAAAATTAAATATAGACAACTTATGTATCAACTGCCAGTATTTGCTTTGCATTCTGCCACAGCAGTTTTTTAAACTATAGAGATACCCTTGTTAATATTTCAAATACTGGTGAAATTAATGGAACAATAGCCATCCAAATTATTTTACCCTTGTTTCAAAAGAAGGTGTAATGTGACATATCAAACACTGTTTATCTGACAGCTCAGAAAAGCACTGCTCGCCCCGTAGAAATCACTGTCACTTACATACTGAGTTTCTTGGCCCAAGAGCTAAATATATTTTCAGCGGTATCACAGTAATTAAAGAAAATAAGGCAGCAGAAAGGTTCTGACTCCTAATCTATGCTTAAAAGACACAAGTAACACAGGGTCATCACACTGAAAATTGAAACTACATAACTGACTCAGAACTTCCTGGAGGCATCAGATCAATCCTAGATGAGGGAAAAATATTAGTAGCTAAACCATTTCAAATTTCGGGGAAATGAGATTTCAGTGTCACTATTTAACTTTTTCTTACATATTCCTTACAGCAATATTTGCTATTTCATTCTACTGCAGATGAATTGGATAGGTCTCTCCAAGTGATTGGGCAGTCAGCTTATGTGGGGTTGTCTTCACATGACCTGCATAAAGATTATTTAATTATACCATAGGCTGTGTATTCTTTCTGATTTGCAGCCAGTTTGTGTGTAGAAATAGAAATGATCATAGCATTGGGACAAAAACAGAATTTTAAGTGAAAGCTTAAACTTAATATATTTGCTTAAAAATGTCACAGGAAATGAAGGATGAGAAATGTTAAATTGAAGTTAAGAAAGCATTCTCCATATGACTCTAATTTCCATTAATATTTCTCTTTATATTTTCATTGTCTCACATCTGTCATATTTTATAAACAAAATTGAGAAAAATAAGCCACCCATGTCTCTCCTTTCTCAAAACCCTTTATATTTTTCACTCTCAACACAGAAGTTTTGTTTTAAGTTAAGGCAGAATGCATCAGACATTCAGACAGCAGTGCACAGAAGAAGAAATAGAGAAGATGTACAAGATATTTTTTTTAATTTTTTTTTCAACGTTTATTTATTTTTGGGACAGAGAGAGACAGAGCATGAACGGGGGAGGGGCAGAGAGAGAGGGAGACACAGAATCGGAAACCGGGCTCCAGGCTCTGAGCTGTCAGCACAGAGCCCGACGCGGGGCTCGAACTCACGGACCGCGAGATCGTGACCGGGCTGAAGTCGGACGCTTAACCAACTGCGCCACCCAGGTGCCCCGTACAAGATATTTTTTTAATCTTTTGGATGATATCAACGACCTGTCACACCTATGGAAAATTAAGAGACAAATATCTAGGAAAACAAAATACCTGAGAGGTGATTCTAACTATTAGGAGGGACCAACTTTCTCCTAGATACTGAAAGTCTAAGAAATCTTCACTCATTTCACAGGCTTGTGGGGCAAAAACTGGAGTTCGAGGGCTGTAAATGTCCCTGGTAAGTGCCCAGGGCTCTCAAAGTCTCCACTCTAAAAGAAAAGCTAAACTGAAAACAGATCAACCTCCTTAAGGATTTACACGAGGTACATATCTTCTCCCTTCCTGATTGGATTGAGATTATATGAGATTTATTTTGTCTTTAGGCTCCTGTCAGAAGTCCCTGCAAATTTTCTCTGGAGAAGGATAGTGCCATTACAGGTTCCTGTGATCTTTCCAATTCTTCATGTTCAATATCTAGAGGTTAAGTAAAAATAAATAAAAATATAAATGGCATGGTATATTGGAAAACATGATCAAAAACTAAGAAAAATAAAAAATGAAACTAATCATCAAGAGATTCAGATAATAGTTACTAAAGTAAGTATTATTTCTATTTACATTGAAATAACTACGATTGGCATGCTCAAAGAAATGAAACAAGATTTAGAATTTAGCTGAATAACTAAAAAGGACAAAACAGACATTCTACAGTGGAAATATACAATAACTAAAAGTACAAACATAATCAGTAAATGTATAACAAATTAGACATAAAGAGCCATTAATGTACTAAATATTGCATCAGAAAAAATCTAATAACATAGTCTCAAAATGCATGAAGCAAGAATTCACATTAAAAAATAAACTAGGCAAATTCACAATCATAATATATGTGAAAAATTTACAAAAGTTTGACACACCTTCGGCAACCTTGTAAAGGGCTCATATAAACAATTTGTTATTTGACCACAGAGTTAACCAGAAAACTGCCATTATTTGAAAATTAAGCAATATATCACTAACTCTTGAATCAAAGAAGAATCATAGTGTAAATGAAAAATAATTTGAATTGAGCAATAAAATTCTACATTATAAGATACGTAGCATGTAGCTAAAGTCATGCCTAGAGATTTATAGCTGTAAATTAGTATTTAAGAAATAATAAAAAGGCTTAACTGTATGAACTAAATATTCCTCTCAAGAGGTTTATAAAAACAGCAGGTTCAACCAAAGAATGAAGAAAAATAATACAGTAAGAGCAGAAGCTGTTGGTATAGAAAACAAGCACAGATCGGAAAGGACTAATGTTGATATGAAAATAGAATGTTTCTATAAAATGACTAATAAAACTTTTGTAAAGCTTACTGAGAACAAAAGAAGAATAGCTACAAATAACCAATACTGGAGTGAAAAGGGGATATCACTGAGTATCCTGCAGACAATGCAAATATAATACAAGAACATTAGGAATACCTTCATGCCAATTAATTGACAGCAAAAGAGAAGTGCAACTTTCTAGAGCAATGCTACTTACCAAAGCTATTCAAGACAACGTAGAAACATCAGAATAGTCCTGTAACTATTCTTTCCACAAGGATAATTTCATACCCAGAATATATCAGTGAAAAATTTCTACCAAATATTAAGCAAGATTTAACACTTTTATCACATAAACTCTTTCATACATAGAAAAAGGAACACGTTCAAACAAAATTTTTGAGTCCAAATTCTTTGAACCAAAATTTGTCAAGGGCATTAGTAAAGATTATAGGCTCATACATCTTGTAATTTAAATGTAAACATTTTAAATAAAAATCTAGGAAACTGTTGGGGGACCTGGGTGGATCAGTCAGTTGAGAGCCCAACTCTTGATTTCAGCTCAGGTCATGATCCCAGGGTTGTAGCATGGTACCCCACATCAAACTCCATGCTGAGCAGGGAGCCTGCTTAAGATTCTCTCTGTCTCTCTGTCTCTGTCTCTCTCTTTTTCCTTTTCTCCCCCTGTCTCCCTCTGCCCCTCTCCCCTACTCATGCTGTCTCTCTCTCTCTCTGTCTCTCTAAAAAAACAAAAAAAACAAAAAAACAAAAAACCACATTCAGCAATATTTATAGAAGTTAATACATCTTAAACAAGTGAGACCCATTTCAGGAATTTAAAGTTAGTTTAACATGAGAAAATCAAGTGCTACCATGCCTTGCTTCTATGGAATGTAAGAATAATTACATGAGCAATGCAGTACACACAGGAAAACACTTTTGATAAAATTTATTATTTATTTGTATAATGAAAAAAAAAACTATCCATTTAGGAATAGAAGGAAACTGCCTTAATCTGTTAAAAACAAGTATCTAATCTGAGAATAATCTGATAATTAGGTGATGTGATTATTGTAAATAGTGGTATTTATATTGTTTTAGATGCCAGTAAAGAACATACTCATTAGTGAAATACTGAACATTCTATTAAGATTAGGAATGAGATAAGGATGTCCACTATTACCGTTTCTATTTCACAGAGTACAAATGGCCTTGATCAATGCATTAATACAAGAAAAATATATAAAATATATACAATACTTGAAGATTGGAAAATTAGAAATATCACTCACAGTATTTAAAGATAGATTTAATTATATATTAGGGTAATTTACACAATTGTCCCTGAATGATTAAAACACTGAGGAATAACCTTGACAAAAGAGGTAAAGACCTGTACTCTGAAAACTATAAAACACTGATGAAAGAAACTGAAGATGATACCAACAGATGGAAAGATATTCCATGCTTGTGGACTGGAAGAATTAATATTGTTAAAATGTCCATGTTACCAAAAGCAATCTACAGATTCAATACCATCTCTATCAAAATACCAATAGCATTTTTCACAGAACTAGAACACATAATCATAAAATTTGTGAGGAACCACACAAAGACCCTGAATAGCCAAAGCAGTCTTGAGAAAGAACAAAGCTAGAGGTATTAACAATTTCAGATTTCAAGATATACTGCAAAGCTATTGTGATCAAACAGTATGGTACTGGCACAAAAATATACATAGAGATGAGTGGAAATGGATAAAGAGCCCAGAAATAAACCCACATCTGTATGTTAAATTAATCTATGACAAAGGAGCCAAGAACATACAATGGGAAAAAGACACTTTCTTTAATAAATAGTGCTAGAAAAACTAGACAGCTACATGCAGAAGAATAAAACTGGGCCACTTTCTTATACCATACACAAAAATAAACTCAAAATGGAAGAAAGACCTAAATGTGAGACCTGAAACCATAAAACTCCTAGAAGAAAACATAGACAGTAACCTGTTTGACATCAGCCTTAGCAACATTTTTGTGGGTATATCTCCTCAGGTAAGAGAAACAAACGCAAAAATAAACTATTGGAACTACACCCATATAGGAAGCTTTTGCACATAGCTTTTGCACCCAAATAGAAACCATCAACAAAATGAAAACACAACTCACTGAATGGGGGAAGATATTTGCAAGTGATATATTTGAGAACACAATCCAACAGTGAAAGCCCAAAATAATCTGATTAAAATAAGCAGAGGACCTGAATAGACATTTTCCAAAGAAGACATCCAGATGGCCAACAGACACGTGAAAAGATGCTCAGCACACTAATCATTAGGAAACCACAAATCAAAACTACAATGAGATATCACTTCACACCCATCAGAGTGGCTAATATCAAAAAGACAAGAAAATTAACAAGTATTGGCCAGGATGTGGAGAAAAGGGAACCCTTATGCACTGTTGATGGGAATGTAAATTGGTGTAACCACTGTGGAAAACAGCATGGAGGTTTCTCAAAAAATTAAAAATAGAAATATCATATGGTCTAGTAGTTCCACTGCTGGATATTTAACCAAAGAAAGTGAAAACAGTAATTTGAAAAGATGTCTGCACCCCTATGTTTATTGCAACATTATTTACAATATCCAAGATATGGAAGCAACCTAAAAGTCCATCAACAGATGACTGGATAAAGAAGATGTGGTATCCACATACAATGGACTATTATTCAGCCATAAAAAGAGAATGAAATCTTGCCATTTGCAACAACATGGATGGACCTAGTAGATATAATGCTAAGTGAAATAAGACAGACAGGGAAAGATAAATACCATATGATTTCACTTAATATGTGGAATCTAAAAAATGAATCAGCTAGTCAAACAAACAAACAAAGAAAGCAGAAACAGACCTGTAAATACAGAACAAACTGGTGGTTGCCAGAAGGGAGAAGGGTAATGGGATGGGCAAAATGGGTAAAGGGGAATAGGAGGAATAGGCTTTCAGTTATGGATGAAAGTTACAGCATAGGGAATATAATCAATGGTATTGTAATAGTAACATGGTTACAGATGGTAGCCTCACTCGTGGTGAGCATAGCATAATGTATGGAGTTGCGGAATCACTATGTTGTACACCTAAAACTAATGTAACATTGTATGTCAACTATACCTCAACAAAAAAAGAAAGAAAGAGAGAAAGAAAGAAAGAAAGAAAGAAAAAGAAAGAAAGAAAGAAAGAAAAAATAATTTGGCGTGCCTGGGTAGCTCAGTAGGTTAAGCGTTGGACTTCAGCTCAGGTTATGATCTCATGCTTCATGAGTTTGATCCCCGCGTCAGGCTCTGTGCTGACAGCTCAGAGCCTGGAGCTGGCTTCGGATTCTGTGTCTCCCTCCCTCTCTGTCCCTCGCTGGCTCACACTCTCTCAAAAATAAATAAATGTGAAAAATTTTTTTAAAGATATAATTTATATATATCTATAGATAACTTATTAGAATTAATTCATAAGTTAGGTAAGCATCACTGAATAAAATATCTACATACAAAATTGTGTTCCGACATATTATCAATACATTGCTTTAAATGAAATACATTTATAATTTCTATTTGCAAAAACATCACCTTTTCTATCTAAAAACTCATGTGAAAAAAACACACGGATGCATACATACTCCATATATAGAAGTCAATTTTGGGTGGGTACAACTGTGAAATGTAAAATAAACAAAAACTTTTCAAAGATGATAAGACAAGGAACAAAAGGAATGCTCATTCATTGCTAGTGGGAATATAAAATGCTGCGTTTCCTTTGGAACACAGTTTGACAGTCGTTTACAAAGTCAACACAGTCTTACCATATGATCCAGCAAACATGCTCCTTGGTATTTGCCCAACCTGTTTGAAAAGCCAAGCCCACACAAAGACCTCCATGTAAATGCTTATTGTAGATTTAACCAAGATGTCCTTTAAAAGCTGAATGGGTAAGATGAGATTCATCACAGTATTATTCAGAGATACAGAGAAATGAGCTATAAAGCCACAAAGACAGATGGAGAAATATCAAACGCATATTACTAAGTGAAAGAAACCAGTTATGTAACATTCTAGAAAAGATAAAATTCTAAAGGCATAAGTGAAGCATAGTGGGTTTTCAGGGGAATAAAGCTATTCTTTATGATAATGTGATTGTGAATACAATATATCATGCATTTGTCAAAACTCAGAGAACTGTACAGCACAAAAAGTAACCTTAATGGATGCAAAATTTTAATTATAATTTAGGAGATTGGGGTATTCTGAGAAGAAATGCAGACTGTGACAAGGGAGTCTAACTCTTAAAAACAATTGAAAGAATTTCACTGCAGGGGTTGGAGGAAAGGTGATTGTGGAGTATTTTTAGAAATGAGTGGCACCTGTAAGACTGAAGATGTGAGAAACTGCACAGAAGCACTGTACTCTAATTGATAAAGTTGTTTCCCATGGGATTACGGGTTGCCAATTCTGCCACTGCTAAACATGTATACCGGACTGAAACAATTAATAAATGTATGACACATGGTGGGAGCCAGATTTATCACTGTTGAAGTGGGAGATTACACTTAAGTGAAAAGAGGGAGCTAAAAATACCCATGGGGCAATCAGCTACAGTTGGAGACATCATGTGAATTCACGGTTAGCTTAATATAGGTACAGATGTTTGCATATAGAAACATTTATAGATACCTTTAAATATACAGGTTAGTATAATCATATATATGTTCTGCTTTTTAGATGAAAGGGCGTAAAAGAAATGACACCCTGTTGCAACATGTGTATATAGCATCCAGATTTTGGTTTCTAATACCATTCTCTAATAAAAGGAATCAGGGCTCCTCAAAGAAATGGCTGATCCTAACACTGTGACAGAAAATACGCAAGCTGAGCCTGGAGCATTTGCCAGAAAACAAGAAATAGCTAAAAACAAACACACTGATAGGAATATCAAAGGAACACAGGGACAACTGAAAGATCCCCCAATGGCCAAAGCTGAAACCGTTTGAGCAACAAAATGAATATTCTTGGATTATTGTTCAAAGTAGAATAAAATACATAGCACATGTTTATACATATATAAATAAAAGATTGAATAAAATAATAAATGCTGAGGAGATAAATTTGTCATGGAGAAGAATTCCAAATAATTTTAATAAATGCTCCATACTCAAGGAGGGGGAGCATAACTCTCGCTCTATAGGCGTATGTTGCACATCGTGACTTTCTCCCAAAACGTACAGTAATGGGGCTACAACTTTACAGTGGAGAAACCTGGCAAACACTACATGAGCCAGGTGATTAAAGCCAGTGTCAACAACTCATAAGTCATATTGATAGTATGTATGCTTATTATGATGTGATAATAACAGCTCTTTACTTCTGTGATCTCCCTCCCAATACCTACAATCCCAGCTTAATCATGAGAAAAAACATCAGACAAATTCCAACAGAAGGGCATTCTAAAAAACACCTGGCCAGTACTCATTTAATGCCAAGGTCATTGAAGACATGGAAAGTCAAGAAATGGAAAGTCAAGACATGGAAAGTCACAGCCAACAGGAACCTGGAGAGAGAGGACAACTAAATTTAATGTGGTATCCTGGATGGAGTCCTGGAACAGAAAAAGGACATTAGGGAAATAACAAGGAAATCTAAATACACTATGGTCTTTAGTTAATAATAATGTATCAACATTGCTTCATTGATTGTAATACATGTATCATAATAATGTAAAATGTTACTAATAGCAGAAACGGAGTGTCGAGTATATGGAAACTGTTCTAGCTTCTCAATTTTTCTATAAATCTAAAAACTTGTGAAAACAAATTGTATTAATGAATTAACTAAATTTAAATTAAAAATGCAATGAACATGTTAATAACGAATTAGATATAACTGAAGAGAAAATCAGGAGAGATCAGAAGATATCATCTAGAACAGAGGATAAGGAGACAAAAAGATATAAAATAGAGAAGAGTTTAAGAAGCTAACAGAAGAGAGCAAGGTCTACACATGAGTTCCTGAAAGAGAGAAAAGAACGGATGGTGCAGAAGCAATGCTTCACAAGATGATAGCTTACAGTGTTCCAGAACTGATGAAAGATCTCAGTATTCCCATTCAAAATCCCAATGAACCCAAGCAGATTAAATAAAAAGAAACACATAGTGAATTATAGTGAAACTATAGAAAATCAAAGAAAAAAAATCACAGAAGCAGAGAAGTGACTTCTCTAAAGCAAAAATAGAGACCTAGAAGAATGTCTCCGGTGTCCTAAAAGAAAATGACTAGTGACCTTGAATCAATGTCCAGAAATATTATCTTTCTATAACCAAGTCAAAATGAACACTTTTTTTTCAGATCAACAACCCCCCAAACGCTTGCTATTTTAAGCCTGTTCATTTTTGCATCAAACCGTATAACTAAATGAGGATGTGAAATTACCTAGTTTTTTTAAAGTTTTTGATGGTTCTCCTAGTCCCTGCTATTTTCCCTACCAAGGGGGAGTGCTGAGATTTATGGTGTGCTGCTTGGTAGGAAGAGGGGACTCCAGGGACTTACCCTTGACCCTATATAATCATTGGTTTTAGTCAGTGGCACCAATGTAGGGATGATGCCTGCTTCTAAAGATGTCTATTCAAACTACACACTCAGGAACGTTAAACATAACCATGAGATGAGTTTGAAGTTTTTTAGTTTTTCCAGGAAGCTAATGTGAAAACTTCACTGTTCTCCTGTGGCTCATAAGCCTCGAATAAGACTAGGGGTATGAAGCAATGTTTTGGGGTCCCAACAATTAGCTCAGAGACAGTGCCTGATAGTCTTTGAAAGATTTGGTGTGTTCATTCCACTAAAGAATTACCCTGGTATGGTGCGCCTGGTTGTCTCAGTCGGTTGGGTGTCCAACTTCGGCTCAGGTCATGATCTTGCGGTCCGTGGGTTCGAGCCCCGCGTTGGGCTCTGTGCTGACAGCTCGGAGCCTGGAGCCTGTTTCAGATTCTGTGTCTCCCTCTCTCTCTGCCCCTCCTCCACTTGCACTCTGTCTCTCTCTGTCTCGAAAATAAATAAACATTAAAAAAAATTTCAAAAAAAAGAATTACCCTGGTAAGTAGCTTTAGGACCCTTTGGTTATGGTGGGAAAAAATCTCATAGGCCATACATAGTGGATATATTTCAGGGTTTATTTTGAAGTCCACCTTGACTTTATTCAAGAAGCTCTTGTCTGTGAACTATTTCAGGACTGGGAAATGAGGGACGATTGAACCCATTTATTATGATGGCTCACGACAGACTTTTGTTCCCCAGGCCTGAATTTTTATTTTTTATTTTCTTCCAGAAAACTACGTTCGATTGACCATGGCGTTATTGTGAATCAAAATGTATTCACTGCGCCTGCCCTCCTGCTTCTTATAACTGTGCTTGCCTCATACAGGGCTGCGGCTTGGCATTTTGTCACCCTGGGGTCTGGAACGTCTCTTACTCTCCATAGCAGAGCTGTGCAACGTCTTGCCAGAAGTAGGAATTTGATTTTGGATAAGCACAGGTGGTGATTTAATTAACTAATCCAGCCATTTCATTCCATGGAGTGTTACGTTCCTCTCTGGGTTTATGGCTAGGAATTGTCACTGCCACCTGCCTTATTTTGCCTGGAACCAATTCCAGCTTTTGCTTGTTACTCGTAATGTTGCTACCCTGGGTTAATTAGGGTTTTTGGATGCAAGCAACAGAAACCAACATTATAAAATGAAGGAAATTGATCAGAATACTATTGGAGAAGCTCACGGAAAGGGTAGGTTACTGGGCTCCATGTTTGGAAAACAGACAGGAATCAAGGATCTCTGAAGGGGTGGGTAAAAGGGATAGCAGTGAAGCTGATTCAAGGATGGCTGAGTCACCGTGGTTCATGATCTAAGAATTAGTATCCCCCCCCATATTATTATCTTTATCATGTTTGTTGTTTCTTTAATATGGGCAAACTTCTAAACACAGCAAAAGTTCAAATGTATATATAACTGCATCGTTGCAATTGCTTTATCAAAAGTTTTGCAAAGTGTTATTGCAAGTTTATTTTGACAACATCTCTGAAATCATGTTTTTGTTCGGAGGTTTCCATCAATACACTAAAAGACAAGAGAACAAACAGGGAAGACAATGAGAATTGTGTCATTTTTTTTGTTTTTAATTCTTTTTAATGTTTATTTACTTTTGAGAGAGACAGAGAGACAGAGGCATGAGCGGAGGAGGGGCAGAGAGAGAGAGGGAGACACAGAATCTGAAGCAGGCTCCAGGCTCTGAGCTATCAGCACAGAGCCCAACCTAGGGTTCGAACTCATAGACCGTGAGATCATGACCTGAGCTGAAAGTCGGATGCTTAATTGACTGAGCCACCTGTGTGCCCCGAGAATTGTGTCATTTTAAAACCAGTAACAGGGGCGCCTGGGTGGCGCAGTCGGTTAAGCGTCCGACTTCAGCCAGGTCACGATCTCGCGGTCCGTGAGTTCGAGCCCCGCATCGGGCTCTGGGCTGATGGCTCGGAGCCTGGAGCCTGTTTCCGATTCTGTGTCTCCCTCTCTCTCTGCCCCTCCCCTGTTCATGCTCTGTCTCTCTCTGTCCCAAAAATAAATAAACGTTGGAAAAAAAAAAAAAAACAAAACAAAACCAGTAACAATTAGGCTACCTCTAAGCATGACCTTCTTTAATCAGCTTATAAATATACCCCCTCAAATATTCCCAAGGTAAGAAACTGAGTGGTAATTGGGACATTAGTTATTCAGATTTCTGCTGAAAAATCAACTTGGTTAGTTTTATCAGAAGTATCTTAGAACATGTTGGGGACAATTTCCAGGCTTATGAAGTAAATGTGCGTATTAGTTTGGTAATAAGAGGCAAAGTTGAAATTATCTAAGTTCTAAAACTAAGGAATTTCCATTGGGAAAGCTTTTATGAACTGAATTTAGGATCAAAAGAAGTAGAAAAAGTTATAGATAAGAAAAAGTAATAAAGATGTGGGGGTATTAAAACAAGTATAGCATAAGAGAGCAAAGGAGATCAGAAGATCTGGATGTTCCAGATCTTCAGAAAAATAAGCAAGCAGTTCACAATTCTCCTTTTCTTTATCTGCCAAGAATATCACCTGAAGTCATGAATAAAAGTCAGTCCCTGGATGATAATTTCATTTTCAGGGACATCCTGTTCAAAGCTTCAGAGGGCTTCCTCCACAAGAAGAGATTTCTCCCTTCCAGAGAGCAGAGGGAAACATTTGAGTTGGTTGAATTTAGAGCTATATTTGGAAATGTCTTGTAAATGGGTGGATAATTACTAAGATTGCCTCGGTTGATTGGAGAAAAGTCAGACAATTCTAAACTCAGACTTGATTAATAAAGAATAAATTCTTTCTCTGGCCCTTTCTGCTGTGCCTTCTGAGTAACTTGAACTTAATTGCCAGCTCCGAGCAGGTGCTGAGTATACCCATGTCTTAGCCATAGCAGTGCTCAGGAAGTGGTGAGGACAGGGATCAAAAGTCAGAGTATTGTCTTCCTGCTGTTGTAAAATAGATTTATGGCCAGTGGAGGGGGTGCAAAGACTGAAACAAGGCTCTGTAAACTAATTCAGACTAATTCTGTCATCCCAGAACCAGTCAGACTACCAAAGGAAGGCTTCCCTTCTATCAAATGATCTGGATGTTCCCTTCTATCAAATGAAGGTGTTTATCTCTCAGCTCCTTCTGGATTGATGTTCCTGTGCTCAGTATTTACACACTAAGGATGAATTATTTTATAATGAAAAAAATTATTATGTATTTTTAAATAATTTTGTCTTGGTCTAACACTGTCAGATTCCATGCTTATTTGCTGTTAACACTAGGGGTCAGGCTAAGAATAGTTGTTTTTTATGCTGTTCTGATCTAGGTCAGACATTATAGGTATCTTGGATATTTAGATATTTTTAGTTATGACTTCCGAATTTCTAATATATATTGCTAGATTACTCATCCATATGTTTTCAACGATAAAGATAATAAAAGACTTCCCCTAAAAACTGAAAAAAAATGTAAAAATACACTGCTAGAGTCTCTAACGCCAATGTTACAAATGAAAGCCTAGCAGATGTTGTGAAAGTAAATCTTACAACCAAATGCATGCTGGTTAGCAATTTCTATTGTCTCTACCTAAATGCATCATTGTCGTGTACATTTTCCTAACCTTCCCTATTTCTTCTTTTCTTTTCTCTCCCCTGTGGAATTACACATACTATGATGAGAGCAACAGTTTGCCATACACTCAAAATAATCTTGAAAATCAAATAACTGCAACCATAAAGATGCAGAATGGGGGCACCTGGGTGGCTCAGTCGGTTAAGCATCTGACTTCGGTTCAGGTCATGATCTTGCTGTCTGTGAGTTCGAGCCCCGCATCGGGCTCTGTGCTGACAGCTTAGAGCCTGGAGGCTGCTTTGGATTCTGTGTACCCCCCTCTCTCTGCCCCTCCCCCCACTCGTGCTCTGTCTCTCTGTCTCTCAAAAATAAATAAATGTTAAAAATTTTTTTTAAAAGATGCGGAATGAATCGCATCCACTTTAAAATTATTTTCCAATGAATTTTGCCAGCATTTTACCATCATTAAGGCTGTAGGTATTTATGCGTGTTGACTTAGAGCATAGGAGCACTGCGTATACAAGCAGCCTCACACACAGAGGCACAGAGAAATAGGCACAATATGATTTGGCATAGAATTAGTAAGTTATTTTACCTTCCATCAGTAACCAGAGTAGAGCAGGGAAGGGTATGAAGGTGTGGTTAAAGCTCAAAAGAGCAGGTCAGAAAGTTATACGTGACGGCTTCATGGTCTACAAAAGCAGAACTGTTCTCTAAGAAAACATAAAGTGCATTCCATGAATAGAACCTCCAGGAAAAACAAACAAACATCTTCTGCGTGTGTGTGTGTGTGTGTGTGTGTGTGTGTGTGTGTGGCATTCATTTAACTAACATATGCCTAGATAGTAGCAACTGTCTATTTATTTTAGCCAGTATAAGATCATGCCCATGGATATTTAAGACATTTATACCCCCTGAAAGAGGAGGCTTTCCAAGAAATTATTCTTCTTTCGAAGAGTCAATGTAATCAACCATCTCCATGTGACAGTTTTTACCTGAAGAACGATTTGATCTAAAAGTAAAGACACTGTGCAGAGGACAGGCAAGCTTTTCCTAAGTGTTCTTGTGGTTGAGGCAAATACACTGAGCTCAAGGAAGAACCAGTTTCCCTGTCAGTCACTTCATGCATGCCCTGACCCAGCGCGCTTTGTAACTGCCTTCCTGCTCTCCGAATGCTGAGGGGTCGGAGAGCTCTGGCTGCCAGAGTGTTTGGATCAATTGACCTTTTATGTCTTTTATTGTTTCCGCTGCCCTTTAAATTCCCCTTCAGTGTTCTGTTTCCTCCAGAGCATCTTTTCAGAGAGATAGGCTATCTCTTTGTGGGCAGAAGATGATGGGTCCTCCCAGATGGAGCTTGCAGGTGAAGGGCTATGAACAGAGCAGACATTCTCTCCCTCTTTCTCATGCTGCCGGTGGAACAGAGAACACCTCTGTATTCACCTCAATCGTTTGGTAGAAGCCCTCTACCTTCTCTCCCCGTGGTGAGGTTAGAATACGACAGGAATCTCTTACAAAGTTGAGAGTGCATTTCTTAGAACTACTTTCACCTAAATTCACCGACCACACAGTAGCCAGGTGACGCACTTTTCTGTTGTTCTGGTCCCCCTGACCTTGAGATGCTCCTCCAACTCGGCTTTCTATACCAGGGATGCTCGTGCTCTTTCTAAATCTGAGCAGCCCGGGCCATTGAGCCCTTAGGATGGAGAACTTCATTGCTCCCTGACACAGTCATCCAGAGGAAAAGCAGATACCAGACAAAACAATGTATATTTTTTTCTGCATTTCACACTTGAATACTAGCATTAGATTTGTGAAACTTTATATCAAGTCAGCTTGTTGGCATTAATATTTTTTAGTTTATACAAGTACAAGGCAAAGAAGGTTAAATACCACCTTGGCCTGCCCTCTAGCTGATTATGATCTAGAATAGCTGGTACAGATAAGAAAATGTTCAAGTGCTTTAGCATGACTAAGGATGCCTGGCATTATATAAATGCGATGTGCATATTCTTTATGTATATAGATCTTAATTCCTTGTGTTTCTTTTTTTTTTTTTTTAATTTTTTTTCCCAACGTTTATTTATTTTTGGGACAGAGAGAGACAGAGCATGAACGGGGCAGGGGCAGAGAGAGAGGGAGACACAGAATGGGAAGCAGGCTCCAGGCTCTGAGCCATCAGCCCAGAGCCCGACGCGGGGCTTGAACTCACGGACCGCGAGATCGTGACCTGGCTGAAGTCGGACGCTTAACCGACTGCGCCACCCAGGCGCCCCCCTTGTGTTTCTTTTTATATATGTTTACATGTTCATTAAATGTCTCTTAGAAATTATTTATAAAAAGTAAATGGACTACAGTGACAGAATTTAAGAAGATCTTGCTGTGGATCTGTTTGGTGAAGTAAATAGTCTTTACTCATTATTTATCCCATGTATTTGTATCAGCATTTGGGGTTTGATATTCTTATATGACATGAGTTACTTAAATACATGGAGTACTTTTTGCTCATAAGAGATGTGTAAAAAACTAAAGGCACACAATTTATTGATTGCTGTCACATACCAGGCACCGTGCAAAGCATATCATCTCACTAACTTTTCACAACAAAGAAAAAGAAGGTTCTTGTATGCTTCTCACTTCTTAAGCAGTGGAACTGAAGCTTGGAGAAGTTAAGTCACTCACAGTGACATATAAGCACCAGGCAGAGCTGGGACATGGAAACTGCTTCCATCTGAACCCACAAGTCCATGCTTGAAGTGACTATTCCTCTCTTGTTTGAAGAGAGACCTTTTCAAAATGCTGATGGCAGTTCTTGCCATATAGAAAAAGAACTCTCAGCCTCTCACCCTTCTTACGTCCTAGGTACACATATTTAAGCCAAAGGTGATTTAAAAAGGAGGGGACAGTGTGGTACACTAACTATGGGCAACATAAAGGACACTGAGGTTATTTTTGAAATTTTCTTTTCCCATTGGAAAGGTAGAACATACTAATTTATAATA
This sequence comes from Leopardus geoffroyi, assembly GCF_018350155.1. Lineage (NCBI taxonomy): Eukaryota > Metazoa > Chordata > Mammalia > Carnivora > Felidae > Leopardus > Leopardus geoffroyi. The sequence continues at coordinate 140,666,189 of NC_059338.1, read as the reverse complement.
ATTTTAGTGAAGAAGGTGAAAATTCATCAAAAATATTTTCAGGCTTTATTTTTCAGTCTTTATTTAAAAGTTAACTTCTTTCCAATATAGGTATAACCACAGGCTTTTATTTTTTTAATTAAAAAAGTTTTTTAGGATTATTTAATTTATTTTATTTTTATTGTTTTAGAGAGAGAGAGAGAGAGAGAGAGAGAGCGAGCATACAGGGAGAGGGGCAGAGGGAGAGAGAAAGGATCCCAAGCAGGCTCAATGCTCAGTGTGGAGCCAGAGGCAGGGCTTGATCCCGTGATCCTGGGATCTTGACCTGAGCTGAAGTCAAGAGTCAGATATTCAACCAACTGAGCCACCTAGGTGACCCTAAGCACAGTTTTTAAAATTGCATTTTTCCGTGTTCACGGGTAAGAAGACTCAATGTTGTCAAGATGTTAGTTCTTCCCAAATTAATCTATAGATTCAATACAATTCCACTAGAAATCTCAGCGAATTATTTTGTAGATGTCAACAAACTGATTCTAAAGTTTATATGTAAAGGCACAAGACCAGGAATAGCCGCCAATATTTAGGGAGAAGAATGAAGTTGGAGGACTGACATTGATCAGCTTTAAGACTTACTGTACAGGGGCGCCTGGGTGGCGCAGTCGGTTAAGCGTCCGACTTCAGCCAGGTCACGATCTCGCGGTCTGTGAGTTCGAGCGCCGCGTCGGGCTCTGGGCTGATGGCTCAGAGCCTGGAGCCTGTTTCCGATTCTGTGTCTCCCTCTCTCTCTGCCCCTCCCCCGTTCATGCTTTGTCTCTCTCTGTCCCAAAAATAAATAAGCGTTGAAAAAAAAAAAAAAGACTTACTGTACAGATACAGGAATCAAGACAAAGTAATGTTGGTGAAGGGGCGGACAAGTGCATCAAGGAAACAGAACAGAGAGCCCAGACATAGACTCACAGAAATATAGTCAACTGTTTTTTGACAAAAGAGTAAAGGCAGTACAATGGAGCGTAGTCTTTTCAACAAATGATACTGGTACAGCTGGACACCCACATGCAAAAAAGAAAAAAAAAAGAAAAGAAAAAGATTCTAGACACAGACCTTACATCCTTCACAGAAATTAACTAAAAAAAAAAAAAAAGAAGAAGAAAGAAAGAAAGAAAGAAAAAAGAAATTAACTCAAAATGGATCACAGACCTAATGATAAAATGCAGAAGTATAAAATTCTAAAAGATAGGCAGAGGAGAAAACCTCAATAACCTTGAACATAGCAATAACTTTTTGGATGCACGAAAGGCATGATCCATGATAGAAAGTGTTGATAAGCTGAATTTCATTAAAATTAAAAACTTCTGCCTTGCAAAAGGCAATGTCAAGAGAATAGGAAGACAAGCCACAGACTGGGAAAATATTTGCAAATCATAGATAAAAAACTGCTACCTAAAATATACAAACACTTAAAACTCAATAAGGAGAAGACAAAAAACCTAACTTAAAAATAGATCGAAGACCTAATGGCTATCTCATCAAAGAAAATATGGACGGCAATTAGCATATGAAAAGGTATAGTAAACATGATGTGTTATCAGGGAAATTAAAATTCAAACAGCGATAATACTACTACACCTCTATTAGAATGTCCAAAATTTGGGACACTGACAACACCAAATGTTTACAAGGATATAGAGCAACAGGAACTCTCATTCGTTTCTGGTAGGAATGCAAAATGGTACAGCCACTTTGGAAGACAGTTTGGTTGCTTCTTACAAAATTAAGCATGCTCTTACTATATGATCCAGCATTTGGTCTGCTTGGTGTTTACCCAGATGAATTGAAAATCCATGTTTACACAAAAACCTGTACACAGATGTTTATAACACCATTATTCATAATTGCCAAAACTTGGAGACACCAAAATGTCCTTCAGTAGGTGAATGAATAAAACTGTGGTACATCAAGACAATGGAATAGTATTCAGTGCTAAAGAGAAATAAGCTATCAAGCCATGAAAAGACATAGGGGAATCTTAAATGTCTATTACTAAGTGAAAGAAGCCAATCTGAAAAGGCTGTATGCTGTATGATTCTAATTATATGACATTCTATAAGAGGCAAACCTATGGAGACAGTAAAAAAAAATCAGTGATTTTCAAGGGTTTGAGGAGAGGGATAAATAGTAAGAGCCCAGAAGAATTTTATGGCAGTAAACATACTCTTTATGATGCCATGGATGTATGTCATTATACGTATCTTTAAACGTATAGAATGTACAATAGCAAGAGTTAACCATAATGTAAACTGTGGACTTCATGTAATTATCATGTGTCAATGTAGTTTCATTAGTTATAAAACATGTACCACTCTGGTGGGGAATGTTGGTAATGGGGGAGGCTATGGATGTTCTCATCATTTTGATCAACTCTGCCATAGCTGCCTACCCCTTCGGGAGCCATTACCCTCCTTGTTCTGCCCCACCAAAGAGCTTTTGATGCATTAGTTTAGAAGGAAAGAAGAAGGAGATAAGGAGGAAGAGGAAGAAGAAAAGGAAGAGGAACTGGAAAAAGTTATTTGTTTTAATTCTTTGCTTTTTATTGCTATAATGGTTTAAGCTGTTAGTTTTCTTCTGATCACTACTTTGAATGTGTGTGTATATATATATACACACATATATATAATATAGTTTATCATCATTATTTTATGTATTTTATATTTTTAGTTTGTAGTATTATTCAAGAGTATTTCAAGAGTTTTTCAATAGAAAAATTTCTTTTGTAAGTAAAATTTTTAAGTGAAAGTTGCTTATGAGGGGTGTCAGTATTTTCTATCTTTATTGCACTGCAATAAGAGAGTATTACAGCATTTCTACATTATAGTACTGTAGATCCTTTCTTAAGGATCAATAAATTATTAATGGATTTTGTGATCAATTTTTGTAAATGATCCATATGCACTTAATAAGAAGGTGTATTTTCTGTTAAGTAGGTATAAAGTTTGTTTTATATTCATGCAGTGTACTGTATCCTATTGATTATACTACTTAGGTCTTCTATCTCCTTATTAAATATTAAAAAAATATTTTTAATGTTTATTTATTTTTGAGACAGAGAGAGAGAAAGAGAGCACACAAGCAGGGGAGAGGGAGAGAGAGATGAAGACACAGAATCTGAAGCAGGCTCCAGGCTCTGAGCTATTAACACTGAGCCTGACGCAGGGCTTGAACCCAGAAACTGCGAGATCATGACTTGAGCCAACGTTGGACGCTTAACCAACTGAACTACCCAGGGGCCCTACTTATTTAATCACTTGATCTACCTTATACTCCAAAAGATATTCAAATCTTCTCTTAGTAGTGAGTTTCTGTTTCTTCCTTAAAACCTGTTTTCATCTCATTTTGTTTTCTATAGTTTCTGTTCTTTAAGACAGTAGTGTATTATTTATTTGGTTATTCACATTCATAACTTTTACATGTTTATTGGGAATTGTGGCTTTCATATTGAAAGTGTCTTCCTCTGTCGCACTTAATTTTTTTTTTTTAATTTTGGCTTGACTTTACTTTGTCTATTAAGATCGTAAATCTACTTTCTTATCATTGGACACTTGACCAATGTGTCCTTGATCTTTATTTTAGCCTTTTGAATCCTTTTATTTTAGGTATATCACTTATGTACAGAATTATATAGCTTGGCATTTCTTTGTTAGTAAAGTTAAAAGTTTTCTTTTAATATTTAAGTCCACCTGTATTTACTGATGCGAGTGATATAACTCATTTTTAATAATTTTTATGCATTTACACAATTACATATATAATTATATAATTGTTCTGTGTATCATGTTATATTTCTTTCTGCATTTGTTGTGTTTACTTTGCTCTTTTCATTTTTATGTTTCATTTGCTACTTAGTTGATATTTTTTCTGGTAATTATCTTGTACTTGTACCTTTTTAGTGCTCTTAGTACCCTTATTTCTTATACAAGCATTTATTAGTTGGTTTGTTGAATTTCAGTATTGTCTTTTGACTTTGCCTCTTGCCTATGCCAGTCAATGAACTTAGTCCATGTTCCCCTTGTTTTTCTTTCTTCCATTATTTTATTTTTCTTTTAAAGTTTATTTTGAGAGAGAGAGAGAGAGAGAGAGAGAGTGCTATTGGGGTAGGGGCAGAGAGAGTAAGGAGAAAGAAAGAATCCCAAGCAGGCTCTGCACAGTTGGCACAGAGCCCGCAGTGGAGCTCGATCTCACAAACCGTGAGACCATGACCTGAGCCAGAACCAAGAGTCATCAGACACTTAACCAACCAGCCTCCCAGGTGCCCCTTTCTTCCATTATTTTAGTTGCATTATTTTTATTTTGTGAGAACACATACCGCTTACTTGCCCTTCTTTCACCTTCTTCCATACCTTACCCTCAGTTTTAGTTCTGCACTTCAGTAGTAAATGCTTATCACAGTAACTTTTGCTGAAGACTCTGCATTACCTCTTTTTTGGCTTATTCTCAAGAAGGTTCTCCAAGGAGAGCTTGAGAGTACAGTATAACCTGTGTTCTTGTACATTTAAAGCCATTTTTCTGGCACTCAAAAAACGACAGTGTTTTTGAGTATCTTTGGTTCACTTTCTTTTCATTAAAAAAATGCTGCTCTATTGTTTTAGTTTTAATTTGCTTTTTATGTTGCTTTTAAGAAATCTGATGTCAGTCTAATTCTCTTGTCCTTTTAAATTATTGATCATTTTGCCTGTAAGTCAAAAGGATTTGCCTGTAAGTCCTAAAGATTTTTTTTGAATCATTAAAGTCTTATGGATTTATTAACATAGCTCTTGGAGTTGACCCTTGTTAAGGCCCAATCTGGCCAGCTCTCTCACCTTTAAAAGTGTCATATGTCAAAACATACCTTACCACGGCCAGTGAGTGCAGATAATTCAAAGGCTGATTACTCAGGCAAATGCAAAGTGAGGGGAGTCCCTGGGCTAGGACCCTTTGATGTCTAGGCCTAGAGAGAGACAAGAGGTCTTGGCGCTCTCTCTCTCTCTCTCTCTCTCTCTCTCTCTATATATATATATATATATATATATATATATAGTGAGAGAGAGAGATGACTGGAACCGATCAGGGAATTTGAATAATGCCAAGGGTGGACTGACTTTTAGCAGTAGTCCTAGTGTAGGAGAAGATGGATGAGGAGGACAGAGCTGTTGTGATTTGGGTTGAGGTGTCAGACAGCAGCTATCCCAGTAAGTGTTAACAGTTCAACTCTGTGTCACTTTTCCAGGAGTGACTTACTGCTTCCAACTTTATTTCTCCATAGTCAGTTCAAGAAAGGGTTTCAAAGACTGTGGGGCAGGGAGGGGGAAAATAGTTACAAACAGAGAGGGAGGGAGGCAAGCCATAAGAGGCTCTTAAATACAGAGAACAAACTGAGGGTTGATGGGAGGATGGGGGTTGGGGGGTAGAGGGGAAAGTGGGTGATGGGCATTGAGGAGGGCACCTGTTGGGATGAGCACTGGGTGTTGTATGTAAGCAATGAATCACAGGAATTTACCCCGAAACCAAGAGCATACTGTGTACCCTGTATGTTAGCCAACTTGACAATAAATTATATTAGGAAGAAAGAAAGAAAGAAAGAAAGAAAGAAAGAAAGAAAGAAAGAAAGAAAGAAAGAAAGAAAGAAAGAAAGGCTTTCAGGAGACTACTGTGTGTTTTCCATATTAAAAAAAGAGTTATTTTATTTCCAGGAATTTTTATATTAAACAATTAAATATAAGCTCTGTTTTGTTATTTTGTTTTTCATTGTCAGAGACTCCATATTTTATGATTTTTTAAATATTTGCTTGTTGTGCATTTTTACCACTTTCCTTCTCACTCTTTCCACTTCTTATTTTAACTCATTGTCATTCCTTTGATTATTTTCCTACTTTTCTCCAAAGTCCCTTATTAAGTGTTTGTTTAAGTCTATTCTCCCTGGGTACCTCATATAATTTAGTAGTTAACGCTATTATAATTTTCTTTTCCTCCTTCTCCCCCTCCTCCCTTCTTCCTTTTACTCCTCCCTCCTCTTCCTCCTCTTCCTCTTCTTTTCTGAGTTCAGTCAGCTTTTATTTCTTCCCTAATATGTACATTTCTTATTCTGGCTATAGGTCCACAAAAGCTTACCTGAGGATTAATTCAGTTTGGGGTATTGTGCTGCAGTTTTCTTCTGCTTTGTGGTTGGTTTCCCGAGAGAGAATTTTCATTGGATGAAGCTTTTGATTCCTTCTGTTTTCCTCCTGCAGCAGCAGTGTGTAGACATCACAGCTTACATCTACACACTTTGCAGACAGGATGCCGGGGCAATGGGTTACAAGTTTTCTGTTTCAAGAATAGGAAATTCTCGTTTGTTTAGTTAGTTGGTTAGTTAGTTAGTTAGTTAGTTAGTTAGTTAGTTAGTTAATGGGAGAAGAGCTTGTATGCCCTTGATTTTGTTTTTTATTCTCTTTTCTCTAGCAGGATCCCAATATTCCCCCTTCGCTCCTTTTTTGTGTCTTTTGCCTTTCAGTCCACAGAGGACACTCCTTTTCTTGTTACCCTCATCCTTCAGAAACTGTGCTTCTCAATCTTGTCACTTTGAGCCCCACACACTATTATGCCTGTTCTTTTCTGTCTGTGCTCTGATTTATCAGAAATATTTTTCAGTTATTTCACACTTACAGTGGACTTTCTCTTTCTAAGGGGATCTTAGATCAATCATGGACCTTTCTTGTCCAATTTTCTCTTCCTCAGCAGTTTTTCCAAGCCTTCTTCCCAGTTCCCTCTCCCTAGCTGTCTGCAAAGCTTGAGAGATGGCTCTGCTGAAAATCAGCACGTACTTTCGTACTTACAGGTAATTTGAAGTTTGTGGTGTTCTCTGAATTCTAGCTATGCCATTTTCCTGGTTTTATTCATACTATTGAGCAAGAGATACTACAAAGGAGTAGCCAGTGGGGAGAATGTAGTGTCACAAAGCTAAGGGACACAAATTTCTCAAGAACAATGGAGTAATCAATGTGGCAAGTGTTCCTGGGAGGTTAAGATAAAGACTAAAAACTAACCATTGGTTTAGGGTCATCAGTGGCCTTAAAAAGTGTCTTACTGTTGAGCAGTGGGTATAAAAGACAGAGCAGCATGAGAAAGACACTAAATGCAGCAAGTTCAGAACACTTAGTTGAGAAGATTAATTATAATAGGTCATGTAATGTGTAGTAATTGAGGGCACTGAGATCAAGGTTTTTGGGGGTTTTTTTTGTTTCTACTTTTAATTTAAGCATATACTTAGAAAAAACTACATATATCTTAAATATACTTGATGAATTTTCAGAACCTCAGCAGCCTTTAGATCAAAGAACGGAATGTTACCACCTTCCTAGAAGGTGTTCCATGTAATCCTTAATTACCCTCAAAAGATCGATCTCTTTTCTAATGTTTCACACTAGTGCTGGCAATTCTTTTGTGTCTGACTTTCTTTCCTGGGAACTATATTTGTGAGAATGACTCATTTTTTCATTCTCATTCATTGCTGTTTAATTTTCTTTTATTTGAATGCACCGCAGTTTATTCATTTATTAATATGTTGAAGGGAATCTGCTATTTACACGTTTTGGACTATTATGAATAATGCCGCAGTAGTCATAATCTCCTAGATTACGGTCATGTATTTTCCAGTACATGACCTTCAGTGAACACATGATGGATTGATCTAGAAATGGAATTGCTGAGTCACACAAAACATATATATCATTAAAGCCAAACAATTCTACAAATTGTTTTTTCTTAAAGCACTGTAAAGTTCCAGTTGTTGAATAATTTTGCCAAGACGTAGTTGCCTTTTTAAATTTTCATTTTATCAATTATGATGTGATTTTAATTTGCATTTCACTGAACACCAGTGAAGTCAAATGTTTATTGGCCCATTGCACATTGCCTTCAAGAAGTGTCATTTCAAGCCTTTTGTCCATTTTTCTCTTTGGTTAGCTCTCTTTTCCTCATTGATTTATAAATACGGTTTTTATATTCTGGGTACTAATGATTTACCAATAAATACATATCTATTTTAAGATATGGGAAATATTAAAGTATATTTGTATATTGACAAGAATAATTTAGTGACTCAAAATACTCAAGTAAAATTGCAGTAGAGAAAACCTTGAGTAAGCAGTAGGGGATAGAACCCAGCTCGCAGCAGGAGCTGGCCATTGTGCCTATATTGTATTTAACTTACCGCTTTGAGGGGCACCTGAGGGGCACCTGGGTGGCTCAGTCATTTAAGCACTGGACTTCAGCTCAGGCCATGATCTCTCTCAGAGCTCTTGAGTTTAAACCCCGCATAGGGCTCTGTGCTGACAGCTCAGAGCCTGGAGCCTGCTTTATTTTATTTCATTAAAAAACATTTTTTAATGCTTATTTATTTTTGAGAAAGACAGAGGCAGAATGTGAGTGAGTTAGGGGCAGAGAGAGATGGAGACACGGAATCCCAAGCAGGCTTCAGGCTCCAAGCTGTCAGCACAGAGCCCTATGCGGGGCTCAAACCCACAAGTTGTGAGATCATGACCTGAGCTGAAGTTGGACGCTCAACCAACTGAGCCACCCAGGCACCCCTCCTGGAGCCTGCTTTAGATTTTGTCTCCCTCTCTCTCTGTCCTTCTCTTGCTCGCTCTCTGTGTCTCTCTAGCAAAAAAAAATAAACATTAAAAAAACTTTTTTTAAACCAAAAAACCAAAAACTTTGATGGGACGCCTGGGTGGTTTAGTAGGTTAAGCGCCGGACTTTAGCTCAGGTCGTGATCTCATGGTTCATGGGTTTGAGTCAGAGCCTGGAGCCTGCTTCGGATTCTGTGTCTCCCTCGCTCTCTGCCCCTCCCCCACTCACATTCTGTCTCTAAAAAAAAATTTTTTTTAAGTACTTTGTTTAGAGTTAAATGTTTCTGATAATTTACTATTGTAAATGTGATAAATGTTTTAATTCATTAAAATTTTATCCATATACTGGGGCATCTGGGTGGCTCAACCGGTTAAGCGTCCGACTTCAGCTCAGGTCATGATCTCACAGTACATGAGTTGGAGCCCCGCATCTGGCTCTGTACTGAAAGCTCGGAGCTTGGAGCCTGCTTTGGCTTCTGTGTCTCCCTCTCTTTCTCTGCCCCCCCCCCCATGCTCTGTCTCTCAAAAAGTGAATAAACGATAAACAAAATTAAAAAAAATTACCCATATGTTAGATTACTCTTACTTTCTAAATAAAGAGAATCTTCATTTAAAAAATACGAAAATAAAAGCTTTTTGCATATATATATAAAGGGTCATTTTATGTGGTGCTCGCTGGCTTTCTCTTATGAGAACACATGCCACTGTTCCATGCATGGATTTAAATCTTAGACCATTATCATTGAATCATTTAACTTTTTCTTTTTGGTCTATTTGCTGTTCTTTAGTCTTTCAAATAATATTCATTTACATTATTTGTATCTGACTACGTTGTTGTCCCTTTTAAAATTTTTAGCGCTTTTATTGAATGTTCTAAAGTGTATTTTCAATTACTCACGTGAAATTTTCTTGTTTCTTTATACATTCTATTTTTTGTGTTTATCTTAGCAAGTTTGTCTTTTGAATTTAGAAACTTTCTTTTGCCTCATTTATTGTCATTATTCTCTTTAATTTCTTCATATTATTATTTATGCTAAGTTTTAAAATGTGACTATGTATAGAATTTCTATATATAGAAACGAACTAGGAGCAGGTATTTAAAAATTCATGCCCTAGGTTGAACATTGTGGTTCCTTCATTTGGTTTTCAATGGGTATTTAGCCCTTTCCAATCCTTTTGGTAGCAAAATGTGTAATCTAAAATCCATAGTCTTTACTTGTGTAATCGCGAGTTATAAGACAAATCATATACTAGGTGGCCATTGAACAGAAGAAAGACCTTGGCTGACAATTCTATTCAGGGAAGGCACCTCCCTCCTAGATTAGTTTACTCAAATAATAAGCATTCATGAGATTTGGGGAATTTCTTCTATGCTTCTGTATGCTAAGCAGAGATTGGCTAGGGCCAAGGTTCTTTGTTATGTAATTTTGAAATAAAGACAGTTTCTTTTTTGTATGATCACCTAGCAAACAAAACACAATCTCCAAAAAAAGCAGCGTGACCTTGTCTAATATTTCAGAGCAAAATCAATCCTGGCTCGTCTTTTACTTTAGCTCTTAGCTGTCCTAAAAGGAGGGTAGACTACTCTAATAGTTCTGCTTATGGTTTTAGAAAGAATAATTTGGGGGGGTGGTGCGCCTGGGTGGCTCAGTTCGTTAAGCATCCAACTCCCAGTTTCGGCTCAGGTCATGATCTCATTGTTTTGTGAGTTTGAGTCCTGTCTCGGGCTCTGCGCTGACAGCACAGAGCCTGCTTGGGATTCTCTCTCTCTCCCTCTCTCTCTACCCCTCCCCCACTCACGCTGTCCCTCTGTCTAAATAAATAAATAAAACTTTAAAAATATTAGAAAGAATAAATTTTTAACAAGACATCTGCCTTTGAAAAGTTAGCTGGAAAGCATGAGGGAAATAGGTCTTAGTGACCTATCTCACTGATAACAGAACACATTATCATCTCATTCCGAATCCTACTCTAAGGGAAATAGCTTTCCCTCAGTCTGTTCTGCTCAGCTTCCTTCCTCACTCCAGGATATTTTCCATCTGCCTCACAATATATTTAACCCTCCAAATCTCCTCTGTCCTGCAGGATTATAGATCCTCAGTTATCTTCATTGTTCATTATCATTTACCCAAATGTGAAAACTGCATATGGTAATTCTCCTCAGCTGCCTTCTCGGTTTGCCATGACCTCCACGTAAAACCTAGTCTAGACGCTGGAGGACTTTTCCACCAAACAGAATTGGTGAAGCATGAGCTGTGTTAACCACTGTTAGGCCTGCCATATTCAGTGAGCAAATATGTCTATCAACCAACCGATAGTTGCATACCTCTACTTCCTGAATTTCTATAAAGCAAGTGAAAGCCTATTTTTATACTAGAAAAACTCCCAGACTATACTCCCCAGTGGCTAACATTACAATTATAATAATAATTCAGATCTTTTATCTTTCCTCTTTGACTCCATACTCTCATTACTCCTAGGAACTCAATAGCATGGGGAGAGGGTGTTGGAAATTGTTAATTTTAAGTGTTTAGGCATATTCTTGAAGTGGAAATCCGAAAATTGATTTGCTCTAGACACATGCAAAGCAGGCTCAAGAGCCCAAATATTGGAATTCATTGTTTTATGAATTCACTTAAAAAATACTGCATCATCTACACTCTTGATGACAAAAAATGATATTATGTACAAAAAGAACCATGGAAATAGAAGCCTATGAGTAACAAAATTATTCAGTAGAGTTTTATGTTGAATGTGAGGAAGTTTTAGCACACTTTAAGAAATTTACTCCACTTATTTTCTTTAATGTATTCACAAATGGAATAAATGATAAAAATCCATGTCTTTTTAAATAGAAAAGAGTTTTTTCCAGAAATATAAAATAAAAATGATAAGTGGTAGGAGGCATTTCATTTTGTGCAACTTGCTGCTTATTTTCTTGCTCAGCAGTATATTAAATAATGATCTAATTAAATAATGATATAACTTATAATCAATTACATTATGTATTTAATGAAATGAAAAATAACTACATCAGTTAGCATTTTATTCCTCTGTAAGTATCCGAAAGCCTGTCCCAACAGCGGCTTAAGTAAGAATGTTTATTATGTCCTTGACAAGAGGTCTGACAGCCAATTTGAAAGCTCAACAACGTCATCAATGACCCAGATCTTTCTTTCCTTTTTTTTTTTTTTTTTTTTTTTTTTTTTTTGTCATCCTTGGTGTGTTGGCTTCTTATTTTCATGCTGGTTGCTTCATTGTTGCAAGATGTCTGCTGCATCTACAGGCATCACATCTATTTTCAAGGTAGAAAGAAGGGAAGAAGCAGCTTAAGAAATGTCTTTTTGAAGGAAACAGATTATCCTAATTAACTAGTGGAGATTTTCTTATGTCTCCTTGGAGAAAACTGATAAACCAGTTTATCTAATCAACCACAGCTGTAAGAGAATCTAGGAACGTGAGTACAGAGGAGGGGCTATCATTTAAAAAAAGTAAAACTAAAAAAAAAAGTGTGTATATTACTGAACAACCCAAAAAACCATAGGAGCTGGGGAAGGTGGGAAGACAGGGGATGAGTCCTTTGGATTGAGTGATACAGGACACAATTTGCGGGAAGAGGAGGATTTAGTGAAAACAAGAGACAGGAGTGAAAATAAGGAAAGCAGTGGCTCTGGGATTTAAATAGCAGCATCCATTATAAAGTCATGGACAAATTATGTCCAACTCAGCCACTATCCCACTCTTCCAACAAGAATTATATTGGAATTTCAGGCAGCAACATTTTCATGGAATTACTGATATCTCATCTACTATTACTGGTTCTAATCTCAGGTAGACCTCTAATTTTCTTAGTTGGAGTGATTTGGCACTTACTTGCAATTCTTCTGAGATGTAGACTCTAATATGTTCCTAGTTCTAAAAGCTCAATGAAGAAGCTGGGGTTCAGCATACAGTCTGTCTTCAAATTGTACGGAGACCTTGGTAAAACCTTTTCCAGTAACTGGCTTCTTGCTTTGTTTTGTCCCTATCTGGTACCCTAGTCTACTCAGGGGTGGATTGTTTACCTCTTAAACTTAGGAAGCTCCTTGACTGAACTCCAAAATCCTATTGTCAGTCAACCCTCTCCAAAAGCTAGAAATCAGTATTTTTTTTTCCTGCATTAGAGTTCCTTGAGTTCCTTGTCTGATCCATTTCACTCTGCAGTAAGTCCCTTGAAAGTGCAGGGACAACATCTCTTCCTTCGCATCCCTAACCGAACCTCGCACTGAGTGTACATATACAGATGATACAATAAATACTGCTGAATGAATGGATATAATGAATTGAGTAAGAACTTTCATCTGTCAGAAAACCTCTGAGAGAAGTCTAAATCTGAGGAAAAAGGGCAGTGAGTCTTTAGGATCTGAACACTCAAAGAGCCACCTAATTCATTCCTCAGATTCATCTGGGACCATAGCCACTTCCAAGTTCTTACAATGATGGACACAATCATACATTATATGAACCAATATTTATTACTCATATGGCGTGCCAGAGATCTATCAGTAATCAGCTATTAGCTTATGTGGATTGTAAGCCAATATTCCCTGTTGCCTTGAGGTCATTGTGCCCTATCACTAAACGTCTACCCACTTTTCTTTTCTTTTTTAATGTTATGTTTTCAAGTACTTAATTTTATTTTATTTTTAAATATTTATTTATTTTTGAGAGAGAGTACGAGCGACGGAGGTGCCGAGAGAGAGGGAGACAGAGGATCCGAAGTGTGCTCTATGATGACAGCAGAGAGCCCAACGCGGAGCTTGAACTCACAAACTGCGAGATCATGACCTGAGCCACCCAGGCACCCCTTTATCCTTATTTTCAGTCATCAAAGCTTCTGTCTTTATTTCAGTTACTGCTTCTACTGATATAAATACACACATTCCATTCATAATCCTCAGTTCCTCCCAAGTCAGTTCCTTAAGGGGCTGCACCAGCTATTACCCCAGAATTACCTCAGAATATAGTAGCTTGAAACAAAAAGCATTCCATTATATCTTGTGGCTTTATAGATTAGAATTTGGGCACGCTTAACTGGGTGGTTCTTCCCTATATAACTTTGTCATCTCTCAGTGGAATTCAGCTGGACTGTTCTAGAAAGGCCACTGACTTTACTCACATGCCTGCGAATTGGAGGGGGATGTCTGGAAAGCTGACCTCAGCGGGGCTCTTTGTCTTCTCCATGTAGTCTTAGATCTTCTCCATGTGGTGTCTTCAACTGGGAAATCAGATTTATAAAGACAGCTCAGAGATTTAAGCTATGAAGACAGAAACTTATAGTCCCTTTACAGTTTAGGCCTGCAATTAGCATAGTATCATTCCATCCCATCATGCCATAATGCTCCAAGGAATCTAGTTCAGTGTAGATTCAGTGCGAAGGGAGATGAATCAAACCTCTCGAAAGGGAAATTTCAAATAATTCAAGGCATGGTTCCCCTGCTACCATCGTTCCTATAGCCACAAATTCTTTACGTTTCTTCTGCGAACAGAATTCATTTACCTCTTGCTAGATGACCACAGTTTCATCCCATTATGGCATCATCTCAAAGTCCACAATCTAGTTATCTACGATTAGGACCAGGTTTAGATGAAGTTCCTCAAGAATGGCTCCTTGAGTATGGTTCCTCTTTCTCTGAAGACCTGTGAACTAAAGAGATAAGTAATCTGCCCTCCATATGCTCAGTATACAATATGAGACCATTAGGGCAACCACCACAGACACTCGCCTTCAAAATGGGGGAAAATAAGAGACACGTAACTGATTCATAGTGACTCTGAATCTGGCCAGGTACATGTCATCAGTCTCTGACCGCTGGGAAATATTCTCAGTGTTGTTTGGATCCAGCCTTCAGGAATGTGAGTCATGCTTCCTTTCCCATAAGAAATGCACCAGGTGCACAGCTGTGTAGTCTTCTCAGGCTGCTTTCTTTCCATAGACAGCTAAGAGAACAGATATCATTTCTTTCTTTGATTTTGTACTTTCTATGTCTGTTTTAATTTAGTACAAATCTCTTAACATTCTGTAGGTGTCTAATATGTCAGATTGTATTTCACTTTATTAGACAAAAGCCATATTTACATGACTTCCCAAGATAGCAACTGGCCTATCTTGGGCAACTGGTGAGGGTCTTGGAAAAAATGACAGCATTTAAAATTCTTAAAAATGCTATTGTCCAACAGAAAGAATCTGTGAGGCATGCCCTTATATCTTTGCAAAGCATGAAACAAGGGGTCTGAGCCTCATCCTGACCTCAGCCTTTCCCAGAGACCCAGTCTTACTGACTTGGATTTGAATTTTGCCTGAGGATCATTTCCTACTTTGAGAATCTTTTGCTGGCTAGAAAAAACTTTCCTGGGAACTCTATATCTTCTCTAAATTATTCTCAAAAAGCAATGGCCACTTCTTTTTTTATGTTTTATAATAGACTATTTTATCATAGCTAGAATCATCAACCTTTGAGCATTCTGTCTGAAAATCCACTTAGCTAAATCAATGAGTTCCACAGATAACATTTCTTCTGTATTTCTGCAGGCCATAGGTGTTGCTGAACTTTCTGGTACTACATAACTAGAGTTCCCTTTTCTTCAGTTCCAGTATGTTCTCCTCATTGTCTTTCAAGTATTCATGAACAACCTCCCCAAAGCTCTTCCAGCTTTCACTGCCAGTCTCCTTGAGGCCATTCTAGCTTCTTTCTGTTGGGTCCCAAAGCCACTGGTTTTAGATATCAGTATGGCAGCACCTCACTCCTGGGAAACAAAAATTATCCCAATTACCTATTTCTCTGGACCAAAGTACCCTAAAAACTTAGTGGCCTGAAACCACAACCATTTACTGATACCCCAATATTCTGAGTCATTGATTTCGACAAGGTTCAGCTATGTGATTCTTTTGCTCTATGGGCCATCAGTTGCCATCAATCAGTATTATTTTTAGCTGGTGGGGGTGCTTATCTGAAGGGTCCACGTCATCCTTACATGCACTGGCACCTCAGTGGGGATGTTGGGAACATTGAGCTCACTTGAACCCCTCTTCCTCTTCATGTAGCCTCAAAGCCTCTCCACGTGTTTTGTTTTGTTTTGAGTTTCCTTACTATGGTGGCTTAAGGAATGTAAGGTAAAAGGCCTAAATGGCCAGTTTTCTTAAAGGACTGACCCCAAACTGGCATCGCATTGTTCCCACTGCACTCTATTGGTCAGTCACAGATCAGCCCAGAATAAAAAAAAAAACAAAAAAACAGGAAACCGAGCCCACCCCTTGATAGAAGGAGTATTAAGGGATTTAAAGCCTCGATCTTATTCTCCTCTTGATGTTTATTTGAATAATCTAAAGTCACACTATGAGTCAGACA